>NC_049228.1:65871826-66500888 GCF_011100685.1 Canis lupus familiaris | reverse complement strand
GATCCATACAATTCAAACCCATATTGTTCAAGGGTCAACTGTAAACTACAGTAAGACAGCAGATGAGTCATTCCCTAGTGTCAAAAGAGGAGAGACAGATTTTTGGAAGCAATGGAAATGTTCTGTGTTTTGACTATAATGGCAGTTTCAAGAGTGCATTTATCTGTCAAAATACAGATATTTTGAAATTGTACAGTTTATTTTTTTTGAAATTGTACAGTTTATTTTTTTTGAAATTGTACAGTTTAAAAGAGTGAAGCTTACTGTACATAAATTATACTTTAATAAAGCTGTCAAAAAAAATAGTGCTGTAAGTAACTGATTCGTCCCTATACCTGCAACCAAGAAACTTTATTAAACCAAAAAAAAGCAAGGTGCAGAACAGGGTAAAAATAGCAAGTTCTTAGAAAAAGAGTGGGAGAAAGGAAATGATTGTGTAAACACACAATAGGTATGGAAAGATACATAAGAAATAGTGGTTATTTCTTGGAAAGAGAACTACAAAACCAAGTGTCAGGATAGTGAAAAAGCTTACTTTTCACTATATATCCACTCAAATGTTTTATTATGTAGACATATAACCAACTTAAAAAATTAAAACATGTTACATTTCTCTGGAAATATAAAGTATATTTGGCACACTAATTCATCTCGGAAGGCACTAAATTATGAAAGTATAAGCCACTTACCTTACTAAGACAGAAATCACATATCACTGTTTCTTTAAGTTGACTGATGATGTTTCCAATGAATGATGCTTCTAATAACTTCCTGTGTTTGGGAATTAATCTTAAAAAAAAAAAATCCTATTAACTAAAGTAAAACAATCTATTAAAACACATGAAAATATAAAAGTACTATTGTCTACAAACTCGTATATTAGAACTTAAGATTAAGCTAGACTAAGTAAACAACTAATGAATGACAAAGCATCATATATTTCATTTTTATACCATATAATAAATTAAGATTTTCTTCAAATATAATCATCACCTACAAAACTCCTCTCCATGGAAGGAGTCAATTTTCCTTCCCAACTGGTGCTAAGTTTGGTCACAGGTCTTCCTTTGGCCTCATGGTGGGCAGAGTCTACCTCCTTGCCCCCATAACCCTAGCCATCTAACAATGGTATATTAGCAGAAATGATGCACACAGAGGTTTGAAAGGTCTTAGTGCAGTCGGGCTTGCCCTCTTGTACCCCGGCCCTCACCATGAAAAGAATTTCAGGCAGATGAAGGCAGCCCTTCAGCATAGACCCCAAAATAAAGACATACAGTAGAACTGAGCCAAATCCCAAATGAGGTGCCAAGCCTAACCCACAGTGAGAAATAAAGCCTACCCACACCCAGAGCTGCCCAGCCAAGCCTAACCTAAGTCACCTAACCTATTGCTGCTCTGAAAATGCATGATCAAGAATAAATAACTGCTGTTTATTGAGTTCTAGGGCAGTTTCTTTTTTTTTTTTTTAATTTTTTTTAAAAATTTTTTTTTATTTATTTATGATAGTCACAGAGAGAGAGAGAGAGAGAGAGAGAGAGAGGCAGAGACACAGGCAGAGGGAGAAGCAGGCTCCATGCACCGGGAGCCTGACTTGGGATTCGATCCCGGGTCTCCAGGATCGCGCCCTGGGCCAAAGGCAGGCGCCAAACCGCTGCGCCACCCAGGGATCCCAGTTTCTTTCTTCTTTTTTTAAAGATTTTATTTATTTATTCATAGACACAGAGAGAAAGAGGCAGAGACACAGGCAGAGGGAGAAGCAGGCTCCATGCAGGGAGCCCGATGTGGGACTCGATCCCGGGTCCCCAGGATCACACCCCAGGCTGCAGACGGGGCCAAACCACTGAGCCACCGGGGCTGCCCTCTAGGGCAGTTTCTTATACAGCAAGAGCTAATACATATCACAATTATTATCTGAGAAGCCCTAAACTTACCAAACATTAAGCCCCAGAAATATAATTTTAAAAACCTCATTTATCATCTTTTATTACTTTACCACTAAGAACTATAATTTTTAAATGATTATTTATCTTCTTTTATATCTATTCCTCACAATTTCTAAATATTCTAATAATAGATTTAACAGTTGAGACCTACCTTAGAAGAGAGTTAAACTGATACACAACTCTACAGTAATTATCAATCACCTATTCAAGTGTGCTAAGAACTACTTCAACTTAAGTTTGCCCCTCATGCTGAACTATCACTAACCTAGCATTACAGAACTTAATAAACCCTTTTCTTCATAACCCTTAAATAAAATCTTGCAATCAAGAACTGAAATGCACCCTCTCACCCGTTAGCAAACTGATAAGACTCCTCCTTCCTACACCCCAGACCTAGCTTATTAATATAATCCTAAAGAAAATATCAGGGTCAAAAAACCAATAATTAAGCTTTACATTAAATAACCACTTCAGAAAACCTAAGGTAACATTTATATTTTACTACAGAAAGAAATCTTACAAGGCTCATTAGAAAGTACCCGAGACTGAGTACATGCAATTTCCCACGGTGCTTTATAATAAAATGTACTCAAATTTTAATCATTTAAATATTTCGATTTTTTTTTTTTTACATCTTAAGATTGTATTTGTTTACTTAAGAGAGAGTGCACAAGCAGGGAGCAGGGTGGCAGAGGGAGAAAGAGAAGCTGACTCCCTGCTGAGTCAACATGGGGCTCAATCCTAGGACCTGGAGATCACGACCTGAGTCAAAGGTAGATGCTTAACTGAGCTACCCAGGTGCACCATGATTATAAAAAAAATTTAAATAGAAAAGAAAACAAATTATTTGGATTGTACGTCACTCAATATATTTTAACATTAAAGTCATTTTTTAAAAAACTTTTTTTTAAAAGATTTATTTATTTATTCATGAGAGAGACAAAAAGAGAGAGGCAGAGACATAGGCAGAGGGAGAAGCAGGCTCCATGCAGGGAGCCTGATGCAGGACTCGATCCCAAGACTCCAGGATCATGCCCTGAGCCGAAGGCAGACACTCAACCACTGAGCCACCCAGACGTCCCTTAAAAAACATTTTATGACCGGGGAGCCTGGGTGGCTCAGTCAAATTGAGTGTCCAACTCTTGATTTCAGCTCAGGTCACGATCTCAGGGTTGTGGGATTGAGCCCTGAGTTGGGCTCCACACTCAACAGAGAAATCTGCTTGAGATTCTCTCTCCTTCTCCTTCTGATCCTCCCCCACTCTGAAATTATTTTTTAAAAATTTTAAAGAAATACTTTATGACTGACATATAATTCCTTACCACAAAATTCACCATTTATAATATACAATTTCATGGATTTTAGTATAGTATATTTGAGTTCTGTAACAATTGCCAGTATTTAATTCCAGAACATTTTCAAGACCTCAAAAAAATCCTCCAAAAAAAACAAAGAACATGCTCATTAAAAGTCATTCCCCATTCCCCTCTCCCTTCAGCCCCTGGTAACTACAAATCTACCTTTTATGGATTTGACTATTTCAGATGTTGCATATAAGTGGAATCATACAACATGCGGCCTCTTGTGACTGGCTTCTTTCACTTAACCATGTTTTCAGAGCTCAATAACATGTATCGGTAATGACCCGTTATTTTTATGGGTGAATACTATTCCACTGTATGAATATGTTTTGTTTAACTATTCATCAGTTCATGAATGTTTGACAGATTGTTCCTACTTTGTGGCTGTCACAAATTATGCTATGAACAACCCTACTGAGTTTTTGTGTAAACACAGGTATCCAGTCTCTTGGTTATATACCAAGAAGTATAACTGCTGGACCATATGGTAATTCTACCATTTTAGAAAGACTTTTCCAAACCAGAAGTATCATTTTATATTTCCCCCAGCCATGTATGAGGGTTCCAATTTTTTTACATCCTTGTCAGCATTTTTTACTATTCTTTTTAAACTTTAGTCATTCTTTTGGGTGTAAAGTGCTATCTCATTGTACTTTTGATTTGCATTATCCTAATGACTAATTAAGTGAGCATCTTTTTTTTTCCAGTTTTATTTATTTGAGAAAGAGCAGAAAGAGCACGAACGAGATGAGAAACAGGGAGCCCAATGTGGGGCTTGATCCCAGGACTCCAGGATCATGACCTGAGCTGAAGTCAGATGCTTATTTAACCAACTGAGCCACCCAGATGCCCCAGTTAGCTTCATTTTGTGAGCTTATTGGCCATTTGTATTTCTTCTCTGCAGAAACATATATTCAAATCCTTTCCTCATTTTTAAAATTGGGTTGTTTTCCTTTTTATTATTGAGTTTCTAACAATTCTTTATCTAAATATTACCCTGTGAGCAGGTGTATGGCTTAGAGATATTTTCTCCAATTCTTTTTTTTTTTTTAATTTTTATTTATTTATGATGGTCACACAGAGAGAGAGAGAGGCAGAGACACAGGCAGAGGGAGAAGCAGGCTCCATGCACCAGGAGCCCGATGTGAGATTCGATCCTGGGTCTCCAGGATCGCGCCCTGGGCCAAAGGCAGGCGCCAAACCGCTGCACCACCCAGGGATCCCTATTTTCTCCAATTCTAATACTTATTTCATTTTCTTGATAAAGTCCTTTGATGCACAAGTCTTTATGCCCAATTAATCTAGTTTTCTTTGGTTGCTTGTGATTAGGAGTCATATCTAAGAAACTACTATCTAATTCAAAGCCATGAAGATAGGGACCCCTGGGTGGCTCAGTGGTTGGGCGTCTGCCTTTGGCTCAGGGCATGATCCTAGAGTCCCGGGATAAAGTCCCACGTTGGGCTCCCTGCATGGAGCCTGCTTCTCCCTCTGCCTCTGTCTCTCTGTGGCTCTCACGAATAAATAAAAAAACAAGAACGAAAAACAATGAGGATTTATATGTTTTCTTCTATGAGTTTTAGTTTTAGCTTGTATTTAGATCTCTGCTGCATCTTGAGTTCATTTTGTATATGGTACAAGGTTGGAGTTTTGCAACTGTCATTGCACTATTTATTAAAGACCATTCTTGGGCAGCCCCGGTGGCGCAGCGGTTTAGCGCCGCCTGCAGCCCGGGGCATGATTCTGGAGACCCTGGATCGAATTCCCCGTCAGGCTCCCTGCGTGGAGCCTGCTTCTCCCTCTGCCTGTGTCTCTGCGCCTCTCTCTCTCTGTCTCTATGAATAAATAAATAAATATATCTCTTAACTCTTAAAATAAATAAATAAAAGCCCACCAAACCCAGGTTTGGGGTTTAAAAAAAAAAAAAAAAGACCATTCATTACCTACTGAATTGTCTTGGTAATCTAGTCAAAAATCAATTGTCCATAAATATGTGGGTTTAATTCTAAATTCTCTATCCTGTTCCACTCATCTGTATGATGTTAATGCCAATACCACAAACACTATTACTGTAGCTTTGTAGAAATTTTTTTCTAATTGAGATATAATCGACACATTGCATTAGATTTGGGTGTTTAACACACTTGTATAGATTTCAACATGATCGCCGCAATAAGCCAGTTAATGTGTCTCTATACAGACACTAAAATCTTTTTTCTTGTAATGAAAAAAAAAATTTTTTTTTAGTCAGTTGAGTGTCCAACTCTTTTTTTTTTAATTTTTTTATTTTTTTTATGATAGGCACACAGTGAGAGAGAGAGAGGCAGAGACACAGGCAGAGGGAGAAGCAGGCTCCATGCACCAGGAGACCGACGTGGGATTCGATGCCGGGTCTCCAGGATCGCGCCCTGGGCCAAAGGCAGGCGCTAAACCGCTGCGCCACCCAGGGATCCCGTAATGAAAATTTTATGATCTACTGTCTTAGTAATTTCCAAATATATAATATTATTAGTTATAGTCATTATGCTGTACATTATATCCCCATGACTATTTTATAACTGGAAGTTTGTACCTTTTGACCCCTTCCTGAACTTCACCCATTTCACCTACCCCCACCTCTGGCAACCACCAATCTGTTCTCTGTATCTACGCACTTAGTTTGTTTTATTTTTGTTTGTTTTTAGATTCCTCAAATAAATGGGATCACACAGTATTTGTCTTCCCTGACTTATTTCGCTTAGCAGAATGCCCTCAAGGTCTATCCATGTTGTCACAAATGGCAAGATTTCATTTTTTATGGCTGAGGAATACTCCATTGTGTATATATTTTTTCATCCATTTATCAATGGACATTTATGCTGTGTTCTTAATTACTATGAATAATGAGCAAGGGGTGCATACATCTGTTTAAAATAGTATTTTTGTTTTCTCCAAAAAAATACTCAGGAGTATTGCTGGATGATAGTTCTGTTTTTTTATTTTTTAAAGCACCCTCGTACTGTTTTCCACGCTCGTGATACCCATTCACATCCCCACTGACAGTAAACAAGGGTTTCCTTTCTCTACATCCTTGCCAACACTTATTTGTTGTCTTTTTGATGACAGCCATTCCAACAGGTGTAAGATGGTATTTCATGGTGATTTTGATTTGCATTTTCCTGGTGACTAGTGATGTTAAGCATCTTTCCTTGCACCTATTGGCCAATTGTATGTCTTCTCTGAAAAAAATATCTATTCAGATCTTCTGCCCATTTTTTTTTAAAGAGTTATTTATTTATTCATGATAGACACAGAGAGAGAAAGAAAGAGAGAGGCAGAGACACAGGCAGAGGGAGAAGTAGGCTCCATGCCGGGAGCCCAACACGGGACTTGATCCCGGGACTCCAGGATGGCACCCTGGGCCAAAGGCAGGTGCTAAACCACTGAGCCACCCAGGGATCCCCTCTGCCCATTTTTAATTGGATTTTTTATTTTGAATATAAACCACGTATCAAATATTAATTTGCAAATATTTTCTTCTATTCCATAGGTTGCCTTTTTGTTTTGTGATAGTTTCCTTTGCCACGCAGAAGCTATTTTTAGTATGATGCAGTCCCACTTGTTTTTTGTTTTTGTTGTTGTTGTTGTTGTTTTTGGGTTTTTTTGCTTTTGTTGCTTTTTAAGATTTATATAGTTGAGAGAGAGTATGTATGCACATGGTGGAAGGGCAGAGAGAGAGTGAGAGAGAGTCCCAAGCAGATTCCACATTCAACACAGAGCCCAACACAGGGTTTAATCCCATAACCCTGATCCAAGCTGAAACCAAGAGCTGGACACTTAACCTACTGTGCCACCCAGGCACCTCCATTGTATATTCACAACATCACCACCAAGACCTATGTCAAGGAGCTTACTCCCTATGTTTTTGTTCCAGGAGTTTTATGTTCTCAAGTCTTACATTCAAGTCTTTAATCCACTTTAAATTAATTTTTGTATGTAATTTAAGATAGTGGTCCAGTTTCATTCTTTTGTATGTGGCTGTCCAGTTTTCCCATTAACATTTATTGAGACTGTCATTTCCCCATCATATACTCTTGGCTCCCTTTGTAGTTAAGTTTTTAAATAAGAAAGTGTGAGTCTCTCAACTTCACTATTCTTTTTCCAAGATTATTCTGGCTCTCTGATATTAATTTTAGGATCAGCTGGCAAATTTCTGCAAAAATGTCAGCTAGGATTTTGATAGGGATTACACTGAATCTGTAGATCAATCTGAGGAGTATTGCCATCTTAAGAGTAAGTCTTCCAATTCTTGAACATGGATAGCTTTTCATTTACTCAAGTCGTCTTTAATTTTTTAAATGATATTTTAGAATTTTCAGAGTACAAGCCTCACACTTCATTTGTTAAATTTATTCCTAAGTACCTTGTTCTTTTTGATTCTGTTATAAAAGAAACTGGTTTCTTAATTTCCATTTTAGATCGTTCATTACTAGTATACAGAAATACAACTGCATTGATTTTGTATCATAAAACCTTGTTGAATTCACTTATTAAAACTAATAGGTGTTAGGGCCTTTTTCATGGATTTCTGAGAATTTCTACATATAAGATCATGTCATCTGCAAACAGAAATCATTTTATTTCTCCTTTCCTTTTTTTTTTTTTTAAGATTTATTTATTCAGAAAGAGAAAGAGAGAGAGAGAGCGAGAGGCAGAGACACAGGCAGAGGAAGAAGCAGGCTCCATGCAGGAAGCCCGATGTGGGACTCGATCCCAGGTCTCCAGGTTCACACCCCGGGCTACAGGCAGCACTAAACCGCTGCGCCACTGGGGCTGCCCTTATTTCTCCTTTCCAATCTGGATGCCCTTATTTTACTTTATTTTTTTTTACAGTTCTGTATCACTTTTATTTGTTATTTGATTTTTAAAAATTCAATTAGTTACAGATGTGTTCTACACCCATTGCTTATCACATCATAGGCCCTCCTGCATGCCTATCACCCAATTTGGATGCCTATATATCTTTTTCTTGCTTAATTTCCCTGGCTAGACCCTCCAGTACAATGTTGAATAAAAGTGGCAAGAACGGGACACCTGGGTGGCCCAGCGGTTGAGCGTCTGCCTTTGCTCAGGTTGTGATCCTGGGGTCCAGGGATTGAGTCCTACATTAGGCTCACTGCGAGGAGCCTGCTTCTCCCTCTGCCTATGTCCCTGCCTCTGTGTGTGTGTCTCTCATGAATTAATAAATAAAATCTTGGGGTGCCTGGGTGGCTCAGCAGTTGAGTGTCTGCCTTCAGCTCAGAGCATGATCCTGGGGTCAAGTCCCATATTGGGCTCCCTGCATGGAGCCTGCTTCTCCTTCTGCCTCTGTCTCTGCCTCTCTGTGTCTCTCATGAATAAATAAATAAAATCTTTTTAAAAATAAATAAAATAAACTCTTAGGAAAAAAAAAAAAAAACTAATCCCAACATGGAGCTCAAACTTATGACCTCAGATCAAGAGTCACATGCTCTACCAACTGAGCCAGCCCGGGCCCCCATATCTAGGTTTTTTAGAGTTTTAAGTAATGCTGAATTTTACTGAATCACTATTACCAATTTGAGAAAATTACAGCAGTTTTACAGTTTGTTTTTTCTATCAAGTTGATTGATTCTGAATATAATTTTTACAGTGGTATTTCTGCTTCTCTTCTTAGGATAAATATTGATAGTGGGTATCCTGTTGCTAAAATTACTGGTTGGGGCTTATAGTCCTTTTTTTAGTTTTGTTCTTACAAAAATTTTTTTTATCACCAACCATATATGCCACTTAAAATAAGCTGATGAGAATGTTACCTACATAGTTTGGAGCCATTTGTGTAATAGAAATTAAGGTTTTGAATGTTTGGAAAAACTTGTTAGGGGCACTACCTTGTGTTACTGTGTATATTTTCTGTAGCATTCTCTATTAATGGTCTATCTTTGCTTCAGTTGTGACATTTTACATTTTTGGTTAGCAGTAATTAGCTTAAACTTTGTTACTTAAAATGTTTTTTAATCTCTAAGTGTTTTTAGGAGGTTTTAGAACATGAGAAATACTTGGATTACCTTAAATAGTAGGTGAATGAATTGGCAGGATACCCAGAGAAATAAGAAAGTGAAGACTCAATTTTTAGAGCCAAAGCTTGTGGAAAGAAAGAACAGGAATCACCAAACACTAAGCCTTACAGAAACTTGAATATAGTGCAGGAACACAGAAGGTTGCTGAGATTTGTGCAGCTCCAGCATTTTGCTTACCTAACAGACACTACTGCTAGAGGAATTGAAAAGAAGGTAAGCCAAATGCTCGAACAAGGGTGATTTTGCCTCTCAGGGGACATTTGTTACTGTCTGAAAAATATTTGATTTTTAGAACTGAGGGTGGGATTGAAAGGTATACTGAGTTGGATTCTACAATAGTTTTTTTTTTTTTTTTTTAAGATTTTATTTATTTGTCTGACAGAAAATGAAAGTGCACAAGTAGGGGGAGTGATAGGCAGAGGGAAAGGGAGAAGCAGGCTCCCTGCTGAGCCAGAAGCCTGATGTAGGGCTTGATTCCCAGGACCCTGAGATCATGAGCTAATCTGAAGGCAGACACTTAAACACCTGAGCCACCCAGGTACCGTTTTGTTTTGTTTTTTTAAAGTTTTTATTTATTCATTCATGAGAGACCCAGAGAGGCAGAGGCAGAGGCAGAGGGAGAAGCAGGCTCCCTGCAGGATCACTCTGAGCCAAAGGCAGATGCTCAACCTCTGAGCCACCCAAGCATCCCTAGAGTTTACTTTAAAAAAGGAGAAGGAAAAAATAAAAAAATAAAAAAATAAAATAAAAAAGGAGAAGGGGGCCCCAGCTGGCTCAGTCAGTAGAGCATCCAACTCTTGATTTCGGGTTCGGCTCTTGATCTAGGGGTCATGAGTTCAAGCCCTATGCTGGGCATAGAGCTTACAAAAACAAAAGCCAGATATGGACAACTTCCTTAATTTTTAAAATTCTCTTCTTCTACCAGCCTCTTATAAATTAGCATTCCAAGGTTTTGTCCTCTCATTACAAAAGACACTCACTAGATAATTTATCCAAAAACATCAATTTCTCCAATTACTGCCTATAAACTGTTAAGACACAATCAGATCCCCAAGAAAATCTCTATCCCTAGTGCTACTCGGGATATCCAACAGCCTACTAGACATCTCCATCCTGATTTCTTAAAGGCAACTTAAATTCAACTGTCATTCTACTATGCTCATCCTCCACAATTTATTATACCACCATCCACCCACATCAGGAAAACAAAGCCAAAAAAAAAAAAAAGGGACAATTTAATAATGACAACAATGATGAAACAGAAGCATTTACATCACAAAAATATCCAAAACAGCCCAAATGCCCAAAAAAAGAAAAATAAAATGCCAACACAGATCTATGATCATCTAGGTGTCTCAGTCAGTTAAGCGTCTGCCTTCAGCTCACGTCATGATCTCAGGGTCCTGGGATCAATCAAGCCTCTCATTGGACTCCCCACTTAGCAAGAAGTCTGCTTCTCCCTCACCCTCTGCTCCTCTCCCCTACCCTGATCATGCTCTCTCCCTCTCTCTCTCTCTAATAAATAAAATCATTTTTAAAAAATAATAATTAGAAATAAAAAGTACACAAACTGCATAAATATAATTTCCAAGAAAGAAATAAATGAATGTGTCATATACAGTTGTGCTAACACAGAGAAAACACACTGAAAGCATATACATTAAAACATTAACAGTGTTAAAGATGGAGATGAAAGAGTACACAAAGAATACTTTCACATTTTACTTAAGGGTTTAGGTAACGTTTGTATCTTTCACATCAAAAATGAACAAACTTATCACCCGTGAAATAAAAAATTAAATATTGTTTATGTAAAATATGTTGGGAAAGCTTGAAAGTGAATCTGATTACATCTACAAAATAACTTGTACACAAATGTTCATAGCAGCATTATTCGTAACAGTCAAAAAGCAGACACAATCTAAATGTCCATCAACTGATAAATGAATAAACAGAATGTGGTATACACATATAACAAATTGTATTTAGCCAAAAACTGGAATGAAGTACTCATACAAGCTACACAGAACATTATGCTAAGTAAAAGAAGCTAGTCACAAAAGATTATGTTGTATGATCCAATTTACATAAAATGTCCAGATCACATGTTATATGATTCAATTTATATGAAATGTCCAGAACAGACAAATCTATAAAAACAAATGGCTTGCTGGTACTAAAGGGCTAGGAAGGAATGGAAATGAATGACACACTAGTATAGGCATGGGACTTCTTGGGGTGATAAAAATATTGAAATGAGAGACTGGAGGGGTGCCTAGGTGGCTCAATCCCTTAAGTGTCTGCCTTCAGCTCAGGTCACTATATCAGGGTCCTGGGATCAAGCCCTTCATGGAGCAGGCATTGGGCTTCCTGCTCAGCAGGGAGTCTGCTTCGCCCTCTCCCTCTGCTCCCCGCCCGCACACTCTCTCTCTTTCTCAAATAAATAAAATCTTTAAAGTTAGACATTGGGGACACCGGTGGCTCAGATGAGTGTCTGCCTTTGGCTCAGGGCGTGATCCTGGGGTCCTGGGATCAAGTCCCACATTGGGCTCCCTGTGAGGAGCCTGCTTCTCCCTCTGCCTATGTCTCTGCCTTCTCTCTGTGTCTCTCAGGAATAAATAAATAAAGTATTTTTAAAAAAATAAATAAATAAAAGATTAAAAAGTAAAAAAATAAAATTAATGAATAGATAGATAGCACCTGGCTGGCTAGGAGAGTCAGGAGAGCATGCCACTCTTGAACTCCAAGTGGAAGTTCAAGCCCCATGCTGGGACCTAGAGCTTACTTAAACATAAAACAAAATAAAATAAAATGGAACTGTATCTGCATTACAAATAATACATCAGGAAGACTGTACTATCTGTAGGAAAAGAAGTTAAGTTATATTTGCCTTTCTCTTAACCATCACTGAAGACGATACAAAAGAAATATTCCCTAATATAAACTCCTTAAAAGAGCTCCTGGCACATCATAAGCACTTGTTAATAAATACACTAAAAATTAGTTATAAACATTAATATTACTGATACAATAGTATTTCTTATAAAAAGCATAAAAAAGAAAATATTTACCTTAGTTACCCCTGGTTTCCCTTAACTATTTGACAACTTCACTTCCATACTATCATTACCCCTTTCAGCTTCAGTAACTACATTCATTCTAAACTACTGAATTATTTACATTAAAGCAATAGTTCTCAAGGCGTGATATGGGGACCATGGGGATTCCAGAGATCCTTTGAAGGGGTACATTAAATCAAAATCATTGAGTAAAAGATTAAAGTGCAAAACAGACCAATGATTTTTAACACAACATTGTATAAAAAGTATATAGAGCTGATTTCAGATTCCACATTGCAATTAACCTTTAAAAAATTACCACTTGTTGAGTTTTGTTGTAGAATCAAAGAAAAATATCACAATTAACTGAAAAGATTATTAATGTACTCTTCCCAACATATTTGGTGTGAAGCTGAATTTTCTTCATACACTTCAACCAGAATAACATATGACTGAGTGCAAAAATTGATAGGAAAATCTAGCCATTTTCCATTAGGCCAAATGGTAAAGAGATGTCTCAGTCCCTCTGCGTTTTGTTTTACAGAAATGTAAAACAGTTGCCATTCTTTCGCTAAATTTTTGTTTTGGAAAATAGTTGTTTTTCATAAAAAAATGTTATTTATACTAACCTGTAATTAGGTTATTAGCTGTGGTTAAATGAATTAAATATTTAAAATAACTTAGATTGCAAGAATTACCAATAGACGTAAGCCATATAAACAAAAGCTACTTGGAATCCTAGATAATTTAAGAGTGTAAAGAGATCCTAAGCCAAAAAGTCTGAGAGCCACTTCTTTAAAATAATATTTAATACTCCACTTTATTTCCTCTCTCCGAATCTCACATTTGCAGCCATCAATGTTTTTGAAGTAAGCTGAAAAAAGCAGAAGACATAAATACTGCTTTCTTCAGATGTACCATAATGCAATTAAGCATAACATACAGCTCCCTCAAAAAAAAAAAAAGGATGGTCAAGCTAGCAGAATTATCCATCTGCCAAAAGGTACTACAGTAGTATGATACAGCTATAACATAGAACTTATACAGAAATAGAGACAAAGAACTTTCACTACATCAAGAAAAAGATGCACAGAAAAATTTGGGCTGCTGAAGAGTAACACAGCCCTTAAATGAATTACCTACAATAACAATTTTACTAGAGCTGATTTCAAACAACATCTTAAAAAACTTCTGATCACCTTCAAGAAAGGTTAATCAAAGAACTCTACATGGAACCTAAATCTGCCCCCCCAAAATCATGGAAAAATATTTTAACTATTAAAAACAACAACAACAGGGATCCCTGAGTGGCGCAGCGGTTTGGTGCCTGCCTTTGGCCCTGGGCGCGATCCTGGAGACCCGGGATCGGATCCCGCGTCGGGCTCCTGGTCCATGGAGCCTGCTTCTCCCTCTGCCTGTCTCTGCCTCTCTCTCTCTCTCTCTCTCTCTGTGACTATCATAAATAAATAAAAATTAAAAAAAATTAAAAAAAAAAAACAACAACAAAGGGCAGCCCAGGTGGCTCAGCGACTTAGCACTGCCTTCAGTCCAGGGCCTGATCCTGAAGACCCGGGATCAAGTCCCATGTCAGGCTCCCTGCATGGAGCCTGCTTCTCCCTCTGTCTCTGTCTCTGTCCCTCTCTCTCTCTCTCTCTCTCTCTGTGTGTGTGTCTCATGAATAAATAAATAATCTTAAAAAAAAAAAAAATCATTGGGATGCCTGAGTGGCTCAGGGCCTAATCCCCAGGTCCAGGGATGGAGCAGGGAGCCTGCTTCTCCCTCTGCGTTATGTCTCAGCCCCTCTCTCTGTGTCTCTCATGAATAAATAAATAAATAAAAATCTTAAAAAAAATTATTTTGAACCGTGCAATGCTAGTTACCGTCATTATTACAATAAATACAATCAGCCCATGCTGTAATAAATCACCAAGCTATAAAAGGCATCCAGCAATGGGGGGTAATGTTATTTATTAATTAGGGCTCTTTTTCCTTCCTTTTGGAAGCATAATTTATTGATTTAAATGCGTAGCACAAAACTTTGTATAAATGAGTCTGATGTTAAAAAAAATCATTGTTCATTACAGAATTGTAATATGGACCAATGAGAAATGATAGCAAATCTTCCTAAGCCAGGATGATTACGGTGGACAGAAGCTCATAAGCCAGGGCAAGTTTTGTTCTAAGAAGAGTACTTCCGAAGTCACACATCTAACCAAAATTATATATATAATTATATATATAATAATCTATACTGCATTCTGCCTAAAAAGGAGAAAGTTTTCTGATTTCCTTACATGCCCTAGGCCTGAATCTGCAGCTTCCAAATTAAGCGGTTTTTAAGCACTTTTCATCCTACTCGCATATCTAATTCCATAACGAGAAGTATTAAGTTGTTCAAACTAAAAATCGTTCCATTGTCGTAGATGCCTTATGAAAAGCAGAAACTAAAGACCCAACAAAAAGAGAGACTGAAAGTACCAGAGTTCGCTGCAACTAGGTTTTAAACTGAAATCCGTGTTACCTAGCTTTTTAAAATTAAAGGAGGAAAAGCAAAACCCACTCACATCTTACTATTCCACTAAGTGGCCCTCTTTCATTGGTTTTTGCAAAAGTTCATTATTCACTGAAACATTATGTGATAATACTAGTTAAATACTGGGTGCTGCAATTACTTCCTGCTCAAAGAATCCCATTTCAACTACCTAAAAAAAAGGTTCACAGTACTCCTCAAAGCACAACGATTTAACTGCTTCTGCGCCCTGCCCGCCCCCGGAAAATACAGTACCTGCGCCAGGGTTTCCAGGAACTCAAATTTAGAGGTGGGGGGATGGGGAGATGAGAGGTGGGGGGTGAGGAGAGGTTTCTAGTGTGGGGATGGGAGACTTCTCTAATTTCTGGACTCGCTATCCCATTCCGCCTGAATTAAAAAAAAAAAAAAAAGCCCCCCCCCCCCACCTTGTAAATAATCTCATGAACGAACAGTGACCAAAATAAAGGACCCAATCAATCCCTTCTGCCCGCATCTATCCCTATCAACTTCACTATGGCCTTCAATGCACCCATTTCTACTCCAGATCGGCCCTACCTGTGCCCAGACCTTCAAGTCCAACCTGAATTACTCGCTGACCTTGGACCCAGGCCACTGCTCCCCTCCAAGAGCCCCACATAGCACCCCGCAGATTGCAGAGGCCTCAAGGTTCAGGCGGGGTCAGCGGCCGGCGGCGACGGCGGAGGCGGAGGAGCAAGCCGCAGGGACCGCAACTCTGCGACGGCTGGCGGGGCTGGCCCGCGGAAAGCGCGGGGAGGGAACGCCGCCGAGGGCGGGGACAAGGCCCGGGGCTACCTGCCGGCCAGCGCCGACACCGCCCCAGCAGCTGCAATGGCTGCGCGCCTCACCTCGGGGTTCCGGATGCCCCGTCGGCCGCCTTGGGAGCCCTGGCCTGACCCGCGGTCCTCCGTCACGGCCCCTCAGTACCTCTGCCTACCTACCCAGCAGCGGCAGGTGATGAGGCGACCGGCAGCCGAGACGCCAGGATGAGTGCCCACCTCCAGCGACAGGGTCTTTGGGCCGCCCACTCCCTCCCAGGAGCTCCAGGAGCCCGGACCAGAGGAGTAGGAAGAAGCGCACGATGCAAAACGACACAGGAGGTGGGACAGGAAGGGGGGGAGGGAGTCACCCAGCTCTCCCGAGAGGCTGGCAAAAGCGAGGTGAGGACGCAGGCGGCGCGACACTGGGCGGGGGGGACGGCTGGAAAGACAGCCTTACCTTCCTCGCTCCCGGCCGAGGGTCCAACGCGAGCCAGCGGATCGCCTCACATCCGGGTACCAGGAGACAGCTGCTCCTGCCGCGACCGCCGCCTCTCCCGCGGTGCAAATACGCCAAACTTCCGGCGACGACGGCGACGCCTCGCCCGTCAGATGGGAGTTACCTGTGCCCGTCTTGGTCGCGCTTGCGCAACGCTCCTCTTCAGCGGTCACAGGCTCAGCTGACGTGCCCAGAAGAGGAAGATGGCCGCCACGCTCGCTGCGTGTCACGCAGTTTTTCACCCAGGCGGGGACTGCCGGGCGTCGGGGAAAGGCAAGCCGGCGCACACCCTCAGCGCAGGCGCAGTGGGAGGCCTCGCGTGCGCGCCCCGCGGGTGGGAGCCTCGCAGGGGAGCGGCGGCGCCCCCCGGCGGCAGCCGCTGGCCCTTGCTGGGACGTCTCCTGGTAGAGCCACCCACGCTCCCGGCCCTGGTGGTTGGTTAGTCTTGGAAGTGCGTCGCCGCCGGTCCCTGTGTGGGTTGCGGGCCCTGCTCTCTGCGACCTCTATTTCAAATGCCTTTAATCTTCGACCTGGGCCGATGTGAAGAGAAGGGGAAGCAATTGCAGTTCCCCGGCACTGCACTCAACAGCGCTTCCAAACAATCCCGGGCTTCACCTCATGGTTGCACACTTGCCTCCTTGTGTGCGGGCGCGCGGGAGTCCAGAAATCGTAGGACGTTCCACGCGACTTAGTCATGGCGGGTGTTCAGACAAAGCTTTGGTTCTTGGAAGCCTCTGAAGATAGAGCACAGGTTTCCATCACTAGGACTCGTGGTTCCCACACTCTTGAACACGCTTACTGTGCCATTTTTATTTGCAGAGCTGTGAGATTAGGTAAAACCGGTACCTAATTCCGTGGTAATACCACATTATAAGTATCAAAATTGCTAAGAGACTAGATCTGTGCTTCGGAGAATTTGAAGAGAGATGATCATACGCGCGGCCTCTCCCCTTCCTGACTTGCTTTTGAGAAGCTAAGTACAACCGAAGTGTGCTCTCAGTTTATCAAGCCTGACGTCAAGCCTGGTTTTCTGACAACACATCTCCCACAAAACTTTATTGAGCTGCTTGACCGTTTCGTCTGGAGTCTGTATTTTAGAAACCAAAACCAGAGGTATTGATGGGTGAGGCCATTTGCCCACATCACCATACGTTGTGTTACTTGGCAAAAACCTGCCTATGGCCCTACCCCCACCCCCTGTTCCTGATAATATGCACTTTAATGGCATATTCCAGATGACTCTAATGAGGGTAGGGAGAAACAACTAGGGATCCCTGGGTGGCGCAGCGGTTTAGCGCCTGCCTTTGGCCCAGGGCGTGGTCCTGGAGACCCGGGATCGAACCCCGCGTCGGGCTCCCTGCATGGAGCCTGCTTCTCCCTCTGCCTGTGTCTCTGCCTCTCTCTCTCTGTGTGTGTGACTATCATGAATAAATAAATAAAATCTTAAAAGAAAAAAAAAAGAGAGAGAAACAACTAAGGAGTAGAATGCCAACCTGATTAAAGTGGTTTATGTACCGGACTGTCTCACCTTGATTCGTCTTCACTTTTAGGTTGTCAGACAAATGGTGGGATTTCCTTTCGTGGGTAAATCACTTTATTTTTAGTAATTCAAATTCTGTGCACACACACAGACCATATTTACAAGTTTCCATTCCCACAAAATAGGCCTCTGTTTCTGAGGAATCTAGTCCACTCTACTTGTTGAATTGGTCACAATCAGAAATATAGGAATCCTTATAAATGCCATGTCATGCAAACACATATGTAACAATTTTTGATATATAAGTCATTTATATATTTTTTATATATAATTCATGTCTGCAATTTATTCAAGATTTGCTTTTCTAAAACCAAATATAGTCAGCTTCTACACGTGCTGTGGAAGTATAAAATACTTTGCTTTTATAATACCACATTCTAAGTATCAAAATTGCTAAGAGACTAGATCTTAATTGCTCTCACCACAAAAAGGAAATGATAATTATTTGACATGATAGAGGTGTCAGCTAAGATGGTAATAATTGCAATCTATAAATATATCTAATCAACTCACTGTATACCTTAAAGTTATGCAGTTTTTTATGTCCATTATATCTCAATAAAAATGTCTAAAAAATAGTTTGCTTTTATGGGAAAAACAAACTTTCTTGAGCATTATTTATCATTTTAAAAGATATCTCAGGGATCCCTGGGTGGCGCAGTGGTTTGGCGCCTGCCTTTGGCCCAGGGCGCGATCCTGGAGACCTGGGATCGAATCCCACGTTGGGCTCCCAGTGCATGGAGCCTGCTTCTCCCTCTGCCTGTGTCTCTGCCTCTCTCTCTCTCTGTGACTATCATAAATAAATAAAAATTAAAAAAAAAAGAAAAAAAAATAAAAGATATCTCAATTCTAATTCATTAATGTCAGAGGTCTCAATTTGTAGTTGTTTTATTTTTTGTTGTTGTTTTTTTTAATTTTTATTTATTTATGATAGTCACAGAGAGAGAGAGAGAGGGGCAGAGACACAGGCAGAGAGAGAAGCAGGCTCCATGCACCGGGGCCCGACGTGGGATTCGATCTCAGATCTCCAGGATCACGCCCTGGGCCAAAGGCAGGCGCCAAACCGCTGCGCCACCCAAGGATCCCTGTAGTTGTTTTAAAATTTTACTTGAGAGCACACAAGTGGGTGGGAGGGCAGAAAGAGAAGCTGACTCCCCACTGAGCAGGTAGCCTGATGCAGGGCTTGATCCCAGGACCCCCAGATCATGACTGGAGACGATGACGGGAACTTAACGAACCAACTGAGCCACCCAGGCAACCCTCAATTTGTAGTTTGATTAAATCTTCATTATTCTGTAATGTCATTTTTTTTGAAAGATTGATTGATTTTAGAGAGAAAGGAAGGGCAAAGAGAGGAAGGGAGAAGTAGACTCCCTGCTGAGCACAGAACCTGATGCAGGGCTCTTGTAGGGCTGGATCCCATGACCCATGAGATCATGACCTCAGCCAAAATCAAGAGTCAGACGTCCAACTGACTGAGCCACCCAGGGCTGACTGACCTTGTAATGTCATTTTTGACAAAATTTGTCTTGCTTTCTATCAATAGTTTTCATTTAGCGCAGTCTGTCTATGAACTTGGGAATTTGGTTCATTTGATTTGGTTATCTACTAAAAGAAATCATAATCAACTGAATAAATTATCTTGCTTGACTGAGCTTTCAAAGATTATACAAGCTCAAAGCAAACTGATCCCAGTAAAAAGAAGGACCTCCATTCCTGAGAGCTCCTGAGAAAGTTCTGGGGGAAAGCTCCAGTAGTTCACATTTTGCCGGGTACACATGCTGAAAACACATGTTTTGGCCTAGGTAATGCAACTTGGTGCTCAACATTATGGTTTTGTAAATTGTAAAGATCTTTTTCTTAATCCTTACAAGAACTACAAGCCCTTACTTCTAACTTCTCTTGATAAATTCAAAACTGTGAATGTAATTTAAACTTGTTTAAATTGTTTTCCTTTATTTTTTTAAGATTTTTTTTTTTTTTTAAGATTCATTTATTTATTTATGAGATAGAGAGGCAGAGGCACAGGCAGAGGGAGAAGCAGGCTCCATGCAGGAAGCCCAATACGGGACTCGATTCCGGCACTCCGGGATTAGGCCCTGAGCTAGAGGCAGACACTCAACCACTGAGCCACCTAGGCGTCCCAAATTGTTTTCCTTTCTAATTCCAAACTGCAGAATGTACTTTTCTGCTTTTGCTTGTTATGAGAATATCTACTTCTAAAAGCTAATCATGAAGCGGTTGCATTGCCCCACGTCACATTTTAATTTCCTTGTTCCTTTTCTTTATTGTGACCAATCTTAAATGCCTATTACCTATAAAACCTCTAACTTTCAGACAATAGAATACTCTCACTTTTAGACTGATTCTTCTGCTAGCAGCAAATAAAGGCTTTTTTTGTTAGTCCACTCTTGTTGACTTTATTTCAACATTTGAAATAAACGTTTGAGAGAGTTACTATGAGAGAGTTAAAATTCTAAGACACTTCAATCTAGAAAATAAAAACAAAAGGTATAGCAGTTTGGTATAGATCAACTGATACTGGCATTTCAATTTGCCGTATTCTAGGACAGTAACTATTGACACATATAAGTAATAATTCTGGCCCCACATACTTGAGAGGGAATGAGTATTAGCCAGATTAAAGAACTGAATTACAAAAGTCCAGAGAGGAGAGTGAGCTTGACCAGTTGTAGGAACTCAACTATTCCAATATTATTGAGGGGAAAAGGGATTAAAAAGTTGGCAGAGCCAAAGTAATAAAGGCCTTAAGGATAACAGAGAGGAGTACCCTGAGCTTAGTACTAGGGATACTGTAGTGAACAGTACACACAGGGTCTCCTTCCTCATGTAGCATACATTCTGATGGGGAAGATGATCAGTTATTTCACAAATATTTATTGAAGGCACATTGTATACAACTCACTATTCTAGATGCTGAGAATGCAGAAATTAACAGAACAGATATAAATCCCTGCGTTCAGAAGTACATTTTTCAAGTCGGTTAATAAATAAGTAAATTACAATTAAATGCAAAGAAGGAAACAAATATGGTAATAAACAGGGCAGCACTATCTAATCAAAATTTTTTGTGATGATGCAGATGTTCTGTATCTACACGGTTCCACAGGGTAGCCATAGCTGCAGAGGGCTCTTGAGCACTAGAAATGTGAGTATTGTTATTTTTTTTAATGTGAATATTGCAACTGAGGAACTGAGTTGTACATTTTATTTATTTTTAATTAATTTTTTACCCATCTCCCACAGCCTTAATTTTAATCAAATTTTAGAGAGAGAGAGAGAGAGAGAGCACAAAAAAGAACACATGCTGTGGGGGAAGGAAAAAGGAGAGAGAGAATTTGTTTGTTTGTTGGTTGGTTGGTTGGTTGGTTTTTAAGATTTTACTTATTTATTGATGAGAGACACACACAGAGAAGAGGCAGAGACACAGGCAGAG
Source organism: Canis lupus familiaris (assembly GCF_011100685.1). Classification (NCBI taxonomy): domain Eukaryota; kingdom Metazoa; phylum Chordata; class Mammalia; order Carnivora; family Canidae; genus Canis; species Canis lupus. Next base: position 66,479,649 of record NC_049228.1, on the reverse strand, counting down.
GGAGAAGCAGGCTCCATGCAGGGAGCCGGACCTGGGAGTCAATGGGCCAAAGGTGGTGCTAAACCGGTGAGCCACCTGGGCTGCCCGAGAGAGAGCAGCCATGACCATAAGCAGGCTCCATGACCAACACAGAGCCAAATGCAGGACTCCATCTCCCAACCCTAAGATCATGACCTGAGCCTAAATCGACAGTCGATGCTTAGGCTACTGAGCCACTCAGGTGCCCCTTTAATCTTAATTTAAACAGGCGTATTTAGGCATTGTTTCTAATACACATGTTTATTAATATCATGGGTTTTTGTTTGTTTGTTTGTTTGTTTTTAACTCCCTCCTAAGACTGATTCTTCTCTTGGTTTTAAGGAAGTTCCCAATAAAACACCAGGGGTTACTACGTCTCCATTCACATTCTAAAGGAAAGAGTATTCCCTGCAAAGGGATGACTGGATCAGTTTATATCCCAATCCCACTGTGGACAAGTAACAGACTGTGAACATAAGGATAGACTCAGCTTCCTCGGGACGACATGGATCATCAGATTATTAGGAAATGTTGGAAAGGGAGATGGATAGATATTGAGAAGATAGCACACAAATGAACATTACAATCCTACTACTCAAATTATGGTCCATAGACTTGGGGCATCTTCATCCACTAAAGACTTTTTAGAAATAGAGAATTTCAGCTCCCACACCAACTGAATCAGAATTTTCATCCTAACGTTTCCTCAGGTGTGTGTCCTATGCACATTGAAGTTTGATGAGCGTTGCTTTATACATCCAAGAGTTCTGATAATCAGGGATGAAGTCCAGGCTGGAGATACAAAGTAAAGCCATAGTTTTAGAGGCAATCACCTAGGCTAAAGAAGAAAGTATCCACTAGAAGAATACACCTAGGGTAAACCTTGAAGCACTCCAGCATGTAATGGCTCAATAGAGAATGAGGCAGCTGAGACCTAGAAAATATAACTACTGGCATAGGAGTAGAACGGTGAGCTTGGCATCAAAGTCAGGAGTGTCTTGTGTTTCAAAAGGGTAGTGCTTGTGTTAAATGCTGCTGAAATGTTGAGTAAGATGAAAATAGAGGTTTATCTTGGCAGTTTTTGATGACCTTTAGAAAAGCAATTTCAGGACACTTGAGATGAGCACTGGGTGTTATACCATATATTGGCAAATTGAATTTTTTTTTAATTTTTATTTATTTATGATAGTCACACTCACACACGCACAGAGAGAGAGAGAGAGAGAGAGGCAGAGACACAGGTAGAGGGAGAAGCAGGCTCCATGCACCGGGAGCCGACGTGGGATTCGATCCCCGGTCTTCAGGATCGCGCCCTGGGCCAAAGGCAGGCACCAAACCGCTGCGCCACCCAGGGATCCCGGCAAATTGAATTTAAATATTAAAAACAGAAAAGATATTTCAATGGAGTTTGAAGAGTGAATTAGAGGTGATAAAACAAGTGCAGACAATTCATTCAAGAAGTTTTTAAATTTTTTTAATTTAAATTTAATTTACATATAGTGTATTATTAGTTTCAGAGGTAGAGGTCAATGATTCATCAGTCTTTTTTTTTTTTTTCCTTTTTTTTTTTTTTTTTTTTTTTTTAATTTTTTTATTTATTTATGATAGTCACAGAGAGAGAGAGAGAGAGGCAGAGACACAGGCAGAGGGAGAAGCAGGCTCCATGCACCGGGAGCCTGACGTGGGATTCGATCCCGGGTCTCCAGGATCGCGCCCTGGGCCAAAGGCAGGCGCTAAACCACTGCGCCACCCAGGGATCCCAGATTCATCAGTCTTATATAACACCTAGTGCTCATTACATCAGGTGCCCTCCTTAACATCCATCGGCCCATTGCCCACTCTCTTCCCTCCAGCCACCCTGTTTGTTTCCTATGATTAAAAATCTCTTATTGTTTGTCTCCCTCTCTGCCTTTATCTTGTTTTATTTTTTCCTCTCTTCCCCATGATCCTGTTTTGTTTATTAAATTTCACATGTGACATAATTGTCTTTCTCTGATTGACTTATTTTGCTTAGCATAATACCCTCTAGTTCCATCCATCCACATTGCTGCAAAAAAATAAAAAAAAGATTTCATTTTTTGATATGGATTGATATAGTTGAGTAGTATTCCATTGTATATATATCATACCACTTTTTCCTTACATACACATTCATCTGTGGATGGACATCTGGGTTCTTTCCATAGTTTGGCTGTTGTGGACCTTGCTGCAATAATCACTCAAGAGGTCTTTATGTGAAAGAACTCTAGCAGTAGCTACAGCTGCATCAGAGGAGAATTTTGTTTTGTTTTTAAGATGAATTTGTATGCTTATTTTATAAAATCCTGTGAAGAGGGAGAAATTAATGATTCAAGTTAGGAGATAACTGAAGGAGTGAAATTCTTTTTTTTTTTTTTTTTTTTAGATTTATTTATTTATTCATAGAGATGCAGAGGAAGAGAGAGAGGCAGAGACACAGGCAGAGGGAGAAGCAGGCTCCATGCAGGGAGCCCGACGTGGGACTCAATCCCGGGTCTCCAGGATCGCGCCCTGGGCTGCAGGCGGCGCTAAACCGCTGCGCCACCGGGGCTGCCCAGAAGGAGTGAAATTCTTGAGAAAAATGAAAGATGGGAGCCAGACTACAATGAAGAGGAACTTGCCTTGGAAAGGGGCAATGATACATCTACCTTTCTAACTGGAAGAAAGTTCTAAAAGGATGGCTTCCGGTCTTCTCGAAAGAGGAAATATTAGCAGAGAGTGATCTTAGGAAGACACTGTAAAAGGTTTCAGAGGGAGAGTACAGGGAAGGTATGAAATAGTTTGTGAGCTTATTAGAGACAAGAGCTCTCAACAATGTAGGTGCCATTCTGAGGTTTGTGACCAAATTTTTTTTAAGATGTTATTTATTTAGGGAATCCCTGGGTAGCTCAGCGGTTTAGCGCCTGCCTTCGGCCCAGGGTGTGATCCTGGAGACCCGGGATTGAGTCCCACGTCGGGCTCCCTGCATGGAGCCTGCTTCTCCCTCTGCCTGTGTCTCTGCCCCCCTCTCTCTCTCTGTTTCATAAATAAATAAAATCTTTAAAGAAAAAGATTTTAGGGATCCCTGGGTGGCGCAGCGGTTTGGCGCCTGCCTTTGGCCCAGGGCGCGATCCTGGAGACCCGGGATCGAATCCCACGTCGGGCTCCCGGTGCATGGAGCCTGCTTCTCCCTCTGCCTGTGTCTCTACCTCTGTCTCTATCTCTGTGTGACTATCATAAATAAATAAAAATTAAAAAAAAAAAGATTTCATTTATTTATTCATGAGAGATACACAGAGAGAGGCAGGGACACAGGCAGAGGGAGAAGCAGGCTCCATGCAGGGGAGCCTCATGCAAGACTCCATCCCAGGACCCTGGGATCACGACCTGAGCCAAAGGCAGACACTCAACCACTGAGCCACCCAGGTGCCCCTGTGACTAGAATTTAAAGTAAAAATAATAAGCTAAACTGTGTGATTTTCTTCAGGTACATTCCCGGTGTTGGAGCTGAATTCGCATAATTTTTTGGGCTTTGTCAGAACTACATTTCCTTCGCGAGTGTATTTACTGCCCCGTAACACAGGACTCTGAGCCCGCGGCCCGCGGCCCGGCCTACTAATTGGATCTGAGCTCCCCAAATCCCCGCCCTTACTGGAATTTTCCTCCTGGACCGGCTCTCAAAGCGCTCAGCAGGCGCAAGGCACACCTCCAGCCGCCAGGGGCCGCCGTGAGGTTGGGCGCGGCCGGAAGGGAGTGCGGCTCCGGGGGCCTCGGCGCTTCCGCCTCGCGTTCTCAGCGTTCCTCGCGCCCTTTACGTCCGAGCCCGAGGAGTAGGCGTTTCCGGCCATTCATACTCCTAGTTTTTCGGGCCTTGGTAGTCCGGTTCTGTACATTAACGGGCTGAAAGAGCGACGGCGCCGCCAGGATGAAGCTCGTGAGGTGAGGGGGTAGCCCGGCGGGGTGGGGGCTGTGACGATTTGGGCGGCGAGCGGGAGGCCGCGCTGCCCCTTTGCGGGAGGCGGGAAAGCCGCGTGCGCGCGCGGCCTGCTAACGGCCTCCGGCGCCCGCCGCTCCCGCCCCAGCTTGGCCGCGCCGTCGCGGGCGCTGCCGCCGGGGCTTCAGACTCGTTGGCGCGCGGCCCCCGCGTGTCTTCAGGCTAGTGGACGTGAAGGCCTGGCCATTTCTTCCCCCCTAGTGTCTTAGAGGCCTGCAAGGCGGCGGCGCCAGGCTTACAGGCTTCTGTTTGCGGTTGGTAGAAGACGTTCGTTCCCTTAGAACTCGTACTCTAGTCTAGATGATTTTTCTGGCCGGTCTCAGCCCTCAGGACCCGCAAAGACGACTAAATATACGCTCCCGGAGAACGTGGGAGACCTAAGGAAAATTGTACGCGTTGCATTAAGTTAACGAGCTTTTATTTATTTATTTTTTTTTTAAAGATTTATTTATTTATTCATTAGAGACACACACAGAGAGGCAGAGGGAGAGGCAGGCTCCATGCAGGGAGCCCGACGTGGGACTCGATCCTGGGTCCCGGGATCACGACCTGAGCCAAAGGCAGCTGCCCAGCCGCTGAGCCACCCAGACGTCCCGTTAAGCAGCTTTTAGAATGTACTTAGAAGCTGCAGGGGTTCATCAGGAAATGACGAAACCCATTTCCGAAATGTTTTAAATCAGGATTGGACTTCTGGTTTTTTGGTCTTTCCTTTTCCTTTTCCCTTTCCCTTTTCCCATTTCTTTTCTTTTCTTTTCTTTTCGACTCCTTACAGTTAAGATTACCCAACTCCCATTTCCCTTCAAAATAGGACTTTAGGGATCCCTGGGTGGCTCAGCGGTTTAGCGCCACTTTCGGCCCAGGGAATGATCCTGGAGACCCAGGATCGAGTCCTACGTCGGGCTCCCAGCATGGAGCCTGCTTCTCCCTCTGCCTGTGTCTATGCCTTTCTCTCTCCCTGTGTCTCTCATGAATGAATGAATGAATGAATAAATAAATAAATAAATAAATAAATAAATAAATAAAATCTTTAAAATAAAAAAAAAGAAAACAAAATAGGACTTTAATTCAGGAAGAATCTCCCAACGTCTGGCAGAGTCACTTTACGTATTTGTGGCTGATTAGCAGATGATCACTATTCTCTTGTGTTTAAACTTCATTGGTTAGTTGAGCCTATTGGTTTATGATTTGAGTAATTCATTCTAAACTATCTGCAGATAAGGTTTTGGTGTTTTTCCTTGAGGCAGGGAGCCTGGAACATAGAGGAGATTTCTGATTAAATTAGTTATAAATGTAGCTAGTCTTTTGTCTGAATCAAGATTAGTCTTATTGCGATCAATCAATTATTGGGCACCTATTACACTAGGCACAGGCAGTGGATTTTGTTTTTTTAAGGTGTTCTTTGAACTATTTTGCGAAGACAGACAAATAGACAATTTCTAGTGTGAATGAAATAACGTATAAAACCCTCAATATGTATTCGGAGTTCTTAAGGAAGGCATTTAAGGTTAATTTTTAGTCGAACTGTAACTTTGGAGAAAAACACCCCAGAATTTAAAGTATATTTTCACAATTTCTCAATCCCTACCTATTTGAATCTACTTATAGTTTTGTGTCACACTCTTTAGAATCCGTTTATCTCATTTAAAGAAACTGCATGTTGTGACACAATTTTCCTGAAAATTTTAAAGGCTGTACTGAACCCTATTCTTTGTTTAGACTGTAGAAATAAAATTTCTTCTTACTGGTGAATATGTTTTGTTCCAAGAAAATGAGTATTTGTCTAACTGCTTTGCATTTTTGGTTGACTTATTTCTGTACAGTGGTTGATGGCACTATCATCCTTACTGCCACTCTAACCAAAAACCTGGGAGTTTACTTTGACATCTTTCTTAATAATCTCATAAAATTGCCAGGTTTTCACAGTTTTTACCTACCTCATAGAAGTATCTCTCATTATCCAATTTTCTTTAAAAAAATTTTTTTTGTTTATTTATTCTTGAGAGACAGAGAGAGAGGCAGAGAAACAGGCTTCATGCAGAGAGCCTGATGCCAGACTCGATCCCTGTTCTCCAGGATCACGCCCCAGGCTGAAGGCAGGCACTAAACCGCGGAGCCACCCAGGGATCCCCAACATTATCCAGTTTTCTTTGGTTTTTGAATTCAGTTAGTGTGGATTTGGATCCTGAAGGATACTATGCAAGCGGTATGTTTTTGGGTGCTATGAAGGATATTATCTGGATATTTAAGTTTCAGTAAGAACGAATTCAAAGGGAAGGATTCATCGGAAAGAATTCAAATCTGTTTGATTTCTGAGCTGGGATAACTCTTTTCTGCCAAGATACCTTTGCTGTCATTCATTCCAGTGGCACCACTGAGTCATAAAAGCTTTCTTTTATTTCCACCCAAGGTTTTTAATTTTACTTCTTGAGGTGACTATCTCATGCAATGAAATACAATGTACATTTGCCAGTTTTGAAAAATTTACACATCTGTATAACCCAAACCCCTGTTGAGATGTGGAATATGGAACATTACCGAAACCTCAAGCCCTTCCTAGTCAGTCTCTGTTCTCATACCCCCAGTGCAATCAATTTCTTCTATCGTAGTTTAGTTTTGCTTGCAGTAGAATTTCATATAATGTAGAATCATGCAGTATGCATTTTTTTTGTGTAAAATTTCTTTTATGCAGCATATTTTTGAGATTCTTCCACATTGTGGCTTGTATCAGTAATGTGTTTCATTTTATTAGCAAATAGTAATGTGTTGTATGCCTAAAAGTTACATATTTTCAGGGCAGCCTGGCTGGCTCATTAGGTGGAGCAGGTAAGTTTGAGCGCTGCATTGAGTGTAGAGGTTGCTTAAAAATAAACTCTTTAAAAAGTTAAAAGTTACACATTTTCTTTAAAAATTCCTTGCAGACAGCCCTGGTGGCGCAGCAGTTTAGCGCCACCTTCAGCCCAGTGCCTAATCCTGGAGACCGGGGATTGAGTCCCAGGTCAGGCTCCCTGCATGGAGCCTGCTTCTCTCTCTCTCTCTCTCTCCCTCTCTCTCTCCTCTCTCTCTCTCTCTCATGAATAAATAAATAAAATCTTAAAAAAAGAAAAAGAAAACCATTTATTCTAGGGCAGCCCCGGGTGGCTCAGCGGTTTAGCACCACTTTCTACTCAAGGCGTGATCCTGGAGACCCAGGATGGAGTCCCACATCGGGTTCCCTGCATGGAGCCTGCTTCTTCTGCCTGTGTCTCTGCCTCTCTCTCTCTCTCTTCTCATAAATAAATAAATAAAATCTTTCAAAAAAACCCTGCCTTGAACATTCTTGTGCAAGCCTTTTTTATTTTGGGAGGTATATACTTAGGAGTGGAACTGCTAAATCATAGCATGGATAAATAAAACATTTAGTTTCGTAAGAAAATGCCAGGGGCACCTGGGTGGCTCAATCAGTTAACTCTTTTTTTAATTCTTTTTTGAAGATTTTATTTATTCACAAGAGACACATAGTGAGAGGCAGAGACCTAGGCAGAGGGAAAAGCAGGCTCCCTGGGGGGGAGCCTGATGTGGGACTGGATTCCGGGACCCGGGGATCCTGACCTGAGCCAAAGGCAGATGCTCAACTGCTGAGCCACCCAGGTGGCCCTCAATCAGTTAACTCTTTGATTTTGGCTCAGGTCATGATCTCAGGGTTGTGAAATCAAGCCCCAAGTCAGGGCTCACCCTGGACATTCAGCCTGCTTAAGATTCTCTCTCTCTTGCTGTCCCTCACCCCTTAAAAAAAAAAAAAAAAAAAAAAAGCTAGACCATTTTCCAAAGTAGTTGTATACCACTTCCACTCCCAACAACAGTATATTAGAATTCCCACTGTTCCACACCTTACCAGCATTTATTTGTGGTCAGTTTAATTTTAGCCATTTCAGTGTAGTTGTGTTTTGTTATGGTTTTCATTTGCATTTTCCAATGACTAATGAAGTTGAACACTTTCACCTTCTTATTGCCATTCGTGTATCTTTGTGAAGTGTTTGGTTTTGATTGTGTTGTTTTATTATTGAGTTGTAGAAGTTCTTTATATATTCTGTATACTAGTCCTTTGTCGGGTATAATTTCCCCCAGTTTGACTTCTTTGTTCATTTCCTTAAGAATGTCTTTTGGTGAGCAGAAGCTTATTCTGAGGAAGTTTTAATTTATCAGCTTTTCCTTTTATGATTATTCTCTGTGTACTGTCAAATTTTCGTCTACCCTCAAACCATGAAGTTATTCTCCTATGTTTTCCTCATAAAGCTTTATGATTTTATCTTTTATGTTTAGGCCTGTGATCTCTCTTGAATTAAGCTTGTTAAGTATTGTGAATTAGTGGTCCAGGTTCATTTTTTTTTTTTCAGGTTCATTTTTTCTATATAGATTTCTAGTTCTTCCATATTTTTAGGGAGTATAAACCCCTGTTACCATAGATTTCATCATTTGTTGAAAAGGCTTTCTTTTGCCTATTGGAGTGCTTTGACAGTCTCTTTGGTACTGTAGAAATTGTAGAAAACTAACTACATAAATGTGGATTCATTTATGGACTCTGTTCTGTTTCATTGATCTATTGTTCCCATGTCTTGATAACTGTAACTTTAACCTGTGTACTGCTCTAGCCACCTAATTTGTCTTCCACTGTGAATATGACCCTGGCACTCCACTTCATTGATAGAAACCCTTTAGAAGCTTTTTTCTTTTTTTAAGATTTTATTTATTTATTCATGAGAGACACACAGAGAGAGACAGAGACACAGGCAGAGGGAGAAGCAGGCTCCATGCAGGGAGCCCGATGTGGGACTCAATCCCAGGACCCCAGGATCACGACCTGAGCTGAGCCAAAGGCAGAGGCTCAACCACTGAGCCACCCAGGCGTCCCTAGTCATACTTCTTTTTGGTCCTCATTGTCAGGCACAGGGACTACCACATAATGATAAATATTTGTCAAAGAAACATCCTTGGACTTGATGAATTTTGATTCCTTCAGAAACCATTTTGCTTACCTTAGTTTTCCTTTTTACTTTCATATGGTAGATTGATTACTAAAATATCTTATCTTTACTTTAATCCTATTTCCACAAATGATTTGAGTTTCTATAAAAGTTAAGTATTGGGCGCCTGGGTGGCTCAGTCAGTTAAGCGTCCAACTCCGGATTTTGGCTCAGATCATGATCTCAGGGTCCTGGGATCAGCCCCACATGGGATTGCCCATTCTGCAGGAAGTCTACTTTCTACTTGTCTCCCTTTGCCTCCCCCCTCCTGTGAACACATTCTTGTGCACTGTGTTCTCTTTCTCTCCTTCCCGCCTCCCCTCCTTTCTCCCTCTTTTCCCCCCTCTGGAATAAATCTTTAAGAAAAGTTAAACTTTATTACTAAGGGGGACAATTAAAAGAGTTTTTTAAATTAAGTAAACTATATGCCCAATGTGGGGCTCAAACTCATGACCTAAGTATAAAGAATTGCATGCTCTACCTATTGAGTCAGGCAGGTGCTCCAAAATAGAAGATTTTTAAAAACCAAATCTTGACAATGGAAAGAAACTGTTAGATGAAATTTCTAGGCTAATATAGCTTTGTGATTATTAAACTTAGTGCTTGGGATCCCTGGGTGGCGCAGCGGTTTGGCGCCTGCCTTTGGCCCAGGGCGCGATCCTGGAGACCCGGGATCGAATCCCACATCAGGCTCCCGGTGCATGGAGCCTGCTTCTCCCTCTGCCTGTGTCTCTGCCTCTCTCTCTCTCTCTCTGTGACTATCATAAATAAATAAAAATTAAAAAAAAAAATAAATAAATAAACTTAGTGCTTAAAGAATTCTTGTCCAATGAAATAACACATTAACAGTTTATTGAGAGATTATTTTCTTGACAACAAATATGAAAAGGATTTGATACATGGATATTTAAACAAGGACAGGTTAACTTTTTTTCTTAAGATCTATTTATTTATTCATGAGAGACACACAGAGAGGCAGAGACATAGGCAGAGGGAGGAGCAGACTCCCTGTCGGGAGCCTGATGTGGGACTCCATCCCAGGACCACAGGATCATGACCTGATCTTTGGCAGACACTCAGCCACTAAGATACCCAGGCATCCCAGGGCAGAGTAACTTTTTAAAATCTGAGATTTGATAAGTCCCAAACCAAGTGTCCCCTCTTTTTGATGACTGTCTGTGCCACTAAAAAAGTGGTATTTTAATATCTCTTCCCTGTTAATCAGTGAAGCATTTCAGCCAGCTGTCAGTGCCTGTGACCACCCAGGATTAGATATAAAGATCTTGGGCAGCCCTGGTGGCTCAGCGATTTAGTGCCTGCATTCAGCTTAGGATGTGATCCTGGAGACCTGGGATCGAGTCCCACATCGGGCTCCCTGCGTGGAGCCTGCTTCTCCGTCTGCCTGTGTTTCTGCCTCTCTCTTGCTCTCGCTCTCTCTGTGTCTCTAATAAATAAAGTTTTAAAAAGAAAAAAAGATATAAAGATCTTGATCCTTAACCCTTAGTAGTCTAATGGGGAAGTGAAATAGGTGATTCTACATGTACCATTCAGTGTGATGCTATAATAGGGTATACAATGTATTATAAAGTAGGAATTTGTACTCTAAATTAGAAAATTTTAATTTATTATGAATTATAATTTAGAAACCACGAACTACATTGTTGTATCATATTGCAGGATTACTTCATTTTCCTGGATGTGAATGTGGTATTATAATTATGTAGGAGTGTGTCCTCATTAGAAAATGAATAAGTACAGATTATATGGTGAAAGTATAAGTTGTGTGGGGACACTCCCACATAAATGGTAACATTTAATAGTTTGCGAACATTTCCATTTTTCTTTTTCTGAAATATTTCATAATAATAGGTATGGGAGAACAAAAGACTAGGTGAAGTGGGGTATGAATGGATTATTCAGTAAACATTGAGGCAACTAGCTGTCTAATTGGAAAAAATAAAGGCAGAGTTCTATCTCATGCTGCACAGAAAAGAGATGAATTCCACGTGGATTAAAACTCTAAACAGAAAACTAGAAGAGAGGCACCTGGGTGGCTTAGTCAGTTGAGCATCTGTTGGTTTCCACTCTAGCCGTGATCTGTTGTTCCCATGTATGGGATGTAGTGGGATCAAGCCCTGTGCTGGGCTCCACACACAGTGCAGAGTCTGCTTGAGGTTCTCTTCCTCTCCCTCTACCCCATCCCCTGCACATGTACATTCTCTCTCTCAAAATAAATAAAATCCTGAGAAAAGGTAACTAGAAGGAAAACGGCTATTTACAGTCTTGGAGTGGGAAACCTCTTCTTAAACAGATTAATCCAGGAGAAGTATTCACAAATTTAACAATCTAGGGACACCTGAGTGGCTCAGTGGTTGAGCATCTGCCTTTGGCTCAGGCCTGATCCTGGGGTTCTGGTCCCACTTCTCCCTCGGCCTATGTCTCTGCCTCTCTCTCTCTGTCTCTCATGAATAAATAAAATCTTAAAAAAAAAAAAAAAAAACACTAAAAATGAAAACCACAAACTTGAATGGCTATGGCCAAACTGGTAGAAAATGAAAAAAAATTTTTTTACCTAATTGAAAATGTGGGGGAAAAAGGAAAAAGAAAATGTGTGAATATTGTGAATAGGTAGTTCAGAAAAGAAATACAAATTTCCCATGTTCGTGAAAAGGTGTTAAGTCTTACGAGTGAAAGGGAAAAACAAATTCTTTTTTTTCTCTGTAGAATTGACAAAAAATGTTGGTAGCAATTAGTGTTGCTAAGGATTTGTATAAATGGATTCGTGATAAGCATATGTATTTCTTTTTCTTTTTAAATATTTATTTGACAAAGAACAAGCAGTGGAGGAGGGAGAAGCAGACTCCCCACTGAGCACACAGGGCTCAATCCCAGGACTCTGGGATCATGACCTGAGCCGAAGGCAGATACTTAGCCAACCAATTGAGCCACCCACAGTAAAATACACAGTATTTTAAAATGTTTTTAATATAAGCTGCTGAATGAGAATTACAGGGTATAGAAGTCAATTAAGTTATGTCCCAATTTGCATAAAAACATTTATGTATATGCTTATTAGTGCATATAAAACAGTCTAGAAGAATCTCCCCATGTATATGAAGAGGAATTAGAAAGGGAGACTTCTCCTTTGTATACATATAGGAAATGTGTAATTTTTTATGACCAGTAATAATCTTTTTTCACTTTAGTGAGAATTGACATACAGCTCTATATAAGTTTAAGGTGTACAGCATAGTGATTTGGCTTATGTATAGTGTAAAATGATTACCACAGAAAGTTTAGTTAACATACATCATCTAGTATGGATACTAAAAAAAGAGAAAGGAAAAAATGTTTTTTTTTCTGTGATGAGAATTTTTAGGATCTACTCTCTCAGCAACTTTCAGATGTACTCTACAATAGAGTTAATAATTGTAGTCATCATGGTGTATGTCACATTCCTAATACTAATTTACCTCATAACTGGAAGTTTGTACCTTTTGACCACTTTCATATAATTTCTTGGTTTCAATTTTGTGGATTATAATGACTTTAGGATCTGTTATGCATAGATTGGAGGTTAAGCTGTATGATGGTTTAAGAGAATCAGAATGTCTAGTTGGCAGTTTCTTTACTATGCTCCTTCATAAATTCTGAGGATATAATTCAAGGAAGGTTGAAATTGTTATGCAGATTAGTAATAGGAATATTTTTTTTTAATTTTTATTTATTTATGATAGTCACACAGAGAGAGAGAGGCAGAGACATAGGCAGAGGGAGAAGCAGGCTCCATGCACCGGGAGCCTGACATGGGATTCGATCCCGGGTATCCAGGATCGCGCCCTGGGCCAAAGGCAGGCGCCAAACCGCTGCGCCACCCAGGGATCCCTAGTAATAGGAATAGATACAGGTCCATCGATAGCAGATTTTGAACATTCTAGAAATTTAACCCTTTGACTTAAAAAAGACTGTAAAATGTTAAAGGTGAACACTTACTATATTCTAACTGTTTTTACAGATTTTTGATGAAATTGAGTCACGAAACTGTAACCATCGAATTAAAGAATGGAACACAGGTTCATGGAACAATCACAGGTATGGACATTAGACAGCTTTATAACACTTCTTTTTCCCCACCTCTTCCACCTTTAAGGCCAGAATTCTTTTTTGATTACTTAACATTATTGTAGTAGACGTCTTTCTCTTTTTGCCTTCTTAAGCCTTACCTTAAGCGCTTGTGCTAAGACCAAGCTGAATTCCTCAGGTTATCTTATGTGACCTCTGTTTTCCTGTTGTTGTTATTGTTGTTGTTGTTGTTGTTTTTCCCAGGCCTTTTGTGCTTTTGCCTGTGTGTGTTCCTCTTCCTCTGGAAGATGTTGCATCTTCCAAAGTGTACTTTCTTTTTTTCTTTTTTTTTTCTTTTTTTTTTTTTAGAATCTTGTGTTCCCTGTTAAGTTGCAAAGTCCTTGAAGATAGAGGATGGGATTATCATGTTTGATTACCTTGAGTAAAAATATATATGGGATATGGGAGGTGGAGTATTTGAGAGTATTTTCTTTCAGTCTTTTTTCTTACATGTTTAACTCTTTGCTTTAATGAATTGTATGTATAGTTTAAGGCTACTGAGATTCTTCACTTGTTGTAAGTGTTCCCTGCAAAATTGCAAAAGAATTGCTGAGCCAAGTGAATGAAAATGCTGTCACAACATGTGGTCCTGGTCTCTGAAATATTATAAGTTTATAAATAATTTTTTAACATGTAGATCCAGCATCTGAGTAAACCAATAGAAATACAGTGTTAAACTGATAGTATTTGAGTATATTTGTGTATGTGACACCAATTGCTTTAAAGGAAATCAGAATAATATGAGGTTTCAGTAACATGGTTAGTGACCCTGTGGCACTGACCATAATTGCTATTTGAAGTAGATGTTGGGAAAGTTAAGAGAATTCATGTTTTCTGGTCTAACTTTGTAGGAATAGAAATAAACTAGGTCTTTTGTTACCCATTTGTTCAGATATATTGGCAAAGGCTCCAATAATTGGGTATTTCTAAGATAATGCCATAATATTCATTCTAGAAAATTGTGCTTTTCTTTTACAAAATCTCACACTAAAAGCAATGGGAAAAATAGTTTGAGGCAGAGCATTCAAAACTTGTGCAACTTGGGAATTAAAGTACTAAAAACAGTAAGATTCCTTCAAAAAGCAGTTAAAAAGATGTGTTAAATTCCTAGTAACAAGGAAAATACTGCAATATATATAGGATCTTTTATTTAAAACAAGACTTACAGGGGCAGCTCCGGTGGCGCAGAGGTTTAGCGCCGCCTGCAGCCCTGGGTGTGATCCTGGAGACCTGGGATCGAGTCCCATGTCGCGCTTCCTGCATAGAGCCTGCTTCTTCCTCTGCCTCTCTCTCTTTGAATAAATAAATAAATCTTTAAAAATAAAAAATAAAACAAGACTTAACAGCTTGGTGACATGGGGAATAAGGAAGTTATGGAGATAGTGAGAACGCCCTGAGATGAGAATACCTGGGCACAGTGGGAATGAGTCAGGTATCACTCAGGGTTCCTCCGTGGCTTGCTGCATTCACATCTGTAAGCATACCTAATCATGCAAAACATTAATGTACTAGAGATAATCTCCGAAGAAAGGATTTTTGGTTTATATTGACATTATTCACCCATTAACCAGTTGTACTAAATTGTGTCCTAGAGTCTTACAGAATAGGCAGTGTCCTAGAGTGTAGCAGAATGGGCAGTATTCTTTTGTATTGTGTTATTTACTTCGGCTTGATAGATTTACTGGTTGCCTTCTTTATCATGCTAATAAGCTCTCTCTTTTTTCCCCTGTAGGTGTAGATGTCAGCATGAATACACATCTTAAAGCTGTGAAAATGACTTTGAAGAATAGAGAACCAGTACAGCTGGAAACACTGAGTATTCGAGGAAATAACATTCGATATTTCATTCTACCAGACAGCTTACCTCTGGATACACTACTTGTGGATGTTGAACCAAAGGTGAAATCTAAGAAAAGGGAAGCTGGTAAGTTTGAAGGATTATAAACATTATTTTTTAAAGATTTTATTTATTCATGAGAGACACACAGATAGAGGCAGAGACATACTCAAGATTTTTCAGGTTTTTATATTCCAGTTAGTAAACATACAATGTTATATTAGTTTCAGGTGTACAACATAGTGATTCAACAGTTTGATATGTGGCGAATGTACTCTTTAACCCCCATCACCTATTTCACCCATCTCCCCATCCCCCTCCTCTCTAGTAACCATCAGTTTGTTCTCTTACATAGTTAAGAGTTTGTTTCTTGATTGACTGATCTTTCTCTTTCCCAAATTTGCTCTCTTTGATCTTTATGTTGTAGGCTTGACTTGAATATCTTGTACTTTGACCATTTATTTAAATAATAGAATCCTAGGAAGAGAAGTTCTGGGAGGGGAGGCTGGACCCATAAGCTTGAGTCTCACTGTAGGGTGGTTCAGAAGTGAGTTAGCCTCTTCACTGAGGAAACCCAAAATTTCAGGATCTAGAGTCATTTCTGAAGCTTTGCACTCCCCACCCCTCCCACAAAAAGATTCTGCTCATCTATTGTAGGAGATAATGCCTAGCAGCCAGCATTATAGGAGTAGAGCAGGAGAAAGGGCTGGGTGTTTTGTAGACAGTCACTTAATACATTGATTTTGAGACTTTTATGCCCTCTTTCCACTAAGAAATATACTTTGTTGGGATCCCTGGGTGGCGCAGCGGTTTGGCGCCTGCCTTTGGCCCAGGGCGCGATCCTGGAGACCCGGGATCGAATCCCATGTCGGGCTCCCGGTGCATGGAGCCTGCTTCTCCCTCTGCCTGTGTCTCTGCTTCTCTCTCTCTCTCTCTCTGTGACTATCATGAATAAATAAAATCTTAAAAAAAAAAAAAAAAGAAAAAAAAAAAAGAAATATACTTTGCATCATGGCCCATTCATGCATATAACCAAAACAAAAATCTCAGGAAGAATTAGTCTTAATACTTGCAAATGTCTATATGTTTTCTATGCTCTTTTAGTTAAGAAAAAAAAAATTTAGGTTGCAACCCATAGCCTGAAAAATGCTAAATTCATTCTCCTCAGTTCTGTCTCTTGCTGCTATCCACTTTGCAAATATTTTCAAATCTGAAGACTGAAGTGTTTTTAGGTTTAGTTTACCTTTTCTTGCCTACCTACCTGTCAGGGAAATTAATAGCTTTGCAAGGTGGGGAAGAGAGGACTGACCATTCTTTTGCTCCACATGATTGTCAACCATTTTGTTCATTTTTAGCCTCCTGCCTCATCTCACCCTTGGCTCCTAAGGTCTTCAGTCTTCTTAGAGTTATTCTCCCTTTATTAAACATTTACAGTTATTAGTCTTCTTTCTGACTTAAAAATTTGTTGAAATTTTTCAACCACTCTCTCTTCTTTTTCTTTCTTTCTTTCTTTTTCTTTTTTTCAATTCATGAGAGACACAGGGGATCCCTGGGTGGCTCAGCGGTTTAGCGCCTGCCTCTGGCCCAGGGCGTGATCCTGGAGTCCCGGAATGGAGTCCCATATCAGGCTCCCTGCATGGAGCCTGCTTCTCCCTCTGCGTGTGTCTTTGCCTTTCTCTCACCCTCTTTCCCTCCCTCTCTCTCTCTCTGTGTCTCATGAATAAATAAAATCTTAAGAAAAAATTCATGAGAGACACAGAGAGGCAGAGACATAGGCAGAGGGAGAAGCAGGCTTCCATGCAGGGAGCCCAATGTGGGACTCAATCCTGGGACCACGCCCCGAGCCAAAGGCAGACACTCAACTGCTGAGCCACCCAGGCGTCCCTCCTCTTTCTTTTTCTTCATGGATTATTTACCATTTTTACTCCTTTTCCGTCATGAGTAGTATTTCAGAAGGAATTAGAGATCAATGCTGTTAAGCTTCCTTGTTTTAACAGAAGTCCTAGACTTTGTTTCTTTGTATGGCTAGTTGGCAACAATGGGTGGAAGTTTAGAATGTGACTGGCTTGAGCTTCACGCCAGGAATTTTTTTTTTTTTTTTTTTAGTACTCTTAGCTCTCCAGAGACTGAAGTAAGTTCATTTGAGAAATGAGTTTTCTGTCACTGTAATACTCAAGTACAGTTAGGAGACCAGCTGACAGGGGATGTTGCTATAAGATTTAAAGTACTTGGTTATGATTGGATCAAATAACTAAGCGTCTCAAGAGTCATAAGATTGTTGGATGTAATGTATTTTAAACTTTCTTAGCTTTGAATTAACTTGTTTGGACTATTCAGTAACAAAAAAATCTAGCACATGATCATGTTCTGTTCTATTGATATGATATCTCTTCCATATTGTGTAAGGTTCAGATCATCTGGATTTTATTTTGTGCTGAATTTGAGACATAAGAAAAAGAAAGATAATTTAAAACTTAATGAATTTCTCAGTAAATCAAATGGAGCAAAAATATCTTTGTAAGCCAGCAGTTTTTGATTCTGCTTGATATTGTGTTGGGAGGGATGACTGAGGTCACATTTGAGAGAAGCTGGGTTAAAGTTTTCTTTCCTGTAGATGCTGTTTATGGTGGCCCAGGTAACAATTAGTGTAGAAGAGAATTGACCTTGTTTTTTCTCTTTTCTTAGTTGCAGGAAGAGGCCGAGGCCGGGGAAGAGGAAGAGGACGCGGTCGGGGTAGAGGAAGAGGGGGTCCTAGGCGATAATGGCTTTCAAGATTACTATTTCAAAGTGGTACATGATTGGGTGGGGATATTTTTTGTACAGGTTTTGTTTGTTTATGTCAGTTTTTAATAAACATAATTGTAGGACAGAGTTGTGTGTTGACTCTCAAATTTTAGTAGTTAATAAGCATTCGTGATATTACATAGTAAGAGTTAAGTATTACTACGGGCAAACCCAGAATAATTCCATGCTTAGACCAGGATTTTAATTTTTGAATTAAAATTTTTTATGTATGTATGTAGAATATATACCTATTTACTTCCCATGCACTGAATATGCATTTTATTGTTTTACTTTGATTCCATTCTATGGAACCTACCCATGAGTGAAATAAGTAGGGGTTTTTTGTTTTGTTTTGTTTTTGTTTTTGGTATTTCAGAAACTAATGTCCCATGGATTGGGGTGTAAAATTGATTCCCTTTTCCTAAGTTTTACTTTATGGAGACTTGCATATTTAGTAAAAGGTGATAGTCCTCTTCCATTTCAGGAGTCTTAGACTTTGTTGTCCTTGTTAATGGAATTTGTTTTTTTTTAAGGTTCTCAATATAATTTTATATTCTTGAATTGAAATTGCAGATAACATTCATTAGATTATCAGTTGTGAGCAGTGTCAAAACCTGATAATGTGAAATATATCTGTCAGTGGTTCCTTTATCAAGTACTTTCACAAGAAATCCTTTAAGAACAAAAAGAAAAAGACCTACTTCTGACAGCAAAATTGGATTCTTTTCCAGTTGTTAGTAAGGATTTTTGTTAATTATTGGAATTGATTAAGCTTAGGGAAAGATAACCTCTCAGGATATGCAGTTCCTTGCAGAGCTTATACCATTTATTTATATGCTAAGGAAAAAACCTGAGGATTGGGGGAAGTAAATTTGTACTTACATTTAATCCTGCACATGGGGTTTTTGTTTTTTAAATGTGAAGGAAATTTTGTGCAAAGATTATCTAGAAAGGTTTTAATCTACCATGATTATGTTGGGTTATGCAAGATGGCTTAGTATTTTGAAATATATTAATACAGGCATTAGTCAAAATTCACATGATCTGCTCTAACAGGTGTCAGAATAATACTTAATAACATACAGCATTTGTTTCTGAAAACCTAAACCAAAAGATACTACCTTAACATGAAGAAACTCTATTTTAAATCGATAGACATTTTCCAAAGACATTTCAATGAAAACAGCAACAGAAAAGAATGTCTAATATTTGTCTTCATTATTTTATGTGAAAATTCTCATGGATCCACAAATACGGTATACCTTTTTTTTTTTTTTTTTTTTTTAATTTTATTTATTTATGAGAGACACAGGGAGAGGGAGAAGCAGGCTCCAAGCGGGGAGCCCGACGTGGGACTCAATCCCGGGTCTCCGGGATCACACCCCAGGCTGAAGGCGGCACTAAACCGCTGAGCCACCTGGGCTGCCCCAATATGATATACTTTTGAAAAGGAAGAAATTTTGCAATATTTACTATTTTCTGTGTAAGAATATGGTAGTGTTCCATTTCCTTGAAGTTTTTCAGTAAAGGTTTAAAGTTTCACTTGTGTATTTCATGTATCTTGGATAAGATTAGTATATAATATTAGTGATTCATTCTATAAAAATAACAGCAAAGTATTGATGTCAAGTACAGTGGATTCTTATTAAAGTAGTTCTTTAGTAGTTGTATAAAGTTGGTAAGGACCCTGAATTAGTGAATATTGAACCATTGTTCTTAGGGAAAATACAGGGCTAGGTTTCTTTTTTTTTTTTTTTTTTAATTTTATTTACTTATGATAGTCACACACAGAGAGAGAGAGAGAGGCAGAGACACAGGCAGAGGGAGAAGCAGGCTCCATGCACCGGGAGCCTGATGTGGGATTCGATCCCGGGTCTCCAGGATCACGCCCTGGGCCAAAGGCAGGCGCCAAACCACTGCGCCACCCAGGGATCCCCCAGGGCTAGGTTTCTATAGGCCTTTGGTCACATTTTCATCAATGGATCAATACATAACCTTGTTTTATATTTAAAGACATTTAATATATTTTCTTTTACATTGGATTCACAACCAACAGCACTATAACTCATGATTGAGCAAAACTCTTCTAACACATTCCTCCAAAAGGCACATCACAGCCTCCGCACCCGCATCCACCCCAGTAAGCTCTATGCCCAATGTGGGGCTTGAATTCACAACCCTGAGATAAAGAGTTGCATGTTTTACCAGCCAAGCCAGCCAGGTGCCTCACATCACAGCTGCCTTGTGCTTAGGAACACAAGGCCACACTACACTTAGAGGCCATTTTATTTATTTATATTTTTAATATTTTTTTTTACTTTTTTTAAAATTTAAATTCAATTTGCCAACATTTAGAGGCTATTTTATTTTATTATTTATTCATGAGAGACAGGCAGAGAGACCTAGGCAAAGGGAGAAGCAGGCTCCTTACAGGGAGCCTGATGTGGAACTTTTTTTTTTTTTTTCTGATATGGAACTTGATCCCAGAATCATGATCTGAGTGGAAGGCAGGTGCCCAACTGCTGAACCACCCAGGTGTCCTTAGAGACCATTTTAAATGCAAAATACAAAAAATTTGTGGTACTAAGTGGATCATGAAGAGGACATTTGTTTACAGTAAGAGTTGAAACAAGGCAGAGTGTCACTTTATTCAACCTCACCTGGAACAGTGTGCATATCAGGTGACAATATTTTGCTGCTCTATGCATGTTCATACAGGACTATGAAAATACCATGAGTATTAATTTTGGAGTTACAAATTTTAGCAAGTAAGTAACTTCCCAAGTACAGAATCCATGAATAATGAGGATTGACCACATTTAACATTTTGTTAAGATTATAACAGTATTTTTTTTTTTTATAAATTTTTTTTTTTTTTTTTTTTTTTTATTTATTTATGAATAGTCACAGAGAGAGAGAGAGAGGCAGAGACACAGGCAGAGGGAGAAGCAGGCTCCATGCACCGGGAGCCCGACGTGGGATTCGATCCTGGGTCTCCAGGATCGCGCCCTGGGCCAAAGGCAGGCGCCAAACCGCTGCGCCACCCAGGGATCCCTATAACAGTATTTTATGTATGGTTAAGATACATTTTAATATTTCTGAAATTGAAATGCTTTCTTGAGTAGTGTAAATTTAGGTTTGGTATCAGCAAGTTTCTTGGTTACTGTATAGAATAACAAATGCATCTAAAAATTGATATTTAAAAAAAAAATTGATATTTAAAAAAAAATTGATATTTTAGATTTGATGAACTATATAGAAATTATAGTGTGATTTATAAGAAGTAGAGCCTATGAGTTATTATAACCACTTTTTCCTTAAAGATTTTCCATGGTTTTTGTTTCTCTTTTTAAATATTTTTTTACTTATTCATGAGAGACAGAGACATAGGCAGAGGGTGCAGCAGGGTCCCTGTAGGGAGCCTGATGTCAGACTCGATTCCAGGACCCTGGGATCACACTCTGAGCTGAAGGCAGACACTCAACCACTGAGCCACCTAGGTGTCCCTGTTTTCCATGTTTTCTAAAACTTTTTCCTCTTTAAGCACTTGTGGAACAGTAGTAAAATCAGTTCTAGCTTAAAAAATTCCTGAGTCTCAAAACCAACCAAGTACCATATAGCAGAGTGGGAAAACCAGTGTGGAAAAAAAAAAAAAAAAAAAACAATTTATAGATTTAATGCAATTATCCTGGTGAATTTTTTTTAAGATTTTATTTTTAAGTAATCTCTACACTCAATGTAGGGCTCGAACTCAACCCTGAGATCAAGAGTCTCATGCTTCTGACTTGAGCCAGCCAGGTTGACCTTATCTTGCTGAAATTTTTAAAAAAATTTTTAAGAGCACACATGTGCTCAAGCAGGGGGAGGGACAGGGAGAGAGAATCGTAAGCAGGCTCCACACCCAGTGGAGAGTCTGATGGGGAGCTTGGATCCCACCACCTTAAGATCACCATGCGAGCCAAAATCAAGATTTGGATACTTAACCAACTGAGTCACTGAGCCACCCAGGTGTCTCACACCTCCACCACTCCCTCACCCACCCACCCCCGGTGAATTTTTCCCCCAGTGAATTTTTATTTATTTATTTTTAAAGATTTATTTATTTATGATAGAGAGAGGCAGGCTCCATGCCGGGAGCCCAACGTGGGACTCCATCCCGGGACTCCAGGATTGCGCCCTGGGCCAAAGGCAGGCACTAAACCGCTGAGCCACCCAGGGATCCCCTTATTTTTATTTTTTTAAACAAATTTGTTTTTTTTGGTTTTTAAGATTTTATTTATTTATTCATGAGAGACAGAGAGGCAGAGGCACAGGCAGGAGAAGCTGGCTCCATGCAGGGAGCCCGATGTGGGACTCGATCCTGGGTCTCCAGGATCACACCCCAGGCTGCAGGCAGCTCTAAACTGCTGTGCCACGGGGGGCTGCCCCTCCCCCCCAGTGAATTTTTAAATAACTTCTCTGCTGATAGTATGTTAATGCTAATTTTGTGCTAGGTTTTTCTGATTATTTTATAAATCTAATGTAACTCACAAAGGGATTTTTTTAGTGGCCTTGTCGTACTGGAGTGCTTAACTTACCAGGTTCTATGCTAAGCCCTTTACATGTTAACTTCTTTTAACACTTTGAACAACTGTGTAGCAGATGGTGTTTGCTCTTTTCAGATGGGTAGGTCCCACAGTTTTTGAGCACAATTTTAAAGTTGCATGGTTTTTAAGCAGCTGGAATTTAGATTCGAGTCTGTCCAAGAACCCTTTGTTCTTGACTAGTATATTGATTCTGGTGTTCATTCTGAAGAATGAAGAGGCTATAGGAGATACATCATTTTTCTAGAGAAAAGAGTGGGAGAACTTAGCCTTATGAGATACCAAACATTGTAAAATAGTAATATATAAGAAGAAATTATCTTGGTACTCATGCAATTTTCAGCCACATTTAATTTTTGATCAATAATTTTGTAATAGTGCTCATTGCTAGGAAAGTAGAAAACTATAGTGTAGGCTAATGGGAAGGAAAATGAAAACTTTATTTTGTGAAGTTATTTCAAAAACCTTAAAATTTTTTCTGCCTTAGGTCCAGGATTCCATTTGAGAGTCCCAAGGGAAAAAAAGTTGACAGATATTTGTCATAAAGATTTTCATACTGTTAATTTCTTTTCTTTTTTTTTTTTTTAAGATTTTATTTATTCACAAGACAGAGAGAGAGTCAGAGACAGGCAGAGGGAGAAGCAGGCTCCATGCAGGGAGCCCGATGTGGGACTCAACTCCTGGGTCTCCAGGATCACGCCATGGGCTGAAAGCGGCGCTAAACTGCTGAGCCACCCAGGGATCCCTATAATGTTAATTTCTTAATTGAAAGAAAACCCGTACATTCTTAATTAGAGGAATGGTTAAGTAAATTACTTGAAGAATAGATCTGGAGTTCTGTAAAGTTCAGTACTTAATTGTCTTGACATAAAAACATCACTTTCATTTGCTTCAACTTACTATTTCTATGCATTTTTAAAAGGAAATATTTTCAAAGCTGTACTTTAAAAATTGGCTAAAGGAAAAAAGTATTAACATAAGTACTATCACTTCAGCTACATTGTCTCTGAAAATGACATTGGTGAGTGTAGGCACAAGAGTTATTTTCCTTAAGTATTCGGTTAGTAAAACTTAAGGCTTCCTAGGAAAGTTTCAGAGACTCAAAACCTCTGGGCGCATGGTGTGCTGGTAAATGTTAAATGATTTGTAGCATTTGCTGATTCCTCTACAATGGCAATTTCAAACTACTAACGTGCTGTCAACTAGCTCACAAGATTTCTGAAACTTTGACATTCGGCTCTTTTACACTGGTATTGCACAGCCTAACCATCTCCCTACCTCCCCCAGAAGAAAAGCTCTTTTCTCTTCTTGCTTGAAGATTAACAGCTCATTGTTTATACCTGGGTTGGTCAAGTTGGCTCCTTATGTGGTCCTGCAGAATGAAGCTGCAGAGTTGGAGGTAGGTTTGGTGTGGTTAATTAATGCAGGTTCTGGGAGTCAAGGGGTGGATTATGGAAACAAGCAGATACTTTGCTTCAAGTGGTTGAAAAGGTCTAAATTTGTAAGCTTTCTGGCCAGCGCTCATTTCCTCATTTCCTGTACAGAATTTCCTCAAAATCATTTGTTCAGAGGCAACCTATACTCTCATCCTCTTAATGCTCTACTTTCCAACTTTTCCTACTCTGCTACCTCTGGCTGCCTGGTTTTAGCAACAGAGAAACGACCCCTTTCACTTCAGTTAAGTTGAGAGTGTACCAAGGTCTATATGACATGTCTCTTGAAGTACAGAATGATGACAAAAATTTTGCAGTATTTGGAAGTTGTGTTTGAATATGATTATTTTTTATTAAATGTTAGGAGTTACATTCCTGAAGAATTGGGAGATGCCATCTGAGCATTGGCATTGGGGATCCATGGATGAATGACAAACACCCACAGAATGTGGACCTTTTAAATAGTACTTTCTGGGGATAAGTTGTTTCAAGTGATAACTAAATTACCTGACTTGGTGTAGAGAATTATATTTATGTCAGTGGTGGAAAATATTTTGTAGTTCAAGTTAATATACCAGAATAACTGATTCTGAGTAATTTTATTGTAATTTTTTTCCTGTAGATTTTAAACCTTATTTTTTCTAAAATTTCATTTTTAATTCTTTGAACATGCTTGAATTGTTAACATTTGGGTATTATAAACAGCTTTAGTGACATGTAATTAACATATACAATTTACCCACTTAAAGCATGCAAATTCAATGGCTTTTAGTATATTTATACGGTTGTGCATCCATTCCCACATTTCATTATCCCCCAAAAGAAATCCATCCCCTTAGCTATCAAACTCCAATCTCCCCTTATTTGCCTCTAACCCTTGACAACCACCAATCTACTTTTTGTTGATTTAAATTTGCCTATCCTAGACATTTTGTATAAATGGAAACAATATGTGGTCCTTTGGGACTGACTGCTTTGACTTAGCATTATATTTTCTTTCTTTTTTTTTTTTTTAAGATTTTATTTATTTATTCATGAGAGACACACAGAGAGAGAGAGAGGCAGACACACAGGCAGAGGGAGAAGCAGGCTCCATGCTGGGAGCCCGATGTGGGACTCAATCCTGGGTCTCCAGGATCAGGCCCTGGGCTGCAGGCGGCTCTAAACCGCTGAGCCACCTGGGCTGCCCAGCATTATATTTTCAAGGTTAATCAAAGTGTAGCATGTGTCAATACTCCATTTATTTTTTTCCCTGCCCCAGTACTTCCCATGGTACAAATATGCCACATTTTCTTTGTCAGTTGACAAACATTTTGGTTATATCTGTTTTTGGCTGTTATGAGTAATAACTACTGTGGATATTCATGTACAAGTTTCTGTGAACATGTTTGCAGCTTTCTTGTGTATACACCTAAGAGTGGAATTACTGGATTATGTGATGACTATGTTTAAGATTTTGAGAAACTGCTAGACTATTTTCAAAGTGGTTATAACATTTGATGTTTCCATCAACAGTGTATAAAATGTATAAAGGTTCCAATTTTCACAGCATCACCAACAATTATCTTTGAATAATACTTTTAATTATTTTAAATATTAATATTTTTATTCTGTGTTGCCATAACAGTAGGAAGCACAATATTCATATTGTGCCAAATTAAAGATACTAAACTACCTATTGGCTTTGCAGGGCAATTTTTCTCTCCGATCACTGCTACATTTTAAAACATGACAATCATTAAAATCACTGTAGGACAGCATTTCCACCTGCATAAAATGAGGCTCAGGAAAATTAAACATCAAATAGCTTTTTACCTACATCTACCCCAGGACTAGTCTGGTGAGGAACAACCGCACTAGGTTGGCCTGTCCCTGAGAGAGGACATGAGAAGACATCCAATAAATATCTTGATGACTGAAATAGAATTTCAACAAGCTATACGCTTTCAGAAACAAAGCCTGCTTATGAGCTCTTGTTCCAAATCACTCCCATAATCTCATAATAATTATCTACTGGCTGTTTACTCTAAACTGTCTTCATAGTGACAGAGCTGGCCAGTTGAGGGAGAGAGCTGTCCCTGAGCCTTCCACTCTGGGGGACCTCTCAGGTTAATTTGATTCATCTGAAGAAAATCAGCCTTTCTCTCCACAACAAGGAAACGTTTTCATTCTAGAAGCCAAAATAACCAAAAGAAGGCAACTGACAAGGATTTCCAAACCTAGAGCTTGCGTTTTTTGTCTTGATCTGAAGGCAATTAATGGTCATTTAGCAACTATTACCCCACCACCACCACCCCCAGCAAAAGCCTAAGTCAGGGAGGAGATTTCACAATTTCAGTGAAGATACAGGCGTTTCCAATTAACAAGAGTCACACATCTGCTTGTCAGACTGATATATAGCCCTGCATAATCTGAATCTGGGCTCTATTCTGTGGTTTTAAGATGTGAGCCAGGGTCTGGCATTTGTATAATTTCCCCATAACTGCCCAATTAAAGCATTTAATAATTGTTTTTGTTTCTTCTTGCTGGAAGTAATGTACGTCATCTGAGGGATTTTGGCTAATATGAATCTCAATGTGCTTGTAGATTAAAGGAAACCAATAAGCTTTCAGGGGAAACCTTATTAACTTTCTCCAAAGAAACAACCAATGAGATGCTTACATACAAAAATTTATTATAATGAATTGGCTCACACAATTATGGAGCCTGGTAAGTCCTATGATCAGCCTCCTGCAAGCCGGATACCTAAGAAAGTCGGTGTTGTACTTATATTCTGAGTCCAAAGACCTGAGAACCACTGGTGTGAGCCTAAGAACTGGGAGAGTGATGGTGTAAGTTCTAGTCTGAGGACAGAAGACCTATATGCAGCTCAATCAGAAAGCAAATTCAGCCTTCCTCCACCTTCTAATCAGGCCCTTAATGACTTGATGTCCACCCAAATTGGGCAGAGCAATCCCTCTCCTCAGTTGCTAATCTCATCCCAAAACACCTTCATAGACACACCCATAAATAATGCTCAACCAAATATCTAGGTATCCTGTGACCCAGTCAAATTGATGCATAAAATTAACCACCAAAGAGACCGATTGTTTACATCTTCTGTCTTGATCAACTCCTCTCACTTGCATATCTACTTACTAGTCACCTTCACCTCTGATCTAGTTTCTCCCACCCACTAAACTGCAATCTTCCCTTTCAAGAGTGTATCTTCTATGTATATTTACCCTTTTTTTGTGTAACATTGACAGTCTCTGTGTGTGTAGATGTTTTGTTGGCAACCAACTTAGAAAAAGCAAACATTCTGCTGAGAACATACTGTATTTCAATGAGAAGCATGTTTATTTAGGCCAAGGTCTTTCTGGATCATTATTTATTTTGGATTTATTGTGGATTATATTTCAGTAAGAAATAATATGCTTGAGTTTCCTAGTCATACTTTTATAATAGGTTCCTAATCTTTACTAAATATTATCATAAAATGACAACCCTCAGGGAACATCCATGGAAATTTTAACCTAAAAATTATCTTTCATATCAGGGCAACGTGTCTTTCTCTTTTCACATTCCTGCCTAAGCCCATGAAATAGAATAGAGCCTATAAAATACTGAAGGTCAAAGAGACTTGGTCATTTTGTGTACCTCACTTTCCAAGGAATCCTGATCTTCTCCAGGGGCATCTGCTGAAAGGCAGACATAGAGGTGAGGTACTCGACATTGTGTGGCTTTCTTTTTTGTGTAAGATCCACAAATTGGGTAAATGTGTTCTGTGCATTCAATTATTTGCATAAACCTGTCCTAAAGTGTGCATTGAAGGAAGAGAGGCATTCCAGTTTATCTTCCAATCCAAACTATGTTCTTTGATCTAGTTTACCGTGATAAAACTGATAATCTAACTCCACTTGTCTTAATCAATTTGATTCAAAACCCAGAGGTAGTTGATTGGCACTTTGAGACCCCAAAACATCGAATTATATAGATAGGATCCTAATAAATAAAATTGATCACAAATTCCTGATGCAAAAATGTGATATACATCTGTCTATGTGTTCCTGCTTTATTTAAAGATGGACTGAGGTTAACTATGAGCCAGAACATGGAAAATACAAAACTTTGGAGACCTCAGGTTAAATGGGTTCCAGAGCATACACTGCTAGTCACTTACCCAATATCCATTCTTTGCTCTTACCAACAGAACCCAATTTTGTTAGAAATATGTTTAGGGGGCACCCCCGGTGGCGCAGTGGTTTAGCGCCGTCTGCAGCCCGGGGTCTGATCCTGGAGACCCAGGATCGAGTCCCGCGTCAGGCTCCCTGTATGGAGCCCGCTTCTCCCTCTGCCTGTGTCTCTGCCTCTCAGTCTCTCTCTCTCTCTGAATAAATAAATTAAAAAAAAAAAAAAAGAAAATAAAAGAAATATGTTTAGGGCAGCCCCGGTGGTGCAGCGGTTTAGCGCCGCCTGCAGCCTGGGGTGTGATCCTGGAGATCTGGATGGAGTCCCACATCAGGCTTCCCGCATGGAGCCTGCTTCTCCCTCTGCCTGTGTCTCTGCCTCTCTCTCTCGCTCTCTCTGAATAAATAATCTTTAAAAAAATAGAAATATGTTTAGCATTAAAAGCTTTATTTACCTGCCCATCTTTATCTGGCCTTCCTCCCTGAATTACAGATGAAAGGACTAGAAATGTAGCAGCTATCTTATCGGTGAGGAAAAGTCCAAGAAATCTAGGCCCTGACATTCTTGATGTGTTAAGCTAATGTCAGCAACCATCTTTCTCTGAAATTTTGTTCTGCAAGAAAAGACTATTCCTTTTTGTTCTTTTTTTTTTCATCATTAAAGTACTTTTAATATCAAAATGATTCCTCCATTGTATAAAATGAGATCAATTTGTACTTGACATCCAGCTTATACAAAGTGCTTAGCAAAGCACCTGGTAAGTGGTCAGTGAATATACTGCACTAGTTAAAAACAAAAGTCCATGGGGTGCCTGGGTGGTTCAGTTGTTAAGCGTCTGACTCTTGGTTTCAGCTCAGGTCATGATCTTAGAGTCACGAGATCAAGCTCCACATTGGGTTCATGTACAGCAGGAAGTCTGCTTGGGACTCTCTCTCTGCCCCTTCCCCTCACCAACCCCATGTGTGCTCTCTCTCTCAATTAAATAAATCTTTAAAAAAGAAAAGAAAAGAAAAATCAAGTCAAATAAAAAATCCATACCATGGCCTCTGAGGCCCTACTTGATGGGCCTCTGACTTCCTCCTCTCAGGATCTTAGCCCACTACACTCCATTCATAATGCCCTCTTTCTGCTCCTGGGACATAACCAAGCCTGTTGATACATCAGGGTCTTCACACTTACTGTCCTCTCTGCCTGCAGTCCTTTCTTCCCCGATGTTCGAAGAGTTGGCTCCTTCTTGACATTCAGATCTCAGCTCAAATGTACTTCCTTAGAGAGGGCGTGCTTTGAGCTAATAGATATATAGAGAATTCAGCACCCAGCCATGAATACACACTCTTTAGAGGTGCATAAGGAACATTTACAAAAGTAGACATGAACTGCTTTAACAATCAGTATGATACAGACTAGGTTCTCTCCTTTTTGTTCTTTTAAATACTTATTTATTAGAGAGAGAGAGCATGAGCAGGAGAGGCAGAGGGAGATGGAGAGAGAATCTCAAGTAGACTCCACACTGAGTGAGGAGCCCATTGCAGGTCTCAACCTCAGGACCCTGAGATCACAACCTGAGCTGAAACCAAGAGTCAGATGTTTAATTACCTGAGCCACCCAGGAGCCCCAAGGAAAAAAATATTTCTTTACAATAAACCAGTAGGCTAGTTTTTCTATTCTCTGTTGCTAAATGTCAACAGGTTCTTTTTATTATTTTTATTTTTATTATTTTTTTAAAGATTTTAATTTATTTATTCATGAGATACATAGAGAGAGAGAGGCAGAGGCACAGGCAGATGGAGAAGCAGGCTCCATGCAGGGAGCCCCACATGGGACTCGATTCTGGGTCTCCAGGATCACGCCCTGGGCTTAAGGTGACGCTAAACCACTGAGCCACCCGAGCTGCCCAACAGGTTCTTTTTATGTTTTTTTTTTTTCTTAGGATTTTATTTTTTTAAGATTTTATTTATTTATTCATAAGAGAGAGAGAGAGAGAGGCAGAAATATAGGCAGAGGGAGAAGCAGGCTCCTCACAGGGAGCCAGATGTGGGACCTGATCCCTAGACCCTGGGATTACACCCTGAGCCAAAGGCAAATGCTCAACCACTGAGCCACCCAGGTGTCCCAAGATTTTATTTTTAATTAAAATGTAAAATTTTATTTTTATAATCTCTATAACCCAACATGGGATGCAAACTTAAAACCCGGAGATCAAGAGTCACATGTTCTGGGCTGCCTGGGTGGCTCAGTGGTTTAGCACCTCCTTCAGCCCAGGGTGTGATCCTGGAGACCTGGGATTGAGTCCCACATTGGGCTCCCTGCATGGAGCCTGCTTCTCCCTCTGCCTGTGTCTCTGCCTCTCTCTCTCTCTGTGTCTCTATGAATAAATAAATAAAAATTTAAAAAAAGAGTCACATGTTCTTTTTTTTTTTTAAGGATTTTATTTATTTATTTATTTATTTGAGAGAGAGAACGCACAAAAGAGGTAGCTATAGAGGGAGAGTGAGAAGCAGGCTCCCCGCTGAGGAGGGAGTCCAATGTGGGGCTTGATGCAGGACCCAGGGATCATGACATGAGCTGAATGAAGATGCTCAACTGACTGAGACACCCAGAATATGCCCCCAGAGTCGCATATTCTGACTAAGCCAGCCAGGTACCCTAATGGGTTTAATAAGAAAGAGCACTTAAATTCTGTGCTATAATATTATTCTTGCCCATCTTTTTTTTTTTTTTTTTTTAAGATTTTATTTATTTACTCATGAGAGACACACAGGGAGGCAGAGACATAGGCAGAGGGAGAAGCAGGCTCCCTGCAATGAGTCTGATGCGGGACTTGATCCTGGGACTCTGGGATCACGACCTGAGTCAAAGGCAAACACTCAGCCACTGAGCCACCCACGTGTCCCTATTCCTGCACATCTTGTTTGTTCAACTGCCTTGATAGGGCAAGATGAAACATTAACAGTGACTCTACGTACTATGAAAGCTTTAAGTCAAGGTTGGCAAGCCTTCATGTATGTGTCAAAAAGCACACAAGCTTATAGCAGAATAAACAGGTTGTGACAATGCATCCCCTATGCTTTGAGAAGTGAAGCACCTATAAAAACAAGGGATGTGCTTGATACCCGCTTGCTCAACAGTTTTTAGTGTATTACTGCACTGACAGTTCTCAACAGGATTTTGAAATGGTTTGGTAGATGATGATTAATTATATTTGCCCTAGAATGGGTGCCCACTAGTGGAATTATGTGCCACTTTCATTATGGCTCTACCTTTCAAACATAAGCAAAATAGAACGGTACATTGAACCCCCATAGAGTTATTACCCACCTTCAACAGTTATCAACTTCTGGACAAATTTGTTTCATCTGTGCTATCACCCATCTCCCCACCTTTACCCCCACCATTACCCACTGAATTTTTTTGGAGCAAATCTGAGGTATTTGATCTAGAAATGTTTCCATATGTATTCTGAACAATAAGGGCTATTTTAAAAATATATAATCACAGTATCATTCTCATTAAAAAAAAAACTATCAAATATCTGAGCAGTGTTCAATTTCTCCAATTGCCTCATAAATGATATATTTGCAGTTGGTTATTATTTTCTTACTTCATTTTTTTTCTGTAGTTTATAAAGTCTCCTGGGATGGAGCCCCACATTGGGCTCCCTGCTCAGCGGGGAGCCTGCTTCTTCCTCACCCTCTGTATGCCTGCTCTCCTGCTTGTGCTTGATCTCTCTATCAAAAAAAATAAATAAAACCTTAAAAGAAGGAAAAGAAAGAAGAAAGAAAGAGGAAGAAAGAAAGAGAAAGAAGAAAGAAAGAAAGAAAGAAAGAAAGAAAGAAAGAAAGAAAGAAAGAAAGAAAGAGAAAGAAAGAAGAAAGAAAGAAAGAAAGAAGAAAGAAAGAAAGAAAGAAAGAAAGAAAGAAAGAAAAAAGAAAGAAAGAAAGAAAGAAAGAAAGAAAGAAAGAAAGAAAGAAAGAAAGAAAGAAAGAAAGAGCCTCCTGACTTCATTTTGCTGTTTGCACCCCCAAGTGGTCTTTTAACAAGTTTCTTTGTCCCGAGTTTCCTGTTTTCAATCCAGTTGGATTGGTCTACATGAAGTTTAATTTTTTGCTAAAAATACTTCATAAGTGGTACTCATATTCATTTTCATTCTCGTGTTCTTTCTTAAAGCAATGTAACAATGATTTTTGAAAAAGTCCCAGAGCCAGTCTCTGAGTTGGAATACTGGCTCTGGGCAGCTGGGGTGGCTCAGCGGTTTAGTGCCGCCTGCAGCCCAGGGCGTGATCCTGGGGACCCGGGATCGAGTCCGACGTCGGGCTCCCTGCATGGAGTCTGCTTCTCTCTCTGCCTGTGCCTCTGCCTCTCTCTCTGTGTATCTCTCATGATTAAATAAATAAAATCTTAAAAAAAAAAAAAAAAGGAATACTGGCTCTGCCCTTGAATGTTTGAGGGACCTTGGAAAATGTACCTAAGTTTTGTTTCCTCATCCATCAAACTGGAAAGATGTGTGGAGAGGATTAAAATAACAAATACATGTAAAGCACTTTGAATATTGTTTGGCATAATGTGAGATGTCAATAAAAGTTATTATAGGCAGCCCGGGTGGCTCAGTGGTTTAGCGCCTGCCTTTGGCCCAGGGCGAGATCCTGGAGTCCCGGGATGGAGTCCCACATCGGGCTCCCTGCATGGAGCCTGCTTCTCCCTCTGTCTGTGTCTCTGCCTCTATCTCTCTCT
Source organism: Canis lupus familiaris (assembly GCF_011100685.1). Classification (NCBI taxonomy): domain Eukaryota; kingdom Metazoa; phylum Chordata; class Mammalia; order Carnivora; family Canidae; genus Canis; species Canis lupus. The sequence continues at coordinate 66,446,980 of NC_049228.1, read as the reverse complement.
CCGTGTGTGTGTCATAAATAAATAAAATCTTTTAAAAAAAAGTTATTATAAATTTCTTTTTATAAATTGACATCCAGAAAGTGAGGATAATAAATATTAATTTTTGGAATATTAATACTTCAATCACAGTAATAATTAAAAATATCTTAAACATTTTATAGCACTTTTCTAGTTAATAAACAATTTCATGTACTTGATATAATTTGATGCTCATAACAATCCTCAGTGGTGGCATGGCATATTGTGCCCATTTTTAGATGCCTAAAGTAAACTTCAGAGAGGTTTATCTCTCAATATCTTTTTTGTAGGTTTCACAGCTCCTAAGTTAAAGGGACAGATCTTCCATCCGGTTTCACATTCCAAAATTAGGAATTTTTTTTTAACACTATCATACTGTTTGGAGAAAAATAATATGCTATTCTAATAGATTGACTCCAGTAATTAATTGATGGATCCTTTTTGCTGCATATTTGGCCATGATGGAGAGGTTTTAGTAACTGTGAAATCATATGACACTTCTTCAAAATACCCAGCTTTCCTAACATGGCTGAAGAATGTTAGGAACACGGTAGTTCCGCCAGCTGTCACCTTTGAGTGAGCAATTTTGGATTCTAAACAGACACATCTAACTTTTTACTCTTGGAGTTGGTTGCAGGTCAGCTACTCTGAAGTTTCTTTGGAGGTCTTTGGGATGGGGGCACCTCCTGTGCTCTCTGTCTCACTCCCAAAGAGTCAGGTAAGATGAAAGCCTGGGGAAATATTTCAACTAGAGATGTATAGAAGATGTAGGCATTGCTTTTGTCTACATCAGATTCTCTTAGAAGAGCATGTCTTTTTTTTTTTTTTTTAATATTTTAAGAGACACAGAGAGAGGCAGAGACACAGGCAGAGGGAGAAGCAGGGTCCATGAAGGGAGCCTGATGTAGAACTTGATCGGGATTCCAGGATCATGCCCTGGGCCAAAGGCACAGCCCAACCGCCGAGCCACCCACGTGTCCCAGAAGAGCATGTCTTAATTAGAGTAAAGAAGAATTGGAGTAGAAAGTCTAAAGAACTAAATATGAATAGAAATGATAAATTATCTACCATCAACTTCCTAATGGTTTCAGCTCAAGGTTTGGGGACATGGAGACCTTTCTAAAAGCCAAGATTTCCAACTCCACTGGCTGGATGCCTTGTAAGTGGCTCAAAACATGTAAGTGCAAAATATTCTAACATTTCAGCCGAGACCTAATTCCCTTTCCTTCAATAGTTTCCCTTTGGTTCAAGCAAATGCATGGGTTCCAAATACTCTTCAATTTGGGCAAAAGATATGACTTATAATGTAATAAACCTAAAAATCATATTCATTAATTCATAAATCAGGGAACCATTTTGTCCTGCCCTTACTTTCTGGTGATTGATTTTCTCTAGTTAATAGTGTTGATGAAAACCATGATTACAGATAGGCAATGGAGAAGCGAACTATGGGTACATTAAACATACCTATAATATTAACTCATACCCATCAACTAGTTTTGTCTTCTTCCTGCTGACATGGCTTGAAATTAGATGTAAGAGAAGATATATATTAATTTTCAAATGCTGTCTAAAATCTGCCCTGGTTATGTTTTATGACTGGTATCAACCACATCTACCTTTCAATTTAGGTTGCTAATTTTTTCTTAATTTTATTTTTAGTAGTAGAGTAAGAGGAAGGACAAATGGGGAACTAATGAGAAACTACAACAAATGAATTTCTGCCTCCTGAGAGATTCACTAAATTTTGTCCTCAGGGTTCTCCAATGGTATGCATCCTCCCCTGTCACTCTGAGGAACTAGAATTTCATTTACATTGCCCTCCTTCTTTGTACCAAGGAAGCTGAACAAAGTCACCCAGAGGTCATTGAGACATGAAGTTGAGATTGAATATCACCTCTGCAAAATTCAAGTCTGATGAATAATTAACTTAGGTAAGTTGGAAGAATACAATTTTTATAGAAGGGAAATGATTTAAATGGATTTGTCTTTAATTTGCTTTCTCCCCTTTTTCTGTAACTTAGTTTACACATTCCTTCCGGAATCCCTTTGCTTCCATCTATACCCCTCAGAAAATATTATCTTTCCTTTAAGGTCTCATTATCTTCTCTGTGAAGCTCCTCCTAATCCTTGTTCCCATCATCATAATATTTTTTCTCTTTTATATCCCTGGAGCACTTTGTTCATCTGCTATAATATTTATCAAAACCTACCTTGAGGGGCATCTGGGTGGCTCAGTTTGGCGTTGGACTCTTGGTTTCCGCTCAGGTCATGATCTCAGGTCATGGGGTCCAGCCTCTCATGGGGCTCCATGCTCAGTGGGGATTCTGCTTCTCTCCCTCGCTCTCTGTCCTTCCCCCCTCCCCCATGCACAACGTTCTCTTTCTCTCTCATAGAGAAATCTTCAACAATGTAAAACAAAGCCTACTTTGATTTCACCATTTGCAAATTAATGTGTATAGATGTGTCTGACTTCACCATTATCATGGTTCTCGGTGTCCATCACAGCCTGATACTACATTCTGCACATACGTGAAACTCAATAAATGTCTGTTAAGTTTAAATGATTGCTAATTGTATCTTCTTGGATAGTATGAGACTGGATATATCAATAAAAATTTTGTAAACCTGGAAGCTTTTAGACAAATGGGAATTTCAGAAAGGGAAGGGACAGGAAACCCCTGGGATAGCTATAGTGAAGTACAGAAAGTTTGTGAAGAGAGAAAAATAAGCTCTATTACTATAGCTTTATTCATCATAACCAAGATTTGAAAACAGCCCAGATATCTTTCAACTAATGTTGTGGGAGTTTTTGTTTTTGTTTTTTAAAGATTTTATTTATTTATTCATCACACACACACACAGGGAGAGAGAGAGAGAGAGAGAGAGAGAGGCAGAGACACAGGCAGAGGGAGAAGCAGTCTCCATGCAGGGAGCCTGACGTGGGACTCGATTCCAGAACTCAGGGATCATGCCCTGGGCCAAAGGCGGCACTAAACCGCTGAGCCACCCAGGCTGCCCTCTTTCAACTAATGAATGGATGAACAAAGGGTGGTATATATTTATGATGGAATACTAGTCAGATAAAAAGGAATGAATTCCTGAGTTAAGAACTATAGATGAATTTTAAATGCATTTTTTAAAAAAGATTTTATTGGGATCCCTGGGTGGCGCAGCGGTTTGGCGCCTGCCTTTGGCCCAGGGCGTGATCCTGGAGACCCGGGATCGAATCCCACGTCGGGCTCCCTGCATGGAGCCTGCTTCTCCCTCTGCCTGTGTCTCTGCCTCTCTCTCTCTCTCTCTGTGTGTGTGACTATCATAAATAAATAAAAAAAAAATTTAAAAAAAAAAAATAAAAAAGATTTTATTTATTCATGAGAGACAGAAAGAGAGGCAGAGGCACAGGCAGAGGGAGAAGCAGGCTCCCTGCAGGAAGCCCAATGTGGGACTCGATCCCAGGACCTGGGGATCAAATCCCTGAGCTGAAGGCAGATGTTCAACTGCTGAGCCACCCAGGAATCCCATTAAATGCATTTTGTTAAGAGAAAGCAGCTAGACCCAAAAGGTTTACACAATACATAATCTCATTTATATAACACTCTGAAAAAGGCAAGACTAGAGAGAGGAAAATAGATCAGAGTTTGTGGGGGAGAAAGGAATGATTTTCTACAACTATTTATCAAGGCAGAATTAGATGAGTGATGGAAAGATCCCATATAGAACTGTGGTGGTGGACCCACCACTCTATGTATTTGTTAAAACTCATGAAACTGCCACAAAGGGTAAACTTCATATAAATTTTTAAAAATCTACTAGGAAAAAGAAAAAAAAGAAGAAAAATCTACTAGGATGTGGAGAGGAGGATGAAATGCACATGATGATAAATTTAACTGTATTACAAATGAGTCACATAACCACACTGAAAGGAGTTAAGTAACTGAAAAACTCTTTTGAATGGATATTGTAACACCTTTTTGTAAAGACAAAAAGAGCATTATACGAACAAATGTACTCTACTTAGTAAATTGGTTTGTCACGAGGTATAGTATAGGATTTCTGAAACTATAATCTATTTGTATGATTCAACAAATTAATAAATAAATATATTATAGATAATCAGAGACATGTATCTCACTGGGAAAAAAGAGTTCTAGATAAAGAGGGGGAAGCTAGAATTAATTCTGTGTTGCTAAACTGGAGTCAGAGGTATCAGTATGGACTCTTGTTTATTTAAAGATGATAGATACGTTTAGATGTACATGTATTTGCATTATATATTAATTTTTTCCTAACTCCATTGAGAGAGGCTACAAGAGTGGGGTCCTAGTAGCAAAGAGCATATCTAGCATCTAGGTCTTAGTTTTTAAATGCTATTCTTTAAATAAAAGAACCAGGACTCCTTGGTGAATTATTAATTCCACGGCTAGAGTAGTGAAAATACAAGATGAGCCTAGAGCATACTGGTCAAATTATTGCTTTTCACCATTTTTAAAATAATTCCCACATTTAGGTAGTTGAACGATAGAGCCAGAAAACGTATCTCTTTGTTACAGTATTACTTAGTACAGTATATCACAGTTCAATAATTCATAGCTTTAAAATGCATATGAGGGCAGCCCCGGTGGCGCAGTGGTTTAGTGCCGCCTGCAGCCTGGGGTGTGATCCTGGAGACCCGGGATCGAGTCCCACGTCGGGCTCCCTGCATGGAGCCTGCTTCTCCCTCTGCCTGTGTCTCTGTCTCTCTCTCTCTCTCTCTCTGTGTCTCTATGAATAAATAAAAAAATCTTTAAAAATAAAAAATAAAATGCATATAAAAGCAGAAAACATCATTTTTATCATCATAAAGCCCTTGAATATATAAATGCCAGTTTGTTTAGAGAAAAAACTTAAAAGCAAAACAATAAAATCAACTACATGCAATGATTCTTAACTGCATGGAGTATCATTGCTAGTGTCAATTTTGTATTGTAGGAGAAGACATATCAGTATCTACTGATGTATTAGCTTCTTTTCAGAAAACATTAGGTCCAAAATATTGTCTTGTGAGAACTGGAGTTGAAATAGCATATTTCCTAAGTATTCTTTATCACCTGACTTGGCAAATTGTCCTCGTTGATTCCAAATTAAGTTCTAAAAAGTTGAATGCTTACCTTGTGACCAAGGCTTTGTGAGGTTCAGAGTAGCTGTGAAATTTTACAAATTACCATTTTGACTGTAAAGTCAGTAGGGGAAACAGGCTGCTTTAACAGATATTATGATGTGGAGAGTGGTTGCAAAAATCTCTCCTCTCCCCACTCTCGATTTGCATCTGAAATCTATTCCATCAGACTCAGGGCCTGGTTCAAGTATTAGGTATTATTAATTAGTAATTAATAGGCAGACTCTATGCTGGCCCCAGGAGATAGAATAGAGAGCAAAAAAGGTATGTTTCCTGTCTTCCCTATATTTATAGATTGCCGGGGGAGAGCCAATAAGAAGCTATTAAAACTAAATGTGACAACTGCCATAGACAATAGTGACTTCTTCAACTTTCAGTAACCTCCAGAATTCCAGTCTTTCAAACTGTAGGTTACAAACCATTAGTGGATCTTAAAAGTGCATTTCTATAGTAATTTTTAAAAAGTAATAACAAAATTTATGCACAAAAGCAGAGAGAATGATACAGTGAGCCCCATACACCCATACCACAGATTTAAGAATAAGATTTTAGTTTTATTTTATATTTTAATGTTTTTATTTGAGAGAGAGAGAGAAAGAGCATGAGGGGGTGGTAGGAACAGAGGGAGGGGGAGAAGCAGACTCTCTGCTGAGCAGGGAGCCTGATGCTATGCAGGGTTCATGCGGGGTTCTATCCCAGACTCCAGGATCATGACCCGAGCCAAAGGCAGGTGCTTAACCAACTGAGCCACATAGGCACCCCAAGATCTTCATTTTATTTATTTTTTTAAAATTCATTTTATTTATTTATTTGAGAGAAAGTGACAGAGAGCATGAGCACGGAGGGAAGCAGATGGGAAGGGAGAGGCAGACTTCCCCACTGAGCAGGGAGCCTGACATGAGGCTCAATCCCAGGACCCCAGACGCTTAATTGACTGAGCTACCCAGGCACCCCCAATACTTTCATTTTATTTTTTTTAAAGATTTTATTTATTCATGATAGACATGGAGAGAGAGAGAGGCAGAGACACAGGCAGAGGGAGAAGCAGACTCCATGCTGGGAGCCCGATGTGGGACTCGATCCCGGGTCTCCAGGATCACGCCCTGGGCCAAAGGCAGGCGCTAAAGCCCTGAGCCACCCAGGGATCCCAATACTTTCATTTTATTTTATTTTATTTTATTTTATTTTATTTTATTTTATTTTATTATTTTATTTTATTTTATTTTATTTTATTTTTTTATTTAAAGATTTTATTTATTTGTTCATAGACACAGAGAAAGAGAGGCAGAGACACAGACAGAGGGAGAAGCAGGCTCCATGCAGGGAGCCCGATGTGGGACTCGATCCTGGGTCTCCAGGATCACACCCCAAGCTGCAGGTGGCGCCAAACCGCTGCACCACCAGGGCTGCCCCCAATACTTTCATTTTAAAAACGAAAATGAGAGCGGTACTTGGCTGGCTCAACTGATAGGGCATGTGACTTTCGATCTCAGGGTTATGAGTTCAAGCCCCATGTTGGGTGTGGAGCCTACTTTAAAAAAAATTAAAAAGAAAGAAAAAGGAAAATAGGATAGTTAAAAGAGTAAAATAGACCAGATAAGAACAATGGGCTACAAAATAGGAGTATATTATGCTATGAATATCGCACATAGTAAGAGAAACTCTTGTTCCATAAAATGTATATGCGTGTTTACTGAATTTAATATATAAAAAACATATATGACTCTGTCAAAAAGCAAAAAAGGAAAGCCCCAGTATCCATTTCTATTCCTATTGTGAATAGTTTGGTGATGACAATAAGCAACAGAAACATGAGGACTTAGAAAAAATTTACATATATAGAAACTTTTTTTTATACATAAACTTTTTTTGGCTGGCTTACAAGGTAGTATTTGCATGCTTATACTGCTGTCACTCAACTAATGTTGACTAAGGACCTATTTTGTTTCAGGAAATATGCTAAATCTGTGCATTATAGAAATGATTAAAACATAGCCCTTCTTTCTCAGAGCTTGCTAGTGTTTGGAGACACAGCTGGGGAGAATAGTCTATCTTCATGTAAAACAATCACACTTGAAAATCCTCATCTCATTATAACTTACACAACCACATGCCTCTATAGCTGTATTCAATTTTTTTATACTATGAGATCATATCATACATATGAATCAACAGATTGTTTTTCATTAAATAATATATCAGAAGCGTCTTTAAAAATAAGTACATAGTGTTATCTCATTCTTCTCAATGGTTATATAAGTGTGAATGTCATAATTTACTTATTTCCCACTAAACCAATTGTTATCCTAAATGTCTAGGCTGCAACAAACCTACGTCTTTTTTTTAAAGATTTTTATTTACTCATGAGAGACACACACACACACAGAGAGAGAGAGAGAGGCAGAAACAAGGCAGAGGGAGAAGCAGGCTCCTGTAGGGAGCTCAATGTGGGACTTGATCCCAGGACCCTGGGATCACGCCCTGAGCTGGAGGCAGATGCTCAACCGTTGAGCCACCCAGGTGTCCCCAAACCTATGTCTTTACACACTCTTGCTGGTTTTTCTATAGGATAGTCTTCAAAATGGGATTTCTAGATGTTTATTCTTGTCTTTTAATGCCATAAATTTTTTTCATTCCAAAATTTGCTCATTTACGTAACTTACCATTTGAATAACTGTTTCCCCATACTATCACCAACACTATATATTATTAATCCTATATGTTATTAAACTTATAATCTCATGGTCACCATTCCCTTTGTTTTTAAATTTTGTACTTCCTAAACTACTAGTGAGATTGTCCACCTTTTTATAAATTTATTGGCTATTATTCTGTGAGTGTACTTTGTATATCCCTGCCCATTCTTCTATCAGATGTTTCATTACCAATTTTTAAGAGTTTCATTACCAATTTTTAAGAGCCAAAGGGCTTTTGGGGATACTAACCTACTGTAGTATAGCAAATGGTTTTCTCTGTCATTTTTATTCTAATATTGTTCACAGTGGTTTTGTAGAACTGAAGTTTTCATCTCTATATAATCATATCTGTCACTTCTCTTTTGAAAATATTTTACTTATTTATTTGAGAGAGAGAGAACATGGCCACAGAGGGAGAGGGAGAGGAAGAAGCAGACTCCCTGCCAGGCAGAGAGCCTGACTTGACCTCAGTCCCAGGACCCTGAGATCATGACCTGAGCTGAAGGCAGAGCCTGACTGAGCCACCCAGGCTCTCCTTTGTCACTTCTTTCTATGCGGGTTCTCACTTTCATATTTTGCTTCAGATGCACCTCCCCACTCTAAAATTTTTCCCATGTTTTCATCTAGTGCTTTTATGGATTTAAAAAATGTTTCTCTCTTTAACCTAGCTGGAATCAATTTTTGTATGTAGAGGGACGTGAAGCACTACCTCTCCCCCTGTAGCCCTCACCAATGAGTAAACAGTTTTCTTGATACAATTTTTGTTTACAATTTAGAAGGTAAGTCTGAAAGGCAGGATCAGCTCCACATGAACCATACAGGCTGAAAGTAATTATTACTATTGAATCAGTATATATGCTGTCCAGACAAACAAAGCTCTGGTATCATCAGTGCTATCATTCTAGACACAGTTATAAGGGAGTTTACAAGCACATTATTAGGAACTCTCACAAAGTGGCACTTTTAGTTAACAATTTTGTGTTAATATGTTTTGTACATGATTCTCTTAATGTGATAACTGGGCAAAAATGTACATATTTTATAAACAGGTGGAAATAGTAAAAAGAAAAAAAAATAAGGGGGAAAGAGGTTGAATGACATGGAAGCTACCACTCTCGGCTGGCCAGTCCAACAACCATTGGCAATCCCTTCTCCTTTGCTTGCCTACACGACAAAAGAAAAAGTTTACAAACTTGATTTCCCAGCCTCCTCAACCAGGGTGCCCATATGGCCCAGTTCCAGCCAATGCATATAAGCACATGTCTTAGATATGTCTGGCCCCACTCCTTTCCCCTTTTCCACAAACCTGACGTCAGAGCTGCAAAAGACATCCTGTGTCTAGGAGATAACTAGCTACCCTGCTAAGTGGAGTGGAAACAGAAAAATCCTGAGTCTTTGATGACATTGGAAACCCCTACACCAGTCCTGGCCTGCCTGGAGACTTTTTATCATGCAAGATAATTAAATATTGTAATTCCCAAGTCATTGTTAGGTTTCCTGAAGCTGAAAGTATTTTTAATTGGTACAAGTGATGTGAACCCTATATTCTGGAAACAGTGAAACAAAACATTTTAATATTTCTTACTAATGCACTCATGAAATTATCATAGATTAATTTCTAGGGATTACTTTTTTATAAAGACTCAAAAAGAAACAATTTAAAATGATAGAATTTATTTTAATATATTGATATATATGTATGCACATATACTATTTTAAAAATAAGCATGTAAACTATAATTGTTATAAAACATAAAACAGCCTTAATTTAATATTATCAGAGTAGTAATATTATCAGAGTATCAGCATGTATAGACATCAGTCTAATATTGTTGATTTGCTTTTTAAAGTTAGGATACATAAAAGGTTTAGTGCATTGTATTTTATCTTATTTCAGTTTTCATATTCTCGTCATTAGGTATAAATACCCTTAGGAATGTGCCAACTTACAACTTACATTCAAATAACCAAAATCTCTTAACAGTTATTAAAGTACCATTAAGTCACCTAAAATGAGTAATCTAAAAAAATACTAGCCTAAATTAAAACCCTGAGGAATTAAAATCTTTTTACACAATAGTTTTGGTTAAGTGCAATTCCATGTCTGACTACTTTAAGGTCATACTTGGTAAGGCATAGTAAAAATAAAATCTACATGAGTTACAATCTAAATCTATATTTCATTTCTTGCTACAAAGTTGTTTTGTTTCCCCCAAAAAAGTAGTTTTTGCATGTCATTCTGGACCTCTTCACCACCTGCTGGCTCATCTGTTTTATATACATACAATAGTTAAGATTTGGGCACTAAGCTGAGCTGCCTTTATGTGATGGTTCAGACAAAATGCACCTAAAGAATTACATGTTAGAGAGTTCATGTCCATGCTCCACCATGGCCTGTACAAACTGCTTGAAGACTCGATCCATGTAAGTGGACTGACGTGGCCAGATTCCCTCCAGAAAACCAATATGGCCTCCATAAGAAGTAAGGACCAATGCAACATTAGGGTTTTGCTTGGCAGTTTCAATTGGAATAGCTTGGGGTAAAAAAAGATGAGAGAGGAAAGGGTAAAGAAAAATACGTAATTATTACCAGTTTCCATTACGGCAAATACACACTTTTAGCATTTCCCATCGTTACAAACTGAAACACCATGACTTAAATAAATATTTGTAATGACTATGGCTAATAGAATAGGTCTAATTTGTATCAACCATTTATATTCTTATAACAGGTCATGGATACAGCTAGGTACTGAACCATTATTTTTAGAAGAATCAATCCAAGTGTTTACTCAAAACATAAAAGTATGAAAAGGCCCAGTCTTGTTTTGAAACAATAAAGTAATTCAAGGTATGGTGAATCCTTACATTATGCTGTAAGATCCTCACTTAGGTATTACATCAGGAAAACAACAACTCATCACCTTCATGAGAACTATAAATTCATTATGGATGAATTTGATTTATTTTATATGAAGTTAGATTCCTGAGGGGCCAGTTGTTGGCCATCTTAAGGATTCAAAGTTATACAATGATTTTTTTAAAATATTGATTGATTGATTGATTGATTGGGGGCGGGGAGAGAGAGAGAGAGAGAATGAACAGAGGGGAGGGGTAGAAGAAGCAGGCTTCCTGATGAGCAGGGAGCCTGATGTGGAGCTCAAAGCTAGGACCCTGAGATCATGACCTGAGCTGAAGGTAGACACTCAACCAACTGAGCCACCCCAACACCCCTATACAATAATTTATATAGTAAAAACATATATAGCAAAAAAGAGTGCAATGAAATACTTCGTTTTGAAAATACAGTTGCTATATTTAAATAATTCACTAGTAATGACAATCTTCATATATGCTACAAAAATCTATCCCTTTTTTTTTTTTTATGATAGTCACACAGAGAGAGAGAGAGAGAGGCAAAGACACAGGCAGAGGGAGAAGCAGGCTCCATGCACCGGGAGCCCCACGTGGGATTCGATCCCGGGTCTCCAGGATCACGCCCTGGGCCAAAGGCAGGCGCCAAAACGCTGCACCACCCAGGGATCCCTATCCCTTTTTTTTTTTTTTTTCTATCCCTTTTTTTAAAAGATTTTATTTACTTATTCACGAGACACACACACACACACACACACACAGAGGCAGAGACACAGGCAGAGGGAGAAGCAGGTTCCACGCAGGGAGCCTGATGTGGGACTCGATCCTGGGACTCCAGTATCACGCCCTGGGCCGAAGGCAGGCGCCAAACAAGCTGAGCCACCCAGGCATCTCTACAAAATCTGTCCTGAGTAATAACTTCACTCTAAAGGATGTGAATTGAAGTTGTTTTATTTTTATTTTTTCTCCCATGCTTAGAGTTCACAGTGAAAATGTTTTGATTTAAGATCTATAATGAATCACAACCTGGCATGAGAACTGTTTTAATTTCAGATACTGCTAAAGCTTATCTCCTTAATTAAGTTAAGGTGGTTGTTGCAGTATTTTAGACCTTTAGGTCTTGGGCAGAGTCTTAAGGGTAAATGAGCTAATTAAAGGTAAGATCTCCGTACCCCACACCCTTCTAATGAAGGAAAGGAAGCTGACACAGCTCCTCTCACAGTTCTCTAGGAGAACGAAGACCCTTATAAGATGGAGCTGCTGCTGTGCGCAAATTGCTGGTTCTAACGATGTACTCAGTTTGACCCCTCACAATGCTCCCTGAAGAATAAACTTCAAGATCCTAAATCAAGGCTCAGCAACCCAAGCCCTTGCCCAAATGGGTCCTGCACTCACATCCTTAGCCAATGCCACCTAAAGAAGAGTATCTCTTATCTTGGGATAAGGCATGTGAGCTCAAGGGGAGGGGCGGGTGAAATGACATATTATTTTTGCTATTCCTTTTTCACCTTACATTAAAGGCTTTGACTTAGAATGCTTCATTTGCCTCTGATTGAATTATTATGAGTCCAAATTTCACACTCTGGATACACTCAGGAATTTCTAACACTGATACTTACAGTTCTATCAGAAGAACAAAGACTGTGCCACGTTGGAGTCACGTGAAAGATGCTGGCTGCCTGTGCTCTCAGAATGCAGACAATTGCCTACTATTTCAATGTGGCAAGACTATCTTAAGGACTTGGGAAAGAACAGGGAATAATGAGTTTAAATTTCAACCAAGGGGGCAGGTTAAAATGCTGAGAAATTTTGGTTGGTAAAAAAAGGGCCTGTGAAATATTAAAAAAAAGAGAAACACTACACTTTCTTAATCCAATGAAAATAGGCTAAATAACCACCACATAATTCAACGAATACTAAATTTCAGTTTCAGTTCTTGATTTGTGGTGAAAGGCCAAAAAGTTCCAGCCATCTAAAGTCACTTGCGTTTATCATAAATCACACAATAAAATGATAGGTGATTTTTATTTTTATATACTTTGGGGGATTTTCTGAACTATTGATAATGCATATATGTTGTGTTTGTAGTCAGATTAACTCTTTTTTTTTTAAATGAAGTACTTGGGGAAAATGTTTTTAAAGTATTTGGGGGGAATAAGAAGAAACTTTATAAAAGCTTTGTGGGGGTACTGGGTGGCTCCATTGGTGGAGGATGAGTGTCTGCCTTCAGCTCAGGTTGTGATCTCAGGGTCCTGGGATCAAGCCCTGCTGTCATGTCAAGTGCTCCCTGCTCAGCGGGGAGTCTGCTTCTCCCTCTCTCTTTCCCTCTGCTGCTCCCCGCTGCTCATGTTCTCTCTCAAATAAATAAATAAAATCTTTTTTAAAAAAAAAAGCTTTTTGAAATTTCATTAGATAAAGAATTAGAGGTCAAGTCTGCTGATCCTCATGATGAATTCTTATCATCTTATGTTGCTTTGATGTATGAACACATGTGTATATATCTTTGCCACCAAATTCCGTATTTCTTTTTTTTTTTTTAATTTTTTTTTTTTTTTTTTTTTAATGATAGTCACAGAGAGAGAGAGAGAGAGGCAGAGACACAGGCAGAGGGAGAAGCAGGCTCCATGCACCGGGAGCCCGATGTGGGATTCGATCCCGGGTCTCCAGGATCGCGCCCTGGGCCAAAGGCAGGCGCCAAACCGCTGCGCCACCCAGGGATCCCCAAATTCCGTATTTCTTAAATTACGAGAGCAAGGAAGTTAATTTGGGCATAATTTCCTTTTATACAGTATCCAGGGAAAAGCAGACTGTTTCCCTTCAAATGTGACCAGATGTGCTTACACTCATTGAGACAGTCAAGGACATCATGTTTATAAAGTCTCAAGTTTTCTTTCAGGTTAAAAGAGGAGAAAAGTTCCAAAGCCTTCTGCTTAAGAATCTCAGAAGACGGGATCCCTGGGTGGTGCAGCGGTTTAGCGCCTGCCTTTGGCCCAGGGCGCGATCCTGGAGACCCGGGATCGAATCCCACGTCGGGCTCCCGGTGCATGGAGCCTGCTTCTCCCTCTGCCTGTGTCTCTGCCTCTCTCTCTCTCTCTCTGTGTGACTATCATAAATAAATTTAAAAAATTAAAAAAAAAAAAGAATCTGAGACGAAAAGGCAAATGATGACAGTGAACTTATGAGGCAAGGATATTGCAACATAATTTGTCCAAAGAACAGTGTATTTGATAAGAAGGAAAGGTTATAAAAAATGAGAACAAGTGAAATATTCAAAGTCATAATTCACTCAAAACCTCTTAAAATGAACCAGATAAGGGTCTGTGAAAGCATTTAAAATTATCTCAGACATTTAGATACTAAATTATCAGTATCTATTTTTTTCTATTGCAGTGGAAAACATTTTATATGACATTTTACTTCTCAGTATTGTATGTTCTTAAAAAGAACAGTATTTTAAAATGGCTACTTCATATCAAGATGTATAGAAATATGTTAATTTTACCATGACTTGGTGAGAAAACATCATCCACAGAATTCAGACACAACACTGGGATTCCTACTGACTTCAGCCTACGATTGGGGCTGGCATCAGTATAATAATCATCAATTGTTTGGTACCCAAACATGACTGAAGTGAATCGCTTATCAAACTCTCTGATGGATTTAGCCTGAAAAATAAAAACAGATTATCTCCATCCTTGGAATTGAAAGAAGAAATCAAAATTTTACATAAATTTTCTCTCCTACCTTCATAACATGATCCATGTCTATTTGTTTTACAAACATGTGCCGGTGCCTGCAGCAAAAGAATTTCAAAGGTAAAAAATTAAGATAAAAAAAACCGAAGGTCATTGCTATCTCAATCATACCTAAAGTACATCATAATAAATAACTGAACAGTCTAACACAGGGCACAAAGTTGGCACTCAATAAATATTTACTTAATCAGATTAGCAGAAGTACATTGATATTTTTCCTCAAGACAATTTTTTTTTTCTCAAGACAATTTTTAAAAGTACTTTTTTTTTTATTTTTTTTTTATTTTTTTATTTTTTTATTTTTTTTAATAGTTTCTTTTTTTTTTTTTTTACATTTTTTATTTATTTTTTTAATTTATTTATGATAGGCACACAGTGAGAGAGAGAGAGGCAGAGACACAGGCAGAGGGAGAAGCAGGCTCCATGCACCGGGAGCCCGATGTGGGATTCGATCCCGGGTCTCCAGGATCGCGCCCTGGGCCAAAGGCAGGCGCCAAACCGCTGCGCCACCCAGGGATCCCAAGTACTTTTTTTTTTAGAGAGAGAAAGAGAGGGCTGGGGGGGAAGAGGAAGAGGGAGAGAGAGACTCCTAAGCAGGTTCCACACCAAGCAAGGAGGTTAACATGGGACTCGATCTCACATCCTTGACCATGACCTGAGCTGAAATCAAGAGTTGGATACTTAACCGACTGAGCCACCCAAGTGCCCCCAAAGTACTTTCTTAAAAAATTGAAGGCCACTGATCTATATTTATTTTTATTTTTTAAAATATTTTATTTATTTATTCATGAGAGACAGAGAGAGAGAGAGAGAGAGAGGCAGAGACACAGGCAGAGGGAGAAGCAGGCTCCACACAAAGAGCCCGATGTGGGACTCAGTCCTGGGACCCCGGGATCATACCCTGAGCCAAAGGCAAATGCTCAACCACTTAGCCACCCAGGCATCCCTGAACTAATTTTATAATAATACACATAAATATTGCTTCATAACAAGTTGTACCTACACACTGCTACTATTAAATCAATTTGACTAAAAAGGCCTTACGTATTGCCAGAAGCTTTCAATTGAATAAACCACCTGAAGACATTATTTTTAAAATGCGATGTTGAAAATTAAATTTTATATTTTATATACTTATTTTTTAAATGGTGGTCACTTTTCTTTCTTTTTTTCTTTTTAAATATTTTATTTCTTTATTTTTAAGTAAGCCCTACACCCAATGTGGGGCTTGAACTCATGAGTCAGGGGTCACATGCTCTACCAGGTGGCTCAACGACTCAGAGCCAGCCAGGTGCCCCTTAATGGTGGTCATTTTTCTTTCTTTTTTTTTTTTTTTTTAAAGATTTTATTTATTTATTCACAAGAGACACACACAGAGTGGGGTGGGCGGGGGAGGCAGAGACACAGGCAGAGGGAGAAGCAGGCTCCATGCAGGAACCCCGGGTCTCCAGGATCAGGCCTGGGCTGAAGGCGGTGCTAAACTGCTGAGCCACCCGGGCTGCCCACTGGTCATTTTTCTTATAAAATCAATATGTTAATTCCCAAATCATTCTCTTCAATTTTCTTGCTACTGTCCCCCTTTTCACTGACAATGAGTAATTAGTGATCTAACTTTTTAATATTTTAAGCAATATTTTATAATCAACATATCTAACTTAATAAGGCTAAGTTTAATGTAATATCTAATATCAACTTTTGGGATATCTATGGTTTTCAATAAGTCCTGTACAAATTCACTGGACTTTTTATTTAGCATTTATATTACATTGATTAATTCACCTAAAAACAGATGGTAAAAGTCATCAAAATAGAAACAGAAACATCTCTCCTTTGGTACCATACCAATTTAAATGGTAGAAGATATGCAAACAATTCCAGAAAAACTAATGCAAACACAGTAGTCTGGTAATGTTAAGAACTGGGGCGGGGGTGGGGTGGGGCTGAGAATATCCAAGTGAAATGCATTTCCCTAAGCTTCTAAAACATATGCTTGCTTGTAGGGCACCTGGGTGGCTCAGTGGTTGAGCATCTGCCTTCGGCTCAGGTCATGATCCCTGGGTCCTGGGATTGAGGCCTGCATCGGGCTCCCCACAGGGAGCCTGCTTCTCCCTCTGCCTGTGTCTCTGCCTCTCTGTGTCTCTCAGGAATAAATAAAATAAAATCTTGAAACAAACATATACTTGTAAGCATATGCTTAAAAAACTATATTATTCAGCACTAAAAACACTTAGTACATTGCTTATTACCTAGGAAAGAATTAGATATTAATAGATTAACAACAGGTAGAAAATCTGGGGAAATAGCCCATAATGTTATTCAACACAGTCAATGTTAACGTTTTTAAGTCTTTTGGAATAATTTAGAACAGTGATCTTCAAAGCAGGGGCACATACCCTAGGGGTTGTAAAACAGTCCACTGAGATACAGAAAGAAAACATTACAACCTTTATGTACATTTTTAGCATTTACTTAAAACCTTTTTAGTTTTGTATATAACAATGAATATTTGGGTACCATAGTAAAGGTATATAATGTAAACATAAGTATACAGATCTTAGCAGTGTTATATAACTTTTTTCTGTTGAGGCATGTACCCCAAAAAATTTGGAGACATCAGATTTTAAAGATGACTTACTTATTTACTGAAGACTGGAGGCAAGTTGTCAAGTAATAGTTAAAAAGCAGCCAGTTGAGTGGTTTCTCCAATGACTCAGAGCAAGCAAAAGTATTCCAACCAACTGAAAAAGTTGCAGCTGCCTTTAAAGGAGTTTTCGGCCCAATTTTGCCCAGGTAATTCAAAAGCAGCATTCTAAAATGGGGAGAAACAGGAAACTTTGTGAGGAATTTGTTACCTCTCATGATATCTTATTTTTAACTATGGACTTTACCTTAACTATGGAGAAGAAAAAACATAAACCAGTGTTTAAGACCTTTATCTTTGGAAAAATATGCAAGTATCTTCATTTTTTCCTTAGGTTCACATACTTATTTATCTTGTAGTTGGCTGTAATGTGAATAGCCAAGGCATACCGTTATTATGTGTATGTGTATCCTTGTATGAAGGAAAATATAAGAAAAATCCTGTGTAAGAGTAGGGTGGGTTTTTTCCTTCCTTTCTCCCTTCCTCCTTCTTTCTCTCCTTCCTTCCCTTGCTTTCCTTCCTCTCTTTCTTTCATTTTAAAAAATAATATTGGAGGTTTATTAAAAATATGCAAATCCTTGGGCCCCAGCTTCTAAGTGAATGTTTAATTTTGGTATGTGAGGGGTGTTTCAGGCCAATTTTCCTATAATGGGCAATAGAATAAATATTTTGGGCTTTGCTGGCCATATAATAACTGTCACAACTACCTAACTACATGGTTGTAGTGCAAAAGCAACTATAGATAATACATAAATGAACAGACATTGCTGTCTTCCAACAAAACATTATATATGGATGAGATTTAAATTTCATGTAATTTTCACATGACACGAACTGTTATTTTTCTGATTTTTTTCCAGCCATTTAATTAAAAAAAAATTTTTTTACAGACTTTATTTATTTAGGGGGAGAGAGAGATACACACTCACACAGCATGTCCATGTGCATGCGTGCACGAACTGTGGGGAGGGCAAAGGGAGAGCGAATCTTAAGCAGGCTCCATTCCCAGTGCAGAGCTGACATGGGGCTCCATCGCACAAACCTGAAATCATGACCTGAGCCAAAATCAGGTGTTGGATGCTTAAGTGATTGAACCACCCAGGTGCCCCTTCTTCAACCATTTAAGAATATAATAACCATTCTTAGCTCTTGGACAAAACAGATTGCCAGATTTGACCTGTGGGCCTTGGCATAGATGAGAGAGTGTGAGGAGTGGTTTTCAGACATGGCTGCATATTGTAACCACCTGGGGAGCTTTCAAAATTATCACAGATCTCTGGGTTTAACACTGGAGATTGTGAGTGATGGGTCTGGTTGCCTCTGAGCTCTTGCTTCCTAAATGTAGTCTCTAAAGGGCTCCCAAACTTAAGAGTTAGACTTTTTGAGTTGTGGTAGAGCTCTTGGCCCCCGAAGTCACTTGTTTTCTCTTCCTATCCTTTCCTGTTTAAGCTAATACAAATGTCAGAAATCCAAGTTTAACATTACCAAGAGAAAGGATGATAGCCTAAATTCTGTTTTTTATTATATATTTTTTTAAAGATTTATTTATTCATGAGAGACACACAGAGAAACAGAGAGAGAGAGAGGGGCAGAGACACAGGCAGGGGAGAAGCAGGCTCCTCACAGGGAGCCCATTGTGGGACTTGATCCTGGATCCTGGGGTCACTCACTACCTGAGCCGAAGGCAGACACCCAACTGCTAAGCCACCCAGGCATCCCTATTTTCTGTTTTTTATTACTCCAATTGTGGAGGTTCTGAAATAGAATGGATAAAAATTCTGTATTATTCTCTTTCCCAGCCCAAGTGGCTTGCAGGGAATGGGATGAGGCTTCAGATCAAAAGTGGAGATTTTGTTTTTGCAAATGACTCTTAATAATGACTGTATTCCTGGTATACAGTACTGTGGTTCACTACGTCATTTACAGAATGTTTACTTTCCTGCAAACAGTTCATTCCAGGGTCCTAGTTTTGGTGGTACTAATTCTTTGGCTGGAAGTCACAGTGTGCTGGGAAGTTGGTATAATGGGCAAACTGGAAGGGTTGGAAGGGAAGCTCTCAGGAGTAGGAAGAAACAGTAGTATCCATGGCCAAGTCAGCAGAGCATGGTGGGAAATACTTAACTATTATGCAAGAGAAAAATAATATCAAGATGTCACTCCAAAAAAGGTTGTTTTACTTTGATAATAAAAGGACTCCATTTTTTTTCACCAAATGAAAAGAAACAGAGAGACAGAAAAGGAATCCATGAATTAACAGACTTAAGAGGCGGGACGCTTGGGTGGCTGAGTGGTTGGGGATCTGCCTTTGGCTTGGAGCATGATCCCGGAGTCCCAGGATTGGGTCCCGCATCAGGCTCCCTGCATGGAGCCTGCTTCTCCCTCTGCCTGTGTCTCTGCCTCTCTCTCTGTGTGTGTCTCAAATGAATGAATGAATGAATGAATAAATAAATAAATAAATATCTTTAAAAAAAAAGAGAGAGACTTAAGAGGCATACTAATCCCAATATATAGATATTCTCTGGTTCCTGACTCAAACACACTGTAAAACCAACTGTCGTACCTGGGTGGCTCAGTGGTTGAGCTGTGGGACCTAAGGAATTTAACAAAAATCCCCTACCCCTGGACAAGCAGAGCAGGACTAACTCCATTTTGTGCTGCACCCGCCATCTCATGTATAACCCCCACATGACCTGCTTATTGCTTAAGGCACTCCCCCACCCTAGTCAAGCAGCTGAGCACACCCTTACTGGAAACTGGCTCATATAGGAATGCGGAACCCCTAACCGCCAAAGAATGTAAACCCCGCCTTTTGCCCACCAAACCTGCACACCAATTCTGACCAGAGTGATAGGCTAGTTCAAACGGTCACTATAGGGTAAATGCTAATTCAATTGGCCACCTGCATGCGGACCACACGACTATGCAACTTTCTGTGTGTGTTACAATCTCATTGGCCACTGGCCTCTATAAAACCGCTACGCCTCTTAACCTCGGGGTCCAAATCCCTGCTCTGCTGTGTCGGGTATACTTGGATCCAAGCTCGAGCTTGCAAATAAACCCTCGTGCGCTTGCATGGTGTCGGCTCCTTGGTGGTTTCTCGGATTTGCAATCTTGGGCACAACAGAGCATCTGCCTTCGGCTCAGAACGTGATCCTAGGGTCCCAGGATCGAGTCCCGCATCTGGCTTCCCACAGGGAGCCTGCTTCTCCCTCTTTGTCTGTCTCTCTCTGTGTCTCTGATGAATAAATAAATAAAATCTTTAAAAAATAATACAATAAAACCAACTGGGGAAACTGACACTGACAAAACACTTGATAATTCTTAGGAATTATTGTTAGTTTTGTTCGGGTATGATAATGGTATTTTGTGTGTGTGTGTTTTAAAGAGAGTCTACCTTTTAGAGATACCTACTGAAATATTTATAGTGATATCTGATATGTATTTAAGATAATCAGAATTAGGGAGGAATGGCGGGTGATACTGATTAACAAGACTATTGGTGAGTTGATAATTATAGAAGCTGCATGAAGAGTTGATTAATATTGAAGCCAGATGATTAGTATATATGGGGGGTCATTATACTCTTTTATATATACTTAGAATTTCTATACATTCTTTATTTTTTTAAGATTGATTATTTATTTATTTATTTATTTATAGAGACACACACACACACAGAGGCAGAGACACAGGCAGAGGGAGAATCAGGCTCAACGCAGGGAGCCTGACGTGGGACTCGATCCTGGGTCTCCAGGATCACGCCCTAGGCTTCAGGCGGCGCCAAACCGCTGCGCCACCGGGGCTGCCCTCTATACATTCTTTAAAGCTTGTTTACCAGCTCATTGGGAGCTGAAACCTGACTGGGTCTAGCATGGCGTGGATTCCTTGGCTAGACTCAGTTCTGGCTTAAATCCCCTACTTGGTCCCAGGCATCACAGGCTTGGGGATTACCCCAGTCTACAGGGGCACTGGACATTAGGATCTTCAACACTACGCTTTTGTCTGTTGCCTTTCCAAATGAAAAAAAACGTGTCAAGCTGTAAAACACATCCCCAAGTGGTAAGCCCACTTGGGAACGTGTCACAGTGCTAGGCAACTAGAAAGGGTGCTTCCTTCAAACAATTTACAAGACATTAATATTCAACCAGCTGCAAAGGCTAATGGTCAAGTTTTGCCTTCAGGCACTGAGGATTCAAAGTGACATGAATAGGCATTTCCCAGGAGCTTCTGAATAGAGAATCTGGGCCTGTTTATGTAAGGTCTGGCCTTTAAAAAGTCAAGAATTTATATGATTAAGGGGAAAACTTCAGCCTGCACCCTGTCCTCCACAGCTCACATTATGGGGCATAGGAAAGAGAAGTACATCGAGCACAATTCGGAGGTTCTGACTGGGTTTTCTGCTCTGATTCAGATTTCTTCCTTTAGTAGGTCAAGCCAGACCTTCCATGCTAATGTAAGAAATGTATTCTTTTCTTCTTAGTTTTATGTTTATCAGAATCTAAAAAGCTGTGGTTAACAACTATTTTTCAGAATCTATCATTTGTAAAGCCTGTTCATCTTCAAGTAAATATGCTTCTGAGATGTTCTGAAAATTGAAAGATAAATCAATTATAAAATTAAGAAAAAATATTTTCTATCTCATGTGTTTGCTGATTTATAAATGTAGTTTTGGTCAAGCGTTCAGGGAATCTAAGCATGGTAAAATTCCAGATAATTAAAATTTTGGATTTTATTAAGTTCATAATCATTGGAACAAAAAGACAAATAATTATTAGTAGAAATGAGTAAACATGGTATAAATATTCCAACTAATCCTCAGTGTAACTGCAAGAAGCACAAAGTATAATAATATTCATATGCTTAAAATAGCAGCTAGAGTAGGGGTTAACAATAAAACTTCAGTTTCTAAGAGACCATTCCAGGGTAGGTCCATCTGCCCAGCAACAAAACAAAACAAACAAAACCACCACCACCTGGAGAAAAAAAATTTGAAGGCCTCTTCAGCTGGAGAGAGCAAGAAGTAATTATTTCTATGATCGGAATGATGAAAGTCAGGCTACAAGGTCAGCTTCCTGTGTGGTGCCAGAGGACGCACTTACAGGGACAGCTGGGAGTCAGTACTTCAGGGAATGGGAAGGTCAACATGGCAGCTGCTGAATGATGGGAATCAATGTCATATGGTTTCAACAAGCCTCCAGGCTCACAAAATCCTGAGTCTCCCAAGGAAATACTTTATCCTTTTCACCACAGAGACCAACTGCCAAGCAAACATACTACAATTTGCCTGGATTAATTCCTTCATTCATTCAACCACACGTGGTAAAATAAGATAAAAATAATCAAACATTTATTTTTAAATGTCTCTGTGGCTTATAGTCTCCTGAAAGAAGCAGTCAAGTAAGAGCACTTCTCCCTCAGACATTTTAGGAAGGAAAAACCTTACCCTCCCATCGAAACCCCTGCTGCCAGGAAAGGAGCGGAAGGGTACAGACTGTGCACGTGGTGAATAACGGTCTCCAAGTCTTCGGTGTTAGCACAACAGTATGTCCTCGGTGTCTGTAAGCAGAGACAGGCAAAGTATAAAATTTGAAGTTCTAGAGGTTAATGACTTGTATAATGCAGAAATGTAAAAAGAGCAAGAAGACAAATATGAGAAAAAAACCTTTGTTTGAACATATTGTAACAATTTATCATCCTCCTATCTTGCAGTATATGCCATTTAAAGTCAACACTAGGTGCACCTGGGTGGCTAAGTCAGTCAAGTGTCCGCCTTTGGCTCAGGTCACGATCCCAGACTCCTGGACTGAGTCCCACATTGGGCTCCCTGCTCAGCAGTGAGTCTGCTTCTCCCTCTCCCTCTGCCTGCCATTCCCCCTGCTTATGTGATCTCTCTTTCTCTCTCAAATAAATAAATAAACTCTTTAAAAAAAATTACCATCTGAGTTGGCAATAACCAAAGACTTTGGTCATGCAAGGAAGGCTTGATAGAAATAGGGCAAGACCAACACAAATACCTTAAATTAAATAGAATACACAGTACCACATTCAAATGTCTCTCCAACTTAACAAGAACAGAGTCAATTTAGAAAGAAAAAGCAAAGAATTACACTTTAAAAAAAATTATGCCTGACAAAGCCAAAGTACTTCTTTATTTAAAAAAATAAGCAAGCTAGAAAACAAAAGAGAGTTTACAATAAGGCCACAAAAAAATTAAATTGTGGTTTGGTTTCTAACTGGGGAACTGTTTATCCTGAGTGCTGTCTACCAATGAGGTTGTGTGGTTTTCTGGTTTTCTGGTGTTTTGCCTTCACTCTAGATTAGGCAATTTCTAGCTGGATTTATTAATGACATATGTTCCTTTACAATAATATCTCCATACAGTCCCAGCTGTGCTATACTGCAACAGACATTTAGAATGTTAAAATATGTAAAGCTGATTATGCCTCAATACATAATGCATTAAAACAAATGGTTTTCATGTGAACTCCAGCAATAAGGGCTCTATTTCTATCAGGAAAGCTTCACAAATGCTTTGTTTGAGCTGTGGGAGGAGAGGGCAATCCTCTCTGTAGAATAAATGCGAGAGTGTGTACATGGATATGTGTGAGTGTGTGCATGTGAGATAAAATAACCAGAAACTGACTGACATGGAGAGGAAGCTGGTGAACGCTGCTATAATAAAAACAGTTACCTGTACCATTCCTGACTTTACTATTCCAATAAATGATGATCACAATAGTAAGGTTCTGTTCACCCACCATTCAATCGCTAAGGAGAAGCCTAAGATAACTACAATTTTTAATGATCCCTCCAATGAAACTCAACCTAAAGCATTCCCTACTGCCTACTCTCATCTCTTTGAGGTCTGCAAATAGGAAACTTTCCAAAGACAAATGCTAACCTGACAAGATTTACAGCAGATAACAGTTATTAAATAATTAATTCTGTGTCTACAAAACCCTAAGGAAAATCCCACTATTATATCTATTTTATATAGGAAACTGAGTTTAGGGAACCCTGGGTGGCACAGCGGTTTAGCGCCTGCCTTTGGCCCAGGGCGCAATCCTAGAGACCCGGGATTGAATCCCGCGTCGGGCTCCCGGTGCATGGAGCCTGCTTCTCCCTCTGCCTATGTCTCTGCCTCTCTCTCTCTGTGTGACTATCATAAATAAATAAAAATTAAAAAATTTTTTTTAAAAAAAGGAAACTGAGTTTAGGGAAGTTAAAAGATTCCTGGCACACCTTACCAGCTAATATGAGACTGAGATACTTTATTTTATTTTATTTAAAGATTTTACTTATTTATTCATGACAGAGAGAGAGAGTAAGAGAGAGACAGGCAGAGACACAGGCAGAGGGAGAAGCAGGCTCCATGCAGGGAGCCTGACGTGGGACTCGATCCCGGGTCTCCAGGATCACGCCCTGGGCTGAAGGCAGGCGCTAAACCACTGGGCCACCGGGGCTGCCCTATTTATTTTATTTTTTTAAGATTTTTATTTATTTATTCCTGAGAGACACAGTGAGAAAGAGAGAGAGGCAGAGACACAGGCCAAGGGAGAAGCAGGCTCCCCACAAGGAGCCTGATATGGGACTCAATCTGGGATCCCAGGATCACACCCTGGGCCAAAGGCAGATACTCAATGGCTGAGCCACCCAGGCGTCCCAAAGCTGAGATACTTTAAAACATACATTGTGATTAAATGCATTTGAGGGGTTCAAATTCAATGTAAAATCTAAATGGATTAATATCTACTACCATGCTCTTTCATAGTGACTGAACAATTTGTCACAAGAATTCAGGTGAAGAAATCCTTACTTGGTATTTTTATTACATGAGAGTCTCTTCACACTGCATAGCTTTAAAATTTCTCAATTATTTGTGACAGTCACCAACATGTACTCTTGTCATGCAGGCTTGAAGTGAATGCATGCTCACACATGAGTTCATACGAATATATACACAGAGGTCAAGGTATGAAAAAAATGGCCTGCGGAAAATTATTACAATGAGAAAATAGTGCCAGGAAGGACCTGGTTCCTTATTTACACACATGGATATTGAGGCTCAGCAAGATTGAGGAATTTGCCAAAGGTCACAAAGTAACAGAGCCTGGATCACATGTTTGTAATTAGTTAACTACGTCTTGTAAAGCACCTGGATACCATGAGGGATTTAGTCAATAAATCAGCATCTGGGGCAGCCCTGGTGGCACAGTGGTTTAGTGCCACCTTCAGCCCAGGACGTGGTCCTGGAGGCCCAGGATTTAGTCCCACGTCGGGCTCCCTGCATGGAGCCTGCTTCTCCCTCTGCCTGTGTCTCTGCCTGTCTCTTTCTCTCTCTCTGTCTCCTTGAATAAATAAATAAATAAAACTTAAAAAAATAAATCAGCATCTGGTATCATCAGATAGGAATTGATTTTTCTGTAAATGTTTTTCTCTAGATGGATTACATTAAGATCAAAACTGATTAATACTGGCATGGATCAAAGTTGCCAGAACTCTGAAAACTCAGCAAAACTAGAACCTTTACGACATGATCTGCTTCCTGCCCACTCCCTTGGTTTCTGTGGTGGTGTTACCCCATTCTCCTCTTGCTGCTGGCTTTCCATTTCCTGCCTGGTTCCTGTCATTCTTCTCACAACCGCAATGTAAGTACTCATTCCCAAAAGTCTTGTCTTAGGCCTGCATCTGCTCCTCTGGTCAATATTTGATTCTTGAAGGACTTACCCACCTTCATGGCTTTATCAAACCACCTCTAGCAATGACCAAACCAACTCTGTACCCTCTCACCTCATCTTGAGCTCTAGATCCAAATTTCCAAGTTCTAGTAGGGAGCCTCACTATTGTGTTGTCAGTACTTCAAATTTAAAATGCCCCAAAGTAAACTCTTCTCTTTATATAGTGCTATAATGCTTCTCCTAACTTCCCATTTTTTTAAATAAACAACACCTATATTTTCCTAGTTGAAATGATAGGTGAGGGACGCCTGGGTGGCTCCGCGGTTGAGCGTCTGCCTTCAGCTCAGGGCGTGGTCCCAGGATGGATCCCGCGTTGGGCTCCCTGCAGCAAGCCTGCTTCTTCCTCTGCCTGTGTCTCTGAGTCTCTCTCTGTGTGTCTCTCATGAACAAATAAATAAATCTTTAAAAAAACCAACAACTGTAGGTGAAAGCAACCCTCTCAGGTCCTCTCCCTCCTCGGGAGCTTTGTACTATCACTTTGCTATGGCTCAATAAACCCTGTTTTGCTGCCTACCACTCTGTCTGGTCTTCGAAGCGGTATGACCAAGAACTGAGGGCACGAATGGAGAGAAAAATCCCGTAATGCTGATCTAAGGACACAGTGAGAAGACTGCTATCTGTGAACCAGGTAGCTGACCTTACCAGGTCCTTTGCGCCTCCAGATATGTTTGCCAATCCGCTTGGGATTTTCTACAAGAAGTCTGCTGCAATCTTGCAAGCGACCACCCTGGCTGAATAGACAGGCCCATCAGGCCACACACCTCAACGTACCCATAGGCCCTAACTGACCAATGGGCTACCTACAACCAGGCAGAGTTACCAAAAAGGGAGCATTCCATACGTCCCCATACCTCATCTTACCCCTTTACTATTTTTTAAAAGATTTTATTTATTCATGAGAGAGACAGAGAGAGGCAGAGACACAGGCAGAGGGAGAAGCAGGGTCACCATGGGGAGCCTGAAGCAGGACTTGATCCCAGGACCCTGGGATCACGACCTGAGCCAAAGGCAGATGCTCAACCACTGAGCCACACAGGGGTCCCTCATCTTACCCCTTTAAATACAGCCCCCACCCACTGCCTCCTGGCAGGCAGCCTCTCCTCTGCTGTTGCCTTGCAGTGTCTTCAATAAACTTCTCTCTCCTAAAAAAACAAAACAAAAAAACCCCCAAAAAACCGTGCATGACATTGCCTTCTCCCTCTCCCTTAATTTCATAGCCAATAAATTGCCAAGTCCTGTAGCTTCTTCTTCCTCAGTGTCTTGTGGGAAACACCAGAAACCCCTTCTTTTCACTCTAGTAAAGGCCTGGTAGGTTAGATTCTCCTGAGACAGGATGGGAGGACCAATAGTTCATTTGGAGGTGATACCAGGAAGCACCAGTAGGGGAATGGAGAAGTGAACTAAGGAGGGTCAATAAAGAACATGCGACCAAGCAGTTTGTGGCTATGGGCAACAGGGATCCAATCCTCTTGAGGCACTTTAGGACACTATGTGAATTTGGCTCAAACTGATCCCAAATGAGTGGCAAGACTGCTGGGTTCCACTAGTTCCCTTCACCCACTGGTTAAGCTCTGGGACTCCTGGTTGGTCCTGAGCACTGGTCCAGGTGGCTCCAGTGGCTAGAGAAGCCCCTGGGCAAAGGGATGTGAGTGCTTGCAGGTGGAAGCCATCAGGGAGGCATGCACGGGAATTTTAAGTGCCACAAGAATAAGGCTGTGACAAGGGTATGGCACCAACTGTCTCCGTTACCAGGCCTTTTTGCCTCTCACTTGGACAGCTGCAATAACCACTTAACTGGTTAACTCCCAGCCTTTGCTTATAACCACTTATAATTCTATCTCTCTCTCACTGCCAGATTAATTTTCCTAAAGAACATTTCTAGCCCTAATCATGACAATATTTTTGCTTAAAATTCTTGTGAGCTTATTCACTGCTGACTGAATTAAGGACAGATACTTCTGCCAAGTGTTCAAGGCCCTCCACAACCTGTCAAGCAACCTTTCCAGGCCTATATTTTACTATTTCTCCATGGGTAGAGTCTGGTCAATGAGACACGTCTATAGTTTTGTGTGCTGGCTTCATAGTATCTTTGAAATCTATGTAAACTTCATCTGCCAAGTATCCTTCACTGTCAACTCTGCCTGCTGAAATCATGCCTTCCATAAACATCGGGTAAAAGGCCAAGACTTGGCCCCCGACCTCTATAACCTCACAGTCTTTCCCAATTCTACCCTTTATTTTCCCAGCCAGTCTGCTCCTGGCCCACATTATTACCTACTTGTCCTATAACTATCTTACCTCTATCTCTGACAGTCAATACTTATTGAAACACACAGGACTGAAAAATGAAAAGACTTGATTGATTAATAACTTCTGCTGGTGCAAAACTATATGGTTATATCACATGACGTCTTGCTACTTGATGGTTCCAACAGGAAATATCATATGCTTGCTTTCTTCCCAGGGCTTGACTCTCACCAAAGAATGGATTCATGCAGGATACACAGCAAAGATACTAATTGCTAGGCCTGACAGAAATTTTTTTCAGGTCTAAAAATATAACTAGTGGCTTTTTAGACAAAACATTGGTTAATTCTCAGTTGCTAGGGCTACTAATGCAACCAGCAACTAATCCTATTGCAGTAATTCCTGTCTTTTTCCAAGCTTCCAGAACAGAGGTAGAGTAATCCATATCTAATGAGAAAAGGGATTACGGGAGACCTCGCAGGATTCAGCTGGGGGGTGGTGGTGGTGGTAAAAACTCTTTTTTACAGTGAGATGAGGATGGGAACAGTATTCTGGAAAAATGAAGAAAATCTAAAGGATAGATAACCTTCCAGCAGATGTTTGGGCATAAATATTTTACAAGTTAGAATAATTTGAAAATAATTACAAACCAAGATATTGTTCAAGTTGTTCAACTGCAGCTATGATCCGGGAGAAACAATAGTAGTTTGTTTAATGGCTTTTAGAGGTTCGTTTAAAGAAAATTACTGAAGACAAGATGAAGCAAAAATAATTCTTAATTGTTCACACATAATAGGAAAGGAATAAAGCATGTATTTTATATTCATCTATGGGCTACATACAATCTATCCTTCTTAATCAACTTCAAAAAAATAGATAAACTGAGTTCTCCCTAACCTGAAAGAGAATTTTCCTGTCCTGGTTTAAAGGTCATTTGTTTTAAAATGCAAATTTAATTTAAAAAGTGTTTTTTTTTTTTTTTTTTTTTTTTTTTGCCTAGAAACAAATTAAAATTCACCGTTAATCAGGTAGCCTGACTCTCTCTAGCTATTCTGGGAGGAGATGAATTTGCTAATCTGAAGCAAAAGCCATAACCCAGGACCCTTCTCTCAGTACTGCAGTGGCCTTACATCCAGTTCTGAAATGGGCCAGCTAGGATTTTAGTTTTCCATCCAGTAAAATGACAACTGAAAAAGACACTTATATGCCTTTTTAAAAAATCATTTCAATTTTGGTTGGCTGATGAATTTACAAGTATAGGTAGTATGCTATGACAGGGGCAAGTCTTACACTAACACCTCAAGGGTGTCTGGTTCAATGACCAGAGTTTGATAGTAACTTTTGCTACAAGTAAAATAATAATTTCATTTTTATTTTATTGTAATGTCTGATAATCATTTGGAACTTAGAATATTTCATTTTACAGCCTTCCTCTTTCAAGTATCTAAAGGTCTGTAACTGAAATATTGGCTAAGATGCCCCTCAAAGGAACTCTGTGACTCTTGGGTGCACCTAGGCTCCCAGAAGAAATCATCCTTTCATGAGTACTAATCATGCTTCGGAACTGATCTCTGTAGCGTGTTTTTATTGTTGCTACTGTTTTGTTTTCATTCCACCCACCCCTGGCCTAGTACTAGTGGCTAGATTTGCCTCTAGTCATTTGCCCACATTGATCTTATTTTTGGAAGATGAGTCTGTTAAACAGGAAGTCAGAGAAAACAACAGTATAATGAAACTGGCACTTTAATGAATAATCATTTTACATAGTTGTTGATAGACATGTAAAGTGACTAAGTGTCTACATGTGCCAGGGACTTTGATCGCTTCTTTTTTTTTCTTTAAAGAGTTTTATTTATTTATTCATGAGAGACACAGGGGGAGGGAGAAGCAGGCCCCATGCAGGGAGTCCAATGTGGGACTCGATCTCGGAACTCCGGGATCATATCCTGAGCCGAAGGCAGATGCTTAACTGCTGAGTCACTCAGAAGCGGTCCCTTTGATTGCTTCTTAAAATAACTAGCCACAAAACAAAGGGCCCCTGGAAATATCCTGGCCACCTCTGTGGGCAAGACGGCCTATGTGCCACATTCCCATTCATTTCTACATGGCTATAAACAAATGCACTCAAGCATATGCAGTCATGCTGTACAATAAATGACTGCAGTTTCGTAGTGGCTTAGAGCAGATCAGCCAGGTAGGCAGGAGTAATCCTTGGTCAGGTGCCTAAGAAGCAAGTCTTGTGCCCTGCCCTGGCTGGGTTTGGCACCAGAGATGGCTTGCCAGGGTCAGGGTTCCAAGGGAGGCTATCACCTCACAGCAGTCTTCAGCCCTGCCTGTACTTTAGACTCACTGGGAAGTATTAAGACAAATCACAGACGCTTGGACTCCACCCCAGACCAAATGAATCAGGATCTCGGTGGGGGATGGGGTCCAGGGATCGGTGTTTCTTAAAGCTTCTCAGAGGATTCTAATGTGCAGCCAGGGCTAAGAACCAACTGCTTGGAGAGCAGAAGAATAAAGAATAGGGTGAGAACTGAGCCAAGGGAGGAGGAGGCTGCAGTGACAAGAATGACAAAACCATCTAGAGTGACTCGGAAAGAGGGAAACCTAGTGCTATGGGAATTCCTTGCAGTGCACCAGGAAGTGCTGCCAAACATCGCATACCTTATAGGAACACCTGCCCCATATTAAATTCAATAAATGGTAGCTAACTATTAAATTATTGTCATTATTATTCCTAGGAATTCTTTAATTAACATTCTTTTTTTAAAAAAAATTTTTTTTAAGTTTTTATTTATTTATTCCTAAGAGACAGAGAGAGAGGCAGAGACATAGGCAGAGGGAGAGGCAGGCTCCTTGATGGGATCCCAGGACCCCGGGATCACGACCTGAGCCAAAGGCAGATACTCAACCGCTAAGCCACCCAGGCACCCCTAAAAAAGATTTTATTTATTCATTTGAGAGAGAGAGAAAGGAAGCACAAGCAGGGAGGAGTGGTAGAGGGAGAAGCAGACTCCCCGCTGAGCAGGGAGCCCAACAAGGGACTAGATCCCAGGACCCTGGGCTCATTACCTGAGCTGAAGGCAGATGCTTAACCCACTGAACCACCCAGGTAACCTAAACATTCTTTTTCTTTATTTGAAAATTGTTTATCGGGGATCCCTGGGTGGCGCAGTGGTTTAGCGCCTGCCTTTGGCCCAGGGCGCGATCCTGGAGACCCAGGATCGAATCCCACGTCGGGCTCCCGGTGCATGGAGCCTGCTTCTCCCTCTGCCTATGTCTCTGCCTCTCTTTCTCTCTCTCTCTCTGTGTGTGTGACTATCATAAATAAATAAAAATTTTAAAAAAAGAAAAAAAGAAAATTGTTTATCTATAGAGAATTGCACAATCTTTTGTGTACCTACCACTTATACCAGTTGGTATTACTGAACTGGACCTATCAATGTTAGGAAAAAGTTCTAAAGGATTCAACACATTCATACCCATGTTTGGCTGAGATCAGCCTTCCTGGGTTGTTCTGATCAAGTGGAGGAGGGAGGCAGGGTTTATTTCTGGAGCACTTAGGAAAGAGCAGATGTGGATGGGGCACAATGGTGCGGGAAAAGGTATGGTGTGTGGGAAAGGGGGTGCCTGAAAGTATGAATATGACAACTGAATTGTGCCCTGACACTGCCCTATATGTTCCTCTTCCCTCAGACCATAAGGAAGGTCCTTAATCCCTTCTAAATGCCTATTTCAGAAAACAGAGCTTAGGAGGAGAGCCCTACACCCCTCCCATCACATTAACTTCCAAAGCTAAGGTGGAAAACCTCCGTAGGAAACAAGAGCAGATTTCTCTAGATCTGAGTCCTTCATGAACCACCCATTATCTAATGTTGAGGTAGGTACCCTCTTGTTGAAAACCCTTTTTATCTCTAACCCTGGATTTTTAGCCTGACTTGACTTAAAGCCAGTGCTGAAAGGTAAAGACATTCCAACAAACAGCCTGAGTTTCTGACCCAAGACCACCAATCAGGTTTATGACCTCAGGCCTGTCACCTCCCTTTTCTAGAGGCATCTTCACCTAAAAAATGAGCTTTTCAGGATTAGAGGATCTCTGAAGCAAAGTGCCAGGCAAGGGTGAGATAAGTGCTCAGAATGTAAAATGTCAGAATGTAAAATAAGCACACTGCTTCTCTCACCAAGAGAATATTGCTATGACAAAAAAAAAAAAAAAAAAATTCTGCTCACTTCCACAGTGTGCTTGGAACTGAAGGTGACTTACATTCTGTTGCAGTCCCTTGTCTTGTCAGGGGCTGATATCAGATAACATGAGAGAAGTGGAATTGATCCGTAAAGCCACATTTTGAGCAGTACCTGCTTTAAAGTATCTTCTAGCTTCTGCTTTCCCTTTTGGCTCTCCCTTACCTGCTGAACTAGCTCTAACTTGACTGGAGAGTGCCTGAAGGAGGCTTTTCTTTATCACAGCTTTATGAGACATGATTCCATGCCATACAATTCACCTATTTAAAGTGTACAGTTCATGGGTGTACTCAGTGGGTTAAGCATCTGCCTTTGGCTCAGGTCATGATCTCAGGAACCTGGGATCAAGCCCTGTATCACATCGGGCTCTCTGCTCTGCAGGGAGCCTGGTTCTCCCTCTCCTTGCTCGTGCTTTATCTCTCTCTCTCTCTCTCAAATAAATAAATAAAATCTTTAAAGAAATGGGTTTTAGGATATTCAGAGTTGTTCAACTACCACCACAATTTCAGAACATGTTTACCTCCCTAAAAAGAAACCCTTTACCATCAGCAGTCACCCTCACTCTCTCATCCCTAGGCAACTACTAGTATACTTTGTCTCTATAGTTTTGCCCTTTCTTTTTTCAAGATTTTATTTATTTATTTATTCCTGAGAGACACAGAGTGATGCAGACATATAGGCAGAGAGAAGCAGGCTCCTTGTGGGGACCAATACAGGACTCTATCCCAGGAACCCTAGGATCACGACCTGAGCCAAAGGCAAAAAAACCCCTGGACCACCCAGGTGCCCCTTAATATTTTATATAAATGATATCATACAACATGTGATCTTATATGACTGCCTTCTTTCACTTAGCATGATATTCTCAAGGTTCATCCATGTAATAGCATATCAATAGTTCATTCTTTTTTATTTTTTTAAAGATTTACTTATTTATTTATTTATTTATTTTATTATTTATTTATGATAGGCATAGAGAGAAAGGGAGAGAGAGGGAGAGAGAGAGAGAGGCAGAGACACAGAAGGAGGGAGAAGCAGGCTCCATGCAGGGAGCCCAATGTGGGACTCGATCCTGGGACTCCAGGAACGCGCCCTGGGCCAAAGGCAGGCGCTAAACCGCTGAGCCACCCAGGGATCCCCAGTTCATTCTTTTTTAATGCTGAATAATATCCAGTGATATGGAAATACTACATTTTCCTTACTCATTTATCCTTTGATGGACACCTAGGTTCTTTCTATTTTTTGGTTAATATGAATAATGCTGCTATAAATATTCATGTATAAGTTATTGTATGAAAATACATTTTCATTTCTCTTGGTTATACACATAAGAGTGGAATTGCTGGGTCATATGGTAATTCTATGTTTCACTTTTTGAGAACATGCCAGACTATTTTCCGAAGAGGCTAGGAGGTAATTGTATTTTAACTTTTTGAAGAAGTGCCAGACTCTTTTCCAAGGTGGCTATTTTCCTATTATGCCTAGAGACAAAGAAGTCTGTATGATACCATAAACAAAAAAAGGGGGGGGGGCACTATATAGCTTTCAACAAACTCAATTTTGCCTTTGTAAATTATCATTCCTAAACTAAGCTATAAACATAATGCTTCATAAAGTAATAATACTAGGGAGTGTGTGGCTAACTTGGATTCCTGGATTCCTAGCCTTGAAAACCCAACTGCAGAGAGCAAGAAAAGGTACCATCTACTCCAAGGGCTCCAGGAGCCCTGCAGGAATATCTGAGTGTCCATCTACTGAGACTAGGGCTTTCTGTTTCCTATAGTTAACAGTCCCAGGGAGGGCAATATGCAGGTTTCTCATTTCCCAGTGAGCAAGGCTTTTGGCTTTTCCACAATTCTGCAATGTGTAATTGGAAACGAGGACAAGATGGTAGTGGAAAATTTCTTTCTTATTCTTCTCTGCAGAAGTCATAGTAATCCCTATGAATTCCAAGTATATCACCAACATAATTTCAGCAAAACTTTTCCTTTTGCATTTCTTCCACTCCTAAGAAAACTGCTTACTCTAAATTCCATTTCACCTTTGCCAGTCTTTAATTTCAGTTGGAGAATGTGTCTTCCTGTTTGATCTTTGCTGAATCATCTTTTGTTCTTTGTTATGCCTTCAGGAAGGTCTCATTCTGGATCTGAGCCACATTAAATCCTTTCTGGAACAAGGTGAGGTATAAATAAACATAAGAGTTCCTCTAGTCTGAAATAGTAATTGTTCAGAGCTCTAAGGCAGAAAGGAGGATTATCAAGGGATTTAAAAATATCAAAGATAGTTCTAATAATCAATATTGGCATCTCATTTTTATGATCCATTAGGGTATAAGAAGTACATATTAAATTATAATTAATTTACTCCCTTAAGTTTCTTTTTTAAGGTAGTTATTTTAAAGCATATAATTGTGTTTTTTTTTGTTTTGTTTTGTTTTTTGGTGGAGGTCCAGGTGTGCCCACGCACCTGGAGCCCCCTAAAGCATATAATTATAATTACATTTCAGTTATTTTATATCTTTACTCTTTTTTATGTTAAATTACATTAGCCTTTGTGATACAGATAATTGCTGGGATGGGGTGGGTTGGGGGAGGTATTAGTTCATCAGAGTGCAACCCAGTGCTCTGTATAAGACTCCAGAGACCTGGGACACCTGGGTGGCTCAGTGGTTGAGCGTCTGCCTTCAGCTCAGGGCATGAACCCGGGGTCCTGGGATTGAGTCCCAGATCAGGCTCCCTGTGGGGAACTTGCTTTTCCCTCTGCCTATGTTTCTGCCTCTCTCTGTGTCTCTCATGAATAAACAAAAAGTCTTAAAAAAAAAAAAAAAGACTCCAGAGACCAAGCTACTCTTACCCATTCACTTAGAACTCTAAATTCTTTAACATTAAATAGAAGTTTTATAAAAAAAATAGAAGTGCTTATTTGTTTACAATCCCTTAGTAAGAACACGAAGTGTTCTTGGAGGTTTTTCAAAAAACCAATAAACGTTATGGCTAAAAGTTACTGGGCTGCTGCATTCTTTCAAAGCAAATTTCCAATTAACTTTCAGTGCTAAGGGTAGAAGGCTTTCCAAGCTTCTTGCTCTTCCTTTTCTCTCCTCCTTCCTCTTGGTTGTGTTCTAAGACTCTATCCACAGACCTTGCCCTTTTGGTGTTCAAACTGTCCCTAAGCAATCTCAGCCAGTCCCGAGTTCTAGGCTGCACTTGTGTGCCCCTGCTAATCTGTTTCTTTCTGCAGCTTGTTTATCTCTCCTGAGGCCCAGTCTACTATATCCAACAGTTTAGTAGAAATTTACACCTGAATGATCTCAAAGAACTTGAAACATCTAAAATTAATTTTTTAACCCCTTAAATCTCATAAATTCTCCTAAATTTCCCATTTCAGCAAATATCAAAGCCTTTTACCAATCAGCCAAGCTAGAAATGTTGGCCTTGACTCTTCTCCCTTTGCTTCCTTGCAATATGATTAATATCCTTTCTGCCTTGTGAATACCCTTCATTTTTGTTCTCTCCTCTTTCTTCCTCCTACCTGTTTTTAAACTCTGGGTAAATCTGGGGCACCTGAGTGGCTTAGTTGGTTGGGTGTCTGCCTTCAGCTCAGGTCATGATCCCAGGGTCCTTGGATTGGGCCTAAGGTTGGGCTCCCTGCTCAGCGGGGAGTCTGCTGCTCCCTCTCCTCTGCGCTCCTGCTCTCTCACTATCTCTCTCTCTCTCAAATAAATAAAATCTTTAAAAAACAAAAAAACTCTGGGTAAATCTATAGTAACTTCTTTCCAACTGGCCTCCCAGCCTCCAGACTCCTTCCATTCTATCTCTTTTCTACAACTGCTGCCATGGTTCCCTCTCTCTAAAACATGGACACGATCAAATTATTTCATATGTCAATTATACCTCAATAAAGCTGAAAAAAATGTTAAATGTCAATGGCTCGACAGTACATTCCTTGGATTCTACATGATTCTTCAAAATCTGGCCCTACCCTTCTAGAAGCATCCCTGTCACCTCCTGAATGAGAGGAAATATAATATAATGGTTGAGGACGTAAACACACAGTCAGACTCCATGGATCTGAATCCTGGTTCCGAATTTCCTGGCTAGCACATGTTCTTAACCTACTTGTTCCTCACTTTCTTCAGTTGGTAGATGGGAGTGATGATGGCTATGTTTAACTAAATCATTGTGTTGTTACTACCGTTGAACATTAAGTACAAAAAGACATAACTGATGGGATCCCTGGGTGGCACAGCGGTTTGGCGCCTGCCTTTGGCCCAGGGCGCGATCCTGGAGACCCGGGATCGAATCCCACATCGGGCTCCCGGTGCATGGAGCCTGCTTCTCCCTCTGCCTGTGTCTCTGCCTCTCTCTCTCTCTCTCTGTGACTATCATAAATAAATAAAAAAAAAAATTAAAAAAAAAAAGACATAACTGACATATTCTAAGGACTCAGTAAACGTTAGATAAAATTGTCATCATTATTCCTCCATCAGTCAGTACATGCTCTTAAATCTCTCATTCTTTACGCTGAGAAAGCCTCTCTATTCCCTCTCTGGGTTTAATACCACAGCCTTCAAGATCCAACTCAAACTTGCCTCCATTACCATGTTCTTGCACCTCCCCCAAGCAGTTGGTTATGCCTTTTCTTTGTATATCCTCTCAAGATCACATTCAGCATTGTACTGCATGCATATATTTTCAAGTATCTGAACTCTGTCCTACAACTTAAGTGAAAGCTCCTAGGGGTTAAGGTTGTAGCTAATATCGTGTCCTCACCTTGTCTTGAGGTGAGGTGTCTTGAGGTCACCTTGTCTTGTCACCTTGTTCTCACATTGCCTTGTCTACTGTCTGATTTAATAGGCATACAACACAGCTTTGCTGAACGAACAGATCTTTGTCCCTTACTTTATGAGACTTTAGTTTGCAGCACATTATCTTCTTGAGAGCTTCAGACCATTTGCTCCTGGTTTTTGTATCCTGGAAGCACCCAGAAGGATACATAGTGCATAAGAGCTGTTCAAAAATGATTTTGCTGGTCCAGGGCCACAGTGACAAATTAAAATCTTTCCCTTTAAGTTTACCTACCATCTGTCTACAAGATTTCTAAAGGGCTGGACTAAAGAAGGAAATGTGAACATTCACACCAAACTACTGATTGTGAGGTGCTTGAGAAAGAACATAAACATCTTATAACTTTAGTTTTTGGAATCATATTGACCTTGATTCCCTCCAGGACCTAAGTCCCTGTAAATCAAAGTGTAAGAAGAGCCCCTTCTCTCCAAAGTTCTCACAAAGTACCGACATTAGTGACATGATTATTATACATTTTTATTTCTAGCATGACTTAATTAATTACAATCTTAATATTACTCTCTATCAATGGGTCCAAAAACAAAACAAAATAAGGTTCCTTTCAATTCTAGTAGAATTGTCTTTGACCTGTTGCAGTTGTAAGGATTAACAGTTGAAATCCTTCAAAAAAATTTCAGTGAAAAAAAAAATTTTTTTCAGTGAATACAGGTTCTCACTTCAACTCACAGGTTCAAACTCAGATAGAAAGATAATTTTCTACTTGGTGGAAGAACCTCTAGTTAGAACTTAAGGGGTCAGAGGGGGAAAAAAGCTGAGTAAATAAAAAGATTTAAATAATATTCCCCTGTGTAAACGTTGGCTGACAAAACAGGTACATAACATAGCACAATCCATTTCATGACAAAAGTAAATTTCTTAAATGAAAAAGAAATGTAGATAAATATCTATTGATGTCAAAATATCATAAGTATAAAAGTTATAAAATAGAATCTTAGTTTCCTTAAAAATAGAAATATATTATATGTAATTTCCTTATGACGTACAATCTGGATATACATAGACTAAGGGGATTCCCTGGTTGTATGAGTCTTACAGATTTCCTTTTTTTTTTAGCTTGAGTTCTCTCCATTTAAACAAAACAAAATTTCCTTTTTTGTTGTTGCTTATCTGTATTTTTCCACCATGAGCTTGTATACAGTTATTTTATTTATTTATTTATTTTTGTATACAGTTATTTTAAATTAAGAATGTGCTTTTCATCAAAAAACTAGAAATAATTATTTTAAAAATTAAGCGATTGTCATTAATTTAGAGTTACTTACCAAGAGGTTCTCCCCTGCCACTCCTCTGTTGTTAAAAACCACACATCTAAAAACCAGGAAAGTAATGTCTGTTATTTTTACACGTAATTCTTGCTCACAATACATATGAAAATCATTTTAGCAGCACTGTTTTAGGGTACTAAGAGATTTTTAAAGATCTGTTCCACAGACATGAGAATGTTTGGCAATTTCATCTAAATGCATTAAAATATATTTCCACTTCTCTAACTTCAATATGTGAGTTCAAATCAGAAAATTGTATATTGAAGGGATGTTAAATTTTCCTACAAAAAGCAAAAATTTTACAACTTTTTCCTGTGCATATGTGTAGGCCTCCAATAAATGTCATTAAAACACTTCTAAACACAAGTCTTATTTATTTACTTATAAAGTTTTTATTTTTCTCAGTAATCTCTACACCCAACATGGGGCTCAAACTCATGATGCAAGCTCAAAAGTCACATGCTCCCCATAATGAGCCAGCCAGGTGCCCCAATACAATCAAATTTAAACATTTTTTTGCCTCCAACTAAAAAAAAAAAAAAACACCACCCAAAAAACACAAAGGTCCTCTACCTATTCTATTTGTAAGACTAGCAAGTATCTATTCCTATTCTAAGAAATAGCTATTATTCCCTCAAGACTTGACAAATACAGAGACTGGAATTTTACCTGAGGTAAAAACATACCACAGGTAGGAGCCTGACATCTGAGCTGGTAGAAAGAGCCCCCACTAGGCTACTGCTTGGTGTTCAGTTGACCTAAGGGAGGAAAGACAAACTGTGTTTCCTATTATCTTATTTGCCTCTCCTGGGTCAATGGTCATATGCAAAGGGCTTAGAGCAGTGTTGGCTCATGGTAAGCATACGGGAAAGTCAGCTATTAGTAGCAATGTTAATTGTAGTGACATGGTAGCTTTAATAAGTCATTCTGCGCTTAAATTACTTATTCTTATTTAACTCTTGGTCAACCAGAACCTCAGATATGTATTTTTTGCCATCCTCAAACCAAATCCTGACTTGTGTCTGCAAGGATTCTCTTTGAGTGAATCTATCTTCATGTTGATTAAAATTCATTTTGTTTTCCTCTGCATATTTACCCAATCAAGGCCACTTAAGGTTCTAACTCCCTTCTTTCAGGGTGGTGCTTATCATTGAATGGGTTCTAAGTCCTGATAAACTGTCTTACAGAACATTCACAACTAACTCCTATGGTGGGGGGAGGGGTTTGATTTCAATGTGGCATTCAGGGTATGTTTCTGCAAACTTTCATCTGAAAGTTCATATAAAAATTTTATTAGGCCCAACTGAAAAAAAGGAAATGTTTAAAATATCAGAAATCTGATTTGAGAAAAAGCTAGAAATATTACATTGTATTGACTAGTCAAAGAAAGATCTTAAATACACTCTGAAAACATGTGGAAAAGTTGGGAGTAGGATCAGTCCTTAATCTTTTCTTGCTAAAAAGAATGACAAGACAGGGGCACCTGGCTGCCTCAGTTGGTGGAGTGTGCAACTCTTGATCTTGGGGTTGTGAGTTCGAGCCCCACACTGGGTGTAGAGATTACTTAAAAATAAAATTTTTAAAAAAGAAAAAGAATGGCAAGACAGGCTAGACATAAATAAAAATTTATGCTGGCCACATGCACTTACTTGCACTTAAGTCACGCAAGAATTGAGGCTAAAGTTGATGGTGACCTTGAACCTTGAAGCTCCTAGTTATCCAGAAAAGAACCATCTTTAGAGAGCAAACACTAAATAAAGATTAAAATGGCTTCTGAGGCAAGATGTCATCATGTGACTGCCACTGAGAGAAGGGAACAGAACTAGTGAGGGCAAAGAAAATGATGATCTGCAAACTCATGAAAAACAGTCTGTACATCTGGGATTTTCTCCCAGACTCAGACTGGGATATCTGCACTTTCCTTCAGGCAACTTTGAAAAGTAGATCATAGCTCTGGTATCTCTTGCTAGAGAAGGAAATGTACCAACCTCTCCACAGGCATTTGTTCCTGACAATGTTCAATCAGTAGCAGTCATCACTGTATATACTTCTAGCCTTGGAAATTGGGCAGAGAGATAAGGAAGAATGAGGGAGAAAAGCTGCTAGAGAGGAAGGCAGAATGATGGCTGCCATTCTGTCCTTTTTTTCTTCACTCCAGTTAGTGGCAAGTAACCAGCTTTTTCTTTCATCTAACAGCCCCTTTTCTACCCCAATAGCTGTCAAGAAACACTACATATAACGCTAAAACAGCTGATTATACAACTACCACTCCTAAGACATTTGATAAGCCTCTGTTAACTTTGTAACATCTCTCTCTCCAAATAATTTTTACAATTTCTCCCAATTTTTTTGATCTATGACTTTATTTTTAATTATCTTAAGCCTTCTCACAGAATTCACAAATTTGTGCTGCTGATATATCTCTTCTACTTTAACCCATCTAACCAGTTGGCAAAAGCACCATTACCAATCGTATACATATGGTACTTCCGTGGTTATGTTTTTGAATAGCTGTTTCGAAGATGATCCTGAATTGTAACTTAGTCTGACTTAGTAAAGAATTCCCAAGCTAAGTCTGCTGCTTTATCTTGTCACACTGAATTTTAAAAGCATCTGACCTTAGAGATCTATAAAATGTGAGAAGTGTTAAATATTCTTTAAGATTATACATAAACCACACTAAAAAATGCCTTTAACTAAGCAAAAGGCGACATTTTATTCACTTATTTATTTAAAGGCTGTATTTATTTGAGAGAAAGAGAGAGAGAGAGAGCACGCATGAATGCAAGAGTGGGAAGAGGGGGGCAGAGGGAGAGGAAGACGCAGACGCCCTGCTGAGCTGGGAGTCCTGCGACATACATGACATGGTGGGAGCCGGGGAAGCTTGATCCCAGGACTCTGGGATCATGATCTGAGCAGAAGGCAGAGGCTTAACTGACTGAACCATCCAGGTGCCCCAAAAGACAACATTTTATATGCAGGGAATTTTAATTAATTGGCATAGTTAAGACCAAAAAGATAAAGTAGACATTGCCCTCTTATCTTTAGCCCTTGCCTTTAACAGGCTAACGAACACAATTTGAAACATAGCTGAATCTTGCTGTTCTGTGAGACACAAGGGATTTCCTCAGTATTTAAATACATTAATATAACCACTTATAAAAATCTACATATAAAACCAATCTCCTATAAGTTTAGAGATGGCATTTACCATTTCTGTGAAAAGCTGAACATTACTAATCAATTCCATATTTTTAGAAGGGGGAAACAGTGACAGCACATGCTGAACCAGAATTACTATCAAAGTTCAAAAAGCTGATCATATTCATTTAACCACAAGCCAATCTTATTTAAATCAGGACTGTCCAAAAGAAATATTCTATCA
This sequence comes from Canis lupus familiaris, assembly GCF_011100685.1. Classification (NCBI taxonomy): domain Eukaryota; kingdom Metazoa; phylum Chordata; class Mammalia; order Carnivora; family Canidae; genus Canis; species Canis lupus. The sequence continues at coordinate 66,405,093 of NC_049228.1, read as the reverse complement.
GCCATTCATGATCTGAATTCTGGTGAATGAGATCAATTTAAATATGGTATACATAAAAAAAATCATGAGACATTTTTTTTTGTAATAAATAAGGCAATGGCCAACTATTACTCCTTAGTAGCTTTTTTGAGATAAGCTACCAAGTCTGCTCTTTTCCTTTAGTTTTTTTTTAAAGATTTTTATTTATTTATTCATGAGAGACAGAGAGACAGAGAGAGAGAGAGAGGCAGAGAGAGACACAGGCAGAGGGAGAAGCAGGCTCCATGCAGGGAGCTTGATGTGGGACTTGATCCGGGGTCCCCAGGACCACACCCTGGGCTGAAGGCAGCGCTAAACCACTGAGCCACCTGGGCTGCCATCTCTTCCTTTTCTTAAAACCAGCCAAGATCATTTTTTAAAAAATATTTTATTTATTTATGATAGACATATATATAGAGAGAGGCAAAGACACAGGCAGAGGGAGAGGCAGGCTCCATGCTGGGAGCCTGATGCGGGACTCAATCCCAGGGCTCCAGGATCGTGCCCTGGGCCAAAGGCAGGCACTAAACTGCTGAGCCACCCAGGGATCCCCTGGCTAAGATCATTTTTGTTTCAGGGATGTATTTCTTGGGGTTCTCCAAATACTCCATCAGTGTCACCTCTCCCCAGGTGATGCCTGTATTCTTGCTGGCATCCCTATAAGAAAATCTAGGGGCCTGACTTGTCTTTTGCCCAAGTAAACTATGGAGATTTGACTCAGCTTTTTGCTTGCCTCCCTTTTCCATGGTATAAGCACTGGGCACACTTCTGAACAAAAGTCTTCTTGCCTTTCTCAACATCACTCATTTTTATTTTTTTTTAAAGATTTATTTATTTTAGAGAGAGAGAGAGCATGAATGGGGGATGGAGCAGAGGGAAAAGAAGGAGAGGAAAAGAATCTCAAGCAGACACCTTAAGGAGCACAGAGCCCAATGTGGGGTTCAATCTCACAACCCTGACATCATGGCCTGAGCTGAAATCAAGAGTTGAACACTCAACCAGCTGAGCCATCCAGGTGCCCCTATATCATCCACTTTTATTTATTTATTTTTAAAGATTTTATTTATTCATGAGAAACAGAGAGGCAGAGACATAGGCAGAGGGAGAAGCAGGCCCCATGCAGGGAGCCCAACATGGGACTTGATCCCTGGGTCTCCAGGATTATGCCCTGGGCCGAAGGCAGTGCTAAACCGCTGAGCCACCCAGGCTGCCCCTATCATCCACTTTTACTTTTTTTATTTTTAAAGATTTTATTTATTTATTCATGACAGATACACAGAGAGAGAGAGAGAGGCAGAGACACAGGCAGAGAGAGAGGGAGAAGCAGGCTCCATGCAGGGAGCCGGACATGGGACTCAACCCTTGGTCTCCAGGATCACACCCCGGGCCAAAGGCGGTGCCAAACTGCTGGGCCACCGGGGCTGCCCTACCATCCACTTTTAAATTGCTCTTTCGTCAAAGAGCAATTTAAAAACAAAGGTGTCCACTCACAAGCTGTATGTTCCACTCTCTAAACTCTCCCAAAGAGGGGTACCTGTGTGGCTCAGTCAGTTAAGCATCTGCCTTCGACTCAGTCATGATCCCAGGGTCCTGGGATTGAACCCTGCATCAAGCTCTCTGCTCAGCAAGTTGTCTGCTTCTCCCTCTCCCTGTCTTCTGCCACTCCCCCTGCTTATTCTCTCTCACTCTCTCAAATAAGTAAATAAAATATTAAAGGGGCACCTGAATGACTCATTGGTTGAGCATCTGCTTTTGGCTCAGGTCGTGATCTTGGGGTCCTAGGACTGGGTCCTTTTATAATGCCTTCTATTTTTTTAGGCTTTATTTATTTGAGAGAGAGTGAGAGAAAGAGAGGGCATGAATGGGGGAGGAGGCGAGGGAGAAGCAGGCTCCCTGCTGAGCGCAGAGCAGGTCATGGGGCTCGATCTCAGCACTCCAAAATCATGATCTGAGCCGAAGGCAGCTGCTGAATCGACTGAGTCACCCAGGCACCCTCATTTTTTTTTTTAAAGATTTTATTTCCTGGGATTGAGTCCTGCATCAGGCTCTTTGCAGGGAGCCTGCTTCTCCCTCTGCCTGTGTTTCTGCCTCTCTGTGTGTCTCTCATGAATAAATAAATAAAATCTTTAAAAAAAAACCTCTCCCAATTTTTTAAAAGATTTATTTATTCATGGGAGACACACACACACACACACACACACACACACACAGAGGCAGAGACACAGGCAGAGGGAGAAGCAGGCTACACGCAGGAAGTCTGATGTGGGACTTGATCCTGGGTCTCCAGGATCATGCCCTGGGCTGAAGGTGGCGCTAAGCCGCTGAGCCACCTGGGCTGCCCTCTCCCAAATATGTAGGAAATATTTATTTAAATACCTAAATATTTATTTAGATGTTCTTCTCAAAATGGAAATAAAAATTAAAAATTACCAAATAAAGAATAAATCCGGTCTTAAGAACTCTGAGACAACAGAACATGTTAAAAGGAAAGCAGGTAAGTCTTCTTTAAGGAAGGTTAAATAAAAGGCATAGAGCTACCATAGCACAAGATTTCTCAACTTTTAGTGCTGTGGACATTTTAAACCAAATAACAGGAGAGGCTATCTATAGCCTCCTTTACTGAAAACCATTATTACAGTGAGATGGACCAGATAGCCTTGAATCTGCTCAAGCCCAGGGATCTGTCAGAGTAAAGAAATTTTATCAGATGACTGTAAGTACTTTCTAGTTCTAAGATTCCACAAGTCTGGGCAGTCCGGGTGGCTCGGCGGTTTAACGCCGCTTTCAGCCCAGGGTGTGATACTGGAGTCCCGGGATCGAGTCCCACGTCGGGCTTCGTGCATGGAGACTGCTTCTCCCTCTGCCTGTGTCTCTGCCTCTCTCTCTCTCTCTCTCTCTGTGTCTCTCATGAACAAATAAAGAAAAAAAAAAGATTCCACAAGTCTTTGAGTCTAAGAACAGAATCAATAATCAGAGGGTGGAGTGATTTCAGATAATAATAACAACACATTACCTTGATTATTGTTTGCTATGTGTCAGATCATGTTCTAGGCACTTTATATAAATATTAATATTGGAATAACCCCTTCATTCAAAAATTATTAAACAGACTATTTAATGAACTGAAGATTGAGCTAGAGCTTGTAGGAGAAAAATGAAATATAAATATAAGGTTCCTGGCCTAAAAGAGAGTATAGCCTAGTTATGTTGAAAAGAAATGCATCATGTTTTCAGTTGAACAACTACAATAAATGTAATATCATCAGGCAGTATACAATTCAATGTCCAATGAATGGTGTAGATAATAAAGCCTTGTGAGGTCAGGTTGCACAAAACTGATTAGGAAAGAATTTGTGGGAAAAAACAGATAGTATGCTGAGACTTGAAAAATGGTAAAGATTTCAGAAGAAGGGAAAATATGGGATACAACATGGATTTTAAGAAGTAATGTAAGCAAAGATGTAAGGTAAGAATGTATAACATTTTCTAAGGGATGAGAAAATATATCATCTTAGCAGAAACATGGCTACAAAAAAAAAAAAAAAAAGAAACATGGCTACACAGAGTATAATGACAGAAAAGAAGGATGGAGGGGCACCTGGGTGGCTCTGTTGGTTGGGTGTCTGCCTTTGGCTTGGGTTGTAATCCCAAGATCCTGGGATCAAGTCCCATGTCAGGCTCCCTATTCAGTGGGGAGTATGCTTCTCCTGCTCCCTCTGCCCCTCCTTCCCACCCATTCACGTGCTCTCTCTCTCTCAAACAAATAAATAAAATCTTAAAAAAAAAAAAGAAAAGAAAAGAAAAGAAAAGAAGGATAGAAAAAAATAGGTTAGTACCAAAATAGGCATAGGGTTCTGAATGCCAGGTTAAGAAAAGATGACAAGGTGGTTATACTTCCAGAAATGTCAGAGAAGATCTTATTAGGCCAATCCTTCCAATGAACAATATCTATAAATTATAAAGGCAATGGCAAGTAGGTAGAAACTAAATGAGAGTTGACACTTGGAAGAAAAAAAATGGCATTGGGTGAGCTCCTCTTTTTATAGCTTTTTGCCTGAGGGGAGGCACCAGTTGGTATCATTCAATGATGGACAAATGTCAGATAGAAATGCTATTTCGGGGGTGCCTGAGTAGCTCAGTTGGTTAAGCGGCTGCCTTTGGCTCAGGTCATGATCCTGGGGTCTGGGATCGAGCCCCGAGCCCCACGTCTGGCTCCCTGCTCAGCAGAGAGTTTGCTTCTCCCTCTCCCTCTCCCTCCACCTCTCCCCATGCTTGTTTGCGTGCGCGCTCTCTCTCTCTCTCTCTCAAATACATAAATAAAATCTTTTTTTTTTTTTAAAGAAAGAAATGCTATTTCATGGGCTTGAGAAATCAGAAAACAGTTTGGTACATCTATAGCAGCTAGAAAAGATAGGACATTTTCAGAAAAGAGAGAGCCCCAGAGGAAGAATTCTAAATTCTGGGTAAAAACTGAGCCCACAGCTCTAGCTAAGCTTTCATCTATACAGATGTGAGGCTCTGAGCAAATTAAGGATAAAACACTGAATGGAGATTTCAGCTGCTCTCAACCACAGATGAAATAGAGTTTGAAGTTTGAATTTAGGCAACTTATTTGCCTGATGGGTGCCTGGGTAGTTCAGTCGATTAAATGTCTGCCTTTGGCTCAAGTCATGATCCCGGGGTCCTGGGATTGAGTCCCATGTCAGGCTCCCTGCTCAGTGGAGATCCTGCTTCTCCCTCTCCCTCTGTTTTTTCCCCCTGCTTGTGCTCCCTGGTGCTCTTGCTCTCCCTCTCTCTATATATGTCAAATAAATAAATAGAATCTTTAAAAAATTATCCACCTGATAAGATAAACAAAAATCAATTCTCTTTGGAAAAATATAACAGAATCTAGAGTCTCTACAATGGATCATTCAAAATGTCTACAATACAATCCAAAATTACTAGATCATGAAGAACCAGGAAAACATGTCAATACTCAAAAGATAAGATAGTCATTGTAACTGACTCTGAGATGATCCGTATTTTAGAATTAGTACATGAGGATTTAAAGCAGTTATTAAAACTATGCTAAAGGACATAAAGAAAAAATAAGTTTGTACTAAATTAAAAAAAAAGAAATCTCAGCAGAGGAATAAAACCTATTAGAAATGGAAATTCTATGTCAGAAAATATAGTATATGAATAAAATACTCACTTGACTTACAAATTATAGTTCCAATGTAAAGATGAAAGAGAAATAAAGATAGAAAAAAAATGAGGGACGCCTGGGCGACTCAGTGATTTAACGTCTGCTTTAAGCTCAGGACATAATCTTGAAGTTCCGGGATCGAGTCCTGCATTAGGGCTCCCTGTAAGGAACCTGTTTCTCCCTCTGCTTATGTCTCTGCCTCTCTCTGTGTCTCTCATGAATAAATAAATAAATAAATCTTAAAAAAATGAATTAGAACCTCAGTGTTTTGTGGTATATTATCACAAGATCTAACACACATATATCTAATTGTGGTCTCAGAAGGAGAAGAAAGAGAATGGAGCAGAAAAATATTTGAGTAAATAATGGCAAAATTTTTTCCAAGGTTGATAAGACAAAAAACTCAAAGTCTCAAGAAGAGGAAGAGAAGCGGTAGGGGAATAAAGGAACAACAACAAAAAAAACCCAGAAAGCAAAGAGGAAAATGGTAGGCCTGTATCCACCATATCAACAGTTACATTAAATGAAAATGGAGTAAAAAAATCCAATTAAGATAAAGAAATTCTCAGAATGCCTGGGTGGCTCAGTGGTTTAGTGCCTGCCTTCTGCCCAGCGCATGATCCCAGGATTGAGTCCCACATCGGGCTGCCTGCATGGAGCCTGCTTCTCCCTCTGCTTGTGTCTCTGCCCCTCTATCTCTCTGTGTGTCTCTCATGAATAAATAAATAAAATATTTTAAAAAAATAAATTCTCAGACTGAATAAAAAAGTAAGACTCAACTATATGCTATCTATAAGCAATACATTTTATTTTATTTTTTTTTAATTTTTATTTATTTATGATAGTCACAGAGAGAGAGAGAGAGAGAGAGAGGCAGAGACACAGGCAGAGGGAGAAGCAGGCTCCATGCACCGGAAGCCCGACATGGGATTCGATCCCGGGGCCTCCAGGATCGTGCCCTGGGCCAAAGGCAGGCGCTAAACCGCTGCGCCACCCAGGGATCCCAAGCAATACATTTTAAATATAAAGACAAAGATACTCTGAAAGTTAAAGTATGAAAAAAATGATGAAAACAGTAAGTATAAGAAGGCTAGAGTGGCTACAGTAATATCAGATAGACATCAAAACCAGAGATAAAGACAGACATTTCATAATGGTAAAAGAGTTAAGTCACAGGAAGACTAAATAAAAATCATAAATATATCTGTGACTAATAACAGAGCTTTCAAATACATGAAGCACAAATTGACAGAATTAAATGGAGAAATAGAAAATCCACAATCTTGAATCAGAAAAGACCCCGAATAGCCAGGGGAATATTGAAAAAGAAAACCAGAGCCGGGACATCACAATGACGGATTTCAAGTTGTACTACAAAACTGTGATCATCAAGATAGTGTGGTACTGGCACAAAAACAGACACATAGATCAATGGAACAGAATAGAGAATCCAGAAATGGGCCCTCAACTCTATGGCCAACTAATATTTGACAAAGCAGGAAAGACTATCCACTGGAAAAAGGACAGTCTCTTCAATAAATGGTGCTGGGAAAATTGGACAGCTACGTGCAGAAGAATGAAAGTAGACCACTCTCTTACACCAAACACAAAGATAAACTCAAAATGGATGAAAGATCTAAATGTGAGACAAGATTCCATCAAAATCCTAGGGATCCCTGGGTGGCGCAGCGGTTTAGCACCTGCCTTTGGCCCAGGGCGTGATCCTGGAGACCCGGGATCGAATCCCATGTCGGGCTCCCGGTGCATGGAGCCTGCTTCTCCCTCTGCCTGTGTCTCTGCCTCTCTCTCTCTCTCTCTCTCTGTGACTATCATAAATAAAAAAAAAAAATCCTAGAGGAGAATACAGGCAACACCCTTTTTGAACTTGGCCACAGTAACTTCTTGCAAGATACATCCATGAAGGCAAGAGAAACAAAAGCCAAAATGAACTACTGGGACTTCATCAAGATAAAAAGCTTCTGCACAGCAAAAGAAACAGTCCACAAAACTAAAAGACAACCTACAGAATGGGAGAAGATATTTGCAAATGACCTATCAGATTAAGGGCTAGTATCCAAGATCTATAAAGAACTTATTTAAACTCAACAGCAGGGATCCCTGGGTGGCGCAGCGGTTTGGCGCCTGCCTTTGGCCCAGGGCGCAATCCTGGAGACCCGGGATCGAATCCCACATCGGGCTCCCGGTGCATGGAGCCTGCTTCTCCCTCTGTGTCTCTACCTCTCTCTCTCTCTGTGACTATCATAAATAAATAAAAATTTATAAAAAAAAATTAAACTCAACAGCAAAGAAACAAACAATCCAATTATAAAATGGGCACAAGACATGGACAGAAATTTCACCAAAGAAGACATAGACATGGCCAACAAGCACATGAGAAAATGTTCCACGTCACTTGCCATCAGGGAAAAACAAATCAAAACCACAATGAGATCCCACCTCACACCAGTGAGAATGGGGAAAATTAACAAGACAGGAAACAACAAACGTTGGAGAGGATGTGGAGAAAGGGGAACCGTTTTGCACTGTTGGTGGGAACGTGAACTGGTACGGCCACTCTGGAAAACAGTGAGGAGGTTCCTCCAAGAGTTAAAAATAGAGCTACCCTATGACCCAGCAATTGCAGTACTGGGTATTTACCCCAAATATACAGATGCAGTGAAATGGCAGGACACCTGCACTGCAATGTTCATAGCAGCAATGTCCACAATAGCCAAACTGTGGAAGGAGACTTGGTGTCCATTGAGAGATGAATGGATAAAGAAGATTTGGTCTATATATACAATGGAATATTACTCAGCCATTAGAAATGATGAATACCTACCATTTGCTTCGTCATGGATGGAACTGGAGGGTATTATGCTGAGTGAAGTAAGTCAATCAGTGAAGGACAATTATTATATGGTTTCACTCATACGGGGAATATAAAAAATAGTGAAAGGGATTATAGGGGAAAGGAGAGAAAGTGGGTCAGAAATATCAGAGACAGGGATCCCTGGGTGGCGCAGCGGTTTGGCGCCTGCCTTTGGCCCAGGGCGCGATCCTGGAGACCCGGGATCGAATCCCACGTCGGGCTCCCGGTGCATGGAGCCTGCTTCTCCCTCTGCCTGTGTCTCTGCCTCTCTCTCTCTCTCTCTGACTATCATAAATAAATAAAAATTTAAAAAAAAAAAAAAAAAAAAAAAAAAAAAAAAAAAAAAAAAAAAAAAAGAAATATCAGAGACAGTGGCAAAACATGAGAGACTCCTAATTCTGCGAAACGAACAAAGGGTAGTCGAAAGGGAGGTGGGTGGGGGGATGGAGTGACTGGGTGATGGGCACTGAGGGGGGCACTTGATGGGATGAGCACTGGGTGTTATACTGTATGTTGGCAAATTGCACTCCAATAAAAAATAAATATTAAATAAAAAAAGAAAATCCACAATCTCAGTTGATTTCAACTTCCTTCTATCAATAAGATGAAAAAAAGCTAGTAAAGATATAAGCAGTCTGATAAACACTACCAACTTTTTGCCCTAATTTACATTTATACAACACTACATCCAACGGCATAATACATATTTTTTTATAAAAATGATACTACTTCAACATTTCCAACCTCACTAATGTTCTAAAGATATTAAAACAGATGAATATAACTCATGTTCCTTTTTCTAGAATGCAAAGTTATCAAAATCAAACATAATAATTAACAAGAATATATTATTAACTGTATTACACACCCAACTCCTGATTATCACATAGTAATGGAGAGCAGTGAAACTTAATCCATAATTCAAGAACCTCATTCTCTTGTTTCAACTCTTTCCCTACAAAATCTATTTCCTGAATATGAAACATGACTTGTTTGCCTGTTATAAGACATAACGAATTTCTCTGATGAAAGAGTCTTATGATATTACAGGTCTATATTATTCTGACAGACAATAATCATGAGAAACCAAGTAAAGGAGAGTTTTGAAGAATGATCAACATTTCAAGAATCTAAAAAAGAAATAATACATTTATCTGTAATAAGGCTGTATAGTTGAATCTTAACCTTGTCACACATTAACTGTCTAACTTTGGTGAAATTATGAACACTGTAGTCTTGATTTTGGTTGGCAAAATTAGCATAATAATACATCTCTTGGCATTAGGTACATGTTAAATAAAACAACCTAAGTGAAGCACCCAGGATGTGGTCTATCATGTGGCAAGTAATACATAAAGCTAAATTTAATTACTGTAAACCAAATGGCAATTCTGGTTATCTCTTGCTGATCAGAAGTTCTGAGTGGCCCTATGAACTAAAAAAAAAAAAAAAGATCGACAATAATTAGCGCAATTCATTTTTTTGGGTGTAATATTTTTTTCAAAGGATTTATTTATTTATTTATTTATTTTTTCTGAATATTTATTTATTTATTCATGAGAGACACACAGAGAGCAGCAGAGACATGGGCAGAGGGAGAAGCAGGCTTCCTGTGGGGAGCCCAATGTGGGACTCGATCCCAGGACCCCAGGACCACGACCCGAGCCAAAGGCAGATGCTCAACCACCAAGCCACCCAGGTGCCCCTAGGTATAATATTTTAAAACCAGTAGTCATAAGGAGAAGAAAAGTTAAAGTTCTCCTTCATGTAAAGACACTGAAAACTTTATACAACTAGCGCTAAGCTCTCTTTCAGGAACCTCTTATAACATTTTTTAGAATCTTTTTTCCCCCCATCAGCTCTCCCATTTTCCCTAACATAAGTACACTGTTTTCTGATGTTCTTAGATTTTATCTTACTCATTTGAATTCTAGCTGGGTCTCTTTGGTATCCTACAGATTTTGTCAAGTAAAGAACCAGTGGAACTAGCTTACAGAAAACCCTACTTAATAACAGAAGTGCTCTATGCTAATAGTATGAACTAATAGAAATAAATTCTTCCAGTGTCATAGATTACTGAGGCAACTTTAGGAGCCAACATTCAGTCAGAAACTCCATCTTAGCAAGACATTACCTTCTTTCTGTACCACTCATCGCCTGGCCAGGCACACTGATATCCCTGGGCCCTCCTGGAATGGTTTCTTGCCTGGTAATAGGGCGTAGGCAGTAAGTACCTCTTTTCTATCTAACTGGACTAAAAGAGTGTGACTCTTCCCTATGCCAAAGACATGATTCACTCCTTTAAGATTCACAGATAATACTTTTTTAAATGTTCATTCTTCGTATAGATACACGCAATCCTTGCAGTTCTATGACATATAGTTATCTTGACAGATGAGAAACTGAAGTATAGAGTGATTGAATAATTTGTCTGTGGATACACAGAAGCATATAACAGGGCTGGGACTTGAACCTAAGCAGACCTGATTCAATAATCCACTTCACCACCTCACTGTGCCGCCCTGGGCTATTTAAACTAGTAACATTAATGTTTCTTTTTCTATAGAAGAGGAGTGTTCTGAACACAGAGTACTCTTTGAGGGCATGTCAACTCTGATTAAAAAAAAAAAAAAAAGGCTTTGTCCCTGAAACTTTGTTAACTGAGGTATCATTTTATAATGGAACATCTAACAATTAGTTCCCTAGGGAATGAGACCACTTGTCAGTATCCACCATAACTTTTTTCAGAAATATCATTAAATAAGGTGAACTCTTCACCTAGTACCTTCTACTATGCATCATGTCATCTAGCCAGTCTTACTGTTAACTAAAGTTAACAGTTAACTAAAGTCTTTCTCAAAATGTTAAAAGTTAAATTGTTTTAACAACAACAAAAAAATGGTAAGAATACTTTTAGATAAACACATCCTGGTGTTAATTTAAAGTGATTTCTTATCTAAGATACTGCTTTTAGACTGCGAGTGGTCAGAACTTGCCCTACTGTTCCAGCTACCACCCCTTCCTTCCTCTCTCAGGAAAAGTCCATAGGTGACCTCTGAATGCCCTTCTGATACTGTAGGAAAAGCTATGTGTCACCTAAAGCTTAGTATCTCCTAGTGATACTTGCCCTAAATCCAAAGTTCACAGGTCCAAATCCCAATCTGGAAAGCAAAGGAACATTTATTTTTTATTTAAACATTTTTTGGGGGGCAGCCTGGGTGGCTCAGCGGTTTAGCGCCACTTTCAGCCCAGGGTGTGATCCTGGAGTCCTGGGATCAAGTCTCATGTCAGGCTCCGTGCATGGAGCCTGCTTCTCCCTCTCCCTGTGTCTCTGCCACTCTCTCTCTCTCTTTCTCTCTGTGTGTTTCATGAATAAATAAATAAAAATTTAAAAGTGTTTAAAAAAAATTTTTTTAAAGATTTTATTTATTCGTGAGAGACACAAAGAGAGGCAGAGATATAGGCAGAGGTAGAAGCAGGCTTCCCGTGGGGAGTATAATGCAGGACTTGATCCCAGGACCCCGGGATCATGACCTGAGCTGAAGGCAGATGTTCAACCAACTGAGCCATCAAGGCACCCCACAAAGGAACATTTGAAACTATTTTTAAATTATCTCCCACTTCAAGTTTATCTCAAACATGTAAACGATGGACATGGCATCCTTGCTATGAATAGGTGGGCTCTGCAGTGAAAGATCTTAATCCTGTCAAACCACCTTTAAAAGCCAGTGCTTTCTGTAAGTAGTTTTAAAAATGTGGCAAGAAAAAGAAATTTCTTGAAACAAACACCCACAATCTTGAAAAAAATCCCTCCAATTAATCCTTTTGTTCTTTTCTTTTTAAAGATTTTATTTATTTATTTATTCAAGAGAGACGCAAAGAGAGGCAGAGACATGGGCAGAGGGAGGAGAAGCAGGGTACATGCAGGGAGCCCGAGCCCGATGTGGGACTCAATCCCAGATCCTGGGATCAGGCCCTGAGCTGAAGGCAGGCGCCCAACTGCTGAGCCAACCAGGTGTCCCCTTTCTGTTCTTTTCTAATCCCACTCCTGTTTGCCTCCTTGCCCCTTTCCTCTGTCAAACTTACAAGATGTGTGATCCACTCCTGCTTTGTCTCCTGAGATCATCCTAGCCCTCAGGAATTGGGCTTCTTTCCTCATTGCCTTGGTGAATCTTCTATGATTTTGCTTTATCTGTCCTCATTCTTCTTGCCCTTTCACTGGCCTCTGGCACTGCTGACCTGTTCCTTCCGTCTATAAAATATCTCATTCGGTGTCTGATATTCCAGAATCCTGGCACTTGTAATAATGACAACTCAGTGCTAGAGACTGCCAGTTATCTCCCAGTATCCATCCTCCTCTTCTTTCTCTGTCACAGAATCTCCTAAGTTTTCATTTTCAAGCCTCCCTTGAGGCTGAGGAAGAGCAGGCCTGTATGATATAAGCAAACATGGTATGCACAAACTGCTGGAAAGCATCCTTAAAGAAAGATGATGCATTCTCTAGTCTTTTTTCTCCTTCTTGGGTATTGGAATGTAGATGTGATAGCTGGAGCTAGAGCAGCCATGGATTATGATGCAACACTTCCTGATACTATAGAGCCCTGGTCTAACTTCTTTTTAAAGTCACTATTATTTTGAGTTTGCTATTATTTGTAGTCAGTCCTGGTTCTCTCTAATGCATTTCTTTCCTACTATTGCATATTCTTTGTCACTTCAGCTAGACTGTATACTCTTTGGGAATACAGGTTCTGATAAAAATACTTAATGACTGACCTAGATTTCAATGGACTTATTATTACATAATTCTGGATGGGTCGATCTTTTTAATATTAGTTGGGGGTGCAACAAAATAGTAGATTAAGCCTCTCAGGGATCCCTGGGTGGCGCAGCGGTTTGGCGCCTGCCTTTGGCCCAGGGCGCGATCCTGGAGACCCGGGATCGAATCCCACATCGGGCTCCCGGTGCATGGAGCCTGCTTCTCCCTCTGACTGTGTCTCTGCCTCTCTCTCTCTCTGTGACTATCATAAATAAATAAAAATTAAAAAAAAAATAAGCCTCTCAATAAAAGAGATCAAAGTAGAAGATGATTTGGATGTTCTCAGAGTTACTGTTTTTTCCCCCTCTTTTTAGTTGTAGTGCTAAAAATTAATTCAACAATGGGAAAAAGATTTAAGAAAAGAGATAATATTCAGGTACATAAAATAATATCTATTAGACTGTATTACCAAATAGAGATTTAAAAAAAAAAAACAAAGCTTGAATGAATGGATAAGATTTCTAACTACTTTATCCGCTACTAATTCTGAATTGGTGAACCTTAACTGAAAAGTTCTCTTTGTCAGTTTTCAGGTTCAGGAAACACAAGTTTTGGGGCACCTGGGTGGCTCAGTTGGTTAAGTGTCTGCCTTCAGTTCAGGTCATGAACTTAGGGCCCTGGGATCCAGTCTCGCATTGGGCTCCCAGCTCCACAGGGAGTCTGCTTCTCCCTCTGCCTCTCCCCTCATTCTCTCTCTCAAATAAATAAAAATCTTAAAAACAAAACAAAACAAAAATGGGGATCCCTGGGTGGCTCAGAGGTTCAGCGCCTGCCTTTGGCCCGGGGCATGATCTGGAGACCTGGGATCGAGTCCCGTGTCGGGCCCCCGGCATGGAGCCTGCTTCTCCCTCTGCCTGTATCTCTGCCTCTCTCTCTCTCTCTCTCTCCCTCTATGTCTGTCATGAATAAACAAATAAAATCTTTAAAAAATGCAATAAAATAAACCAAAATTTTAAAATAGCAACAATAGTAAACCTTTATGTTTCACTTTATCCATATGCCACAAGTTAAGTTCTCTCTAATGTTTAAATCATATCTCAGCAGTGAAGCAGCAACAGTTCCCTGGTGATCTGATCCTCTCTACACATTCAACCTTTATACAAGATAGTAACAGGGCTTAAAGAAAATCATACCCTCAAGGTACTGAGGTGTTTATGATGCCTACACAACTCTTACTGTGTAAGAGACATTATAATATAATCCAAACATTCCTATAAGGAAACTAGATGTTCATATTTCCCAAGAAGTAGGTTTGCTCATACTTGCTCTTTAAATTATAAAAAGTGTTCTATTCTGATCAGGGAATAGAAGGTCTGGGAAGGAACATAAAAACATTTCTAAAGACCCACTGTGTTCAAGTCACTAAACCAAGCACTTTCTATACTCTAATTCATTTAACCTGTCTATAGTAAGTGAGAAGCTATAATTGGTAAAGTTAAAAATTAATTGCTAAGGTCACTCAGTAAGTAAAAGTTCTAACATTTGAACCCAGGCCCAGCTCTAAATCCCATGCACATACCACTCTATTACACAGCCTCAAAGGATTTCTACCAAAGTTCAGACCTTTTTTTTTTTTTTTTTTTTTAAACTCAGTGATCTTTGGAACTGCCTTGCTATCTGTGGTAGGCTGCAAAAATATTTTGTAGGCTATCCTATCAAGAAGTATAGTCTAGGGATCCCTGGGTGGTGCAGCAGTTTGGCGCCTGCCTTTGGCCAGGGCGCCATCCTGGAGACCCGGGATTGAATCCCACATCGGGCTCCCGGTGCATGGAGCCTGCTTCTCCCTCTGCCTGTGTCTCTGCGTCTCTCTCTCTATGTCTATCATAAATAAATGAAAAAGAAAGAAAGAAAGAAAGAAAGAAAGAAAGAAAGAAAGAAAGAAAGAAAGAAAGAAAGAAAGAAATCTTAAAAAAAAAAAAAAAACAAATGAGGATAGGCCCAAAGGCCACTGAAAAGTTTATAGACCTTTGCTCATTCATGGATTCTGCTACTTTCAAGCCCAGACTAATTCACTGCTAGTGTTCAGAACCACAAATAAGTTGTCTTCAAAACAGCTGACAATGATTCAGTCCAGTCTTCCCTTCCCATGGGCTCCTTGTGGCAAGGACAACTTCTCACAATTCTTTCTTTGTATCTCCTCATAGTATCTAGCACAAAAATCTTTCTTATATCATACATTCTCAATAAAATTTCTGAATCAACAGTAGAGATTTTAACTCTTGGGGGAGCTGGAATCTTCCAAAACCTTTGAAACACAGTGTAATGATAGCCATGGTCATGAAATCTGGCAACTTTTACAAATGATTGAGAAAAGCCTTGTTGTACTGGTAACTCCAGGGTTTACGAGATTTAGTCCTTGAATTTCAACTACACTGTTTTTGAAGGCACTTCCTAAGTCTTGGGAGACAGCTCAGGCCAAGTATAGAATCAGCAATTTAAATATGCACAAAAGGCTTTATGATCTGTACTTTTTGAGAGTAAGTTTTAGCAAAAAGTTGGAATCAAGCCTCACATCTAACTGGATGGTGCTAAACATGGAATAATGACGAATTCCTGCTATTAGTGCTAATTTTACTGGAATAATACTTGTGGAACACCTATCAAAATGTCTGAGAGACTGTCATTTCGTGGACAAAATATGTTTTATCTATAAAAGATCAGAGTTAACTTGTTAAAATTGATTTAGTTCTTATGATATTTCCCCATTCACATAAGTGTTGTTATTATAAACCCTACATCAAATTTTTATACAATGTTTCAAGTTTAACAAAAGATGCAACTCAGAGTGTTCCATTACAATAATTACCATCTGCTAAAAAAGATGGACCACAGAAAAACAGTACTTTTCACAATGATTCTGCTTTAAGAGTTTAGAGCTGAACCTGAAACTTATGGTTGCTAAACCACTTGCAAAAATTGAAATTGTACCTGGTCACTAAGATAAATAATGGATACTAATGAATACTATGGCATTATTGACTGGACATTAGTAATGTGTATCTGCAAACTCAGGTGGATGAAGAGGCATGTATTACCTCTGGAAAAATAAGTATCATCTACAAGCTGATTCTGAATATTTTTTTACATTTGAGATCTGAGCCAATGAGACAAGATTAGTGGATTCAGGGCTCAAATATGGAATGAGACATGCGGGTCACCATGTACTCTCTCAGGGGTCTGTAATGGCTATTTTCCATAGCAATCTTTTTAGTGAACCTACTGCTTCTCAGACCTGGGTCCTATGTCAATTCCTAGGTAATACTAATTTCATTCATTCATTCAAGCAAAATCTGCTGAGTGTCAATTATGCTAAGTTCTATTTCTTGGGAGATGATTCAGTTATGCATCTTCCTGGGGGAAAAAAGAAAGGCAAAAGAGGAAGGAGAGAAAAAAATAATTTAGGGGATTGCTTAATCCATACAAAAAATAACAAATATTACTGGTACCTGTATCCTAATTCTTCACTAAGATGAATCATATGAAGGATATATGATTCCTTGCTTGTTCCGGTGAGGCCAGGCAACAATAAGATAGTAGGTCTGGTGGTAGCATCCATATAACATTTACTGTTATAGTTATCAAACCAGTCCAGTGAAATCTGTCCTCCATCTGCAGTTTTAATAAGTTCACTGAAAAAAAAAAAAGAGACACACTCATTAAGTGTTTTAAGTCATGTCTTAATATTAGTGTCTTAATTTTTTTAAATATATGACGTGATTTGGTCATCTGAAAAGAACTTTTTTTTCAGCATTCACTAACACACACTTCTATCACTCTCTGTTATTACTAGAGTGATATGAAGTAAGCACCATAAAGTATTTCCAGCAACATCCCAGAAAGGTAGCATATAAAAATGAACTTCAGGGACTCCTGAGTGGCTCAGCAGTTGAGCACCTGTCTTTGGCTCAGTGAGTGATCCCAGATTCCCGGGTTCGAGTCCCACATCAGGCTCCTTGTAAGGAGCCTGCTTCTTCCTCTGCCTGTGTCTCTCATGAATGAATGAATGAATGAATAAATAAATAAATAAATAAATAAATAAATAAATAAATAAAATCTTTAAAAAAATGAACTTCAAAGTACTTCACATATTTATCTTAATCATTCCCTCATTATTCTAAAATATCCAGTATTTAACCCCTATTTGATTGAGGTCACCCAAATAATTCATCAGGGAATTATGAATAAGTAAAATGCTGATCCGATCACTGCTGTGGACCTTTGACTCAATAATGCAGTCTCCCCACAGAGTATATTATAAACTGTGCTTCGTAAGTATTTGAAAATACGTCTCACACAGTATCTCTGAACTTAAAGAATTTTCCCAAATAGTGTAAGTTCCAGGCAACAAAAGGAACTTGAGAAAGACTAGATGACTCAGGGAAATTAATATTAGGCACCATCTAAATCTCCTGGTTACTGAAAAATTCTGGACCATATCTTTTTTTTTTTTTTTAATTTTTATTTATTTATGATAGTCACAGAGAGAGAGAGGCGCAGAGACACTGGCAGAGGGAGAAGCAGGCTCCATGCACCGGGAGCCCGACGTGGGATTCGATCCCTGGTCTCCAGGATCGCGCCCTGGGCCAAAGGCAGGCGCCAAACCGCTGCGCCACCCAGGGATCCCTGGACCATATCTTTAATACCTCAAGGACATGCATTTGCTTTTTAAGAGGATGTCCTTTTACAGGAGTCCATCATGCCAAATCCAAATTAATTGGCATCCTTCTCCACTCCATCCCCACTCCCAGCATCAGTGAATTGGTACACATCATCAAAGGATCTAGGTCCTCAGGGACAGATGCATGCCACATTGGAAAAGAGTAAACCGCCAAACACTTCTCCAGAAATAAACCGTTTACATCAAGGCTTGGGTGTGCACACACATGCACACACACGCGTGCATACACACACACTGTGAAAGGCAATACCTGAATATTTTCCTGCAACTGAGTGTATGTGTGTGTGTGTGTGTTTTGGGGGAGGGGGGTACCGATTTCCATGTTCATTCCCCCTTTCTTGTCTAGCTGCTTACCAAAGGTTACCCGAGAGCTAGGAGGATGCAGGAAACCCCGCAGTTTTGAATGAATGACTGAACACGTAAAGGTACTTACTTCCTGTACTGCACTGAGGGCTTCGAAGTGATGAAAGGTCTCAGGAGTGTCTGTCCTCGACTCTCCCAGCACCAGACTGTCGGGTAGTACGTTTCTGTCACCACGGGACAGTGGTCCTGAAGAAAGCGGCTGAAGCTCTCACCCCCCGTCACTAGCTGGGGCTTCTGTGGGGGGGGGGGGGGAGCCAGTATTACGGCAGAGGGTCCAGAACGAAGTTTCTGCCCACCGTACCCCAGAAATGGGCAGCCCCGCCCCTCGCGCGCGCTCCCTTCCCGCTTCCATCTGCTCCAGAAGCCCGGCCCGCGTTCTTCGCAGTCGCACGGGCCGGACCCCTCGGGACGGAGGCTAGAGCCGAGGTGAGGGCGTGGTTCTCGGAAGGGCCGGCGGGCGGCGGCGGGCGGCGGGGCAGCGCGGGGCCGGCGGGTCCCGGGGCCGTCCGAGGGCGCGGGCGGGACCCCGGGCACGCGGACCGAGCCGGCCCCGCGTGCGGGCGCAGGGGCAACCGGCCGGGCGGGGCGCGCTGGCCTCCGCGACGGCCCCGCCGCCCGCGCCCGCGGCTGCAGCTCCCGCCTCGCGCGCTGCCTGCGCCAACCCCCGGCTCACCTTGGCGATGCTGCTCAGGTAATAGCAGGCGTAAGCGACGCTGAAGCCCAGGATCAGGGATAAGCCCACTCCCGAGCCGAAGAAGCCGACCCGGACGTGGTGCTCCAGGTAGAGGGAGAGCTCCCGGGAGAGCATCCGCAGGTCCATCGCTAGGCGCTGCGTGGCCTGGCTGGGGGCCCGCCGGCGGCCAGCACCGGGAGCGGGCGCGGCGCCGCGGGGGATCCGGGAGCGGGGCGCCTCTCGCCCCGCGGAGCGCAGCTTCCGCCAGCGGGCGCGGCCCCGGGGCCCCGGGAGACGCAGCCCAGCAGCTGGGCGCCGCCGGCTCCGCCCCGGCCTCCCCGGAGCCGCCCCCGCCGCCAGCCACTCAGGAACCTTCTAGACGCGCGGCTCCAAGCGCGGCCACCGTGGGGGCGAACCGGGACTCCCGGCCGGCTCGCGCTCAGCCTGGGCGACCCCCGAAGGTGCGCAGACAGCGAGAGCCGACTTGGGGGGCGGGCGCGGGCGCGGGCGCGGGGGCGCGGGTAGGCCCGGCGGTGCGCGGCCGGGTCCCGGGCCAGGCACCTGCTCCTGTGACCTTGAAGGATTCCGCGCGGCGGTGCGCCTCACTTACTGTGAGCCCTATAGGGGCTTAGGGTGCCCCGGAAAGAAATTGGGGGAGTTAATGCGAAATATATGTTGGGAGAATGCACTATGTGCGGGGAGAACATCCTACGTCCCTCAGAAAGTTGTTTCGCTATCAAAAAGAGAAAAAACTCTCTATAATGAGGATATTCATACTTTAGATTCTTCTGAATCCTTTCAGTTCCTTAAGTATGCCTTACGTGGGAAGTGATTACGGAAAATAAATAAGGAGATCAAGGAAAGGAACTAGGCTTCAAAAGATTTTAAAGCCTATTTGTGGTTCGCTAGTGCCTTGAATTTCTGGAATTACAGAAATTCAGTTACTTAACGTACGGACCAGAAACCATTATCAAGGATGTTTTCCTAGGCCTGTTTATGGCAATACGACTAAACCAGGAGATACAGGCATCTAAAAGAGCTAGAAGATTTAACAGTCTATTACTAAGAACTCCACCCACCTAGAAGTACCAAGAGTGGCAAGACTCAAGCAGGCAAAAAGAAAGAGATAGGCAAAAAGAAAGGGCTGTATAGACTAGGAAAAAATTTCACAGGATTGTAAATTAATCATAAAAATTAGTGATCGATAAGTGGGATGAGCCAGAAGTGAGCCATTTATTAGGTCACGGTAACTTGATGGTTGTCAGCACCCAGAATAATATAGTTGCCTTCACTGAGCCTGTTTTTTTTTTAATAACCTGTAGAATAATAATTTCTACTTTATAGAGTCTTTGAGATGGCTAAATGAAATAATGTATGCACTGGTCTCACTCTGAGCATAATTCTTTTTCACTCACTGGTTCTTGCATCCGAGCACACCCAGAAAACACAAATATACATGCTGGTTGCCATACTTGACAATTTACATGCAGCATTCTTTTTTTTTTTTTTTTTTAAAGATTTTATTGATTTATTCATGAGAAACAGAGAGAGGTAGAGACACAGGCAGAGGGAGAAGCAGGCTCCATGCAAGGAGCCCAACATGGGGCTTGATCCCAGGTCTCCAGGATCATGCTCTGGGCAGAAGGCAGGCGCTAAGCCGCTGAGCCACCTGGGCTGCCCAGCAACATTCTTTTTTTTTTTTTTTTTTAATTTTTATTTATTTATGATAGGCACACAGTGAGAGAGAGAGAGAGGCAGAGACACAGGCAGAGGGAGAAGCAGGCTCCATGCACCGGGAGCCCGACGTGGGATTCGATCCCGGGTCTCCAGGATCGCGCCCCAGGCCAAAGGCAGGCGCCAAACCGCTGCGCCACCCAGGGATCCCTTTTTTTTTTTTTTTTAATTTTTATTTAGCAACATTCTTTATAATGCCTGCACGCACCTTCTGCTCTGCCTACCGGTAAATACATATATATTTTATTTTGCTTAAGTTTACAATAATACCGTAAAATACTTCCTGAGCATCACAATGTGTAGGAAGCATCTAACCAGGGAGTAAACAACTCTGAATTCATCCACTAAGGCAGACCATTTATTCTTTTGGAGCTTCAATTCCCTGACTATAAAATAAGATGGTAGAGACTGAACTTTCTTTTCTTTTAGAACATTCACAAACTTCTTTAAGACCTATCCCAATTTAGAAATACCAGAAAGGGAGACAGAACATGAGAGAACAAGGGGAAACGAACAAGGGGTGGTAGAAAGGGAGATGGGCAGGGGGTGGGGGTGACTGGGTGACGGGCACTGAGGGGGGCACTTGATGAGATGAGCACTGGGTGTTATTCTATATGTTGGCAAATTCAACACCAATTAAAAAAAAAGAAACAACTGTCAGATAACTTTTGTACATTAAATTTTTTTTGTAAAAAAAAAAAAAAAAAAAAAAAAAGACCTATCCCAATTTAGATGAAGAAACGAGAGCTCAGATCCTAACATGACCCCTAATAACTTCTTCTGCTGGTGTCTATGCCTGTGTATAATTCCTTCTCCCTGAGTGCAGAGAGGACCAGTGACTTGCTTCTAACCAACAGAATATAGTAAAAGTGATGAGATGTCACCACTTCTGTGATTACATTATATTATGTGACTCTAGCTTAGCAGACAGGAGCTAAAAGGCTCTCCTGCCACCTTGAGGAAGCAAATAGCCATATGAACTGCTGATGGAGAGGACCACATAACAGGGAACTAGTGGTGACCTCCAGGACTTGTGGGGGAGCCTCTAGCTGATGACAGCTGAAAGGTCAGGTCTTTAGTCCCACAAGTGCAAGGAAATGAATTCTGTCGACACCCTGAAGAAGCTTGGAAGCAGATTCTTCCTCAGTCAAGCCTCCAGATGAAAACACAGCCTGCCCAACATCTTGACTACAGTCTTGTGAGATCTGGAGCAGAGCCCCAGTTAAGTCGTGCGTGGAGACCTGATCCATGGGGCTGTTTAAAACTGCTAAATTTATGGTGATTTGTTATGTAGCAATAGAAAACTAATAGAGAAGATGAAAAAGTCCCACAAAAGCATTCAGATATTAATAAATATCAGCGGTTCATTTTTGCCTACAAATGTACATTTGAGCCTTAAACAACACAGGGGGTTAGAGGCACTAACCCCCGCACAGTCAAAACTGTGTATAACTTTTGACTCTTCAGACACTTAACAGACTACTATTAATGGAAAGCCTTACTGATAACATAAACAATTAATACATATTTTGTATGTTATATGTATTATATACTATATTCTCATAATAAAGTAAGCTAGAGAAAAGAAAATGTTCTTAAGAAAATCATAAGGAAGAGAAACCCATCTATAGTACCATACCATATTTATAAAGAAAAATCTCATAGGGCGCCTGGATGGCTCAGTCAGTTAAGTTTCTGCCTTTGGCTTAGGTTGTGATCCCAAGGCCCTAGGCTGGAGCCCTGCATCCCGCTTCTTGCTCAGCGGGTGGCCTGCTTCTCCCTCTCCCTCTGGCTCTGCTCCCCCTGCTTATGCTCTCTCTGAGAAATAAATGAATAAAAAATCTTAAAAAGAAAAGAAAAAAATCCTCATGTAAGTGGACCTGTGCAGTTCAAACCCATGTTGTTCAAGGGACAATCATATTTATTGAAGGAATGTTTTAAATAAATTAAAGTTTTCAGCTTTCTTTCTTTTTTTAAAGATTTTATTTATTTATTTTAAAGCAAGAGCAAGAGGGAGAGAGAATGAGCTGGAGGAGGGGCAGAGGAGGTGGGAGAGGGAGAACTCTGTGCTATTTTCACAAACCTGAGATCACGACCTGAGCCAAAACCAAGAGTCAGATGCTTAAGTGACTGAGCCACCCAGGTGCTCCAATTTCAATTCTTTCAATCAATATTCAAAATTAAGAAATACTCTAAGATTTTTAACACTTTTCTTTATACTTCTCTTTAATTAATTGTTACAATGAACATTTATTACTTTTTAAACAGCAAAAATGTCATTTAAAAACATACAAAATTAATTGTAAAAGGAATAAATCATGTGAAAAGATATAGCTAAAAGTAGGAAAGGCCAAGCATTCTAAGATGTGATGGAAAACAAGTTTTAAATAGGAACAGGTCTTCACAAATTGGGTGGAATATGCCCTGGTTTCTTTTACAGAGGAATGACATTTAGAAACCAAGATATGGGCACTTGGTGCCCACTGGGCACTGGTGTGGTCATTGCTACTGAGGTATCATTGTGTCTAGGCCCTCTCAGCTGACTGAGTTAGGTAATATAGCTATGTATACTAACCCATGTGTACATATATTTATAACTGTATCTGTATCTATATCTATAGTTGTTTTTGTATTTATGCTTCTGTATTTACATTAAGCTAAAGATGAGTTCAGAAAAAAAGATGACCTTTTTTTAAGCCCTCCCTGAGGGCTTTTAGGAGGAATTAAACTTCTTAATTAGTAATGTTTCTGGGTGGTTTTTCTTTAATTTTTGGATAAAGCAAAATTCTACCTATAACAGGAAACACCTTATACACTTAATCTCCTCAATTCTATGGCAAATCAGCAACAGGAATCAGGCAGAGGACAGAATGGTTTATACTCACAGAGAATGCCAGAACTGAAAATCACAAGGCATACATTTAACGAAACAAAAATTTTAGGTTACATTCAATTAAAAGAAATATCATAGCTCTGGGGCATCTGAGTGGCTCACTTGGTTAGAGGTCTGACTCTTGATTTTGGCTTAGGTCATGATTTCAGGTCATGGGATCAAGCTCTGCATTGGGCTCCACTCTCAGAGTGGAGTCTGCTTGTCCTTCTTCTGCTTTTCCCCTCAATTTTCATCTCTCTCTCTTTAAAATTAATTAATTAAAATCTTTTATTTTTTTAAGATTTTATTTATTTATTCATGAGAGACACAGCAAGAGAGGCAGACACATAGGCAGAGGGAGAAGCATTCTCCCTGTGGGGAGCCCAATGTGGGACTCATGCCCTTAGCCAAAGGCAGATGCTCAGCTACTGAGCCACCCGGGTGCCCCCCAAAAATCTTTTTTTAAAAAATTTTTTAAAATTTTTATTTATTTATGATAGTCACACACAGAGAGAGAGAAGCAGAGGCACAGGCAGAGGGAGAAGCAGGCTCCATGCACCGGGAGCCTGATGTGGGATTCGATCCCGGGTCTCCAGGATTGCGCCCTGGGCCAAAGGCAGGCGCCAAACCGCTGCGCCATCCAGGGATCCCCAAAAAAATCTTTTTTAAAAAGAAATATTATGGGCAGCCTGGGTGGCTCAGCGGTTTAGTGCAGCCTTCGGCCCAGGGCCTGATCCTGGAGACCCAGGATCAAGTCCCACATCGGGCTCCCTGCATGGAGCCTGCTTCTCCCTCTGCCTGTGTCTCTGCCTCTCTTTCTCTCTGTGTGTCTCATGAATAAATAAATAAAATTTTTAAAAAAGAAGAAATATTATAGTTCTA
The DNA here is from genome assembly GCF_011100685.1 of Canis lupus familiaris. Taxonomy (NCBI): domain Eukaryota; kingdom Metazoa; phylum Chordata; class Mammalia; order Carnivora; family Canidae; genus Canis; species Canis lupus. Next base: position 66,380,994 of record NC_049228.1, on the reverse strand, counting down.
CATGAATTGTTATAAAAATTGTAGATGTCACCAGATTATTTATTAATAAACCACTGTGACCCCAACTCATCAGTTCTAATACTTATCACTACACTAACTGTAGCTCTATCTTTAGCACTAAGAATCCCTAACACTACGAAGCCCAACTTTAGCACTAGCAACCTGATTTCCAACTGATTGAATTTTGTGGGGAAGAGACTATATTCTGGGAACTGAGGCCAGAGACTTCAGGATGAAAAAAGAAATTTAAGTAAAAGGGCTCTAGTTACTGGCAAAAAGTCATGTTAGGAGGAATGTTCATGGGGGGCTCCCGATGGAGGCCTAGGGAAGAAAAAGAAGTTGAATTCTTGGGAGGCTTCAGAAATGATCAAGGAGGCAGATAAGTTTGTTGTCCCCAAACCCCAGTCCCAATCTGTACTCCCTACAGAGCAGGGAGCTGGTGCGAGGCTCAATCCCTAGACTCGGGGATCCTGACCTGAGCTGAAGGCAGATGCCCAACTGACTGAGCCACCCATGTGCCCCTTATCACTGGAATCTTGAGTAAAAATCTGCTTAAAGCTTCCCTCTCAAGCTTAATCTGTGTTTATTAGATTCAGGCTATGGTAGCCAAGTAGTAGCCATAATAGGGAGATAAATTAACCTGCTTCCTCCAAGGTAACTGAAGTCATTTGGGAATGCCTTACTGTGGAGAGGATTAATTTACAGACTAACCCAACTGGAGGAACATAAAGTTGATGCTTCCACTTCCTCTTCCTCCCTCCCCAGAGGGAAACCAAAGACAAATTTTGTGTAAGATAGAATGACGGGAAGAAAGAGAGAGAGAGAGGGAGAGAGAGAAAGAAAGAAAGACTCATATGGGTTCCAATTGAAATGTTGAGGTCAAAATTATCTGAATGGAACTTTATTTATTTTTAATTTATTTACTCAAGAGAGGCACAGAGAGAGGCAGAGACACAGGCAGAGAGAGAAGCAGGTTCCCCATGGGGAGCCCAATTCGGGACTCGATTCCAGGACCCCAGGATCACGACCTGAGCCCAAGGCAGACGCTCAATCACTGAACCACCCAGGCATCCCTGAACAGAACTTTTAATAGAATTCTCCTTCATGCAGAGATGCAGCTTTCTGATCATATGTAGTTGGAAAGAGAAATATTTTTGGCTGCCTTGACATCTCTGAAAACACTCTCCCTTGTTAATTCTCAAATAGCTCATTTACAAGTAAATGTACCCATAGTAGATAAGTAAGGAGTGGTCATGTGAAAGAACTGGAAGAAATGTGCTAAAATTAGTTCTTAAGCCAACTTATTTAAGTAACAGCAACAACATAAAAAGGAAAATAGATTAGTAAATTCTTAGTTGCATACCTTCCAAATTTACCTGTATATGCACACTTGTGTGACTGATGGGCTATGGTCCTTGAAGCGGAGATTAGGGGGATGAGACAATGCCCTTTTCTACCTCATCAAAGGTCACAACCTATGGTAGGCAGCATTCTATGATGTCCTCTCAAGATTTCTCCCACTGGTGTACACACCCTTAGATAATCCCCCACTCTTGAGTGTGGGTGAGACATATCAATATGATTGGATATCATTTCTGTGATTATGCTACATTATATAGCAAAGGTGAAGTGATTTTGAAGATGTAATTTAAGAAGCCCCAAGCAGTAGACTGAGTTAACCCATAGAGAAATTTCCTGGGTGGGCCTGATCTAACCAGGTGAAGCTTTTTTTTTTTTTTTTTTTAGATTTTATTCATTTGACAGAGTGAAAGAGAACACAAGCAGGGGGAGCAGGCGAGGGAGAAGTAGGCTACCCTCCAAGCAAGGAGCCCGATGCAGGGCTCGATCCCAGAACCCTGGGATCATGACATGGATGCTCAGCTGACTGAGCCACCCAGGTGCCCCTCAGGTGAAGCTGACATAGAAGTCAGAGACTCTTCTGTTGGCCTTTAAGAAGTAAGCCTCCATGGGTTCTACAGCTGCCATGAAATTAATTCTCCGAATAACCATGGGAACTTGGAAGAGGATCCTGAACCTCAGATGAGACTGTAGCCATAGCTGTTGAGTATGTTAGCTGTGGGTTTTTCATCAATGCCCATTATTATGTTGAGGAAATTCCTTCTTGCTCCTAGTTAGTTCAAGGTTTTCATCATGAAAAGGTGTTACATATTTTCAAATACTTTTTCTGTATCAAATGAGATGATCATCTGTTTTTTTCCCTTTATTCTGATAAGTGGTATAGTACCTTGATTACTTTTCATATGCTGAAGCACCATTGCATTCTAGAATAAATCCTAATCCGCTGTGGTGTATAATCCTCTTTCTGTGCTGTTGGGTTAGGTGTGCTTGCATTTTGTTGAGGATTTTTTCCATCTATATATATAAGGAGTTGTTTCTAGTTTCCATTTGTGGTAGCTTTATCTGGCTTTGGTATCAGGGTAGTACTGGTGTCATTAGAGTGAGTTAGGAGTGCTTTCTTCACTTTTATGTTTTGGAGGAGTTTGAGAAGCATTGGTATTAATTCTTTTTTTTTTTTTTTTTGGTATTAATTCTTTAAATGTCTGGTAGAATTCACCAGTGAAGGCCAATGGTCATAGGCTTTTTTAGGGGGAAGGTTTTGCTTTTGGGTTTTTTTTTTTTTTTTAAGATTTTATTTATTTATTCATGATAGAGAGAGAGGCAGAGACACAGGCAGAGGGAGAAGCAGGCTCCACACAGGGAGACTGATGCGGGACTGGATCCTGGGACTCCAGCATTACGCCCTGGGCAGAAGGCAGGCGGTAAACCGCTGAGCCACCCAGGGATCCCCATAGGGGGAAGGTTTTGATTAATGACTCAACCTCTTGTTATAGGTCTGTTCAATTTTTCTGTTTGTTCTTGAGTCAGTTTTGGTATTATATGTTTTTCTAGAAGTTTGTCTATTTTGGGATACCTGGGTGGCTCAGTTGGTTAAGCGTCTGCCTTTGCTCAGGTCATGATCCAGGAGTCTTGGAATTGAGCCACAAGTCAGGCTCCCTGCACAGCATTCCCTCTGCACACACCCTCAGCGCTGCTGCCCACCCCCCTTCAACTCTCCCTGCCCCTACTGGTGCTCTCTTGCTCTCTCTCAAATAAATAAATGAAATCTTAAAAAAAAAAAAAAAAAAAAAGCTTGTCTATTTCATTTAGATTATCTAATTTATTTGTTTACAATTGTTCACAGTATTCTGTTATAGTCCTTTTTATTTCTGTAAGATCCATAGTAATCATCCTACTTTTAATCTGATTTTAGTTTTCTGAAGCTTCTGTTTTTTAGTCAGTCTAGCTAAAAATTTTTCCATGTCGTTGTTTCCAAAGAATCATCTTTTGATTTCATTAATTCCATTGTTTTTCTCTTCTCTATTTTATTTGTGCTCTAATCTTTATTATTATCTTCCTGCTGCTTCTTTGGGGTTAACTTGCTTTTCTTTTTCTAGTTCCTTAAGTTATTAGGTAAGGTTATTGATTTGAGATCCCCCTTTTTTTTTAAGATTTCATTTTTTTATTCTTGAGAGACATAGAGAGAGAGGCAGAGACATAGGCAGAGGGAGAAGCAGGCCCCCTGTGGGGAGCCTCATGTGGGATTGGATCCTGCCACCTGAGCCAAAGGCAGATGCTCAACTAGTAAGCCACCCAGGTGCCTCTCTTTCTTCTTCTTAATGTAAGCATTTTCAGCTATCAATTTCTCTCTGAGCACTGCTTTCTCTCTATTCCATGAGTTTGGGTATGTTATGTGTTTTCATTCATTTTAAATTAATTTCCCGTCTCTCTTTTGATTTCTTCTTTGACCCACAGGCTTCTTAAGAGTGTGTTGCTTTGGAATGGAATATTACTCAGCCATTAGAAACGACAAATACCCACCATTTGCTTCAACGTGGATGGAACTGGAGGATATTATGCTGAGTGAAATAAGTCAATCGGGGAAGGACAAACATTATATGGTCTCATTCATTTGGGGAATATAAAAAATAGTGAAAGGGAATAAAGGGGAAAGGAGAAAAATTAAGTGGGAAATATCAGAAAGGGAGACGGAACATGAAAGACTCCTAACTCTGGGAAACGAACTAGGGGTGGTGGAAGGGGAGGTGGGCGGGGGTTGGGGGTGACTGGGTGATGGGCACTGAGGTGGGCACTTGATGGGATGAGCACTGGGTGTTGTTCTATATGTTGGCAAATTGAACACCAATAAAAAATAAATTTATATATATAAAAAAAGAATGTGTTGCTTTGGGGTGCCGGGGTGGTTTAGTTGGTTAAGTGTCTGACTCTTGATTTTGACTCAGGTCATGATCTCAGGGTCGTGAGATTGAGCCCCATATCAGGCTCTGAGCTGGGAGAGGAGCCTGCTTGGGATTCTCTCCTGCCCTCTGCGTTTCCCTCCCCAGTTCATGTTCCTGTGTACAAACTCTCTCTTCCTCTCTCTCAAAAAAAAGGTGTTTTTTTTGTTTGTTTCCACATATTTGTGAGTTTTCCAAATTTCCTTCTGTTATTGATTTCTAGCTTCATTTCATTGTGGCCAGATAAGATACTTTGTAGGTTTCAGTCTTTTAAAATTCATCGAGACTTGCTTTGTGGACTAGCTTATGGCCTTTCTCGGAGAAGTTTCCATGTTCAGTTGAGAAGAATGTATTTTGTTGCGGTTGGGTGTGATGTTCCACATATGTCTATTAAGTCTAATTGGCTTATAGTGTTGTTTGAATTTTCTATTTCCATATTGATTTTCTTTCTCTTATTACTGAAATGGTACAGTGAAGTCTTCAACTGTTGTTGTAGAACTGTCTGTTCCTCAATTCTGCCAGTTTTTGCCTCATATATTTTGGAGCTTTGTCGGTAAGTGGGTATATGTTTATAATTGTTGGACGTTCTTGATGGATTGACCCTCTTATCAATATAGGTCTTTGCTTGTCTTTTGTAATGATTTTTTTACTTAAAGGTTTTTTGGTCTGTTTGTAGTCTAGCTGCCCTAGCTCTCCTTTGATTACTATTTGCATGTTATAACTAGGCTGAATATGGACTGCAAAAAGATATGTCTAAGTCTTGACTTCTACTTATCTGGAGATATGATCTTCGATGCAGATGCAATTAAGTGAATGGTTCTTGAGATCATCTTGGTCTTAGGTTGGGCCTTAAATCTAACGACAGGCATCCTTATTAGAGAAAGGAAAGGGATATTTGAGAGACACCCACAGAAGAAGGCCATGCGAAGATGCCAGAGGGCATTGGAGTAATGTATCTATAAGCTACAGAATGCCAGCAGCAACCAGAAGCTAGGAGAGAGGCATGGTGTGGATTTCTCCTCAACTTTCAGAAAAAGCTAACCTGGCCAACTCCTTTATTTTGGACTTCTGGTCTCTAGAACCACAAGAGGATACATTTCTTTTGTTTTCAGCTACTTAGTTTGTGGTAATTTGTCATAGGGAACTAATCCACATGGAATATATTTTTCCATTCTTTCACTTTCAACCTATTTGTGTCTTTGATGCTAAAGTGAATCTCTTATAGACAGCATACAGTTGGATTTTTTAACTTATTTTTTATTCATTTAGCCAATCTCTGTCTTGTTTTTTTTTTCTCTGTCTTGTTTTTAAAAACAGCTTTACTGAGATATAATTTATATACTATGCAATCTCTTTAAAGTGTGCAATTCAAGATCATCTGGGTGGCTCAGTCAGTTAAGCATCAGACTCTTGGTTTTGGCTCTGGCCATGATCTTGGGGTTGGGTTGTGGGATCCAGTCCTCTGTCAAGCTTTATGCTGCTGAGCATAGAGCCTGCTTCAGATTCTCGTTCTTCCTCTGCTCCTCCCTCCTTCAAAAAAAGTGCACAATTAAATGGTTTTTAGTATATTAGATTATATATATATTTTAAAGATTTTATTTATTTGATAAAGATAGAGAAAGCATGAACAGGGGGAGGGGCAGAGGGAGAGGGAGAAACAGACTCCCTGCTGAGCAGAGAGCCTGATGCAGGGCTGGTTCCCAGGAACCTGAGATCATGCATGACCTGAGCCAAAGGCAGAGACTTAATTGAGCCATCCAGGGGCCCCAGATTATACATTTTTAAAAATCTACAAATAAACATATATTTCTGTAGCAAATATATGCGGTATTTTGTTATATGTATCACGTGATAGAATGCATATAACAAAATTTGTTAATTTAACCATTTTTAAGTGTAGAATTCAGTGATATTAATCACATTCAGTATTGTGTAACCATTGCTGCTTTTATTTCAAAACTTTTATTATTACCTCAAATAGAAATTCTGTAATCGTTGAGCAATAAATAACTCCTCATTGCCCTTCCATCAACCCCCATGGTAATCTCTACTCTACTAGCTATCTCTGAATTTGACTAGCATTGGTACCTAATACAAATGGAACTATACAATATTTATCCTTTTCTGTCTGGCATATTTCACTTACAATGCCGCCAAGTTTCATCCATGTTGTAGCATCAGAAATTCACTTCTTTTTAAGGCAAAATAATATTCCATTGTCTGTATATACCACATTTTGTTTATCCATTCATCTATTAATGAACACATGTGTTGTTTCTACCTTTTGGCTGTTGTGAATAATACTGCAATGAACACTGTTATACAAATGTCTGTTTGAGTACCTACTTTCAATTTCTTTCTTTTTTTACTTGAGCATAGTTGACACACAATGTTACATGAGTTTTAGGTATACAACATAGTGATTTGACAAGTTTATATTTTGTGCTGTGCTCACCACAAGTGTAGCTGTCATCTGTCCCTGTACATTGCTATGAAAATATCATTGATTTTTTTCCTTATAGCTGTGTCTTTTCTTCCCATGACTTATTCATTCTGTAACTGGAAGCCTGTATCTCCCACTCCCCTTCATCCATCTTGCCCAACTCCCCGCCGTCCCTCCACAGTTCCTTTGGGTTTATATATAGGAGTGGAATTGCTGGATTATATTGTAATTCTTGGTTTTTAATTGTGGCAAACATAACATTAAATTTATCTTTTAAAAAAAGATTTTATTTATTTATTCACGAGGGACAGAGAGAAAGGCAGAGACACAGGCAGAGGGAGAAGCAGGCTCCCCATGGGGAGCCCGATGTGGGACCCGATCCCAGGACTCCAGGATCACCACCTGAGCCAAGGGCAGACAGATGCTTAACCACTGAGCAACCCAGGTGCTCCTAAATTCATCTTTTTAGTGCTTTTAAGTTTGCAGTTCAGTGGCCTGCGTTTAGATTGGTATGCAGCCATCATCCGTCTCTAGAACTTTTTCATCTTCTTGATAGAACACTCCAGTGAAATGTTGTAATGTGTGATATATCTTGGAAGTAGAGAAGTTATAACTGAGAGAAAGTTTATACAGTTTGGCACTAGGAATTCTAATTGGACTCTGCCAGTTCATATCTTTTCTGTGAAGGAATGCCTGAGAGTACTCAAAGGTTCATAGTAACATGTGGAATACTGAAATTTATATGTTGAGTGTCTGATCACATGCCAACAGGTAGGGAAAAATTGTCCTATAAAGTCTTCATTGGAAAAAACAAGACAAAACAAAACAAATCTTTCACAGAAATTTTGTTGCATTTCTCAAGTTCTTACTGTTGGCAAATCTAGTTTGGGAGGACAAGAAAAAAGTGTTATTTGTTGTTTGGGATCTGGAGTGCTGGTATAAATTGGTAGGAATGATGCAAGTTTGTCATAGCTCCGAGACAGATCCTGACAGGCCAGGGGCATGGGGGCTATACTGTCCCTACTTCTTGCGCAGAGTGTCTTCGAGAACCAGCCTGTAACACAGGTCTAAAATTATGAGCCCTAATAATGCTTGCATTTCTGACAATTTTGGCCACAGATGTGTTTGCTGTGACTCCTCCAACACCAACTCTTGGCACTTCTCAAAACTATGCATGTTAGGATATATTTAAAAAATGAACCTTGAATGAAGAGGAGGTGAGTCTTCATGAGAATGGACCCTGTGACACAGCCAAAACTTTATCCTATAACTCTTCCTTCCCCTTTTTTCCTCCACAAAAGGAACCAGCTGCCATTTTACAGAGTTAAGGAGCATGAGGGAAATTTCCCTTTTAGAAATTCCTAGCTAATATAGAAGACTCATATAAGTTGAGTATGAGTTGGGATGAGTATGCTAATCCCTACCCGCACTCAAGCCATTAAAATCCATTGGTCAGAGTAGTGGTCATGAAGGTCACATGGTTAATCCAATTTGGGCTCTAGTACATTGCATTGTATGATTTCTTTTTTTTTTTTAAGATTATTTATTTATTCATGAGAGATACAGATAGAGAGAGGCAGAGACACAGGTAGGGGGAGAAGCAGGCTCCAAACAAGGAGCCCAATGTGGGACTGGATCCCCGGTCTCCAGGACCACAACCCTGGGCTGAAGGCGGCGCTAAACCAGGAGCCACCAGGGCTGCCCGCATTGTATGATTTCTGAATGCGTAGCTGGAATAGACATTCCTGGCAACTGGAAGAATATGCATATTGGCTCCTGATCTATGGAGTGAAACATAATAGTAGAAAGTTCTAATGAAAATTCTGTAATTGCCTTTTCTTACCACAACAATAAACCAAAAACTTTCCTGGAGGGATTGCAGAGATTGGAGCCACCATCTGAGTTGAAAAATGCAAATAAGATTCCTAATCAGTTCCCCATTTAACCTGCTATTTAAGCTTGTAAAGGAAGATGGCTCTTGTGTGTTATTGTAAACTTAATCAGATAGTGACTAAATTATAGCTGTCTTAGATGTGTCTTCTTTATTTTTGTTTTTATTTTTTTATATGTTGCCTCTTTAATGGAGCAAGCATATCCATATGCAGCTCCAGCTTTTGCAGCTGTTGATCTGGCAAGTCATTTTTTTCTCTGTAACACCTGACAAGTAGCCACACAAACATTGCTTTCAGTCTTTCCTCAGGGCTGTAATCTAGGTTACTGAGGATCCATTACAGTTAAGGCATTATATTGATTTGACTTGGTGGTCTAGAAGTGTCAAGAACCCTAGATATAGTATAAGACCCATACATACCAGTGGATGGGAGATATTCTTCAAGAAAATTTTGGTCTAAAAAAAAAAAAGAAAAAGAAAAGAAAATTTTGGTCTTATCACTTTGGTGAAGTTGCCAGGAGTCCAGTATTAAGGAGCATATCAGGATATCCTTTCTAATATAAGAGGCAAATTGCTGCAAACTGCACTATTAGCTGCTAAGAAATAAAACACTTGGGACTTTTTGGATTTTATAGGCAAGATATATCACAATTATATATGCTCTTTCCCATAAACAAGTTTTGAGTAGGTTCCAAAGCATGAAAATATTCTACAGTAGGCCTAGGCTGCAGGGCAATTTTCTTTGCCATATGGGTCATGTAACCCAGGACAGCCAATGTTGTTAATATCAGTGACATGTGGAGATACTATATGGATCCTTTCAAATGCATAGTAGAATCCCAGTGCAAAACTAGTATTTTAGAGCAAAATTATACTCTCTTCTGTCAATAAATATTTTCCTTTTGAGAAATAGCTCCTGTTTGCTTTTGAATTGTGACTGAAACTAAATGCCTGACCATGGGATATCAACCAAGATATGTGCTTTGAACAGGTGACCAATATATGGTATTCCCACAGTCAGAATCAATAGATTCAGGAATCAAGGTGTTGACAAAGAATTCTTCCTTGCTTCTTTCCTGTTCTGGTGTTTGCTGGCAATCTTTGGCGTTCTTGTCTTAGAGGGCATCAGTCCAATCTTGGCCTTATCACATGGCCTTCTCTTTGTGTCTGTCCATCCAAATCTCCTTCTCTCTTCTAAGGACACCAGTCACTGGATTTAGGGCCCATTCTCTTTCTGTATGACCTAATCTTAACTTGATTACATCTACAAAGACTCTTTTTCAAGAGGTCAAATTCACACGTGTCAGGAGTTAGGACTTCAGCATATCCTTTGAGAACATAATACAACATGTAAAACTTGTTATGTATAAAATCCATTTTGTGTATGTGTATAATGTTATGTATAAAATGTATAATGTTACGTGTAAAATCACTCCTCCTTTCCCTTTCTCCTACTATTTTGTGTACTGAGTGTTGGTGATTGTTTAATTTTTCTCTTTTTTCCTGGTCTAGCAAAACATCTGTCAATTTGCTGGTGGTTGTTAACTTGAATATAGGTTATAGGGCATCCAGGAGGGATTATGGCTGAACCAGAAGTGGAATTAATATATTCCAGATATGTATATGGTAATGAATAGGACCTTGTGACTTTTCTTTTGGGGGGGGAGAGAAGGTGAAGTCACCTTCGTTTTAAGTGGCATAGTTGCATTCTCCTATGCAGATGTATGAGTTCTTTGTTATATGAAGTTTAAGTGTGGCAGAACAGTGAGAACGGTACTGAGTATCTAAAAAGGTAGAATATTCCTGTTACTTGTAGGAAACTAGTGAGAGATCAACTGATAAGAGAAGCCGGTTTTTTGTTTCCCGATTCTCTTGGAGCTTCCTGCAGCCTCTTGGAATTGCCTTGCCCGAGTAGGAACCCAAAAGCTGCAGTAGAGCATGCCCTGCACTCATGGAGCTCTGACTTTGGCAATAGTCATGACAGTGCTAGGCGACACTGGGTAGCTAGTCTCCTGCAGCTTCAGTGTGAGGGTCAGCTCTTGGCTTATTGTAACGTAGCGGAAGTTCTAACATCAGCAGCTCAAGGACACAGTAATTATGGGTCCTAGGTAACATCATTTCCTCTTTTTCTCCTTTTGCCGTCAGTGGGTGGTGGGGAGGGGAGAGGAAGGTCGTGTTTTCACGTAGTTATTAATCTGTCTTTGCTTCTTCAGCCTTTCTGACACTTTTGCAAATAATTTGGCGTATTAAATTCCCTTTGTTTAAATATATGGAGTGATTTATGTTTTCCTAAGTGGATACTGATACACTTTTCTTCTTGGGTGCACACAGCTAGGCTACATTTTTCCTCCCTTTCAATTAGATGTGGCTGAGTTCTAGATGATGGGATGTAACAGAATAATATATGCCAGTTTGGGGCTAACACTTTTGGGAAGTGAGCTACGCTCTTCCCTGCTTCCTTCAGCTACACATGGATAACTGTGGGGCATCATGGAACAAGAGCATGAGTCTCTGAATTACTATGTGGAGGAAAGTGTTAAACTACTACATGAATGGAAAATAAAACTTAATTGTATTAGAGTCTTTATAAGTTTTCGGTCTATTTGTTGTAGCAGATAGTGTTACTGTAAACTAATATTTTCTCCAAATATTACACATTTTTATAGATTGTAAAGTATCCAGAAATTCATTCCTAGTAGTAAGAATAGTAAGTGAATAACAAAACTACTTTATTTCTGGGGCAAGGATATATTTATTTTATCTCACTTATGATTAGGATAAAAAACTTACTAGTTTTCAATGACCCAAAATGTTTCTGAACAAATGGGTAAACAAACATATGTACAAAATAACTGGATTCTACACATGATAAATACATACATGACACAGTGGTTTTCAAAGTGGTTTTCATGGCGTTCTATTGGAAGAAGATGTCATCTTGGCCTTGTGCTTATTTTGGAGAATACCAATGTAAACATCTGGGGATACAGAGGATGATCTATTAAGGAAAGTATGTAAATTTTTCCATATATTTTGTATCTTCTACTCTCTTACAGGCATACCTTGTTTTATTGCACTTTGCTTTATTATGCCTCAGACATTGCCTTTTCTTTTTTTAAAATAAATTGAAGGTTTGTGGCAACCCCTGTGCTAGGCAGGTCCATTGGTACCCTTTTCCCAACATCATTTGCTCACTTCATGTCTCTATGTCACAATTTGGTATCTCTCACAATATTTCAAATATTTAAAAATTATTTTGTTATGGTGATCTGTGATCTGTTATGGTGATCTGTGATCAGTGACCTTTGATGGTACCACACAGACCATACCCACATAGATGGTGAACTTAATTGATAAATGTTGTGTGTGGTTCGACCAGCTGTTCCTTCATTTCTCTCCTTCTAGTAGGTGCCTCCCTATTCCTTGAGACACAACAATATTGAAAGTAGACCAATTAATAACTACAATGACCTCTAAGTGTTCAAGTGAAAGGAAGAGTCACATCTCTCACTTTAAATCAAAAGCTAGAAATGATTTACCTTAGTGAAAAGGCATGTTGAAAGCTGAGATAGGTTGAAAGCTAGGTTTTTTCCACCAGTTAGCCAAGTTGTGAATGCAAAGGAAAAGTTCTTGAAGTAAATTTAAAGGTGCTAAATCAGCGAAAACACAAATGGTAAGAAAATGAAACAGCTTTATTGCTGATATGGAGAAAGTCTGAGTTGTCTGGATAGAAGATAAAACCAGCACAACATTCCCTTAAGCTGAAGCCTAATCAAGAGCAAAACCATGACTCTTTACAATACCGTGAAGGCCGAGAGAGGTGAGGAAGCTTCAGGAGAAACGTCTGAAGCTAGCAAAAGTTGGTTCACGAGGTTTAAGGAAAGAAGCTATGTCCATGACATCAAAGTGCAAGGTGAAGCAGCAAGTGGTCCAGAAAATTTTGGTAAGATCATTAATGAAGGTGGCTATACCAGATTTTCAATATAGACTAAATAGCCTTCTATTGGAAGAAGATGCCATCTTGGCCTTTCAGAGCTAGAGAGGAGAAATCAATGCCTGGTTTTAAAGCTCCAGAGGGCAGGCTGGATCTCTTGTTAGGCGCTACTGTAGCTGGTGACTTTAAGTTGAAACCACTGCTCCTTTGCCATCTGAAAATCCTAGGGCCGTTAAGAATTATGCTCAATCTACTCTGCCTGTGCTCTATAAATGGAACAACAAAGCCCGGATGACAGCACATCTGTTTACAATATGGTTGACTGAATATTTTAAGGCTACTGTGGAGAACTATTGCTCAGAAAAAAAAAAAAAATCCTTTCAAAATATTACTGCTCATTGAGAGGTCTGACTCTTTTTTTTTTTTTTTTTTGACTGACTCTAATTTTGAAAGAACTTCCACTGTGGGTAAAATTCTATCAAACAGTATTGCATGCTACAGAGCAACTGTTTGTGAAAAAGAGTCAACAGAGCAGAAAAATTCATTGTTGTCTTGAGACATTGCCACAGCCAACTGAACCTTTAGCAGCCACCGCCCTGATCAATCAGCAGCTATCAATGTGGAGGCAAGACCTTCCATCAGCAATATTACAACTCCCTGAAAGTTCAGATGATGGTTAGCATTTTTCTTTTTAGCAATTAGGTACTTTTATTTTTTAAAAAATATTTTATTTATTTATTCATGAGAGATACAGAGAGAGAAAGGCAGAGACACAGGCAGAGGGAGAAGCAGGTTCCATGCAGGGAGCCCGATGTGGGACTTGATCCCGGGTCTCCAGGATCACGCCCTGGGCCAAAGGCAGGCGCTAAACCGCTGAGCCACCCAGGGATCCCCCACAATTAGGTACTTTTAAAATTAAGGTATGTATATACTTTTTAGATGTCATGCTATCACACATATAATAGTCTACAGTATAGTGTAAACATAACTTTTATATGCACGGGGAAGCCAAAAAATTCATTTGATTCACTTTATTGCAATACTTGCTTAATTTGGTAGTCTGGAACCCAACCTGCAATATCCCTGAGGTCTGCCTGTAATTTTGATTTTTGAGCATATTTTATTATACCTATAACATGGTAGTACACATATAATTCATGCACAAATAAGTACATATATTGGAAGTACATGTTCAAAAATTTTGTACTGAAAGGATGTATAGTCAAAACCATTTAGAGACCATTGGCAAAATGTATTGAGTAGTCTTGAAATAGTGTTATTAGCAACACTAGTGTTGCAAATAGCAACATGATAGTGTTATTAAGTCACAGGATATTTAATAAGGGGATGGATAGATAAGAGAGCACTTAATACAAAGAAATACATACACTACTACATAGGTTATAGTCTAAACTGTATGTCTTAACTTCCTTGTAATCCTGGACAAATTACTACTTAATCAATCCTGACCTCATTTTCTTCTTATCAAATATGAGGACTGGGCTAATTTGAGGTTTCATATTTATGCTCACTTATACTCCAGAGGTTTTGATGAGTTTCTGTACAGCTGCTGCAAAGGTAAGAGATAGGAAAGACTATAGGCAGGCTCTAGCCTTTCTATATTGCCTCACTACCTAGCTTCCTTTATTGATCAAATGTACAGGGTAAGAACAGAGGGTCTGTGGGGTGGCTAGGGAGAAAAGAAAACCACCAGGCTAGATCATTTCTTAAGATCTCTTTTCATTTTAAGGGCACATAAAATTCAAAGCTGTTATAACTAATCTTTGTTATCAAAAACAAAAGCCTTTTGGGCAGCCCGGGTGGCCCAGCGGTTTAGCGCCGCCTTCAGCCCAGGGCGTGACCCTGGAGACCTGGGTTTGACGTCAGGCTCCCTGCATGGAGCCTGCTTCTCCCTCTGCCTGTCTCTGCCTCTCTCTCTCTCTATCATGAATAAGTAAATAAAATCTTTTGAAACATCAGAAATTTGGCTGGCCTATTTTGAACAAATAGTTTAAATCTTGATTGGTCTCTCAAATTAGCTCTATTTGGTCTTTGGGATTCCATATTGGTATCTTCCCTCACTTTTATTTACATGAAAAATTAAGCATATTTTATTTATTTTACTACATAATAATTAGTTGGTCACATTTTACAGCCCCTTTCTTTCCACTTGATTATTGTCTTTCCATTTGGCTATTTGATTCTGTTGGAGTATTCCTGCTACTGTGACTCTCAGGAAGAGCAATTGTTTATGCTAAGAATGCCTCCATGCCAGCTAAAAAACAATGGTTTTTAAATCCTACACACCATAATATCTTTTATTTAAAGATTTTATTTATTTATTCATGAGAGACACACAGAGAGAGAGAGAGAGGCAGAGAGAGAAAGAAGCAGGCTCCATGCAGGGAGCCCGACCTAGGACTCAATCCGGGGTCTCCAGGGTCACGCCCTGGGCCAAAGGCAGGCACTAAACCGCTGAGCCACCAGGGCTGTCCCATGATGTCATTGAAACAACAGCAGGGGGATCCCTGGGTGGCGCAGTAGTTTAGCGCCTGCCTTTGGCCCAGGGCGCGATCCTGGAGACCCGGGATCGAATCCCACGTCGGGCTCCCGGTGCATGGAGCCTGCTTCTCCCTCTGCCTGTGTCTCTGCCTCTCTCTCTCTCTGTGTGTGACTATCATAAAATAATAATAATAATAAACAACAGCAGGCAGAAACCACTCTTACCAGTCCTCTTATGTTCCTTTCAGGATTGTCTTTAGCATATAAGGGCTGAATCACGTCGAGGGTGGAGGTGGTTATCAGTGGGCAAGATACATGTAAACTGTCTCAGAAGCTTGTAGTGTCTGGAGCCTCCTTAGCACCCTGACTCCGCAGGAAGTAAGAGCCACCGTGGGTTCGAAGGACTTTGCACTTTGCTCACACTCGGTACCATTCGAATCAGCTTAAAAATACGTCCCTCATCGCCCACTCGGGTTTGCTATGCTCGCAATTCACACACACACAAGTGCACGTCGCCCTTACTCTGCGCCGTGATCTGTCCTACTTCCGATCCCGTTAGCAAAGAAGGCTGCAAGAACGCGGAACGCCCGACCCACACCGTACGCCTAGGTCCGCTGGAACTTGGAGCCTGACCTCAGCCCAGCTGCCGGGTCCCCGCGCCGGCGTCGAACCGCAACCTCGGTTACACTTCCTCCAGCCCCACCCCCGGGCCAGTGGACGGGCTCTGGCCCCGCCCCTTTTCTCCCAGCCAATGGGGCGCGCCGCACCTCTCCGTCCGGCCACGGCCCCGGCGAGCCGCCCCTCCCGCCCCTCAGGCTCCCGCCGGCCGTCGCCGCCCCTCCCGCCGCGCTTTCCGGACGCGGCGCATGCGCACTCCCGTCGGGCCCTGGAGGGACGCTTAGGGATCGATTTTCGCCTCCTTTCTTTCTCCAGTCGCGCGACTCTCTAAAATCCCTTCCGCCCTACTGTCGCTGCGGCTCCCTCTCCTAGTCCGAGAAGGTGCCGCTCCAGCCTTGAGTGCGTCGGTATCCGGATGTGGAGCCGCTCTCGCCCGGCGGGGACTCTGTGGCGAGGCGGAGCGCGGCGGCGTGCGCGGGGGCAGAGAGAAGGGGGCCCGTGGGCCCGGGCGCTCGCCGGACGCCGGGAGGTACCACCGCTGCCCGCGGGGGAGGACGCGGCGGCGCCGGCGCTCGGGCGCCCACCCCGGGGCGAGGGGCTCGGGGAGAAGAAAGGCAGGCAGTTAAGCTTGCTCCCCGCCGGCCTCGCCGTCCCCCCCGGGCTAGCCTCCCCCGGCCCCCTGCGCTCCCCGCGCTCCCGGCCGGGGGAGAGCGTGGTTTCCTGGCGGCCGTCGCTGTAGCCCGGCCGGGGAGCCCGGAGGAAGCGGGGCAGTCCCCGCCCACGGCCCCCTCCCCTCTGCCCGCCCGCCGCCGCCGCCGCCGCCGCCGCCGCCTCGGAGCCGCTGCGGTCAGGCCTCCAGTCGGAGCGGGGGGCGCGGCGGCGGCGGCGGCGGCTCGAGAGCGTCTGCGGGCTTGCCGGGGCCCGCGCCGCCGCCCCCGTGAACTATTCCCACGCACCCCGGGGCTCGCTGCCGCTCCCGCCGGCGCCGAGAGGCCGGCCCGGGCCCAACTCCCTCACGGGGCCCCCGGCGGCGGCGGCGGCGGCGGCGGCGGCGGCGGCGGAGCCCACCGCCCGGGCCCCAATGAGTAACTCCCGGAATAACCGGGTGATGGTGGAAGGGGTCGGGGCGCGGGTAGTGCGCGGCCCGGACTGGAAGTGGGGGAAGCAGGACGGCGGCGAAGGCCATGTGGGCACGGTGCGGAGCTTCGAGAGCCCCGAGGAGGTGGTGGTGGTGTGGGACAACGGCACCGCCGCCAACTACCGCTGCTCCGGGGCCTACGACCTGCGCATCCTGGACAGCGCGCCCACGGGTAAGTCTTGGTCCCCTGACCGCCCCCCCCCCCCCCGCCCCGGGCGGCGCGCTTGTGGAGGAGGGGCGAGGCCGGCTGGGCGGCGGGCAGCCTGCGGGGAGCCCGCGGTAGAGCGGGAGACAGCCACAGGGATGTTGGGTCCAGTACCTGGTGGACGAAAACTTGGACAACAGACCCCGCCACCCCCACGGGAAATGGTGGCAGCACCGTCACCAGGATGCTTGCAAGCCTGGAAGGCACAAAGCGCCGGGAAGACAACAGACTGGTCCCCTCCTCCTCCTCTAGGGACAGGGTCTGGAGAGGCCTGGCTAATAAGCCATTGAAATTAATCAGCCACCGAGTGATCACTGTCTGGAGAGAGGCTTGCCGAGCCATATGGTGTTTAGTTGACGGGTTACGATTGCCGAGGGGCCTCCTGTAGCTCGGATTCGCTGAGATACCGTGTGTGTGTGTGTGTGTGTGTGTGTGTGTGTGTAGAAGGGTGTGCGTTACCTCCTGTAACACAGAACGACTCGGAGTTCGGTAGCTGAATGTTAATTGGGACCTTGTGGAATGATGTTTCGTCTACATTGTTTCATTACCCACAGAAGGAAAAACACTCTCTAAGCCGTTGAGCCATTTCCTTGTGTTAAATACTTTTTCCAAGTGGAGTAGACACCTTTTTTTTTATTTTTTATTTTTTTTGGTCGCTAATAGCCCATCTCGTATGTAAAGTCATATAAGAGACTTCGCCGTTCATGCACAATGAGTCAAGGTCCTCGATTCACAAATTTTCAGGGATCGGACTCTAAAATTTTTATGCAATGTGGTAAACGGAAGAAGGTTTGTGCTCATAAAATAAAGATCTAACTTTATTTTATTGGATTATTTTAATCAAAACATTTTAACAGATTTGTCCTCGATACTCTATTTAGTAGAAAGTAGTTAAAATATAAAATTTGTTACTTTTCTGAATGCATAAATAAGCCCCTTTTAAAAAACTGAGGTATCATCGACATATATTAGTCTTCTGTGTACAATAAAGATTTGTTTGTATATATTGCGAAATTATCACAGTAAGTCTAGTTAGTATCCATCCATCATCATACATAGTTAATAAAATTTTTTTCTTTTGTGACGAGAACTTTTAAGATTTACTATTTTAACAACTTTCAAATATGTGATAGTGTTATTAATTGTAGTCACCATGCTGTACATTACATCCCATGACTTTATTTTATAACTGGAATTTTGTACCTTTTGACATCCTTCACCCATTTCACCTACTCCCACCTCTGACAACCACCAATCTGCTATTTGTACCTATGAACTTTTTTTTCAGATTCCATGTATATTTGAGATTATATGGTATATCTCTTTGTTTTATTTCACTTGGCACAGGGTTGTCTAGATCCGTCCATGTTGTTGCAAATGGCAGGATTTAATTCTTTTTTTATAGCTAAGTAATATTCCATTATATATATATGTGCCATATTTTCCTTATTCATTCATTGTTGTTGGACTTTTAGATTGTTTCCTTGTCTTGGCTATTGTAAATAATGCTGCAGTGAACATGAGGATACATTAATCTTTTTGGGTTACTGTTTTCTTTAGGTAGATACCCAGAAGTATTGCTGGATCCTCTGGGAGTTCTATTTTTCCCTTTCTTTCTTTCTTTCTTTCTTTCTTTCTTTCTTTCTTTCTTTCTTTCTTTCTTTCTTTCTTTCTTTCTTTTTTTAAAGATTTTATTTATTCATTCATGAGACACACACAGAGAGAGAGGAGAGAGAGAGAGAGAGAGAGAGAGGGCAGAGACACAGGCAGAGGGAGAAGCAGGCTCCATGCAGGGAGCCCAACGTGGGACTTGATCCCAGGTCTCCAGGATCAGGCCCTGGGCTGAAGGTGGCACTAAACTGCCGAGCCACCCGGCTGCAGTTCTGTTTTAAATGAGTTCTGACAGAACCCGGAGTTCTGTTTTTAATGTTTTGAGGAACCTCCATACTGCTTTCCATATTGGTTTATACTAATTTATGTTCCCACCAATAGTAAACAAACATCCTTGGTTTTGTCCACATCCTTGCCAATCCTTGTTATTTCTTGTCTTTTTGATAGTAGCCATTCTAGCAAGTGTGAGGTGATATCTCACTATGATTTTGATTTGTGTTTTTATGATGATTAGTAATGTTGAGCATTTTTTCACGTGTCTGTTGACCATCCATATGTCTTTTTTGAAAAAATATTCAGATCCTCTGTCCATTTTTAAATCAGATTTTTTTTGCTGTTGAATTATATGAGTTTTTATGTATTTTAGATATTAATCCCTTCTTTGTATTATTTGCAAGTATTTTTTCTCATTCAGTAAGTTGCTCTTTCATTTTGTTGATGCTTTCCTTTGCTGTGCAGTGGTTTTTTAGTCTGATGAAGTCCCACTTGTTTCTTTTCATTTTTGGTGCTTTTGCTTTTGGCATCAAGTCCAAAAAAATCATTGCCACAATCATTGTTAAAGAGCTTACTGCCTCTGTTTTCTTCTAGGAGTTTTATGGTTTCAGATCCTAACTTTAACGTCTTTAATACATTTTGAGTTAATTCATAAATAAGCTACTTCTAAGGCTTTATCGTTGAGTTTGACAAAGCCTAATGAATCTGAAATGGGTTCATATTTATTATTAGCAGCAACAAAAAGGAAACACAAGCCAGCTCAGTTTTTTTGAACAGATAATTCATAAAATTGTGTTTCCTAGCTGGCTATTTAAATATTTGAAAAAGATGTATATGCGTGTCCCAAAGAAAAGATTCAACGGTACAAAAAGGGCCAGCCATTGTTATCAGTTTCTTGTGTGTTCTTACATAATACTCTATTTATTGCAGGCATGTTTATTAATATACTGTTAATCTATCTTTTTAAAGTACAAATGGTAATAAGCTATATTCTCTTTTGCACTTTGGTTTCTTTCACTTAATAGTGTATATCGTCAAAAAAAAAAAATAGTGTATATCGTCAGTTATTCCATGTTAGCACGTGTAGGTCTACCTTATTCTTTCATAACTGCATAATATTCCATACTTAACCAGTGCTTTCTTGATAGGCATTTATATTGTTTCAGGTCTTATTTACAATGATGCAATGAATAAATTCTGTGCATATGTGCTGAGTACTTCTGATGTGGAATTGCTGCATCAAGGGATACACATATTTAACATTTTGATAGATATTGACTAATTAATGTCCAAAGACATTTTACTAGTTTACACTCCGACATGTTATACTGTATGAGGCATATACCTGTTTCTGCACACTCTTAAAATTTTATCTTTGCTACCTCAAGCTAAAGTTTGACCACAGTTCCATAATTTGGAGTCATTTTGGTATCAGTAATTGCAGGTTTATGGGGAAATTTAAATATCTTTCTAGGGTAAAGTGTAACAAATCCTATACTACAGCAGTTTTTGAAGGGTTATTAATGTTGTCTGTATGCTTTGTAGTATGAAGTACATCTGTCATGAATAGTTTCATTATCTTATATAAAAGATGTTTTTAGAAGTAATTGTTTTAAAATCTCAGTTTAATTTACAAGATAATTTTACTTATTTATTTAAAAAATATTTAGTTATTAATGAGAGACACAGAGACATAGGCAGAAGGAGAGGCAGGCTTCCCGCAGGGAGATGCGGAACTTGATCCCAGGACCCCAGGATTACGACCTGAGCCAAAGGCAAACTCTAAACCACTGAGCCACCCAGGTGTCCCAATTTTACACATTTAATTTGCTGTGTGTAACAATTCATCTTGTTCATCTGATTCTTTTAGCAGACATTTTTTTTTTAAATATTTATTTATTTATTTATTCAGAGAGAGCGAGGCACAAGCAGGCTCCATGCAGGGAAGCCTGACATGAGACTCGATCCCGGATCTCCAGGATCACACCCCGGGCTGCAGGCGGCACTAAACCGCTGCGCCACTGGGGCTGCCCCTTAGCAGACATTTTAATAGCATTTCTAGCCTTATGCAGTGCTGTTGAAATGTATTTTAATTCCTAGGATTTAATTTCTTCAGTATTTTTTTTTTTTTCCTTAAAGGATTGAATAAATCACAAGCTCTTAGATCTGGCTTTACCCCCAGGACTATCCTACTACTTTCAATTTTCTTTTCTCTTTTTTCTTCAAGATATTTGATAATTGATGTTTATTGGTACCTTATTACATTCTCAGGATTTATTAAATATTATGTATAGTTCTGATTTTTACATAGTAGTTAAAATAAAAATAAATTTAACCTTTTTGAAGTAATTTCAGGTTTACAAAAATTATAAACAGAAAAATAACATTGGTTATTAACGAATCTACAGACCTTATTCAGATTTCACCAGTTGTCCCACTAATGTCCTTTTACGGGTCCAGGATCCAATCTAAAATCTCAATTACTTTGAGATGCTACAGTGCAGCATGACTAGAACTTTGAGCTGCATGTGAGGCTGTCAGATTCTCTAGCTCCAGTTGGTCAGTCTTTACTCTCGTGGTATTATTTTTTTACTTTATCAGGGTTCTTAATCTTTTAGATTTTCTTTGTTCCAAGCAGCAGCTCAAAGTTCTAGTCATGCTGCACTGTTGAAGTCAAGCTCTGCCCTTGGGAGAGTATATGACATTGTCACATCTATTTAACTATCAGATCTTACCCAGTATTTCAAATTACTGAAAACTTACCTCTTTTGTAAAGCTTCTTTTGTTTTTGAGAAGAATTAGCCTATTAATATTTGCTTTTAAGTATATGGTTAGGGCCAACATAAGTAATTACATTACCAGGTGTAGGCGAAAATTTTGTTAGAAATTAGAAGCCAGGGGATCCCTGAGTGACTTAGTGGTTGAGCACCTGCCTTCGGCCCGGGGTGTGATCCTGGGGTCCCGGGATCGGGTCCCGAGTCCGGCTCCCAGCGTGGGGTCTGCTTCTCCCTCTGCCTGTGTCTCTCATGAATAAATAAGTAAAATCTTAAAATGAGATATTTTATGTATGAGATAAATGGATTAAATAATTGTATTTATTTATTTTATTTTCAAAATATTTTATTTTTTTAGTATTTTTAAAAGATTTTATTTATTCATGATATATACATATATATATCATCTCTCTCTCTCTCTCTTATATATATATATATATATATATATATAAGAGAGAGAGAGGCAGAGACACAGGCAGAGGGAGAAGCAGGCTCCATGCAGGGAGCCTGATATGGGGCTTGATCCCCGGTCTCCAGGATCATGCCCTGGGCAGAAGGTGGCGCTAAACCGCTGAACCACCTGGCCTGGCCTGCCCTGGGTTAAATAATTTTAAATACAAATTTCCTTCTAGCTTTGAAAATTTGACTTGATGTTAAGAGTAAAGAGCTAATAACTATTCATAGAACTAATTCAGAGCTAACCTGGAGATACAAATTTAAAAACGATAACTTTCACCCTGATCAGATTGACAAAAATTGAAAGTCTAGAAATAGGATGTATTGATAAAGAATATGGGAAATCAGAACTCTCAGGTTATTAGTTAGTGGGATAGTAAATTGATAAAACCAATTTAAGAAGCAATTTGCCAATTTTGTAACTTCACAATGCACATATTCTGCAACTAAGGAAATCTAAGTGTATGTCTAGGAGATCCTCAGGCACAAGTCCGTAAAAAGGTATACAAAAAGAAATTAATTGCATTATTGTTTATAAAAGCAATAATTTGATAACTACTAAAAGATTATATGTAGAATAATTTGTCATGTTACATGAGTCTCATACAATAAAATATTAGCAGTTAAAGTGAAAGAATTAGTGTATATTTACCAAATATATGTGAAGTAAAGTAAGTTTTAAAAAGATACTGTAGATAATACTATGCTTTTTATGCAAATTTTATGAAAAATTGTGAAAAATATAAGTAGAAAAAGGATAAACACCTAGACAGAAAGGATCCAACCACCAGGGTGGTATTTTGGTATTTTGCTTCTCAGAATATTCTTTTTTTAAAAAATGAGAGCAATATGATTTTTTTCACTGTTTCTGAAAATCTTAGTTTAATATGTTAGTAAATCAAATAAATCTAAATTGACCTTGTTTCCATTCTTGATTTTGCTAGATGCTGTAGCTTTTAGGAGACCTCATGAAGATAGATAGTTGATCCACAGGGAAGAAGTGTCTTTCTGAGTATATTATCCTGGTTATTAAGCTCTTATGTCTTGGCTTCTACTCTATGAGGCTGGAATAGGACTCTGCATTTTCTTTTTTGCCAGCTGGGTCCTTGTTGGTTCTGCCAGTAGGGGATGACTGGAAGGCTGAAGTGGGAGAAGAGACTTGTTTTTTTCTGTTTTGCTTGCTTGCTTTTGGTATCATCTCATCCATCAGGATTTCAGTGTCAGTATTTGATTCCAGTATAACCAGAAATATCCTTAGTGTGTCCCCACTCACTGACACCAGCACCAACCAGTCACAACCCCTCCATTCATTAAGTTCTGGATCCTAGCCCTATGGGACCCCTTTTTAAAGCCTCTTACATTTTAGTAATCCCTTTTTTTGTTGTTGTTGTTGTTTCCCCTTTTTTTTTCCCGTTGTTTCCCTTTTTCTAGAAGTGGTGATTTTTTTTTTTTTTTTTAAAGATTTTATTTATTCATGAGAGACACAGGCAGAGACACAGGCCTAGGGAGAAGCAGGCTCCCTGCAGGGAGCCTGATCCCTCCAGGATCATGCCCTGGGCTGAAGGCGGCGCTAAACTGCTGAGCCACCAGAGCTGCCCTAGAAGTGGTGAATTGGTGTGGTTTCTATCTCCTGATTGGACCCTAATACTGTTTACTAAATTTTAATTCTATTTTTCTATTCCATTACCAGTTACATATAAAGTTTTTATTAAAATTTAGCAAGTAATTTTCCATCTTTTCTGATGCTAATCATTTCTCATGTATGAATGTTTTACTTAATATATTTTAAATCAATGAATTCTGAATTTTCTGAACTTAAAATGAGGTAAAATATTACTTTGTTTTAAGGATGTGAATATGAAAATTTATTGGTGATACACATAATTTAATATTAAAGACTATATATAATGATAGAAACATCTCCAAACATCAATTTACATCTTGTTTACTCTAGTTTCATTTGGACAGCACTTATTTTCTTACATCATCTCTACCTGGGACACATTAAATGGGTATAATTAAAAAATCTTATAGAAAGCTTACCACCAACACCTTTTCATTCCAGAAAATGTGTGCGATTTTGAAATATTTACTTTGCATTTATTTTGTAAGTGAAAAATATGGAACTCATTAATTTTTGCCTCTTAAGCACTTTGTCTCAAGATAATCAACGTGTGTCATTAGCCTACCTTCCACAAATCCAATTAATTAGGCACAAAAAAGCTGCAGCATGTCTTAATGTGCCAGAGGTGAGCAACAATGGTGGGGCCTGGTTACTCTCAGTCTCTCACTCACCTTCAGTACACCTGTGTTCCCTGTGTGATGTGTGAATTTTTGTATAGGTCCTCTGAGGGTGCTAGTGTCAGCTGACTAATTTACAGTTAGTAATAATCTCACTCCTAGATTTTTAGGGAAAAAAAAAAGTTTTTGTGAAAGTCTACAACCCCTTTTTTAGAATGCTTGGGAGTCGAGTTTATACTTTTGGATTTTAGAACTATAATATATGTTTGCGACACAGTACGAAACACCCACTTTGAAGTCCACATCTGGACCATGTAATCAAATAAATTAATATTTCTGCAGGGAAGCATGTGAATAATTACACTAAGGGGATGATAAAGACTACCTACTATATATAGCCTTTTGTTTTTTCAGATCAAGGTTTATCACTAAGTGAGTTTGCTGCTAACTTTCAAAACACTTAGAGTTTGTAATTATAGGTAAGACATTGTGGACTTCTATTTTCTCCTGCATTTCAAAGGATCATGTTCTGTATCTCCTGAGTTGTATACCTCACTTGGGGAAACCATTGCTCTAAGTCACCTAGAGGAACTTAGGCATTTTAAGTACTTATAGGAAAATGGCTTTTTAAAAAAGAATATTCCTCATCTTTTTTTTTTTTTTTTTAAAGATTTTATTTATTTATTCATAGAGACACACAGAGAGAGAGAGAGAAAGAGAGAGGCAGAGACACAGGCAGAGGGAGAAGCAGGCTCCATGCGGGGAGCCCGATGTGGGACTTGATCCGGGATCTCCAGGATCACACCCCAGGCTGCAGGCAGCACTAAACCGCTGCGCCACCAGGGCTGCCCTATTCCTTATCTTCTTAAACTCATTTATTTTCATATATCCCCATATCATTCAGCTTGCCTCTTTTACCATCATGTCTGGATTACAGTGATAGAACATCTCCATTGGACCTAGGAACATAGCAACAATTTTCATTTTTTTTAATTGAAATAAAATTGACATACAATGTTATATTAGCTTTAGGTGTACAACAGTGATTGAGCAGTTCTGTCATTACTCAATATTCACCATACTGAACGTAGTTATCATCTGTCACCGAAGTTATTACTATATTATTGACTATATTCCCTACATTGTACTTTTCATCTCTGTAAGTTATTTATTTTGTCACTGGAGGTTTGTACCTCTTAAACCCCTTCACCTATTTTTTGCCTGTCCCCCTACACCTTTCCCTTTTGGCAACCACTAGTTTGTTCTGTATGAGTTTCTTTCCCTTTTTGTTGTTGGTTTTTTCATTTTTTTTAAGGTTCATGTATAAGTGAAATCAAATATTTGTCTTTTTCTGTATGAGCTCTTTTACTTAGCATAATACCCTTTAGATCCACCCATGTTGTGAAGGGCAAGACTTCATTCTTTCTTGTGTCTGAGTAATTAATTCTCCATTGTGTGTGTGTGTGTGTATACACACATCATTATTCATTCGTCTGTTAATAGACATGCAAGTTACATCTTTATTTTGGCTATTGTAAATAATGCTGCAGTAAACAAAGTGGTACACATATCTTTTTTTTTTTTTTTTTTTTTTTTTTTTTTTTTCACATATCTTTTTGAATTAGTGTTTTCATTTTCTTTGGGTAATACCCAGCAGTGGAATTACTGGATCATATGGTAGTTCTATTTTTTATTTTTTTGAGGAACCTCCATAGTGTTTTCCATACTGGTTCCACCAGCTTACATTCCCTCCAACAGTGCATGAGAATTCCCTTTTCATCACATCCTTGCCAACATTTGTTATTTTCTTTTTGATACCAGCCATTCTTACTGGTGTGAGGTGATATCTTACTGTTGTTTTGACTTGCATTTCTAGATGATTAGTGATGCTGAGCATCTTTTCATATGTCTATTAGCCATCTGTACTTCTTTTGAAAAATGTCTATTCAGGTATTCTGCCTATTTAATTGGTTTGTTTTACTGTTTAGTTTTATGTGTTATTTATATATTTTGGATATTAACCTTTTATCAGCTATATCATTTGCAAATATCTTCTCCCATTCAGTAGGTTGCCTTCTTGTTATGTTGATGGTTTCCTTTGCTGTAAAAGCCTTTTAGTATGATGTAGACCCAATAGTTTTTTTTTGCTTATGTTTCCTTTGCTTGAGGGAGGAGACATCCAAAAAAATGTTACTAAAGCTCGTGTCCAAGGGATTACTGCCTAAGTTTTTTTCCCATAAGTTCTATGATTTAGGGTCTTATATTTAGATGTTTAATCCAGTTTGAGTTTATTTTCATGTATGTTGTCCAGTTTCATTCTTTTGCATGTAGCTGTCTAGTTTTCTAGTTTTCCCAACACCCATTGATGGAAGAGACTCCATTGTATATTCTTGCCTCTTTTGTTGTAAATTAATTGACCGTATAAGCGGGGTTTTTTTCTGGACTCTATTCTGTTCCATTGATCAGTGTCTATTTTCATGCCAGCACTGTAGTGTTTTGATTACTATTACTTTGTAGTATCACTTGAAATCTGAGATTGTGATATCTTCAGCTTTGTTTCTTCTTTCTGAAGATTACTTTGGCTATTTGGGATCTTTCATGATTCCATATGGTTTTAGGATTATTCTACCTCTGTGAAAAATGCTGTTGGTATTTTGATAAGGATTGCATTAAGTCTGTGGATTATTTTAGGTATTACGAACATTTCAACAATATTAATTGTTCCAGGCTATGGGCACAATGTCTTTTTCTGTTTATTTCTATTGCCTTCAGTTTCTATCATCAATATTTTACAATTTTCTGTGTTCAAGTCTCAAGTCTTTCACCTCGGTTGAATTTTATTTGCAGGTTTTTATTACTTTTGATACATTTGTAAAAGGGATTTTTTTTTTAAAGATTTTTTTAAATTTTTATTTATTTATGATAGTCACAGAGAGAGAGAGAGAGGCAGAGACATAGGCAGAGGGAGAAGCAGGCTCCATGCACCTGGAGCCCGACGTGGGATTCGATCCAGGGTCTCCAGGATCGCGCCCTGGGCCAAAGGCAGGCGCTAAACCGCTGCGCCACCCAGGGATCCCAAGGGATTGTTTTCATAATTTCTCTTTCTGCTACTTCATTATTAGTGTTATTAGTGCAACAGATTTCTGTATATTAATTTTGCATCCTGTAACTTTGCTGGATCCATTTATTAGTCCTAATAGTTTTTTGGTGGCATTGTAGGGGTTTTCTGTGTATGGTAGGTAATCTGCAAATAATGATGAATTCCTTATCAATTTGGATGCCTTTTCTTTCGTTTTTCTTTGCTGTGGTTAGGATTTTCAGTACTATCTTGAATAAAAGTGGCAAGGTGGACATTTTTGTCTTGTTTTTGATCTTAGAGTATTGAGTATGATGTTAGTTATGGGTTTATGATATATGACCTTAATTGTGTTGAGGTGTATTCCCTCTAAGTCCACTTTGTTGACAGTTTTTGTTAATTTTAACAGTTTTTATCTGTGTAAACAGATTCTTGTGAAATAGTCTGGTACTTATCTTTAAAACTGTTTTGAAGGGAAAATGGGTTCTGAATTCTGTATAACTGGCTTGTACATGAATCGATAGAATACAACTAAGATAAGGTGGGATTTAACTTAGTGGAGGAGGTAAGGGAACATAGCAGATAGTCCAGACATTCATTTATCATTTTGGAATACTTTTTTTTTTTTTTTTTAAAGCACATTTACCTTTGTAGGTAATTGCATTGGTAAGGATTGGTTTATATTCTGTAAGCACATTCATGATAGGGGTATTTGGTTTTCTCCCGGGGTAGATTTATCTTCTTGATGATAATTTTGTTCCTAAAAAGGCAAGAAATGAGATGGAAACTTTTGTACTAAAAAAAAGTTATTTGATTTTTAAGAGTTTTGCAGGGCTAATGATAATTATAACAGCTTGACTACTAGGATAGGACTCAATAACTTACAGTATTTTGAATCTAAAAGGTTGAATGGGGAACATGATGCCCTAGATATGTAATTATTCTTTATTTTTAAAAGATTTTATTTAGTTACTCATGAGAGAGGCAGAAACATAGGCTGAGGGAGAAGCAGGCTCCCCGTGGGGAGCCCCATGCAGGACGGGATCATACCCTGAGCTGAAGGCAGACACTCAACTGCCACCCAGGTGTCCCTGTAACTATTCTTTAAATAAGATCAATTGGAGAAAAAAACCCTGGTGGAGCGAAGACCTTAATAAGAAGGTCAAGCTTTGTAATCAGACCCACCTAGGTTTGAATTTGAGCCTGTCACTTACAAATGTGTGACTTCAGATAGGACTTACCTGAGTCTCAATATCTTCATCTATACATGGGGATCATAATGCCTACCTTTTAGTATTGTTGGGAAAGTTAAGTAAGATGTGTGTGAAGCACATTAGCTTGATGTGATAATGAATAGTGGCCAGTATTATTAATAATAACAATCTTATTTTCATTAATTTAGTATTTCTCAAGAGAAAGGAATGTGGGATATACCAACCAGCTGGCAGGTCACAAAGGCCTTACCCTCATTAGGAATTTTAATTATTGTTGAGACAGTTTCTAAACTAGTAAGTAGTTTGAAGGTTCAGGGAGAGTAAGATTCATACTATTGTCGGTTAAATCTCTTTAATCTCTATAATACTTTTTGTTACATTGATTTGGGGTTAAAGTTGAATGAATCCTTAAATCAGAGATAGGATTTCTTGTTTGGTTGAGTGACATCAATACTTATGCCACAATAAGTAATTAATTATGTTTAAATACAGGCTAATGACTTGTAAATTATTATTATTTTTAACATTAGGTGAAATCTTTCAATTCGGGCACAAATTTAGAAGATTAACTAGGTGCCATATTAGTCTATTAGGATTTTTTTAATTTTAAAAATGTTTTAGAATTTATCGCTTAATAGGTAAGACATCCAAGTAGATTAATGAGTGGTAAGTAGTTGTGAACCCATCTAAAAACAAAATGCCCTATGTACTTCTACCCAATTTTATTACTTTCCCTCCCCTTTTAAGGTAACCATTATCCAGAAATTTGTTACCACTTTTGGGTTTTTTAACATTTATGCTATGTTTTTATGTACCTGTAAACTATATATAGTACTTAATTTGCAACATTTTGTATTCTTGTATAGTTTTTAAAAATTCAGCATTATGGTTGAAGGATTCATTTCTGTTGAATTGTGTGACTATTGAACATTAATTTTTAGGTATTCCATTCTATACCTAATATATGTTTCCATTTTTTTGTTAATGAACAATTATTTTGTTTACTTTTTTCTTTTGCTATTACACAAAGTGATAATTTAGGTGTTTTTGTTCCATGTTGAAGTGCTTTTTGTAGAGTGTACTGCTTGTAGTGAGAATTTTAGTTCTCTCTTTCAATCATCTTTTCTAACTAGAAATTTAACATTTTAAATCTTAAATAAATCCGTGCTTTGTGATTCTGAGCTGTTTTCCTTGGCTCCCTTAAGAACTGTGGTCATTGATCTTGACCAGCATGATTTATTGTTCTCATAAAATTTTCCAACAAAAAGACCTAAGCTATGTAAATTATCTAAGTTTTTGAATTTAGATGAGACGCCATTAAAATGTAGAGCAGATGGTCATTTGAGTATTGGTAGAATGAGTCAAAAGCTGTCATCAGGTGGTTCATTTAATGGTGGCAGATGTTTTCATAAAGGGTAGCAAAGGAAAAGAGCATTAAGTCTCGAGGGTAATATGGTATTCTATAGGAAGGAGAAAAAGGACTAATAGGTTTAGTTAGGGAATTAAGTTTTATGAAATGAACATTTTAAGGAATAGCACTTGCCAAAGCTAAGGAGGTTTATACTGGGAGGGAATGGTTTTAGAGGAGAATGGATTGGGTGGATGTAGTAAGGGGAAACAAGCCACTGATGTAAGAGATCAGTAAAATGTTGGTTTTGTTTATTAAATACCCTTTCTCCTTTTTGTATTTTCTTTAAATATCAACTTTTGTTTTAAAGTCAATTGATTGCATTCTCATTAAAAATTGTGTAGTGCTTATTTTGATGGTGGAGTTGACTGCTTTGTTTACTTTTTCCAATTCTCAGCCTTAGTCTCTTTCACAGCTGTTCAGTAGCTTTGTTGGCATTTGAACTGTGAGAACCAAGAAAGGATTTGGATGTGCTTTTGTGTGCATTAATGGTTTTCTTGAAGTATTCTTTAAAACCATGCATTGTAGGGTTTTTTTTTTTTTTTTTTAACCAGTTATTGTGTGATTAAAATGGCTCCTTTTAAAGAAAACTTATACTTAGATTATGAGCTCAGGAATGTTGTTATCATTGTGCTTTGTGGAAAATGAGCTTAGAGATGAAAAATAAGTCAATAAGAGTAGCTGAAAACTGGACTTTTCATTTTTGGTCAGATCAGGCGGTTGGGATACATTTTCTCTTTGCCCTCATCAATCTACTCTTATTTGAAGAGCTGCATAGTTAAGGTTAAACCTCTACGTGCACAGTGGATACTAATTTGTTTAGTGCATTTTACTTTTTGTGATGACATAGGAGCCTACTTTAGATCTATTCAGAAACTACTGTGTGGACACTTACTGTTACTGACATTTGATATCAATTATGGTATTTTGGTCATGGTGCTTTCCTGGGGTAAGACAGGTTAGCCTGTGACTGCAAGCGTGGTACCAATGAGGAGTGTAGTCAGATAAAGCATATGCTTTCTTTTCATGAAATAGTTGTTAGTGTAAAGGGTTAAAAGATAAAAACTTCAAAGAAGTAGTTACATATTCTATTTCTGGAGTATTGGAAAGTTGGTTTCTGTAAATATTTGCTGTAAATATCATGTTTTTGTTTTATTTTAATTTATAGCTTATTTACATTAGCATCTCTGGTGACAAGCTCATATTAAATGCTCCTCCTCACTCAGCTGCTACCTAGAATTAATATACACTTAGTGTAGAAGATTTAGGAAACCACAAAGGGTAATCCCACCAGTATATTTTGGGGGGATTATCTTTCTGGTTTTTCTGTGCAAGTGTATTATGTATCTTATATAATGGTATACTATAGTTTTGCAAACTACTTTATAAAATAGTAATGAGTTTGTGGAAAAAATGAAGTTTATCATGTCAGTAATATTTCTTCTACAACATGGTTTAATTGCATGGAATTTCTATGAATTACCATAGCTTACGCATAAATAGCCACATAGTTTTGATGTAGGTTATGTTAAATTTTTGTTTTTATCTACAAACAACTTAGTATCTTTGGATGTACTTTTTAAAAAATTTGAAGACAGGGTCAGAGCCTTAAGGCATTTGAATCATTTTGCAAATACCTTTCACAAAGATTGTTGAATTTATAGTTCCTTCTCAGCAAAATCTGACTGGCTCATTCTTCACATGCATGTATTATTTTTAATCAGTGCCAATTTGAGAGGATGAAATTGGACTTGTTTTGTGTGTTTAAAATAAATCATGAAAATAATATGTTTATGGGCACCTGGGTGGCTCAGTCGGTTAAGCATCTGACTTTGGCTCCAGTCATGATCCCAGGGTCCTAGATTCGAGCCCCACGTCAGGCTCCCTGATAAAACAGCGGAGAGCCTGTTTCTTCCTTTCCCTCTGCTGCTACCCCCCCCCCCCCCCCCCCCCCCCCCCCCCCCCCCCCGTCTACTCTCTCTCTTTCGCTCTCTCACTCAAATAAATAAATAAAATCTTAAGAAAATAATATGCTTATAATAAAACTAAACAGTTCTAAAGTATATAGAATTAAACATGAAAGTGATCATCCCTTATCCTCCTGTATCCTGAACCCTGTCAGCTGTTTGGGGTAGGTTTTCAGATTTTCTCTATCTGTATATTGGGTGCTCATGTGGACATGTGTGTGAATTCTAGTTTCATGTTATCTTAGACTACTCAAAATTGTAAAATATGTTCAACTTTTTTTCTAGCACTTTTATGATTTTCTGTCTTCATATTTAGCTTATTTATCTTTAGTTTGTTTTTGGTATGTTGTGCTGTGGGAACTATAATAAAATTCATACTTTAAAAAAAAAACTTACTTTGTTTCAGTTAAAATGGTTATAGATTACCCCAAAACTTAGTGGTGTGAAACAATTTATATGTTCATGGCTTCCATGGATTGGAGATTTGGAGACAGTTTGGTGAACAGTTGGTCTCTGCTCTGCAATGTCTGGGGCCTTAGCTTGAAGTGTCAGACCGTGGAGGGGCTGGCATAGCCAGGTTCCCTTGGGCATCTCCTTCTATCTCTATGCGGCTCTCTCCCTGTTCTCCTCTATCATAGTCATCTTCAGGGTAGCCAGACTTAGAATGAAGAACTCTCAAGGCATGCAGGGTCTGAATTCTGAGGGAGAGAGAAAGACAAGTGGCACCTGCATTGTCTTTTATGATCTAACCTCAGAAGTCACGCAGTGTTACTTCTGCTTCCTTATGTTCATCACGGCAGTTGCCAATGTCCACGTTCAGTGGGAGGGAAAAGAAACCTTCCTCCTAATGGTCTTCTGTCATTATCACATTGTCACAAAAGTAGTTAAGATGGATATATATCGGTATGGTCCCCTTTGGAAAACATAATCTGCCACACCATTCCTCCACTGTAAATATGTACTTAGTCTTTCAGGAATCTAACTGGTATAAAATTTACATAAAGAACAAAGATACACTTGTATTTCATTATTAAAATCTGTGAATTTTAAAAAACTCATATTGTGAATTGCTATTTCTTATTATAAGTTGCAGTTTTATAAAAATTTACAATTCAGTTTAATAGTCCTGTGTCAGATATTGTTATGATATTTGTCATTTCTATCTCTTGATTGATTTTAGAATTTAAGAAATATCTGTGTGAGCTAGAATAATTTCTTAACTTTGTAAACATTTGCTATTTGTGTTGGGAAATAATAACTACAAGAATAATTGTAGATTTTTTTTCAAAATGAACATTATAAAGAATTATGTATTGATTTAAAGTAAAATATAGTAAATTCTTAGTAACTCAAGAGATGATTACCCAGTTTATGGATTATTTGGTACCTTAAGAAAATCTTTATGTGATAAAAAACATAACTTTTTTTCTGTGAATTCATTTGTATTCTCAAAAAATAATAGATAATGGTTGTATTTCACCTTTGATTTATGTTCTACATGACTGAAGCGTGTAATACTAGTAAATGCTAGTAGGTTTGAGTTGTATGGCTTAAACCTGTGGTTTTAATTTTAGTAGACATTCAGTTTAGAGTATAATTTCTTTTGTGCCTATCGCTGGTGATCATTTTCATGGTTGATGCAGTCAGACTTAATTAGCCATAGGATAGTATACTGGTGAGTAGTGGATCTACTGGTTTGTGGGACTGTTGAGTAGTAGTGGATCTGCTGGTTTGTAGGACTATCTTGCATGGCAGTTGTGTTCACTGTTGCTGTGCTGGAGTGAAAACATTTTAAGAGGAACTGAGAAGACATATATAACTGCAGGTAAATCAAGTTTTGGGGGAAAACCTGAGATAAAACAGTAATGAGAGAAATGCCATGGAGAAGGTAGGTAATTTGCTAAAATCACATGAATAATTGAATATTCCCTCTAAGTAGTCTCCGGGAAATTGAGAATTTAAAAGTTCTTTGATTTTCTGTATAAGTTGCCAAATTTGCTTGGGATATATGATGATTTTGATCACCAAGTTATTTAAGTAGATGATGATTAGTACATTTAATAAATTCTGTGTTAAGATTAAATTAAATATAGTATAATTTTTTTTTATATTTGCATTTTCCTTTAAAGCCTTTCAAAGTGTTTTTACCTCTGGAAATCCCTTTAGCATCATAAGGTCCCTTTCTAAATTGTCTTTGTCGGCTTGGGCTACCATAGCAAACTACTAGAGTGGGTGGTTGGTTAACAGGAATTTATTTCTTGTAGTTCTGGAGGCTGGGCAGTCCAAGATCAAGGTGCTGGCTAATTCAGTTCCCTGATGAGAAGTGTCTTCGTGGCTTGCTGCCTTCCCCCTTGTGTCCTCTTGTGGTAGAGAGAGAGAGACTGCTTAACTTTTTTCTCTTTTAAGGATACTAGTCTCGTTATGCAGGCCCCATCCTCATTATCTCTTCTAAACTTAGTTATCTCTCATAGGTTTCCCCTCAGATATCAGCACATTGAGGGTTAGGGCTTCAACATATGAATTTTAGGGGGAGGAGAACACTTTCAAACCATAACACATATAAAAGGAAGTATTTTCTCAATTTATAGATGAGAGTATTGATCCCAGAGTATTTTAAATTAATTCCTGATATTTCCTAGCAAATAAGAGAACTAGTTTCTTAAATATCCTTGTTTTTACCATTTACTGAGACCATTTAAACCTGCAAGTCAAAAACAAACAAACAAACAAACAAACCTGCAAGTCAGAAATCATGTCTTGTTATTTCCCAGCCTGACTAAAGTTTATCTCTAAGTCTCTGACAGTGTTTCACATTTTTGCCAAACAAATGAAGCTCCTCCTGGTTCATTGAACACATGCTGTGCTCTTCTGAGA
The DNA here is from genome assembly GCF_011100685.1 of Canis lupus familiaris. Taxonomy (NCBI): domain Eukaryota; kingdom Metazoa; phylum Chordata; class Mammalia; order Carnivora; family Canidae; genus Canis; species Canis lupus. The sequence continues at coordinate 66,346,074 of NC_049228.1, read as the reverse complement.
TTTCTTCTTTCTTCCTTTGAAAGGTCTACTCATCAAGTATTTCTAGAAAACTTGTCCTGATTCTTTTTTCATTTTGTTTCTTAGATGAGTATCTATTAATAGAGGTCTGGACTTGGAATTTTAAGTATATGCTTATTTATGTATGTATGTTTGTATGTATGTTAATGGCTCTGTTTCTGTTTTTTGTTTTTTGTTTTTTTAAAGTAGAGCAGTTCTTGATTTCAATTTATTGTACTATTATTTGTTCCTCAATATCTCTTATCTATTTGTTTTCTCTTGAATGATCTCATTTATACTTTTTGGGGTTACATTTTATAACTTTTGTTTTCTAACCCATAACCACCAACTCCTAAATTGCTCCTGACTCTGTTTTTTTCCCTCGGCTTCTACTAGTTTTATCCTTATTTAAAGTACCATTATTTTCACATGGATTGTTATGTAAATTTCTTATAATTTACATAACATAATATGTAAATTGTAATATGTAAATACATAATTGACCCCTTTTCTCCAGCCACTTTAATTTTCTTCCTTTCTGTTCTCCATACTACATCAGGAATGATATTTGAAAGCAGCAGAGGGCCTGCCCACACACAGTAGCAGTGAAATAGTGAATGAAATCAGTAGGTACTGATGTCTGCTATCGTCCCTATCCCTGAAATCAAGAATTTGTGTGGCAGGAGAGTGTGGAATCATTGCATGGGAAAAGTATTTGGTGTTGGGTGTCGTGCTCTTTTGTAGTTCAGTAGGGATCCCAACTTCCTTCTACTTCCTCCCACCCCCTTTTCATTTAACCATCTCAGCTCAAGTACAAGTTTATCTTTGTGTTCGACTTTTTATTTAAAATCTGGTTACCTAATAAGATTTTAAACTTGAATATGGAAAGTGGGTTTTTTTCTTTTCCTTATCAGGAAACAGCAATAATGTGTTAGTTCTTCTAAAGTTTAGTAATAACTTTACTACTTTTGTGTTCTAGCTCGTGTGTGTGTGTGTGTGTGTGTGTGTGTGTGTATATGTATATATAGCACTTTCTTTCTTTTTTTTTTTAATTTTATTTATTCATTAGAGACACACAGAGAGAGGCAGAGACATAGGCAGAGGGAGAAGCAGGCTCCATGCAGGGAGCCCGATGTGGGACTCGATCCTGGGTCTCTAGGATCAGGCCCTGGGCTGACGGCAGGCGCTAAACCATTGAACCACTCAGGGATCCCCTATATAGCACTTTCTTATTTGATTCTCAGAACAGCCCTTATCTTTATTTTTTTTATTTTTATTTTTTTATGAAATAATGGGAGAATTTAATAAAATATACTAGTTGAGGACAGTGGTTAAGTTCACACACAGATCACTGCGTTAGAAAACCCAGATTTAAATACTAGTTCCACTGTTTCATTGCAGTATTGACTTTTTTTTTTTTTTAAGATTTTATTTATTCATGAGAGACACAGAGGGAGAGGCAGAGACACAGGCAGAGGGAGAAGCAGGTTCCCTGCGGGAAGCCTGACGTGGGACTCAATCCCAGGACCCCTAGATCATGATCTGAGCCATCCAGTTGCCCCAGTATTGACTTTGCTTAGCCTCAGTTTTCTTATCTATAAAACTCAAAACAAGACCTAATCTTTAAATAACACAATGCCTCCTCCAAAGGGAACGGAGTTTCTGAGAACTAAAGAGACTCCTTTTATTTAATCATGGAAAATTACTAAACTTACACAAAATAGAGAATTATATAATGAACGTCCCTATTACCCACCTTCAACATGAGCAGTCTTGTTTCATCTAAACCTTATCTTCTCTGCTTGAAGTAAATACTATTATTTTATATGTAAATACTTGAGTTAAAATGAGTCTTTCAGGTGCACAAAGATAGCTAGTGAAAGCCAGAACTCAAATCCAGGAGAGTGTTAGTGTTGTATGGCAATATAGCCCTTGCTTTGTAATTCAATATTGGGCTTGATACATACCATAACATAGTGACACTAATGTTCACAGGCCCCACATTGTTTAAAACTTCCAGTTACTTACTTACTTACTTACTTACTTACTTACTTACTTATTTATTTATTTATTTATTTATTTATTTATTTATTTATCTATTTATTTATTTATTTATTTTAGATTCTATCTATTTATTCATGAGAGGCACAGAGAGATACAGAGGTAGGCAGAGGGAGAAGCAGGCTCCATGCAGGGAGCCTGATGAGGGACTTGATCCCAGGACCGCAGGATCACGCCCTGAGCCAAAGGCAGACTCTCAACTACTGAGCCACCCAGGCATCCCAAAAAACTTCTAGTTTTAATTTCTAACTATAACAGATAGTAAAGAAGCCTTATCCCCAAATTTGTTACCCTAAAATGTTATTTGCATTACTTTAATAGTGGTACCTTTTATAGTCTTTGTCTTTGTCATTCATGTATCATTTTTAGTGGAAGTCATATTGCCAAATGTTTATTTCCTTTTTCTAGACTTTATTACTTCTGTAGGAAAACAAACGAGCAATTTCGACTATAGTATACTGTTTTCTTTGTACACTGAAAACTTATTTGGTAATCTTTTCCTAAAGTTTGTTTTTTTGGGATGGAGAGTTTGGCAATATCCAGGGATAGATGCTTAAATTGATAGTTTGTTTCTGTGATATCATGATGATAAACTTGCTTTTTCTTTTGGCATAATTGTTTACCTGGAGAGTAGGTTGAAATTCTTTAAGAGATTCTGGGTTTTTGATGTGGTTTTACCATATCTACTTAGTGGTAAATGATTCTTCTTTCTGTCACTAGATTGAATATAAGTTTGTTTGTGGATGACAGCAAAGACAGTGCTATCAAGAAGTACTCTTAACTAGTGAATAAAGAAGTGATAGAAAATGTTTAGTCTATAATTTATACTGATGTAAACACTTGAAATATGTTGTCTTGAAACTATGTATGGTACATTTGAAATATTATTTCCTACCCTTTTGAATTACTTTGCAAGATGCTCTGTTCTTATCTTTCCCCCAGGGAATAGTATTCAAGTAAATAATATTTGTAATTAATGCAAGCATGTATCTTTGTTTTAATAGGTATCAAGCATGATGGAACCATGTGTGATACCTGCCGCCAGCAACCAATCATTGGCATTCGATGGAAATGTGCAGAATGTACAAATTATGATTTGTGCACTGTTTGTTACCATGGAGATAAACATCACTTAAGACATCGCTTTTATAGAATTACTACACCAGGAAGTGAGAGGTAGGGTAAACAGTTTTTTCTTTAGTTATAATTCCTTGTGTATATTCAATTTTTTATACTATTCCACCTTAAAAATAGGATTTGGAAGTGGCTTGACAGCTAGCTTAATATCAGGATGTAGGAAATAAGAGGCTAGATATGGACCAGGCCTGCCATAGAGTGAGAAAAGAGTTCTGTGAAGTTGGAGCTGTATGTATTTTCAGGATAATTTGAGCTCTTCTTTGTCTAGCAGGGAGACTTGGCATTCCTCAGTATTTGGAAATGCAAGGGCAGCCCAAGAGAGGCTGATTATTTTCTTCTTACTGTGCATTCTATTCTGTTAATCACTACCAGATGAACACTAAGGGCCCATTGATTGAATCAATAGGCGATTATTAAGACTATGTAGCCCCTCTTATGCTTGTGTACATTTGAAGATGACTAAAACACAATATTTCTTTTTGAAAAAGATCTATTTATTTAGAGAGAGCAGAGGGAGGGGCAGAGGGAGAGAGAGAGAATCCCAGCAGACTCCCCACTATACACAGAGCAGGAAGCAGGGTTCAGTCTCATGACCCTGAGATCATGACCTGAGCTGAAATCAAGAGTCAGATGGTCAACTGACTGAGCCACCCAGGTACCCCTAAAATAGTGTGTGTTTTTTTTTCTTTTACAGATTTTATTTATATATTTGATAGAGAAAGCACAAGCAGAGGGAGAGGAGAAGCAGACTCCCTGCTGAGCAGTGAGCCTGATGTTAGGCTTGATTCCAGGACCCTGGGATCATGACTGGAGCCAAAGGCAACGCTTCCAGACACCTTCCCTTTTTCTTTTTTTCTTTTTAAGGAGTTTATAAGCTAAGGGATTACTTGACCAGCAGTGATTATCATGTGATATTTTGGACTATATATAGAGATTATTAGTATTAAGACACTTAACAGGGATCCCTGAGTGGCGCAGCGGTTTAGCGCCTGCCTTTGGCCCAGGGCGCGATCCTGGAGACCCGGGATCGAATCCCACATCGGGCTCCCGGTGCATGGAGCCTGCTTCTCCCTCTGCCTGTGTCTCTGCCTCTCTCTCTCTCTTTGTGTGACTATCACAAATTAAAAAAAAAAAAAAAAAAAAAAAAGGTTAAAAAAAATAAGACACTTAATACTAAGTGTCTTAGCAAAGAGAGGTTAATATTGATAGTGAATTAGTACAGAATTTCAAGTGATTGAATCTTTTCATGTAGATAGATAAGAATAATGTATAGGAGCAAGAAACTAACCAGTCCTAGGGTGGCAGCAGGAGTAGTAGAAAAATGGGTTTGGGTATCAGATGATCCCAGTTCAAATTCTGGTCCTGCTCTTTATTAACTGAATAGTTTTGAACACGTTGTTTATTGTCTTTTGCTTATAATTTTTAAAGTTAGAGCATAATAAAGATATTTTAAAACTGAATAGAATAACGAGATAAAATTAGCAAAACAAAAGGAAAAACCCCAAACCTTTTTGATTTTATGAATGAGAAGGATATAGAAGAATAAGGGAAAGATGGCCTTGGAGAACCTTGCTGGTCCAGATTATTGAGTATAGAATTCTTTCAAGGCCCATAGTCCTTTTGTAAGTCACTACTTTGGAGACAAGTTAGTGTTGGATCAAATCCAGGCCACTGATGTATTTTACTTGGCTATACTGTGCTCTAAAATTTTGAACACATGTGCACTTGCACATACACACACCAAAGACTGGCCCCATTGGGGATTTGTTCATGGTAACAGTTGGATGACAGGAGCATCTGTACCCATTAGACAAATCATAGTCTTGAGTTCCCCCAAAGTCCCTGCCACTCCCTTTTGTCTTCCTGTGCCTCGGATCAAGTGTCACTTGCCATTTGTCATTACTGTGGTGTTATCTTTTGGGCCTTAATATATGCTACTTCCCTGTAAGGATAGGAGTTTGCCACTTCTAAAGTGGTGAAGGATATAGTAATACTCTGAAGAGGTTAGACTGGATTCATATGTTGATTTCATTCCATTTCATTATTATTTAGCTCTTGTGACCTTGGGTAAATCACTTACCTCTTTGAGACTCTTGTTTCCTCATTTGTAAAATGGATAAATGGATAAAATAACAATTGCTTCTCTTAAGGAATATAACAGACTTTTACACTTTTGTAAGCTTTTACTCATAGTAAAAGCTCAGTAAATATTAGATACTATTCTAATTACTACTGTCATCATCATCATCACCTGTGGAACGTAAAGGTATTTATGTATCATGCTGTTAAGGTATTAACTAGAACAAAGAAAAATCTTTTGTGTTTTTAAAACAATCATTTTTATATTTTTATAATTTTATTTTTAAAAATAAATTGGGGTGCCTGGGTGACTTGGTTGAACATCTGACTTGGTTTTAGCTCAGGTCATGATCTCAGAGTTGTGGTATTGAGCCCCACATCAGACTCTTAACTCAGTGAGGAGTCTGCTTGAGATTCTCTTCCTTTCCCTGTCCCTCTGTGCCCCCCCCCCCCCCCCCCCCGGCTTGCTGGCTGTCTCTCTAAAATAAATGTAAAAATCTTTTTTTTTTTTTTTAAATAAATGTAAAAATCTTAAAAAATTACAGGCAGGGCACCTGGGTGAGTCAGGCATCCAACTTGTGATTTCAGCTCAAGTCATGATCTCAGGGTCGTGAGATCCAGCCTGGCACTGGGCTCTGTGTTGAGTGTGGAGCCTGTTTGGGATCATTATTACCACCCCCCCCCCCCAAATATAAATGTAACCTATTTTTGTATAATTTTAAAATAAATACTTTTATTTTTAGGGTTCTTTTAGAGTCTCGTAGAAAATCTAAGAAGATTACAGCCAGAGGGATCTTTGCAGGTGCCAGAGTGGTACGAGGAGTGGACTGGCAGTGGGAAGATCAGGATGGAGGAAATGGACGTAGGGGAAAGGTGAAATTTTTTTTTTATTAATTCATGTTATTGTAGAATATTTTATGTTCAGGAGATTTTTATTAGTATCATTGAATTTCTTGGCCCATTTTTTCTTATGCCAGTAACAGTTTTTAAAATCTTCATTTCTTTTTTTTCTGGAAGAAAAAAGATTGTTTCTGCCACATTGTAAATATTGACATTCATCCGGAAAGTTATTGAGTAGATTTTACCTTTTACTTTGAGGTTTCATATCGCCATTTTGCTGCTCAGAATGTATTTCTGAGTATCCTCTTTGGGCCAGTCCTCCTTATACAGTATGTCATCCGTTTGACTTTTTTGTTACTAAGATTTCATTTGAGTTTACTTGTTTTGTATTTCATTCCCTTGAAAGTCTGTTTCTAGGGGTGTGTAATAGCTACTTTTGTTATCTAGTCTATTTAACTCTGTTACCCTTCTCAGGTAATTGGCCAGGAGTCAATTATAGCAGTTATTCTGAAGGGAATTTTGGAGGCACCTGAGTGGCTCAGTGGTTGAGCGTCTGCCTTTAGCTCAGGGCATGATCCCGGGTCTGGGGATCAAGTCCCACATTGAACTCCCTGTGAGGAGCCTGCTTCTCCCTCTGCCTATGTCTCTGCCTCTCTCTCTGTGTCTCTCATGAATAAGTAAATAAAATCTTAAGGAAAAAAAAAGGGAATTTTGTGTAGCTTGTTTAATTGGGGTGGGATAGCCAGAGATATTGGGGTAACTTAGTATAAATGCTTTTGAATATAAAATTTTTAGATGTTTTTTTCAAATACATCTTTTTTTCTAATGTTTTATAAATTGTTGAGTATTATGTTCATTTCATTTTTTTTAAAAATTTTTATTTATTTATTTATGATAGTCACAGAGAGAGAGAGGCAGAGACACAGGCAGAGGGAGAAGCAGGCCCCATGCACCGGGAGCCTGATGTGGGATTCTATCCCGGGTCTCCAGGATCGCGCCCTAGGCCAAAGGCAGGCGCTAAACCACTGCGCCACCCAGGGATCTCTGTTCATTTCATTTTAAATAATAAGGTCTAATTTTAATGTTTGGAAGTCATACAGATTTGTTTTAGCCATTATATTTTAAGTACTTAGATTTTTAGTAAGGAAGCAGACTTTGCTTTTTGTTTAATTTGGTAAATATTTATTGAACACTTAGGATGTGCAAGATTCTCTTCCAAACATCAGGGATATGGCACTGGACAAAAGAGACACTACTCTCTTGAAACCTACATTTTAATTCGATTTGATAGGGAAAAAATATACATCTAAATTTTGTGACTAGTAGGGGCTGTGGACCAGCAGCTTAAGGTGTTCCTGACAGCTTGTTAGAAATGTAATAGGTAGTAGGTCCTCTTTCTTCTAGACCTTCTAGATTTTCATCTACAGAAAGATTGCCTGGGTCATTTATATGCATATCAAAATTTGAGCACTGCTCTGAAAAGTAGAGCAGTGTGAATTTGGAAAAAGTGTCACCTCTAGATGGATGGAATGCTATGGGGACATGCATGGCAAGCCCAATGCAAGAGAAGGCACTGATTTGTGGGTGGGGCAGGAACACCCTTGCCCCAGTGCATAGGTCTTGGTAAGTGGAGCATGGGCTGGATGTCAGCCCTATTCTACTCCTTACCCTTATGCAGTGAACAACTTTCATAACCATTTATAGCAGTTCTATATCATACAGAAGAATGTATAAAATATGTGAAAGTTTAAAGAATAATGGTAAAATGAACAGTTTTGTTCTTTTTTTTTTAATTTTTTATTTATTTATGATAGTCACAGAGAGAGAGAGAGAGAGGCAGAGACACAGGCAGAGGGAGAAGCAGGCTCCATGCACCGGGAGCCTGATGTGGGATTCAATCCCGGGTCTCCAGGATCGCGCCCTGGGCCAAAAGCAGGCGCCAAACTGCTGCGCCACCCAGGGATCCCTAGTTTTGTTCTTATACAGATTAGAGAATAGAATGAGTACCTTTAAAAGAGTATTTTTTTTTTTTAAGATTTTATTTATTTATTCATGAGAGACACAGAGTGAGAAAGAGGCAGAGACACAAGCTGAGGGAGAAGCAGGCTCCATGCAGGGAGCCTGATGTGGGACTTGATCCTGGGACTCCAGGATCATGCCCTGAGCCAAAGGCAGATACTTAACCGCTGAGCCACCTGGGCATCCCTAAAAGACTACTTTTTACCCTTTCACAGTTGTAAGTCCCCCAAGATAACGGATTTCTGCTATCTTTATTCCATGGTTTTTCTTTACTGTTGTAGGACAGGACACAGTGTTGTGTCCCACAACATTTAGGATTTCATTTTTTTTTTAAAGATTTTATTTATTCATGTGAGACACACCGGGGGGGCAGGTGGGGGGCAGAGACATAGGCAGAGGGAGAAGCAGGCTCCATGCAGGAAGCCCAACGTGGGACTCGATCCTGAGTCTCCAGGATCAGGCCCTGGGCTGAAGGCAGTGATAAACTGCTGAGCCACCCGTGCTGCCCTAGGATTTCATTTTTGAAAAGACCCAGTATCAAGCACAAATTTAGTTATTGTAAGGCTAGAGTAGAATTGTCACTTTTAGATTAAAAAGTGACAATATAAACTGAATAGTCTCTGGTTTAACCTGTCTTGCTTCCCTGGAAGTTGACAAGAGTCCTAGGGTAGTCAGTGGGCAAGATCCTAGGAAATACGGGGCTTCACAAAGGACCTTAAGCAGGGCAGAAGTACAGGCCAGATGGTGAGCCTTGGAGAGGCATACAGTCAGAGGGGATGAGTTACTATGTATGTTTTGCTTCTAAGCTTACCATGGGCCACGTCAAAGTTTTAGGAGTAGGTCAAAGCAGACCGTTCTGTGGTGTGAGATGAGAGACCTTAACTGATCTAGGTGTCAGGGAATAGGGGTGCAGGGAAGAGTGGGAACTTCATTATTACTTAGTCCAAACAAGCCAAATGCAACTGAGAATTTGGGTCAGGCTCAACTTGGTCAGGTCAGTCCTTGGGTCAATAAAATGGTATAGTGGCAATGGGAATCTTGGTGATACCTTTCAGCATGTCCGGCCCGTGGCTGTATTTGGACAGAACATGCTCTATACTTGGTGCCCAGCAGGTGCCTTTGCCTCTTTCCTGGCTGGATCTCCTGTTTTTTATATCCTATTATATCATCTTACTTAGCTTGCTCTTTGTTTTGAAAGAGTATACTTCTAATAACTTCTTTTGAATGAGTGCATGAGAAGTAAATTTTTAATATTTTTGTTCTATAATGTTTTTTAAGATGCGTTACTTTTTTTTTTTTTTAAGATTTTATTTATTTATTCATGAGAGACACAGAGAGAGAGAGGCAGAGGCACAGGCAGAGGGTGAAGCAGGCTCCATGCAGGGAGCCCGATGTGGGACTCGATCCTGGGTCTCCAGGATCATGCCCTGGGCCGAAGGCAGGCGCCAAACCGCTGAGCGACCCGGGCTGCCCCCTAAAAATTTTTTTAACTATATTTTTCCCCACAATCAATTATATGGTCAGAAGGTTGGAAATTATTGTTTCATCAGCTTTTGAAGGCAGTAGTTGAAGTCTGAAGCCACATTATAGATGGAACTTTGAGTTTCTGTTATTTTGGCACTTCTTGTGGGATAAAAGGTAGGCATTTTTGAAGCTTTGAGTCATCATTATTACATTTTTGATTTGTTACGATTTAATCCATGTTGCATTTTAAGAACAAAATGAGGAAAAATAAATGAAACCATCTCATACATGTGACTGAGTAAGGAAACTTAATATCATGATAAGTCTGTTTAAGCACGTTTGATATCAAATGTTTTTAATTGTCTGACTTATTTTGGCCTGAATGTGTATACGAAGAACTTTTTGGAGTCCCCATTTTCCCTTCAGTGTAGGCTGCTCTATCCCAGCTCCCTGATTAATCTACATGAGTAGTGTATAGTGTCTTCTTTTCGTATCTTTTTTTTCTTCCCTTGTGTGTGAGGTTCAAGATTCTCACCTCACTGCCATTGCTATATGTACTCAACTAAATGGCCATGATGAGCTATATTAAGGGGTAGATACCAGCCCAGGCTGAGACTGAAGCACGCTCATGGTCTTTGGCCCATCCCATGCCAACATGTCCTGTGATTGCATGGCGATAACAAAATTCACACATAAAAATAAACATGTCAAGTGTAGCTTTTGGCAAACATGATGCAAGGACACCATGGAAGCATGTAATGTATTCTTAAAGGGCTTCTTAAGTACCACTACTTTGTTAGTATTTGAAGACTGTTTTCATTTTACAAATGCTTTGGAATATTGAGTATGTGTTAAAATCCTTTTGAACATATGTGTCAGTTGTATTTTATATATGCACATTAGATGTATTTCTTTCCAGAAAACTTAAAAAAAAATTTTTTTTGAAAGTGTGTGTGTGAGTGGGGGAGGGGCAAAAGGAGAGAGAGAATCTCAGGCAGACTCTGTGCTGAGCACAGAGCCTGATGTAGGGCTTGATTTCACAATCCAGAGATTATGACCAGAGCTGAAATCAGGAATCAGATGCTCAGCTAAGCTACCCAGGCACCCCTAAGAAACTTTCACTATGGAGAATTTCAAACATAGATCAGAGTAGAAAGAACAGTATAGCAAATTCCTCTGCACCCATAATCCAACATCAAAAATTGTCAGTATTTTTTTTTAAATTCCATTTATTTGTTGAAGAAATCAGGTTCTTTAAATTTGTCTAATTGATTCTTTATGGTATTCTTTTCTTGTTCCTCCAATTCTTGTGTTTCTTATAAACTAGTTGTTAGAGGCTTGATTAGAGTTCAATTTGTTTTGGTGAGAGAACCTCTTAAGTGGTGCTCTGCTCTCTATTGCATCCATCAGGGCATGTAAAGTCAGATTATTTTACTGATAGTGATGTTAAGATTTATCAGTGGAGGCAGGTTTGTCAGTTTTTTTTTTTTTTTAAGTTTAATTCTTTTATAGGGTACCTTAGCAACCTTTTACCTGATGGTTTTTAGCAGCTATTCTGCACATCTTTATGAATCAGAATTAAAATTGTGAAATTAATGTAGTAATTTTCTCAAGCCTCCCACTTTGTTTCCCCTTCAATAATAAGTCAGATCATTTTAACAAATGAAGGAATTTCATCTAGGATTCAGAGCTTAATTAATGAGCTTACTAATATCCCACATAATTTGAAACATAAGACGAATTTGAAATATAAATCTTTGTTTTTTAGTCAAATTTTTTTGTGCCCCTTATAAAAATACAGACTTACTTGATCTAGCATTGCATTTTTTAAAAGATTGATTTATTTTAGAGTATGTGCAAGTCTGGGGGGAAGGACAGAGGGAGAGAGAGAGAGAGAATCTTAAACAGGCTCCACGCCCAGCATGGAGCCTGACTCTGGACCTGATCCCATGATCCCAAGATTACACCCTGAGCTAAAAGGAAGAGTTGGATACTCAACCAGTTGAGCCACCTAACTGCCCCTAGCATTGCATTTTTAAAACAAGGGAAGTAGTTTTAGAATCAGAAGGAATACTTTACTAAAGATTGCATATTTTACTTAGAGTGTTAGAAGTTGTTGCTTTATAATGTTATGTAGTGGTTAGTTGTGCAAATCATTAAGGAAAGCAATGCAGTGATGAACTGTAAATTCAAGGTGATAGTTAACTGTTGAGAGGTCAGAAGGATGGCTTGATGGGAGGTACACAGTGGACTTAGAAAGTACTGGTAGTGTTCTTTTTCATAGGCTGTTATTCATTTTATTTTTTATTCTTTAAAGTTTACATGTTATATTTTGTATGATTTATTTCAAAATTTAAAAGAATGGACTCAACATTTTGAAATATTTCTCAAAAATTAATCTTTGATTAATCTTAAAGCCTTTTTATCTTTACAAAAGCATCATAAGTGTAGCTTACAAAATGATTTTTTTAGTACAGGGTAAAAACAAGGAAGAGTGATATATATATCTTTTTTGAAATAAGGTTATGCTTTAAAATTATATTTTAAGGTCATGCCTTAAAAATTATATTTAACATCAGCCTGGCATTCTAAGTAACTGTAAAGCATGGCTGATTATAAGTGTCAAGATGGAGAAAAGAAATGAGTTGCACATGTGTAACTCCCCATTCTTAGCTCTAGACTAGTTTGAGAATACCCAAGTTTAGCATTCATTGTGTATTGTTTGTTGTTTTGAAAAACTTTATTTATTTATTTGAGAGAGAGTGAGAGAGGACAAATGGGGGAAGTGGCAGAGGGAGAAGGAGAAACAGGCTCCAGGATGAGGGCTCCGTCCCAGGACCCTGGGATCATGACCTGAGCTGAAAGCAGACATTTAATCAATTGAGCCACCTGGGTGCCCTGCAGGCATTTTTATGCAGTTGGATCTTGGCCCTTAAGCAGTAGCAACCCCAGTTGGTTGGTTAGTTTGTTTTTATTTTATGTCAAAAGAGCTTATGAATCAGTCTTTTGGATGTGGGGCCTAGAGATTGTGTCTGAATTTCCATTGTAGGTATGGTGTTTTAGCTTAGATGGCTTGCCTTGTGGGACAGCTGAAGAATATAGTGCTTGGAGGAGCAACATCAACTCAAGTTTTCTTAAATACTGGCTTTGAGCCTTGTGCCTCTCAGTTTTTAGCTGACAAGAGAGCAGATTTATCTGGAATCATTCTGGATACCTGGTCAAAGATTTTAAATTTTCTGATGAATAATGGGTTTGAGATAATATACTATTCTTAAAAGGAACCCTTTAAGAATCAAAATTAAAAAAAAAAAAGAATCAAAATTTAAAGTTTTGTATTGAATTGTCTATTTTCCAGTAATCTATTACTCTAATCACTAAGCCTCAAAATTTCTATAGTGATTTTAGAAATTACCTTATAATTCTGAAAAATGTTTTTAGTTATAATTCAGTTATATGTTAGAAATGACATATGTGGGCAGTGGGCAGCCTGGCTGGCTCAGCGGTTTAGCGCCGCCTTTAGCCCAGGGTGTGATCCTGGAGACCTGGGATCGAGTCCCAAGTCGGGCTCCCTGCATGGAGCCTGCTTCTCCCTCTGCCTGTGTCTCTGCCTCTCTCTCTCTCTCTCTCTCTCTCTCTCTCTCTGTATCTCATGAATAAATAAAATCTTAAAAAGAAAAAAAAGAAAACTGTTAAAAAAATAAAGATAAAAAAAAAGAAATGACGTATGTTTGACAAGTATTTTTCATGATCCTGTTAGGATAATAGCTGAAATGATAATTAAGATTTTAAATATAAGAGACCTAAATTCTCCCTTCCCCTTTTAAAAAATTGTTTTCTCTGACAATTCTCTTAGGTAACAGAAATCCAGGACTGGAGTGCATCAAGCCCACATAGTGCAGCGTATGTTCTCTGGGATAATGGTGCTAAGAACCTTTACAGAGTTGGCTTTGAGGGCATGGTAAGAATCACAAAAGATAAAAATTTTGGATAGATGGAAGAAGGGAAATAAAAGTTGCTCTTATTGTATTCTTTTTTTTCTCTTTGGTCATATTCTTTTGTCAGAATACAGCTATCTGAATCATGAATTTGCAATAGGAAAAAATTCTGTAAAGTGAGGATGTATAATAAACTCTACATTTTTAGTACATTTGTTTACACTATTTAATAGTAAATATGATTTTGTCCTCAGTTAATATTTGGGTAACTTAATATAGATTGTGTAGAGCTAATCCCTTATAAATCCACCCTAGGAGCTTATTTACTAAAATCTATCAAGATTTATAATCTTTCTGAAAGAGGCTGCTCCTTGGCATGGACACAGAGTATAGTATTATAATGAGGTTTTTATAGAATATTTATATTCTAACTCTGGTAGCTAATAAAAGTATAAATTATAGGTGTTAAAGTTGTTTTTAAGGATATATTTTTCCCTCTGTATTTTTAAAGAGTAGTATTGGTAATTGAAAATGATTGACCTATAACATTTTAAATTACTTGAGTGCTTAGGAGAATAAGCCAGAGCACCAGCTGGTGCTGTGTAAGAGCCTCCAGTGACCAAAGGCATATGTTTGGGTACCTGAAGCTGGAACCAGAATAGGATAAAGACTGTTGAGCCTCAGGCCCGACACTATTTCCTCTGAACTGGAGAGGCGGTGGTAAGGCCTGGTGGAAAGAGTCATCATTTTGGACTACCAGTGGGAAGTGAGCTCAGTTATAACAGGGTGTGGGGGGTGGGGAAGTTCAAATCAAAGAATACTGGAAAACAAATCTCCACTATTCTTTCCAGCCAGTGGATTTTTTTCTTATTCATAAAATAAATCAATGAGTTATGCCTGCAACAACAACAACAACAACAACAACAAAAACCACTCTGGTGGTTCATTAAATGGATTGCTCTATATTTCTGCATTTCATGGATCACTGTTGAAATGTTGACCTTGGTTATTTAATTTATGGAGTATAACTAAATATTAATGCCAGAATATTAATGCTTTTTATATCTTTTCCATCTTGAATACATTCCTCCTTCAAAGAATTCTTTAAATTTCATTATTTCCCAACTGTTTTGTGCCCCTTGGTAGGAGGGGAAAAATATCCCACTATCCCTTTGCTTTTAATTTATTCCATGTAAGTCACAGTGTGAATCTAAACAAATACTTGATTTGCCAGGTTTACTACTTGTATATAGCGTTCTTTTTTAGTTTTCCATTAGTATTTTGATGCCTCCTTCTGTTTGTAAATTGTGGATTTTGGGGGGATTCTAATTTCTAACTTGCTTCAGATGAAGCCTTAGAAGTTATATATGTAGAGGTACTTAACAAGTAGTATATATGTAGATCCTTTTTGATGGCTGAGTAGTACTCCTCTGTGCAGTTATGCCATTATATATTTAATAAGGTTTCTGTTGATGGTATCTAGGTGGTCTTTTTTAATTGTTGCATGCATTCTTTCAGTAAGCATCCTTGTACATATATTTTTGCACATCTCTGGGTATATTTCTTTAGAATCAATTCCTGGAAGTGAAATTGCTGGGTGAAAGTATCACATTAAAACAATTTGACACCTGTGTCTTTCTGATTAGGACTGAGCTAAATGTGATGTTGTAGTGGCAAAGGAGGCTGTCAGAGAGTTGAAATGTGTGTGTGTGTGTGTGTGTGTGTGTCTGTCTGTCTGTAAAGTAGCTCCTTAATACAGTAAGTATATACTGATCCCTTATACTATTAGGCACTTTTAAATCTAAATTTTCATAGTAACTCCCAAGATTGCTCTTCTAGTTTCACATTTTCTGTACTTTTGATTATATCACAACTGCCTCCCCATTCAAATACTTAAATAATAATTATAAAAACTAAGTGAGAAGGAACTTGAATTGACCAAGTTACGAGCTAAGGACTAAAGTTTATGTAAACTTAACTGGCTAAGGAATCAGAAGACTGAATTTGGTCCTATCCTTTTCTATTTTCTGGCTGTTTAGTTTGGGATAATTTTCTTTATTAAATGAGTTAATACTTGCCTTGTGTATGTCATAAAATTGATTGAAAAGAGCAAATGATTTGAGCTCTTTTTTCATAAAAGTATCCTTAAAATAGAATGTGTTTTGAACATTTTAAATAATAGGTATTTGTTGAGGTCTTATGTGTTTTTGAAAATATTTTAATGGTAAAGATCCAGACATTTTAATTTTGAACTTTAAAGGTAAGCTCAAAGTAAATGAAGTATGACCTATCTGGAGATCAGGATTTTAATTTTTGATGGATACTTTCAAGAGCAGTGTTTAGTGTGATTGTTAACCTAGAGCTACTCTTAACTTTTGCTGAGGGTGTATTCTGAATGAACATTTTTGCCTATTTTAGGTACTGAGCTATACTTGAAGTTTTCAAGCGTGATTTTTCTGGTTTCTTTTCTTCTTAGTCTGATCTCAAGTGTGTCCAGGATGCCAAAGGAGGTTCTTTCTACAGAGATCACTGCCCTGTGCTAGGTGAGTCAAGAGACTAGTGAAAATTACTAAATAGTGTATCAGAGTTTGTGAAATCAGAAAATGTTTAAATTGGATTTAAAAAAAAAGTTACTTAAAGATATAACTTTTTCGGTTTTATTTTGGTTTTTAAAGCATTTGTTCTTATTTTTTAATTTATATAGACCCTGAAAAAGTTGTCATGTCTTGTGAATTGATATACCACTTTTATGTCATAATACATTTGAGTCCTTTGTCTTTTAGTTATAAAATAATGTTGAAAAATTGTGTTAGAGTTATCAGTATCTCTTACATATTAATAATAGAATCTGGCAATTTAATGCTTATAAATTCCTTAGAATTTTTGTAAAATTGCCTTCTAAATATAAAAGTAGTTAGAAGATTAAGGTTATATAATAATTATAATTTTCATCTGTCATTAAAAAAAAGGATAAGAAAAAAAAAAAAGGATAAGAAAACAAAACTATCTTCATATTGTAGATTCTTTATTGTTGCCACAGTAAACATTTACCACATTCTTCTAATTAAGGCTTTAGTTTTTGAATGCTCGTCTTTTCATGTGAACTCTGTGTTTCTCTTTTTAAATACTTTGATTTCCCTTTTGGCCAAAAAATGCTGTTTTCCTGCAGGGTATCCTGATTTTTTTTTTTTTAAAGGATATTGTAGAAGAAATACTTATATTTTGACAAGGTCATCCGTTTTTCTTGCTTTTAGAAAACTTCCTTGTTTTGTGTCTTGCCTTCACAGGAAAAGTGTAGAATCAACATACATACTTTGGATTCCTCATTGTGGTAGTTTATGATTATGAATCTTTTATCCCAGAACTAGCTTTGAAAATATTTTAGGGAATGGGCTTTTAAATATTTAAAAATGTTCTGTAAGAAAAAAATCACAAGGGCCATTTGGTAAAAACTAGTACTAAGTCATTCAGAGAAGAAAACAATTTCAAGGTTCTTTCAGATTCTCTAGTTATTATGGCTATTGTTACTTATTGAATCTCAATAACTGTCTAATTGTAGTGTAGTTATTGCAGGGATAACCAACAAGTCATCCATACAGAAAAATGACTATTTTTAAACCTAGAACTTTGTACTTTTTTTTTTTGAACTTTGTACTTTGATATAGGGTTGCATAGTCTAATAGATTTGTTTTTGTTTTTTTTTTTTTTTAAAGACTTTTTTTTTTATTTATGATAGTCACAGAGAGAGAGAGAGAGGCAGAGACACAGGCAGAGGGAGAAGCAGGCTCCATGCACTGGGAGCCTGATGTGGGATTCGATCCCGGGTCTCCAGGATCGTGCCCTGGGCCAAAGGCAGGCGCCAAACTGCTGCGCCACCCAGGGATCCCAGTCTAATAGATTTTACACTTGTTCAGTTGCTGTTACAAATCATCAGATTATTTTAAGTTGTGAGTCTGATTGTTTTCTTTCTTAGTTTTAAGTTCTCTAGCTCTAGAATCTGATAAAGTATAGTCTCAAAACATTTTAAGATTAGATTAGATTAAAATATCTAGAGCTTGTTCTTTAAAAAATAATGCAGTTGCATGATGTTGCTGTGGTTTTCCTTTGTCAACTCTCTGCAATTACAGGTGAACAAAATGGCAACAGGAATCCTGGTGGATTGCAAATTGGTGACCTGGTAAATATAGATCTTGACCTAGAAATTGTACAGTCTTTGCAGCACGGTCATGGAGGATGGACTGATGGCATGTTTGAGACTTTAACTACAACTGGAACTGTTTGTGGCATTGATGAAGATCATGACATTGTAGTACAGTATCCCAGTGGCAATAGGTTGGTGATATTTTAAAATTTTTAAATGGCCAATAAAGTTAGTATATAGAGGAAAGAGCCTTAGAGGAAGCAAATTATATGCTATAATTGAAGATTCCTTAAAGCTAGCTCTGAGTAGATAAAAATCCAGAATATGTTGGTAAAGTAGAGGGGAACAAATGTTTTAAGTGTGTGTGTGGTATGTATGTGAATTTATATATTTTTGATACATGTTCTGTGCACTTTTTTCCCCCTGCTGGGGCAGAATACATTGTATCAGTGTTAGGTCAAATATAGCTAAAATGTTCTTTGTTCATAATGGACTGTATCAATTTACCTTGAATGAGAAGAATAAAATTAGAACTCTGGCCTGTTTCCAGAGTCCTCTCTTGGTAACATAGCTTTTTGTTGCCACAGATGTGTGCATGCACCAGTCCTTATTAGCAACGTATAATTGCATGCATTTTCTCACTATATCTTTGCACATACAACTTCCTCCATGCAGAATACCTTTTTCTGCCTCTTTGTCTGGATTAATCCTCTGTATCCTATAAATACTAAGTTTATGTGTTTGGGGAACCTCCTCTCATATTCTACTCTACATGGTATATATGCATATGCTATCTTCTGTTTAGGTCTCCTGTTATTGTTGAAAATGATGATTTGTTTTACCTCTAGGTTGCAGGTTTCTTGGAGCCTTTCATTTATTTGCTCTTTTAAAAAATTTATATATATATATATATTTATATATATTTGCTCTTAAGGCCTAAAATATATTCAGTTTACTAGTATAGTTGTAATTTAAAGCAAAAGCAGTAAATTGAGTAATTGTCAAAGCTTTGTTACTTACATATACATAAAGAAACTAACTCATGGAGATTCTTCAGTGGAAGAATTACTTGTCAGAATGAAGAAAATTAATGTTAAGTTGCTTACGAGATTATAGAATTAGCTCTAATTGTGTTTAAATCTTAAGGATACACGTGGTCATACCAAGAGATGAAGAAAAAGCATTGACAAAATCCAACTCTTTTTCATGATAAAAACACTAATTAAAGTAGTAATAGGGAACTTCTTCAGCTTGGTAAAGGGTGTCTATGAAAACCCATAGCTAACATCATACCCAATTGGTGAGAGATTGAATGCTTTTCCCTTAAGAACAGGAACAAAAAAAAAAAAAAAAAGGAACAGGAACAAAATAAAAATGTCAGCCCTCTCCACTTTTATTTGGTATTGTTCTAGAGGGACGGTTAGGCAAGAAAAAGGGACAATTAGGCAATAAAAAGAAAGAAATAAGAGAAAAAAAGGAGTTAGACTATATTTATTCACAGATGACATGATCTTGTACACAGAAAAACCTAAGGAATCCACAAAAAACTATTAACTGATAAAATGAGTTCCCAAAGTTGCAGGATACAAAATCAATGTAGATAAGTCAATTGTATTTTTGTATACTAGCACTGAACAATTTGAAAATGAAATTAAGAAAACAGTTTCATTTATAATAGCATCACAAAGAATAAAATACTTAATTGGTTTAGCTCAAGAAGTGCAAGACTTGGAGAGCCTGGCTAGCTCAATTGGTAGAGCACGTGACTCTTGATCTCAGGGTCTTGGGTCCGAGCCCCACACTGGATGTAGAGATTTTTAAAAATTTTCTTTATTTAGTTGAGAGAGAGTGAGTGTGTGCACATGTGCACAATTAGGGGGAGGGGCAGAGGGAGAAGCAGATTACCCACTGAACAGGAATGCTGATGTGGGGCTCAATCGGTGACTCTGGGATCATGACCTGAGCTGAAGGTAGATGCTTAACTGACTGAGCCACACAGCACCCCTGTAGAGATTATTTTTTTTTAATTTTTATTTTTTTAAAAGATTTTATTTATTCACGAGAGAGAGACAGACAGACAGACACAGGCAGAGGGAGAAGCAGGCTCCATGCAGCGAGCCCGACGCGGGACTCGATCCTGGGTCCCCAGGATCACGCCCCGAGCCAAAGGCGGCGCCAAACCGCTGAGCCCCCCCCGGGCTGCCCTAGAGATTACTTAAAAAAAAAAAAAAAAAGTTGGCAGCCTGGGTGGCTCAGCGGTTTGGTGCCACCTTCTGCCCAGGGTGTGATCCTGAAGACCCAGGATCGAGTCCCGCATTGGGCTTCCTGCATGCAGCCTGCCTGTGTCTCTGCCTCTCTCTCTCTCTCTCTCTCTCTCTCTATCTCTCATGAGTAAATAAATAAAATATTTAAAAGTTAAAAAATAAAAAAATAGTGCAAGACTTGTCCACTGGAAACTACAAAACATTGTTGAAAGAAATTAAGGAAAACCTAAATAAATAGAAAGATATCTCATGTTATGGATCAGAAGGCCTGATAATTGTTCAGATCTTGTGTATTAGTTTCCTAGAGTTGCCATTACAAAGTGCCACAAACTGGGTGGCTTAAACAGCAGCACTTTATTCTTTCACAACTTTGGAAGGCTAGAAGTCTAAAGTCAAGGTGTTGATGAGATTAATTCCTTGCAGAGGCTCTGAGGGAGAATCTGTCCTATGCTTCTCTTAACTTCTGGTAATTATTGGTGATCCTTGGTGTTCCTTGGCTTATAGATGCATCACTCATTTCTCTGCCTCTGTCTCCACATGACCTTCTCCTCTTTGAGTCTGCATGTCCCTGTGTCTTCACGTGACCTTTTTTTTTTTTTTTTTTTTTTTTCCTCCTGGGTACAGATTTTAGTTTGAAATGCATTTAAATCAGTCTCTCATCGGTCAGGCTCAGTTGTATAAAATTATTTGAGACCAAGAGCCACATAAACAATCCCCCAGGCCCACTATTTTATTTTGGGCAAGTCAATATTTGTAGCTTAACTATCCATGAGGAAAGAACCCTGAAGAGACATAGAAAGAAGTTAGCTGAATTCATGAGAATTCTAAAATCTTTTACATAGAAAATGACCAAAGCTGATTTCACATGACTTATCAGGATACCACTCATTGGATTTATGGCCCACCCTAATCAAGCATGACTTAACTTGATTATATCTGCAAAGACCCTGTTTTAAATAAGGTCACATTCAGAGGTATTGGGGATTAGGATTTCAATATATCTTTTTGGAGGACATACTTCAGCCTATAACACATGGCAGTTTTTCTCAAACTAGTCAAATTTAAGGCAGCTCGTATCAAAACCCTAGTGCCTATTTTTATAGAAATTGGCATCCCAATTCTCTATTTCATATGGAAATTCAAATGACCCAGAATAGCCAAAACAATTTTAAGAAAAACAAAATTGGAGGACTCACGCTTCCTAATTTCAAAATTTATGATAAAGCTACAGTAACCAAGACAGTATATTATTGACATAAGATAGACACGTAGGGCACCTGGGTGGCTTAGTGGTTGAGTGTCTGCCTTTGGCTCAGGGCGTGATCCCGGGGTCCTGGGATTAAGTGGTGCATTGGGTTCCCCGCCGGGAGCCTGCTTCTCCCTCTGCCTATGTCTCTGCCTCTCTCTGTGTGTCTCTCGTGTAAATAAATAAAATTTTTTTTTAAAGATTTTATTTATTTATTCATGTTAGTTACACAGAGAGAGACAGAGAGGCAGAGACACAGGCAGAGGGAGAAGCAGGCTCCATGCAGGGAGCCCAACGTGGGATTTGATCCCAGGTCTCCAGGATCGCGCCCCGGGCCAAAGGCAGGCGCCAAACCGCTGTGCCACCCAGGGATCCCAATAAATAAAATATTTAAAAAAAATTATTTGATTTTTTGACAAGGGTCCAACTCAATTCAATGGGAAAGTCTCTTCAGTAAATGATGCTGACAATATATGCAGGCATAGCTTGCAGATATTGTAGATTCCGTTCTAGACCACTGTAACAAGACAAGTCAAATGAATTTTTGGTTTTCCCATGTGTATAAAAGTTATGTTTATACAATACTGTAGTCTATTAAATGTGCGATTATACTTTAAATACTTTATTGCTAAAAAAGTCTAATTATGATCTGAGCTTTCTGTGAGTTGTAACCTTTCGGTGCTCACGTTAACGTCTATGGCTGCTGCCTGATCAGGGTGGTAGTTGCTGAAGTTTGGTGTGGCTTTGGCAGTTTCTTACAACAGCAATGACGTTTGCTGCACTGATTGACTCTGTGGCATGCAGTGCTGTTTGACCCACAGTAGAACTTCTTTCATAGTTGGAATTAGTCTTCCCAAAGCCTGCTTTTGCCCTGTAAACCAAAATTATGTAATTTCTAAATCCTTTGTGGTCATTTCAACAGTCTTCACATCATCTTTACTAGGAATTAATTCCTTCTTAAGAAGCCACTTTCTTTGCTCATCCATAAGAAACAACTCCTCATTTGTGAAAGTTTTATCATGAGATTGCAGCAATGCAGTCACATCTTCAGGTTCCACTTCTAATTCTAGTTCTCTTGCTATTTCCACCACATCTCTAGTGACTCCCTTCCATACCTCAAGAGAAGTCTTGAACCCCTCAAAATCATCCATGAGGGTTTGACTCCACTTCCTCCAAACTCCTGTTATTACAATTGATATTTTGACCTCTTTGCATGAATCACGAATGTTCTTAATGGCATTTAGAATGGCAAATCCTTTCCCAAAGATTTTTGATTTACTTTGCCAAATTCCATTGAAGGAATCACTATGGTAGATACAGCGTTACAAAAATGTACTTTTATTTTTATTTATTTTTCATTTAATTTTTATTTATATTTTATTTTTGAAGATTTACTTATTTTAGAGGGTGAGAGGATGAGGGGAGGGGACAGGGGCACAGGGAGACAGAGAATCTAAATAGACTCCATGTTGGCAGGGTGCCCAATGTAGGCCTCAGTCTTACAACCCTGGGATCATGATTTGAGGCGAAATCAAGAGTTGGACACTTAACCAACTGAGCCACCTAGGTGTCCCCCAAAATGTATTTTTTAAATTCTAAGATTTGAAAGCCAAAAGTATTCCTTAATCCATGGTTTGCAGGATGGACATTATATTAGCAGGCATGAAAACAGCATTCATCTCATTGTACATCTCCATTACAATGGGGTTGGCCATATGCATTGTCAGTGCAATAAAATTTCTAAGGGATTTTTTTTTTTTCCCTGAGTAGTAGGTTTCATCAGTGGGCTTACAGTATTCAGTCAGCCATATTGTAAACAAACATGCAGTCATCCAGGCTTTATTATTCCTTTTTTAAAATTTTTTTAAAATTTATTTTTATTTTTTTATTATTCCTTTTATAGAGCACAGGCAGAGTAGATTTAGCATAATTCTTCAGGGCCCTAATTTTCAGAATGGTCAATGACATTGGCTTCAGCTAACGCCACCAGCTGCATTAAGCCCCTAACAAGAAAGTCAGTGTGTCCTTAAAAGCTTTGAAGCATTGATACTTCTCTTTAGCTGTGAGAAGTCTGGATAGCATCTTCTTCCAATAGAAGGCTGTTTTGTCTATATTGAAAATCTGTTGTTTAGCATGAATTACCTTACCAAGATCTTCTGGATCACTTACTGCAACTTTTTTTTTCTTTTTAAAGATTTTATAGGTTTATTCATGAGAGACACAGAAAAAGAGAGGCAGAGATATAGGCAGGGGGAGAAGCAGGCTCCAGGGGAGGCTCCTGTGAGGAGCCTATGCAGGACTCGATCCAGGATCCTAGGATCACGACCAGAGCTGAAGGTAGACGCTCAACCACTGAGCCATCCAGGTGCCCCTCTTGCTGCTACTTCTGTAACAGTACTTGCAGCTTCACCTTGCATTTTGATGTCATGGAGATGGCTTCTTTCCTTAAACCTCATGAACCACACTTTGCTAGCTTCAGACTTTTCTCCTGCAGCTCCCTCTCTCAGCCTTCACAGAATTAAAGAGAATCAGGGTTTTGCTCAGGTTAGGCTTTACCTTAACGGGATATTGCGGCTGGTTTGATCTTCTATCCAAACTACTCAAACTTTCTTCATTTCAGCAATAAGACTTTCTTCATTGCATGTGAACACTTAGAGGCCATCGTAGGGTAATTAATTGGCCTAATTTCAGTATTGTTGTTCTCAGAGAGTAGGGAGGCTGGAGGAGAGAGAAAGATGATAAACTTCTGGTTTTTGTAGCAGGCAAACACAAACATTTATAGGTTAACTTCTCTGTATTATATGGGTATGGTTTGTGGTTCCCCGAGTCAATTGCAATAATATTGAAGATCACTGATCACAACAAAAGAACAAACAAAAACAGAGATCACTGGTCACAGATCATCATAACAAATATAATGAAAAATTTTGAAAACTGAGAATTACTAAAATATGATAGGAATTGAACAAATGCTGTTGGAATAATGGCATCAATAGCCTTGCTCCCACAAGGTTGCCACAAACCTTTGATTTATAAAAACATCGTATCTATGCAGTGCAATAAAATGAGGTATACTCATACAAATATCTGATCATTATGTTGTACACCTTAAATTCATACAAATATATATCTGATCATTATGTTGTACACCTTATACTAATATAATGTTATATGTCAGTTATACCTCAAATAAATAAATAAAGCTGCAATGAAAAGAAAACGGTGTTGAGTCAGCTAGTTATCAACATGGAAAGCATGAAATTGGACCCCTGCTACACACCATATAGAAATAGGACATAAAAAATGGATCACAGGCCTAAAATGTAAGAACTAAAACTATAAAATTTTTAGAACAAAACATAAGTATAAATCTATGTGACCTTGGATTAGATGATAGTTTCTCACATGTGACCTCCAAAGCAAAACAATCAATCAAAGAAAAAGTGCGTAAATTAGATATCATCAAAATTGGAAATTTTGTGTTTGAAGAAAACTATCAAGAAAGTGAAAAGGAAATTTCACTTTCACCATGGAATAGGAAAAAATATTTGCAAATCATATGTCCGATTTGGAAATTGTATCTAGAATATATAAAGAACTCTTATAATTTATCAATAAAAAACAACTCATTTAAAAAATGGGCAAAGGATTTGAATAGACATTTTTCCAAAGAAAATATGGAGATTGGGATCCCTGGGTGGCGCAGCGGTTTGGCGCCTGCCTTTGGCCCAGGGCGCGATCCTGGAGACCCGGGATCGAATCCCACGTCGGGCTCCCGGTGCATGGAGCCTGCTTCTCCCTCTGCCTGTGTCTCTGCCTCATTCTCTCTCTCTCTCTGTGACTATCACAAATAAATAAAAATTAAAAAAAAAAAAAAAAGAAAATATGGAGATGACCAATAAGTGCATTGTGTTAGTTTGCTAAAGTTGCTGTAACAAAATACTACAGATTGAGTGGCTTAAACAACAGAAATTAATTTTCTTACCATTCTGGAGGCTGGAAGTCCAAGTTCAAAGTTCCATCAGGGTTGGTTTCTGTTGAGACTACTTCCTGGCTTGTAGTAGGTTGCCTTCCACCTCTTCTCTGTACATGCTCAGAGAAAGACATTTCCCACATCTGTTCCTCTTCTTATAAAGATTAGATTAGTGCCCCACCTTTATGACCTCATTTAATCTTAGTTATTTCCTTAAAGGTCCAATTTCTTAATACAGCACAGTAGGAGGTAGGAGTTAACACCTATGAAAATATGCTCAACATTATTAGTTACTGGGGAAATGTAATTTAAAACCACAATGAAATACCACTTCACAAACTAGAATGGCTAGAATTAAAAAAAGTATATAATTAAAGTGTTGGTGAGGGTGTGGAGAAATTAGAACCATATCCTTATACATTGATAGTAGGAATGTGAAGTGGTCTTGATGCTTTGTAAAACAGTTTGGTAGATCCTCAAAATGTTAGAGTTAGCATATGATCCAGCTGGTCCACACTTAGGTTTATACTCAAGATAACTGAAAACATGTGTCCACACAAAAACCTATATGTGAATGTTTATAAAAGCATTATCCATAACAGCCAAAATATGGAACGACCCACATGTCAATTAACTGATGAATGGATAAACAAAATATGTATCAATATAATGGACTATTATTCAGTTATAAAAAAGAATGGAATACTGACATGTGCTACAACATAGATAAATCTTGAAAGTATTAATGCTTAGTGAAAGAAGCCAGTCAAAAAAGGTCACGGATTATGTGATTTATATAAAATATCCAGAATAGACAAAAATGTAGAAATGAAATATATTACTAGTTGTTAAGGGCTGCGGTGAGGGGTAAATGTGAATCAACAACTAATGTTTTGGAGTGTCTTTGTGGTGATGAAAATGAAATTAGATAATACTCGGGTGTACAAGACCGAATATACTAAAACCCCTGAGTTTAACACTTTAAATTAGTGAATTGCATGGTATAGGAATTAGATCTCAAAGCTGTTAATAAATAGGAAAGGAAACAATCTTAAATTCAGATTAGTATGTAAACATTTAGTGTTACTTTTTACTAACATTTCGTGTTACCTTGTTTGTTGTTTGGAAATGTTAAATTGGGATTATTACTTGCCAAATTCTTGGTCGAAATTCTTTCTCAGGCAATGTGTTAATAGTGACTTGACATTTGAATTCTAGAAAATAATTTGTTGCTTTTTTCTTTTTAAAGATATTTACATGAGAGAGATACACAAAGAGGTATGACCAAGAGCATGAGTGGGGAGGACAGGGAGAAACAGGCTCCCCTCTGAGTAGGGAGCCTGACATGGGGCTCTATCCCAGGACCCCAAGATCATGAGCCTGAGCTGAAGTCAGGCGCTTAACAGACTGACTGACTCAGGCACCCACCCTGTGGTCCCCTGCTTTGAAGGGGTTTCCTTTTTTGGTTTGGGTAGACAAAACCAGAAATAACTGCATTAAAATGTTGTGAATAGTCATGATAGATGAGTATTCGGGGTATTCTGAAGGTGCAAAAGAAGAGTGCTAATTTCAGTGAGGCAAATCAGAAGAAACTTCAGTGAGAGACAGTTATCTTTGGAGCAAGTTTAAAAGATGGAGTCCATGTCCATCAGGGAGGGAAGCACCGTAGGCAGAGGGAAGGACTGGAAGAAGTAGTGGTGTGTTCAGGCTGTAATAGGTCTAATAAATGTTGGAGTATTGGGAACAGGGGAAAAAGCTCGGTGATTGTAAGGCTAAAAAGGAATGTTTGCATATCTGATATATTTTTTAAGGATTTTATTTATTTGAGAAAGAGAGCAGAGTGTGAGAGAATGTGAGCAGGGGAAGGGGCAGAGGGAGAGAGAGAGAAGCAGGCTCCCCACTGAGCAGGGAGCCCAACCCGCTGCTGCTTGATCCCAGGACTCTGGGATCATGACCTGAGCCGAAGGCAGGTGCTTAACTGATTAAACCACTCAGGCGCCTGGCATGTCTGATTTTTATTCTTAACTGGTAGAGGCACTTCTTTCTCTTTGTGGTTGCTTTAGAAATAAAAGTTTACTTGATTATGGGAACTTAATAAGTTTTTATATGTTATGATCTCTCAGTTATTTATATGCTGATGACCATTTGAATTAAGGGGAGAGGGAATAATATGCCATATCATAAAAGCTTATTTGGGGAACCTTTCTTCTATGGAGTGACGTAATAAGGCTGGGGGAAATGTGTTATATGTTGTGGTACGTCTATTTTATAAAATATTAAGTAGTCAATAAAATGATGGTTATAAAGATGGTAGCAACATAGAAAAATGCTTATGTGCAGCAAAGAAGAAATCAGAATTCAGATTTGTTTTGAGACGGTGATTACAATTATTTGAAATACCCATGTGTGACCAGTTAAAACTAGATACAATTTTTACCCATGAGATTATTAATGGTATGGTGAAATGGTCACTCTCTAGGGCAGTTTGGCTCTATCGAAATTATAAACAAATGGATACTGTGATTCGGTGGCTTTTTAAGAATCACTAATGAAAAACTGACCCCATGTGCACAAAGATGTACATATAGGGATGTTCTTTAAAGTATTGTTTGTAATAGTGAAAATACTTTATTATTTATTGACTATTTATTTATTTATTTATTTATGATAGACATAGAGAGAGACAGAGACAGAGACAGAGACACAGGAGGAGGGAGAAGCAGGCTCCATGCCGGGAGCCCAACGTGGGACTCGATCCCGGGACTCCAGGATTGCGCCCTGGGCCAAAGGCAGGCGCCAAACCGCTGAGCCACCCAGGGATCCCCTATTTATTTATTTTTTAAAAGATTTATTTATTTATTTATGAGAGAGAGAGAGAGAGAGAGAGGCAGAGACATAGGCAGAGGGAGAAGCAGGCTCTTCGTAGGAGCCCGATGCGGAACTCGATCCTGGATCCTGGGATCACAACCTGAGCTGAAGGCAGCTGCGTGACCGCTAAACCACCTAGGCATCCCTTGAAAATACTTTAAATGATAGTAGGAGAATGGCTAAATGCATTAGTGTATAACGTTGCAATGGACTACTGTAGCCATTTAATTGAAAAAAGTTGATTTATATCTATGACACTGAAGAAGAGATACTTATAAAATCTCCTGTTTGTGAAAAAGGAAACAACTGTCTGTCTACATTATAAGTATTAGCTCACTAAAAGAAAATCTCAAGGATACACAGTGGGATATTTTTGTCCTGATTTCATTAGACTTTTTTTTTTTTAATTGAAGTGTGGTTGGCACCACAATGATATTAATAGTGGTTAGTAGTGGGATAGGGAATGCTGATCCAGGTCTGTTTGTATGAAGTAGAAATTTTACTTTCACTTTATGTTTCTGAAATGTTTTAGTATTTAACAATGAGTGTGTATTGTATAACAATTTTTAAAAATATTTTTATTTATTTGAGAGAGAGTGAGACAGAGCAGGAGCAGCAGGGAGGTTTGGGAGTTGAGGGCCAGAAGGAGAGGGAGAAGCAGACCCCTCGATGAGTAGGGAGCCCGGTGCAGGGCTTGATTGCAGGACCCTGAGATCATGACCTGAGTTGAAGGCAGACGCTTAACTGAGCCACCCAAGCACCCTTATAACAACTTTTAAAACATGCAAGGTTAAACTAGACAGAAGTATATCATTTTATTGCAGCTAAGCCTTTTCTTAAATTCAGAGAATAAAATTATAAAAAGAAATACATATAATTCAGGATGTCATTGCAAAGGATTGCTTTACTCTGTTGATGTGTTACAGGATTTTTTTCCCTTCAGTATTTAAGAAGGTTGTATTAAAATTAAGTAAACTTACCCATTTTGAGTTTTGGCTTGATTTTTAGGTGGACCTTCAATCCTGCTGTTCTCACTAAAGCAAACATTGTTCGAAGTGGAGATGCTGCTCAGGGTGCAGAAGGAGGTACCTCACAGTTTCAAGTGGGTGATCTTGTACAAGTTTGTTACGATCTGGAAAGAATCAAACTTCTACAGAGAGGACATGGAGAATGGGCTGAAGCTATGCTCCCAGTAAGTATATCTAAAATAGTTTAAGACTCGGAATAATATAGTTTTAGACTAGGAATTATATTATGCTTTAGTAGTTTTTAAAAAAATACCTTAATTTTGGAAACTAAATGAGCATACTCCTCGGAGAATTGTATTGTTCACTGGCAGCTAGGCATACTTAATGCCTTTTATTTTCTAATTTATTCCAGTTAAATTAGCCCAGGAAGGTCCAAATATGGCTACAGTTAATAGTTTTTGCAAGATTTGTTAGTGGAGATTGAAATGTAGGTAGAAGGCAACAGAGACTTTCCTGATACTTAACTCCAGAATGAGAGGTACGTGCTCATCCAGTTACTAGCAGTGCTAGACCACTGCTGCTTTCCTCACTTGGCGGTCCGCCTCTCTAAAACTCAGAGAGTGAAAGAACAACTCTGAATGTGTGCCTTCTGAGGTGGCTTTGCTCCCAAAGAGTTACAGTTTAATATGTAATTTATTTATTCAATACATTTTTCACCAAATCTTCAGCAACAACAGAAAAATTTGTTCTTCTCACTTTGCATCCATCCTCTTTCTCCATCTATACCTTGCTCTTCTGTTCTTCCTGCTGCCCTCCCATACTTACTTGCCCTATATCCCATTTCCTCTCACTTTGCTGTGTCCTCCTGTTTAGTCCTCCACTTTGCTACCCCTGCTCCTGTCTCATCCAGTTACAGAACTTGTCCTCTCCTGTTCCTCTAGTCCCATCCCATTCAGTGCCTCCTCCTTGTACCAAATACCTCCCCTCCCATCCATCTTCATGTCTCATCCCGCCAACCCTGCTGTGTTGTCTAGTGCCCTGTCCTGGTTAGCAGCTCCTCTACCTGTCTAGCCCCATCTCCTGGCTCATCTAACCCTCTGCCCCCTCTCATCCTTTCCAGTGCCCCCTCCCTTCCTTCATGTATGCCTTACTCCTTCAGCAGATATTTTCATACAAACAATGTGGCTATTAGGCTTCAAGGATGTAATAGTGAATGAAACAAAAAGAAATCTATTGTTATGGTGCTTTCATTTGAAGACATTTCATAGTTTGCAGATGCTGCTGACATTTTTTTTTGCTTTAGTTAGATAGCGACTGATAGCTGTATGTTTTACAGGAGCTGTATTTTAGAATCTTTATTTTTGTCTAAAAAATTAATTTGTATATGATCTTTTTTGCTTTTGATATCAAAGTTGGTTAAAAAAAAGTATTGATTGTCTTTAAGCCTCACTATAGTATAGTGTTACCTAAATGTAATCTTTTGATGTACTTTCATAGGAGCTATATACACCATTTTAAGGTTGTTTTTTTTTTTTTTAGGTCAAGGTGTTTTTGTTTTTTCCCCTTAGCTGTGTCATCTTATATATAGCAGCTTATGTGTTTGGAGTGCCCAGTTATTCTAAGCACTGTGCTAAATGATGAATATATACATACATGCACACACATATACATGTGTACACACATAAATACATATGCAGACTGTTTGTCCTAGGAATATTATAAACAGGTGGTGGTATGACCTCTTTGTTTTAAGGATGAGGAAATCAGAGCTAAGATTCTGAGCTGAAATTGGAACCCAAATCTGTTTTACTTCTTTTTGTTTTTTTTTAAAAGATAGATAGATAGATTTATTTATTTATTTATTTATTTATTTACTTATTTATTTATTTATTTATTTATGATAGAGAGGGAGAGAGAGACACAGGCAGAGGGAGAACAGGCTCCATGCCGGGAGCTCGACACGGGACTCGATCCCGGGACTGCAGGAACGTGCCCTGGGCTAAGGCAGGCGCCAAACCGCTGAGCCACCCAGGGATCCCCGTTTTACTTCGAAGCCTAAATCGTCTATCTCCATAGTAGGCTGCTATATAAGCAAAACCTGTAGATTATATCTAGAGGAGAATTCTGGGATTCCAGTGGTGGTGGCATAGAATTTTAATATTCCCAAATCATTTTGAGAAAAATAGTCAACAACTAGATTAGCATACCCAAAAAAAGAAAGACACAAATATCTATATCAAAACCAGGTAACAGAGTAGCCTGTCGAACCCTAAAATATGAATGAGTAGTGACAAAACATTGACTGCTCCTAAGACAACAGCTGTTTGTCTGGCAGCAGAGAGAATGGAGCATTGGCTGGCCCTGAGAACAGGGGTGCTCCAGCATAGTTAACAAGTATTCATTAGCTAGTGTAGGTAGACTATGTGGAAATGATAGCTGACCCGGGGAGGGTTCTTGCAAACTACATTTTGGGGTGAGGGTAATAGGTCCATGCTAAAGTTTGAAGGAGTTGGAGCAACCTGGGTCTGTAAACACTCAAAACTAACCAGCCATAGTGCTCTTCCTGGGCAGAGCCCTCCATTAAGTAGAGAGTGCTGAGAGTCGAAACTAAATTTTTAGGATAGAGACAGTCGGGGCAAAGGAAAGATATAAGTTGGAAGGGATCATAATCAGATCCCAATACACAGTTATTACTGAAAAAAAGACAGTAAGGAATAGCATAACTTCTTTATAGACAAATGAAAGTACACTAGAAAGATATGCACAAAAAACTAAGATCTAATGATTCAAAATGAGCTAACAGAATGATAAAAGATGAATGAAGAAAATGGATCATGATTAGAAATGAGGTAATAGAACTTAGGAAAGAATTAAAAAGAAAAGGAAGATAATTTCAGAAAAATGAGTAAGCTTGACACAACACAGATCAAATAAATATGACAGGTAATACCCTAAGAAGAACAAAAGGTAAAAAGGGGAGGAAAAACTCAAAATAAAAAAGATGAAAGTATTTCAGGTAAAGTGACAGATATAGAGCATCTAATAGATGTATATTAGGAGTCCTTGTGGAAAAGGAAAGACAAAAGCCAAAGCAAAGGAATTAAACAACTGCACTAATTTATGATTCCAGAAAAAATGTCCCCGAATTAAAAGATTTAAAGCTAAATATGAAAAGGACCCATTGCATACCTGGGAAAACTGAGAACACAAAACACTGAACCATATTCTGATAAAATAACTGAATCTTCAGGAAAAGAAAAAAATTCTTTGATATCTAGGAAAAAAGGTCAAGTTTTACTTATAAAGGAAAGAAAATCTGGTCTCAGTGCTTTATGATTTCAAATGAAATAACATTTAAGGTATTCAAGGGACAAAACTGAAAGCTAAGAGTTTTATATATAACCAAGCTGACTTTAAAGTATAAAGCTACAAATTGATATGAACAATTAAGAATTCAGAGCATCTTGTTCCCATTAGCTTTTTCTGATTAATCTATTAGAAAATGTCTCAGGCAACCAAGATGTCGGGAGAGAGATCAACTGAAGGGGCTGATAGTGATCATTAAATATGTATGTATTCGTTGAACTAAGATTAAATGATAGTTGAAGGGGTAGGGCTATATAATGGTTATATGCTCTATCAACACAGATTAAGTACAACTGTCAAAAAATGGAGTGGGAATGAAGGGAGCATATGGAAAGTTTAGTAAGCTGATTGCCTTTTAGTTATTCACTGGAACTAAATACTATTATTTTAAATCAAAATCTTGAAGGAGAAAGAAGGTAAGGGTAAGACCATGAGTGACTAATTTCAGTATTGTACATACTGGGGAACGAGTTGACTCACTCAAACACTCTGACTCTTTTTTTTAAAGAGGGATAAAGTTTTATATGTATATAAATTATATATTAATATTATTATAAATATAACTATTAGGACAATGCAGAGTTTATGTGGAAAGAAAGCAAATGGTGGAAGGATTAACCATTAAGTTAAAAAACATGTTTTTTTTTTTTTTTAAACCGTGTTTCATATCTAAAAAAGGAATGTAATATAGGGAATAAAGGTAGAAGGAAAATGTCTTTGAATATGTCTTGTTTTATAGATTTGATTTGAAGCCACATAACTATTTTATGTAATTATAAAGCAAACTTAAATTCCTTAAAGTGGAAAGTAAAATGAAGTAAGTAAACCTAAATGTGTATCTTATTGGCATAACCATACAGAGAGAAAAGTACAAGTAATTTTGAAACACAGTAATTTGTCTTTGTGTCTTTTTAAGAATATACTCTAAAGAACTGCATATAAAAAGCAATTTTTAACAATTTTTAGAGACCTTATTGTTTGTGATAGTATTATTATCCTGAGATTGTTGTATGTGTGAGATGACAAAAAAACAAGTGAGTAGTTATATGGTAATTTTAATTCTGTTATCCCTGGTGACCTTGAGAGCCAGAATGATCAGAGTAGGAAAAGGTGATACAGATGTAACATAAAAGAGGCTACAAAAAACCCTGTAGTCTTGAGTTTGAATTGGAAAAGTGTTTTTACTTATGATTTATTTTATCTTTAAGACAAAACACCCTCCCATCACTATTTCCTAGCTCTGCCCATGAAAAGACCTAGAAACAATAACCATTCTAGTAACAGTAACCAGCCTTCATGCCCAGATTACAGTCTTGAAATAGCCTTTCCCTCTGTAAAGAAACAGTCTTGGAGAAGTGGCTAATTCTAGCTCTTTGTCAGGAAGTGAACAAGATGAGCCTCAGAACAGATAGCAATGAAGCTATCAAAGATTTCTAGATCATGTTAAAAGGATCTAGCAGCCAACTTGGAGTGCTCCTTATCAAACAAATGCAGAGACAGATGAACTTATTAATTATACCAATAGCAAAATTGAGATTTTAAGAAACTTCATAGGACAAATAACCCTGTTTCTTCAACAAATAACTGGAAAAGAAAAATATATGTATAAACTTTATTTGAAACTTCATTTAAGCAGACTGAAAAAATTTACCATTTATGAGGCAATTGGAAATTTGAATGCTGGTATTTTATGATATCACAGAATTAATTGATAATTTGGGAAGGGTTGGTAGTAGTATTGTAGTTTTGTTTTTTAAAAAAAGTTTACATGACTAATAATACAGGAAGGGAGAATAGGTAGGGGAAAACAAGATTGGCCATGAGCTGAAAATTGTTAAAAATAGTTGATGGGTACAGATTCAAAATACTATTGTGTACTTTTGTATGTTTTAGACTTTCCACAATTAAACATTTAAGGGGAGGGCAGCCCCTCTGGCTCAGCGGTTTAGCGCCACCTTCAGCCCGGGGTGTGATCCTGGAGACCCAGGATCGAGTCCACGTCGGGCTCCCTGCATGGAGCCTGCTTCTCCCTCTGCCTGTGTCTCTCTCTCTGTCTCTGTCTCTGTCTCTGTCATGAATAAATAAATAAAATCTTTAAAAACAAAAACAAAAAGCATTTAAGGGGAAAAAAAAAACAAAGAATGCAGCCTCAGAGTTTGAGATGATGGAAAATTTCAAGAGAAAATGTCTAATTAGAAGTTAAAATTGATGTAAGAGGGGAGGGAGAGGGATAAATAAAGTTAGAGATGTATATTTTGGAGTTTTTCGAAATAAGGTGATAGTTGTCAAAGTGGATTAAACTTTTAAGGAAGAAGAGTAAAAAACTAAGGAATAAAATTTGGGTGAGTGAATAGATTTAGGAATCTGAAAGAGGACAGGAAGCCAGGGAGTAGAGAAAGAGAAGGAACAGGCAGAAAGGTTAGACTGTCATCTGGAAATCAAGGGAATAGTTTCAAGTATTTGGGGTCAAATGCTGTGGAGAGGGTAAAGGATAAAACACTGAGCGGCAGTCTACTTTGTGTTAGGAAGTAAGATCTTATCACTGTTCTTTACCAGTTTTCTAGTGCTGTGATTTGCTATCCTGTTGTGCTTAAGAGAATGGGTTTTAGACTGGAATTTGAAATTGGGGCTAATAATAAGCACTTTACTTTCTGGATTACGTATGTTAGGTGAGTTAATTCGTTTAAAGCTCTTAGAACAGTACCTGCCACATGGTAAGAGTTGCTGTTGATTGTGTTCTGGACCCAATTGCCCTCAAGAATATAAATACATTTTTTAAAAAAGATCTGTTTTATTTTGTTTTATTTATTTATTATTTAGATTTTTATTTATTTATTTATTCATGAGAGGCACAGACAGAGAGAGGCAGAGACAAAGGCAGAGGGAGAAGCAGGCTCCCTGCAGGGAGCTCGATGTGGGACTTGATCCTGGGACTGATCCTGGGACTCCAGGATCACGCCCTGGGCTGAAGGCAGGCGCTAAACCACTAAGCCACCCAAGGATCCCCTATTTATTTATTTTAGAGAGAGAGTGCATGGGGAGAAGGGACAGAGGGAGAAGGAGAGAATCTCAAGCAGACTCCCTGCCTCAGAGCATGGAGCCCCCACACAAGGCTCCATCCCACAACCCTGAGATCATGATCTGAGTTGAAATCAAGTTGGACGCTTAACCAAGTAAGCCACCCAGGCGTCCTCTTTTCCCATACATAATGGTACTATATTCTTTTGTCTTGGAATGAATATTGATTCCCTTTTTGGTTTAAGTATAGTTTGTTTTAGAAATCAGATTTTATTTTTTTAGGCTAGATTGATGATGACTTTTGGACTACTTGATTTACAAATTCTCAAGATGTAAGATATTATGGAGTTAAAAGGTTAGATATCAAAAAGCAAAATATTGTGACTTCTTATGAATGATAGACTCATTTGTTTTTCATTTCTTTTTGATTTTATATTCTTGTGGAAGTATAGTGGCTTTGTTGATGAAAATATTTTTTAAAGATACTCTTTAAAGTTTGCAGCTAACAAATATCCCATTTGAATATGTTGTCCTTTACCAATTTCTTCATTAGGAGCAAAGGAAAATTAATACTTTAAACATGTAAGAACAGATGATTGATTTCTTTATGGTATGTACTTTAGACTTGGGAACATGAACTGATTTTTTTTTTTTTTTCTTTTGAAAGACTTTAGGTAAAGTTGGCCGAGTACAACAGATTTATTCAGACAGTGATTTAAAGGTGGAAGTTTGTGGAACATCTTGGACATATAATCCAGCAGCAGTTTCCAAGGTCGCATCTGCAGGATCAGCCATTAGCAATGCATCTGGTGGTATGTTTGTGTTGTTGGGTATTTATTTATTTTTAAGATTTTATTTATTTATTCATGAGAGAGAGAGAGAGAGAGGCAGGTTCCCCGCAGGGAGCCCGATGCAGGACTTGATCCCGGGACTCCAGGATCACACCCTGAGCCAAAGATGCTCAACCACTGAGCCACCTAGGCATCTCATATTGTTGGGTCTCTAAAAGTAATATGGTTTACATTAGAACCTTCATTAATTCCTTGATTATCAGGTACAGCTAATGATGTGTGTTCTTAGTTTTCTCCCAAATCACATGACCTCACTTGAATGTTAACTAACATTTACACTTTCGCTAAAGGTTTTTTTTTTTTTTTTTTCATATAATGAATAGTTTTTGTTCTGGCTGAGGTATACTCTGGAAAATTTCCATAAATAGGTACTTTTTCTTGGGTGCCATATCAAGGGCTTTCCACATCAAATCTGAGATAACTGAAATTCAATGTTGTACTTTTTAGTTGGAACTTCTGCCAAGAAACATGACATTCTTAGACTGCTTTTTTCTCTTTTTATTTTCAACATTATTGCTAGCAGAAGGCTTTCTTCCTGGATATTTTTATATATCAGCCATGTTTTTTTCTTAGTATTTAATACTAATTATTATACTATAGAAATGTATAATAAGTAGAAAATCATTTTGAAATGTGAATAAGGTGGATGATTGGGTAGACTCATGACAGTCCCTCCCTGTGCTCCAGCTTTATATACAGAGCCTCAATTCATACTAGAACAAATTATAAGTTACTGTGTATTGTCATTCAGAAAAGAAGGTAGAGCTATAACTAAATTTTAAGAAAGTAAAGAGAACATTGGGTGACTGCCAACCTAATTTTATACGCTTTCTACTACTCTCTTGCTGTCTCTTCTTTCCTGATGTAATTTGCTAGTGTGCTTAAAATTTAAATCAGGTGGTATTTATTTCTTACCTTGAGGTTAGATGACATCACAGCGGGCTGACTACCTACAAATTCAAAGAATGAGACATAGTTAATATCCTGCTCAAATAATGTGGACTTGGTGTTGGTCCTCTGCCTCACTTTGTGATTGCTTTCCACTAAGTAGATCCAAGAATTAAGGAATAGAACTGCTGGGTAGTTTCTCTACTGATTAATGCTACTTAGAAAAAAAAATCTTATGAAAGAGTCTATGTAAATATATCCCTAGTTCTTTTTTTGTTTTAGTCAGTACGAATCAGGTGACACCTGTTGAAGTATGTTAACATTTAGATGACCATTTTCAACAGAAAGTTGATTTGTCCCTAAGACATTTCCCCACATATTATAGGGATTACATTGCTTTTGAATCATAATCAATGATTTATTGATTTCTTCTATGGTCTGTAGCATTGAGCTCCAAGAATCAATGTGGTATGTTAAAACCTGAAAGGAAGTTTGTATTGTTCTGATACTCCCATGGTAGTGTGTTCATTTGTGATTATCTTTGGTATGACTGCTAAATCTTGAATTGTTATTTGTATGTAATGCTCTACTTTTTCTGAAATTATAACTCGAAATACATTAATTGGAGAAAACTGGGAATACTTACAGGTTAGAATTTAATGCAGGTTTATATGGTAATTAAAACTTGCATGAGTAATAATCTGTAGTATAGTACAAAAATAACATTAATGATAGCAATAATAAAAAAGGAAAAGTATATATTACAGATATGTGAGTAATGCTTGTCTGTTAGTAATTAAGGTTTGAGATTCTTCTATGTTAACCACTTTATTTGATGCTTTACAGAAAGACTCTCTCAACTCTTGAAGAAATTATTTGAAACCCAAGAATCTGGTGACCTCAATGAAGAATTAGTTAAAGCTGCTGCCAATGGGGATGTTGCTAAAGTGGAAGATTTGCTAAAAAGACCAGATGTGGATGTGAGCATTTTAAAAATTATTTGAAGCATACACAAAAATCGCATAGTATAATGAACATCACACAGTTCAATAATTATTGGGATTTTTCCACATGTGCTTCATGTAGTCCTCCTTTGTTTTTCTCAGGTATTTTAAAGACAACACTGGACATCATTCTTCAAGTACTTTTCTAAAAGATAATGAGATTTTCTTATTTTAACACTGTGACCTTTTAAATTTATAATTGACAAAATTTACATTTAAGTTTTTTTTAATTTAAATTTTTATTATTTTTTTTACATTTAAGTTTTTGAGTGATCATTGTCCTTTCCTATTTCTCATGGAAATGTCCTCATACCATGTCTTTTAAATATCTTTTAATAAGTTTTATAAGCAGTGTTCTATACCTCTTCTCAAAACATTTAATCTAAACCTTTTCCAGTGAAAGTTGACTATTTTTAGTTTATAATGCAGATAAACTAGAGGTCATGCATTTTGTAAATCTTAATAGTTTATTTTTATCATTCTCACAAGCCATATTTTAGGTGGGCCATTTTAGTTCTAGTTAGTCATTCATTGGCTTTGTTATTGCTACTATACGGCACCAATAGGATGTTCAGTGCTGGCCCAGAGATTGTAATTGGAGTGGCACAACATCATATTCCAAGGAGCTCATGTGGCATTTCAGTTATTAGGGAGATGTCATTTGTGGCAGCGTAACACAGTGGTTTCATGATTGTGAGATATATCACAAATAATTTGTTTCAGATATCAAAGTACTAAATATTTTTTATATTCAAGCAGATTTACATTTTATTATACTTAATTTTTCTTCATTTAATTATATAGTTTTTTTAAAACTAAAATTTAAAATGTAGTTTTAAAGGGAATTTAAAGGCAAAAAATAATTATACAAGGTTCATTATGAAAAACATTCCTATCTCAGTTCTGTTGACTCATCCTTCAGGGGCAACTATTTTCACCTCTTTCAGTTGATTTTCTTCAAATGTTTACCTCCACATTTCCAATAACATACTTCTATAGTTTTCTTCTTGATTTTTGTGTTTTAGGAGTAATCTTTTGGTAATTTAACTGTGAAGATGAGAATTCAGCTTTCTTTTCTACTTCCAGCCCATTCCCTCCATGCACACACACATTCCTCTCTCAGCTTCTTAATGTGGTTAGGTTGTATGGTAACTTTGTTAAGATTAAAATTAATTGTGCATATTATTACTTAAATGACATTCATATCTGACCTGTGGATGGTGCTAGGTTGTATTTTTCTATATAACTATTTGCTTCCTTCATGTTCATAATTGTTCTTTTACTTAAAAATATTGATGTGTAATTTACATATAATGAAATACATGGATCAGTCAGTTTTGACAAATGCATACATCCACGTAATTCACACCCCTACTAGGTGTAGAACATTTCCTTTATTCCAGGAAGTTCACTTGTAGTTTTTCCTCAATCAGTCCCTCTTAACTTCAGACATAATTTAAAGTTTCTTATTTGTTTGTAATCCATATTGCTATAAGTAATTCTTCTGAAAACTTCTATAGTTGTCTAATCTCCAAGACATTCAGGCATGTAGTGTATCTGTTCATTTCTACTTCTGAAAGATGATAACATAGGAGAAAACATAGGTGACTTTGGGTATGGTGATGACTTTTTAGATACAACATCAAAGATATGATCTGTGATTTTGTAGGAGTGATAGTTTTGTATTTTACATTTAAGTCTGTGATTTGTGTTGGGTTAATTTTTATGAAGGGTATATGGTTTGTGTCTAGATTTTCCTTGGATTACTTCTGGCATTGGCCATTAGGTCTTTTTTCTTGGTCTGGTCTGACTCCCCAGAAAGGTCTCTTAATTCTCCTGCAGAGAAGGTGTAAACCTGGCTGCCAACCTCAGGAATAGTGAATAAGGGAAGAGGAACTGGATTCTCAGCATTCATCTGTAAATATTTACATAAAACTTCTGATTTTAGTACTTTGCCCCACTGATAACAGTGCTTGGTTTCTGTAGGCTAGAAATATTTTACTCTTTCCAGAGAATAAACTTTAAGGCTTCTGCTAGCATCAGGGTGGACCACTAGCTCAGCTGAGCAGAGTAGGGGAATCCAGGGATCTAAATGCTTTTTAAACAAACTATCAGCCAATATTTTTGTGTTTAGCACTAACCACCACATTATCCCCATATCAAGAGGTATCCAGTCAGTACCTGAGCTTTTTGATAGCATAACAATACCTACCTTCCTTGGTAGAAGGGTTGCTTCTAGGTTTTTCGTATAGCAGGTTTAGGGGCTGCATTTCAGCTTCCTGTATAGGTGCTTGCACCCGGTTGTGGGTGTGTTGTTTTTCTAGTTCTAATTATCTTTGTGGTTTGAGGCTTCAAGGAAAATAAAACTTTACTCTTGTTTTAGCAAAATGTTGAAAGGTAATGAACACAAGTGCTCATCCAACCTTTAATTAAAACACACTTAAAAGAATATACTTTTTAAAACAAGTTTTATTGATGTATAATTGTACTGAAAATAAATACATAAGGATATGGTCTTTAAGTCTCACAATACTGAAAAGCTGTTCTCTTGCTTATATATTTGCTCAGCTTCAGGCTCTTCTAATGGGATTTTTTTTTCCCTTTAGCTTCTTGTTTTTCATAGCATCCTCTTGATTTTTAGATATAAAGGATTCTTGAATATCTCTAACTGAAGTTTCTCAAAAGTTTTCTTTTTTTCTCTTGTTCGTTTCTTCAGTGTCTTTTTTTTCTTTCTTTTTTTGAGTTGTTTTGTGTGTGGTTTTTAAAAATTTTTGAGGTCTTCCTCAAATCTCTGATCTTTGGTTGACCATTGATATCTGAATAAGACCTTAAAAAGCTTACTGGTAGTTCTTTTTGCTTGGATAGGACTTAGTGACTGACTTTGCATTATGGTGGTTGCATGTGTGGAGCTTTTGGGGTCTTTAAATGCTGTCATGTAGAGGTCTGTTCTTCTCCATGACTATGCAGTTGTTCAAGAGAGGAAGGCATTTTTCTGTCTAGGGACTAGGAGCATGGCAGCCAATGTCCTGTCCTTGAGTTTGAGAAGAGTGCCCTAGAATGTGGCCATTTCACATCAGACTTCTGTTTGGGGTTTTTCTTATGTTAACCCTCTGATGTACTTGCTTTTGCAGGCTTTGACTGCGTGTGAGGTTCCCAGGTTTTGTATTCCTTTTCTCTATAAAGTCAGTCTGCTTTGTCCTTTTCAGACATGTGTTTTTATTGTATTCTGATGTTAGCTTTCCCTTTCTTACTTAAAAGCGAGTGCATGCGTGTGAGCAGTGGGGTAGAGGGGCAGAGGTAGAGGGAGAAGTAGACTGCCCACTGAACATGGAGCCCAACGCGGGGTTGTATCCCAGGACCTTGAGATCATAACCTAAGACGATGTCAGCTGCTTAACCAACTGAGCTGCCTAGGTACCCCCATCTTGTTACAGTCTTTTGGATGGGAGTGAATGGGGTGGGTTTAATGAATTATACTTAGCCTTGAGTATGTCATGGGGAAATTATGCATTTACACAACATCTGAAGTGAAGAAAAGGTTGGAAATTATTACTTTAGAATGTCATAGTTATGTATAGCTACCCTGCTAATTCATGTATGTATTCCTCATGATAATTTACTGACAATATTCAATATATTTGTTGAATTGAATTTATTTAAATAGTGGACAATATCTTTTCCAAAAGTTTTCCATTCACTTCATTGCTTTTTTCTCATTGAAATATAGACTCTGAGCTTTAATAATTCAAATAGAAGTAAATATACAAAACTAATAGAATTTACTTTTCTCCCTCAGTTCCTTTCTTTTTTTTTCAGCTGTGCAGATTGGCTAAAACAGTTGTTTCATAGCTCTTTGAACAATGGAACTTTCATCTTAAAAAAAGGAAAAAATGTCTGTTTCCTTTCTCTAAATTACAGAAAAGTTTCTGGTGATCTGTATACTAGGATATATGGCATACCAACCTAAATTATTTTCTAAGAATCATACAGTGTGCTAGATTTATTTATTTTTTCAATGTGCTGGATTTAAACCTATACTGTATATTGGCTCCTTGTGATTTGTGACAATCCTTCATCCTTTCTTCTCATTTAGGTAAATGGACAATGTGCTGGTCACACAGCTATGCAAGCTGCTAGTCAGAATGGACATGTTGACATTTTGAAATTACTTTTGAAGCAAAACGTGGATGTAGAAGCGGAGGTAATTAAGTTAAGCTTGAGAAATACTTAAGTAAAAATCAATGTCCTAGAAATGATACTTCTTTATTATAAGATAAATTGGTTTCATTCCTAAAATTTAATGATCACCTAAGGCTCTTCTGACTGAAAAGAAAAATTTGACAAGAGGTAACTTGAAGTATTTCTTGTTTTTCTCTGATCTCTTAATATTGTAGACATAATCCTAAGAGAAGATAGGAGTTGAGTTTTCCTTTACTATGGTTGGACCATCCTGCTGCTAGGAGCCCAGTTGGGTTCATCCAAGAATCATTCTGAAGAAGTTGAGGGAAGGGGGAATATATAGATCATGTAGGTCAAGATTTATACTGATCAGTGTCACTCAGAGGCCTTTTTTTGTTTTTTGTTTTCCCTCTAATAAGGGAATCAGTAAATTAGAATTTGTTTAGTCTTATTGTTGCTTGACCTAAATGTAGATCTTTGAAAATTTTACAGGACGTATTTATCATTATGTGTGTGTATATATGCTTAATTATTAACTAATTTTTAATTTGACAGAGAGAGGTAGCGAGCAAGAGAGAGCATGAGCAGGAGAGAGAGGGAGAAGCAGGGTCAGACATGGCGGGGCTCAATCCCAGGGTTCTGGGATCATGACCTGAATCATAAGCAGACACTTAACCAACTGAGCCACCCAGGCGCCCCTATATATGCTTAATTTAATTTAGAGTATATTCTTTTTTTTTTTTTTTTAAGATTTTATTTATTTGACACAGAGAAAGAGCACAAGGAGGGGCAGTGACACGCAGAAGGAAAGTGAGAGGCAAGCTCCCTGCTGAGCAAGGAGCTCCAGTGTGGGGCTTGACACTGGGATCATGACCTGAGCTGAAGGCAGACAGATGGTCAACCAGCTGAGCCACCCAGGTGCTCCTTAGAGTATAGTCTTTTAAACGGGAAATGAATATTTTTTACTGTCATTGGAATTTCAGTTGAGGATCTCTATGTGTGTTGTGAAGGATGTCTTCCTTTATTATAGTAAATTATAACCTCATTATTGAAAAAATGTATTAAAATCACATTTGTTGTAGTCAAGTGGAAGATTATTTAGAAATAAGTCAAATCCTATCCAATTTAGACCAGATAGAAAGTTGTCATTTTGTCCAAATGATACTCCCATCTGAGGAAGCTTAAAGGACTTGAATTTCTGAGGGCTAAATTAGTGGACCAGCCTGTTTTTATTCATTAAAAAAATTTTAAAGATACATATTTGAAAAGAGAAGCCTTCTATTATTTTTGCTTTTTTTCTCAGATTGAATGTATTTTGATTTGTTGGACAGCTACTAAAGAATCTTTGGTGTTGTGGTTGTAAATAAGTAATTTCTGATGGAATTTTC
Source organism: Canis lupus familiaris (assembly GCF_011100685.1). Taxonomy (NCBI): domain Eukaryota; kingdom Metazoa; phylum Chordata; class Mammalia; order Carnivora; family Canidae; genus Canis; species Canis lupus. The sequence continues at coordinate 66,302,389 of NC_049228.1, read as the reverse complement.
TATTGTCTTAAAAAATACTTGAATTTTTAAATTAGTAGGTAGATATCTATAAACTATGATAGTTTAATTACTGTAATGTCTTTATGAATGAATTTTATGATTTGATTTTGTTTTTACAGTAGTAATTTTTAAGTCACATATTTCTTGGTTATGATTTTAGGAACCCCAGTGTATGTTACAAGATTTTTTTTGATAATGAAAGAAAGACTTAATTTAAATATAGTATATTGTAAATAGAAGAAAATTACTTTATTGTGTTATTTTAGTCTGGCTTAGGGAAATGGAATGAAATTCCCTAAGTTGAATTCCACCTTGCCCTTTTTTTTTTCTTAAGTTTTTATTTATTTGAGAGACAGAGAAAGCATAAGCAGGGAAGAGGGGTAGAGGGAGAGGGAGAAGCAGACTTCCTGCTGAGCAGGGAGCCCAACCTGGGGCTCAGTCTCAGGACCCTGGGATCATGACTGGAACTGAAGGCAGATACTAAACTGACTAAGCATCCAGACACCCCAAATATCCCATTTCTTTATTTAATGCATCTGGAAACTACAATAGCAACAACTCCTAAAATACCAAAGCTCTTCTGATTGATTATAGCTAATAAGGCAAGAGGCCAAAAATCAAAATTTTTGGCCTAATTTTTTATTAGGCCAAAAAACTACACTGGGTGTTATATGCAGCTGTTGAATCACTAAATTCTGATTCAGAATTTAATTGATAAAACTGACAACATGAGACTCTAGCCCATTTGTGTTTCTAAAGACTTTTGTTCACATGAGAGGTTGTGCACAATGGCGGTGCAGCTGTGGTGTTGGGGACAAAGTTGGCACTGTTCCTTTACTGAACTCAAATACAAAACAAATGGTTAGTGATTATTATAAACCTGTTAAGATTGGAGGTGAAGTGTGGCTCAGTAAACTAAGTGTTTGCAAATTTCTTTTAGAAAGTTTGAAAACTAGATCTGTTACTAGATCAGCAGGATACATTTGGACTTCATCCATACCTCCTCATTCAGATTTCCATTTTGTGCATTTTCGGTTTTAAAAACCATTGTAGTCAAAGGGACTACACGCATGCAGTATATTCATGCAGGACTTGGGGAGTGCAGGCTCTGGGTCAGTTCTGTTCAGGGCCTGAGGTCGCCACCGCCCCCCATCCCGGTGCTACCAGAAGGCCCTGCTCCCTTGTCTCAGCACCATGGGAGTGGCCTCACCTTGCTGCCCCAGCCAGGAAAGTGGGCAAAGGGCAGGGGCCCTGCACCTCAGAGCTTGTCCTGGTGGCCTGTGACTGTCAATAAAGCTTGGGTTTGTAAAGATAAAAACAAACAAACAAACAAACATAGGTTTTTTTTCTCATAGGTTGTGAGATAGGTTAATTGGATAATGGGCAGTTGATGTAAAGTATACTGGGTGTGGGATGCCTGGGTGGCTCGGGTTGTGCCTCTGCCCTTTGACTCAGGGTGTGGTCCTGAGTCTGGAGTCTTGGGATTGAGTCCCACATCAGGCTACCTCTGAGGGGCCTGCTTCTCCCTCTGTGTCTTTGCCTCTCTCTCTGTGTGTCTCTCATGACTAAATAAATAACATCTATAAAGGAAAAAACTACACTGGGTGTTATATGCAGCTGTTGAATCACTAAATTCTGCCCCCAAAGCTAATAATACAGTATATGCTAACTAAATTGAATTTAAATAAAAAATTTTAAAAAATAAATTAAAAACCATTGTAGATGTAATTTGTAGAAATAGTGTGAGAAAGGGATATTTATACATCAGGTTAAGTAAATAACACAGCTTCCTAATTGGCAAAGAAAAAAACTACATTTAAAAATTAGGTTAAAATATAAGTACAATTCACAGCCTAATTGCTAAAACAAAAAAATCATCCAAGTATCATTTTTCTGGATTTGAAGAATTTATTAGAAACAGCAATATAGTTTTTTTAGAATAGTAGTTCTCAACTGGGAGCATTTTTGTCCCACAGGGGGACATTAGGAAATGTCTGGAAATTTTTAATTGTCACGACTGGTGGGGAGTGTGGTGGTGGGAATACTACTGGCATCTACGGTGTAGAAATTAAGGATGCTACTAAACATCTCATAGTGCACAGGAGAGCTCCCACAACAAAGAACTATCTGGCCCAAACTGTAAATAGTGCCAAAGTTGAGAAACCCTGGTTTAAAAGATAGAGGAAATATTTACTTTTACAAAATGCACTTAAATTTGTGATTCATCTTTTGCTGGCCTTTTTATAAAGTGATTTGTCATCATTAATTTATTATTGGGAGTTTTAAATATTTATAAAAGTAGAAGAGTATAATGAATCCTGTATTCATCACCCCACTTCAGTTATTTTCATGGCCAATTTTGGCTTATTTGTACCTTCCTCCCTCTCTATTCCCTCTACTGAATTATACTGAAGCAGATCAGATACCTTATTTCATCTGTAAATATTTTAGTATATATTCTAAAAGATAAGTGCTATTTTTTTTTAAACTTCATTATAGCTTTACCAGACATAAAAGCAATGATAATTAACAGTGATTTTAAAAAATCTAATTGTATTAAAAGTTTTGAGGTTAGCTGAAGAATAAAGAGAATAATACATTTTGTTCTCTAGTTATTTCATTCTGTAATGAGATTTCTTCATCTGCTTTAGGAGGCAAGCATAAGATAGTATAGATTAGGGATTGAAAGCTATTTTATATTGTCAAGTATTATTGGAATAAAACACAGTCATTTATTTATTGTGTATGGCTGCTTTCGTGTTACAACTGCAGAATTGAATAGCTGTGACAAGACTGTGTGATTTGTAAAACCTAAAATACTTACTTTCTGGTCCTTCACAGAAAAGGTTACTTGCCCCTATTATAGATGACTATTGCATTTTTTTTAGTTGATTTAAGCTGTTATTAAACTAAATTATTTGGTGTATATTATATCTTTCTAATATATGATACCAGATTACATCTTTTTTTTCCTACTTCTTTTTCTTAGGGAGATCTCCGCTATTTTGGAAAGTTCTCTCCATGTATGACCTACTAAATAATGTAGGATTATATTACATTACATTGTTTCCTTTTTTTTCTTTTTAAAGATTTTATTTATTAATCATGAAAGACACACAGAGAGGCAGAGACACAGGCAGAGGGAGAAGCAGGCTCCATGCAGGGAGCCCGATGTGGGTGTCGATCCCGAGACCCCGGGATCACGCCCCATGCCAAAGGCAGACACTCAACTGTTGAGCCACCTAGGCGTCCCACATTCTGTTTCCTCCTTATATAGGTAAAGGCTCCTGTGAGATCTTACGTATGTTTTTATAGGTGAGCTAATAGGACTGTGAGATCTTATATATGTTTTTATAGTTGAGCTAATTTTGGATCCTGCAGGGACTCAGTATTCACCCTCACCCCCACTGATGAAGTATAATTTAAAAAAAGTGTGGAAGATTGAATAGAAGATCAGTTTAAAAAAGTATGTCATTTAACAATAAGTTTTCAAATACAGTACAAATATATACTGCAGTTGTCAGGAAACTTGGAGCAGTTTTATCATTTAAGGTTAATGAAAACTGTTCTGAAGAAGAGGACTAATAGTAGAGAACAATACTGAATTTTGTGAGAAAACCCAAGTTTTAATGGTATTGTTGCTGTCTAAAGTGATACTGGGCAAAAAGTTTAATAGGTGTAAGCTTCAGTTTCCTTATAAATGATAATAACTTAAAAGGTTGGAGTGTGGAGTATGGTAAGTAATTAAGATACTATTTATAGTATACAACACCACCAAGGGAATCTGTGGTGTTCTTATTGCTTTTGTTTGATTGTTTCTTTCTAAGTGGCAGAAGGCAGAGAATATGATTTCTTAAGAAACAGATACTCATTCTGCTGATTTTTACCTAGTGATGGAAACAAAACTGTAGAATATTTTATGTAAACGTAAAACTAAGAAGGAAAGGGCAAGTAGGCTTCAAGACTAGTCAGTTTAAGGAAATTCTTCTCTTAAAAACAGGAATCAGGATAGTAACCTCCAAAATAGCTCTAGGAATTGATGTACATAGTACATCTGAGGATTCGTGTTAAATCAGACCTATCCTGGGAGGCCATCCTTTCGCTGTTCTGTCCTATCTAATCCTTCTTACCTGTGATATTTTTTCTTTGGGCTTTTTACTACCTAGCATTTACGTTTTATTTACTTATTTTGTTTATAATGTTCTGTCTCCCCAACTAGAATATAAACTGTATGAGAGTAGGAACTTTAACTTGCCCACTGCTGTATCCTCACTGTCCAGAACAATACTGAGCTTGTAGTAGGCACTCAAGCAGAATGTATTGAATGAATCAAGCAGAATACACCACTTTCAAACAATGGTATTGAAGTTTTAGTGTGCTCAGAATACTTAGGATCTTGATGAATTGAATGAGGTTTAGGAAAAAGAAGATGAAATACAATATTATTTATTATATCGAGGGATAATAAAATAGTTGAAAGTATCAGTATATTCAGGAAATGTTTAATTCCATTGATGTGAAAAATCATGGTGGTTACTGAGAAGATTCTGGAAATATATAGCATATGAAATAGAAATTCATCTCCTTACTAGATAATAAAAAAATGACTGGCAGAATTCTTTCTTTTGAAGTTTTTTTCAAAAAATTGTATTTATTTATTTGTTTATTTATTTTTTAAAGATTTATTTATTCATGACAGACACAGAGAGAGACCGAGAGGGAGGGAGGGAGAGGCAGAGACACAGACAGAGGGAGAAGCAGGCTCCTTGCAGGGATCTCGACATGGACTCCATCCCAGGTCTCCAGGATCACACCCCGGGCTGAAGGCGGTGCTAAACCACTGGGCCACAAGGGCTGCCCTATTTACTTATTTGAAAGAATGAGCAAGAGAGTGAGAGAGCACAGGCAGGGGAGCAGAAGAGGGAGAGGAAGAAGCAAGTTCCCCACTGAGCAGGGAGCCCGATGTGAGATTCGATCCCAGGATCCTGGGATCATGACCAGAGCCGAAGGCAGATGCTTAATTGACTGAACCGCTCAGGCACTCCTGACAGAATTCTTTCTGATGGAACTATGTCAGAACTCTGGATTCTATTGAAGTTTGCTATGTCCAGAGGAAGACTTAGAGGTTAATTGTGGTTAATTTTTTTTTGTCAATTTTAGCTCTTAGTTCAGCAGGAACTACCTAAACCTTACCCTCTAGTCCAGTGACAGGCAGCTGTGTTTATGTTCCCAAATCAGCTTTCAGGGCCAGGATGGGCAACAGACCCTTTTTTTTTTTTTTTTTTTTTTTCCAATGCTGGGATCTGTGTTCTGATCACTGATTGCTGCTTCTAATCATGGAGGTGCAGACACAGAGGTGGGCAGCCATTGTTGTATCCTCCCATTGTTGTAAGCCATTTCCCCTTGGCTGAAGTGACTTCAGAAGGTTTGAGAATTGGTACCACATCTACTCCCCCCCCATTTTTTTCTTTTTCTCCTTGTGGGAGCCTGGCATTAGACTAAGGATATTCAGAAACCACCACATATATGAGAAATTAGAAAGTCCTTGCAAAGACCTTAAGTTTACACCTCAGGCTGTAAGCACAAAGACAGCCTAAAATAATAAAAAACAAAACAAAAACAAAAAACAAAAAACAGCAGACCCTGCAAAAGGAGAAGAATCTAATTTCCAGAGTTACCATGTTATTAGAATCAAATGTCCAACTTTCAACAACAAAAAAAAATCACAAGGCATACAAAGAAATAGGAAAGTATAATCCATTTAAAGGAAGAAAAATAAGCCAACAGAAACTACTTGAGGAAAGAAACCAGATGTAGACTTGTAAGACAGACTGTAAAACAGTTATCTTAAAGATGCCCCAAGAACTAACTAAAGAGAAGAAACCAAGAAAATGATATATGAACAAAATGGAAAAATCAATGAAGACATAGATAACTTAAAAACAAACCAAAAGGAAATTCTAAAGTTGGAAAGTACAAGAGCCTGAAATAAAAAATTCATGGAGGAGGGATGCCTGGGTGGCTCAGTGGTTGAATGTCTGTCTGCCTTTGGCTCAGGGCATGATCCCGGGGTCCAGGATCGAGTCCCACATAGGGCTCCTTGCAGGGAGCCTGCTTCTCCTTCTGCCTATGTCTCTGCTTCTCTCTCTGTGTCTCTCATGAATAAATAAATAAAATCTTTAAAAAAATTCATGGAGGAATTCAAAGGCAGATTTAACCAGACAGAAGAAAGAACCAGTGAGCTGTATGATAAGGCAATAAAAATTATGGACTCTGGGGAATAGAAGGAAAAAAGATTGGGGAAAAAAATGAATAGAACCTTAGGAAACATGTGGGACACTATCATGTGGACCATTGTATGCATTGTGGCAATTTGAGAAGGAGACAGGATTGTGTGGGGTGGAGTCGGGGAGAGGGGAAGTGGCAGATTATTCAAAGGAACTATGACCAAAAACTTCCCAAATTTGATGAAAGACATGACTATAAACATCCAAGAAGCACAGTGAATTCCAAGTAGGGTGAACTCAGACCCATACTGGGACACATTATAATCGTTCTTCTAAAAGCCATGGGCAGAAAATGTTGAAAGCAACAAGAAAGGTGACTTGTTACTTACAAGGGATCCTTGTAAGATTTTCAGCAGATTTCTCATCAGAAACTTTGGAGGCCAGAAGATCGTGGCGAACTGATGTATTCAAAGTGCTTAAAAAGAAAAAAACAACCTGTCAACTAAGAATCCTGTATCTAGTGAAACTCTCCTTCAAAAGTGATAGAGAAGTTAAAACATTCCCCCAAACTCAAGGAATTTATTACCACTAGACTTGTCTTGCAAGAAATCTCAAAGGGAGGCTGCAGGTTGAAATGAAAGAATATTAGATCAGGGTGCCTCAATGGGTCAGTCAGTTAAGCATCTGCCTTTGGTTCAGGTCATGATCTCAGAGAGTCCTGGGATTGAGCTCTGCATCTGTATGGGACTCTGCTCAATGAGAAGCCTGCTTCTCCCTCTCTCCCTGGTGTGCTCGCTCGCTCTCTCTCTCTCAAATAAATAAATAAATAAATAAATAAATAAATAAATAAAATCTTTAAAGAAAGAAGGAACATTAGCTAGTAACTTGAAGCCATATGAGGAAGTAAAATGTCAGTAAAAGTAAAATATGTAGGCAGTTTTAGAAGATAGCATTATTTTAACAGTGGTTTATAATTCCTCTGTTTCCCACATGATTTAAGAGACTAATATATTTAAAAAGTTATTAGTCTAAAATTAGCAGGATTGTAGCTTTGGCTTGTAAATCCACATTTTGTTTTCTACATAGTTTAAGGAACTGATGTATTGATTGATTGATTGATTGGAATTGATGGATTTAAAAAATTATTTGTTTTTGAGTACACAATGTACAAAGTTGTAATTTTATAACAATAATTGAAAGGATTGCAGATGGAACTGTAAATGAGTTTTTATGTGTTATTAAAGCTAAGTAAAATGTTTTTTTTTACTTCAAAATATCAACTAAATATGACAATAATGTAGGAAATGTAGCTATACGGCATCAAGAAAACTTAGAGAAAAATGACAAAAGTAAGTTATTCCGTATCAGTAGTTATTTTTAAAGATTTTATTTATTTGAGAGAGAGTATCAGTAGTGGGAGCCGTACGGAGAGGGAGAAGCAGACTCTTCATTGAGCAAGGAGCCCAATGGAGAGGTGGGGCTTGATCCCAGGACCCTGAGATCATGACCTAAATTGAAGGCAAATGCTTAACTGACTGAGCCACCAGGCGCCACTCTTTATCAACAATTACTTTAAATATAGGTGGATTAAACTATAAAAGAGACTGGCAGAATGGATTAAAAATTGATCTAATATAATTTGTGTATAGGAGACTCACTTTAGATGTATAGATACAAATAGGTTTAAAGTGCAAGGATAGAAAAAGATATTAATGCATATAGTAACCAAAAGAGGGCAGGGATAGATATATCAATTTTAGACAAAACAGACGTTAAATCATGAAGATTGTAAGAGACAAAGGAGGACGTTGTATATTAATAAAAAGTTAATACAGCAAGAAGATACGGCAATTACAAATATTTATATACTTAATAATAGACCATACAAATATATGAAAAAAATTGACAAAGGAAAAAAAGACATTTTTACAATAATAGTTTGAGACTTTACATAATTTGTATCCTACTCTCAATACCTAACAATAGCATATTCATTTATTCATTCTTCTCAAGTGTATCTGATATATTCTTTGCGGTAGACTATATGTTAAGTCACAAATTAAATCTCACTAGATTTAAAAAGGTAGATGCCTTACAAAGTATTTTCTTTGACCACAGTGTAATCAAGTTAGAAATCAGTAATGCAAGAAAAACTGGAAAAATCACACATTTGTGGAAATGAAATAACATACTTTTAAGCAATGAATGGATCAAAGAAATTGTGAGGGAAATGAGACAATACTTAGAGATGAAAACAAAAGCAGAAGATACCAAAATCTGTGAGGGGGCACCTGGGTGACTCAGTCAGTCAAGCATCTGCCTTTGGCTCAGGTCATGATCCCAGGTCTCTGGGACTGAGCTCCGGGTCAGGCTCCCTGCTCACTAGGGAATCTGCTTCTCCTTCTCCTGTTGACCCTCCATCCCCATCATGCTCACTCTCAATTAAGATCTTAAAAACAAACAAACCTGTGGGATATAGTGAAAGTAGTGCTAAAGGGGAAATTTATAACTATAAATGGTTACGTTTAAAGAATTGATCGCAAATCATAAACCTAACTTGACAACTTAAGGAACTAGAAAAAAATTAAATTCAAAGATAGCAGAAGGAATGAAATAATAAATATCTGAGCAGAGTTAAATGGAGAATAGAAAAGCAATAGAGAAAATCAGTGAAACCACAAGTTGGTTCTTTAACAGAACTGATAAACATTTATTTGGCTAGACTGTTTAAGAAAAAAGACTCAACTTAAAAAGACTCAAATTACTAAAACTGAGAAATGAAAGTGGGGACATACCAATACTACAGAAATAGAAAGGTTTATAAGAGAGCACTGTAAACAGTTGTATGCCAACAAATAACATAACCTAGATGAACTGGACAAATACCTAGAAACACAAAACCTACTAAGACTGAAATGAAAATATAAGAAATTTGAATATACCTATAACTAGTAAGAAAATTGAATCAGTAATAAAAAATCACCTGACAAAAGCCCTGGACTTGATTGATTCACTGATAAATTTTACCAAACATTTAAAGAAGAAGTAACAACATTTGTTCTCAAAATTTTCCAAAATATCAAAGAAAGAGAAACAGTCTGTGAAGCCCCCATTGCCCTAATATTACAGCCAAAGATACTATAAGAAAACTGCAAACCAGTATCCTTTATGAATACTGATGTAAAATTCCTCAATAGAATACTAACCAAATTCTACATATTTAAAGGATTATACACCATGATTAATTTAAATTTATTCCTGGAATGGAGGATGGGTTAGTATACAAAAACAATGGATTAATGTGATATACCACACTAACAAACTAAAAGGGAAAAATTATGTGACCATCTCAGTTGATGAAGAAAAAGCATTTGATTAAATTTAATGCCCTTTTATGATGATAAACAAAAAAGAGCAAACTAGGAATAGAAGTATCTTTACATAATAAAAGTCATATATGAAAAACTGAAAACTTATCCTTTAGGATCAGGAAAAAGATAAGGATGCTCATTTTTCTACTCCTATTCAACATGGTACTGGAAGTCCTAGCCAGAGTAATTAGGCAAGATAAAGAAATAAAAGGCATTCACATTGGAAAGGAAGAAATAAAATTATCTCTGCAGATTATATGATCATATATGTAGAAAATCATAAAGTTCCTTACAAGACTTTTAGAACTAATTAAGATACTCAGCAAAGCAAGATAGAAAGTCAACACAAAAGCTAGTTGCATTTAAGTACATTAACCATCAACAATCAATAGAGAATATTAAGAAAACAATTCCATTTACAATAGCATCAAAAATAGTAACAAAACAAAACAATAAAACCTTGAGAATTAATTTAACCAAAGAGGTGAAAGATTTGTACAGTGAAAACTATAAAACACTGCTGAAGGAAATTAAAGAAGACATAAGTAACTGGAAACATATTTCATGTTCATGGATTGGAAGAATTTGTGTTGTTACATTAATACTGTCCAAACTGATATACAGATTCAGTGCAAAGCTTGTCAAAATCTCAGTGATATTTTTTGCAGAAATGAAAAAATCCATCTTACAATTCAGTATGTCCTATCAAGATACCTCCAGGTAGCCAAACCCATGTTGAAAAAGAGTAACCAATTTAGAAAACTCCTAAAACTTACTGCAAAGCCACAACAATAAAAACAGTTTGGTACTGGCGTAAACACAGATATATAAACCCACAGAATGGAATTAAGAGTCCAGTAACATATCCTTGCATACATGGTCAAATAATTTTTGATAGGGGTGCCAAGACCATTCAGTGGGGAAAGGGCAGTCTTTTCAATAAATGGTGCTGGGAAAAAAGATTATCTATGTACAAAAGAATGAAGTTGGACCCTTACCTAACATTGTCTACGGAAATTAACTCAGTAGGTCAAAGACCTAAATTTAAAAGCCAAAACTAGGGATCCCTGGGTGGCGCAGCGGTTTGGCGCCTGCCTTTGGCCCAGGGCGCGATCCTGGAGACCCGGGATCGAATCCCACATCGGGCTCCCGGTGCATGGAGCTTGCTTCTCCCTCTGCCTGTGTCTCTGCCTCTCTCTCTCTCTCTGTGACTATCATAAATAAATAAAAATTAAAAAAAAAATTAAAAAAAAAAAAAGCCAAAAGTATAAAACTCTTCAAAGAAAACATAAGGCAAAACTTCTAAATTTGGGTTTGGCAATGATTTGTTGGATATGACACTGAAGGCACAGGCATCAAAAAAAGAAATAGACAAATTGGATTTCCTGAAAATTAAAAACTTCTGTGCACCAAAGGACAGTATCAACCATGAAAAGACTACTTACAGAATGTGAGACAATACTGGCAAATTGTATGTCTGATAATGGGTTGATGTTCAGAATATACGGAGAATTCTTAAAACTCAGCAACTACAAAAACCTGATTCACAACTGAGCAAAGGACTTGAGTAGACGTTTCTCAAAGAATATATATAGATAGCTCATAAGCATATGAAAAGATGCTAAATATCACAAATCATTAGGGAAATGCAAATCAAAACCATAATGAAATATCACCTCACACCTAGTCAGATGGCTACTATACAAAAAAAACAAAAAACAAAATAACTTGGTGAGGATATAGAGAAATTCGAACCCTTCTGGGCTGTTGGTGGGAATGTAAAGTAGCTGCTGTGAAGAGCAGTATTGTGGTATGTTAAAAAATAGAATTACTATATGATCCAGCAATTCTATTTCTGAGTTATATACCCAGAGGAGTTGAAAGTAGGGCCTCCAAGAAATAATTGTATACCCATATTCATAGCACTATTTACAATAGCTAAAGCCTGGAAACAACCCAAGTGTCCATAATGTGTGAATGGCCAAACAAAATGTGATGTATACATACAATGGAATATTATTTAGTTTTAGAAAGGAAGGAAATTATGACTCATGTTACAACGTAGATGAATCTTGAGGACATGATGCCAATTGCAAAAATGCAAGTACTGTATGCTTCCATTTATGTGAAGTACCTAGAGCATTCAAAAATCATAGAGACAGAAAGTAGAATGATGGTTTCTAGGGGTTGGGGAGAAGGGCAATGGAGAATTACTGTGTAAAATGTATAGTTTCAGTTTTGTAAAATGAAGAGTTCTAGAGATGGATGTTGGTGATGGGTGCATAACAATATGAATGTATTTAATAGCACTTTATAATTAAAGTGGTTAATATCACTTTATACTTAAAAATGGTTAAGATGGTAAATTGTATGTTACTTGTATTTTGCCACAATAAACATTTTAAAAACATGATTGTAACTAAGGCATATTAAAAAATGAACTCAAGGGGATCCCTGGGTGGCCCAGTGGTTTGGCGCCTGCCTTTGGCCTGGGGCATGGTCCTGGAGTCCCGGGGTCGAGTCCCACATCGGGCTCCCGGCATGGAGCCTGCTTCTCCCTCCTCCTGTGTCTGCCTCTCTCTCTCTCTCTGTATGTCTATCATAAATAAATAAATCTTTAAAAAAAAATTGAACTCAATACCCATTTTGGTTCTTACTAGCTCGTAGGTACTATAGTGCATTCTGGGAATAAAGATATTGAAGATAAATGTGCTTGGAAACAAATAATTATACTACTGTGTGATAATAAGAGAGATAAGTTAATTTTGTGAGAGGGGAGGGTTCATAGGAGAGGAGTTGCCTGAGCTGAATTATAAAGGATGTCTATTCTAAGCCAACAAGGTGATGAATAAGAGCATTGAAGTCTGAGGTCAAATAACTTGTGCATGAACATAGGGTTTCAAATAAGTTGGTAAGGTAGGGTTTTATATGTGAGACCACAATGGCAGCAGATGTGGTCTACAGAAGTAGGCTTTAAATGAGGTTTGTTCTGTATATAGTAGAGTTACATTAAAAAGTTTTAAACTAAACTAAAAAGTGTGTGTGTGTGTGTGTGTGTGTGTGTGTGAAGAATAGGTTGGGGTAAGATAAAGTGGAGGCAGAGGTAAGCAATGGCAATAAGCTAGGTGAGTGAGAATCAAGGCCTAAATGAGTGGTAGAACCGGAGAAGAGAGAGGAGATCTGAGCTTAAATTCAGGAGTAACAGCCATAGAATTTGGTTCTTATATGTATTGTGGCTCAGGGACAGAAGTAGGTGAGTATGACTTACAGATGGGATTTTGATATGGTCTGTGGTTCTATCAGCTGAGCTAGGGAGGATTAGAATGAGAGCAGATTTTGCAGAGTTCACAGAAAAGGGGATAAGAGGGTAGAAAGGAAGAGGCATCCTTTCTTTTTAATTTGAGGCCCCTGCACAAATCAGATAACTTTATTGAGGTCAGCTGTAATATTGTCCCTCAACTCTCATTTGGTGCCAGCATCAGAGTCCTAACAATGAACTTTTAAAATTAGTTTTATTTGAAATACTTAAGATGGATTCAGAACTAAGCAACAAAACCTGTTAAGATCCTTGTGCAGCTGAGGTTTTATATTTGGAAGAAAAATGAAATAAATTTGTTATTTTCTAGTGTATATATATTCCAGATTCTTTATTTCTCATGTATATCTTTTTGACACACATATATATATATATTAGAGGTTTTTCTTAGTTTTTTTTTCCACATAATTTGTTGAATAGGACCTGCATAACAGTGTTTCAGTAAGTTTTCTAACAGCTATAAATATGTGATACATTTCATAAATAGTTCTGTTTTTATTCAGTGTTAGTGGAGTTGATGTTCCTTTTAACAGAAGAACCACTTAGATTGGCTTAAAAATTGTAACAAAACATCTAAATTGAAGGGTAGGAAGAGCTTAAATCTAAGATTCTGAAACATACTACTGGAGAGATTGATCTGTCTCTCGCACACATGTACATATAAACATAGAATTTTCTTTTGTAAAAAACTTGTTTCTCTGGGTTGTTTAAATACAGTGCTACTCAAAGGCACATGAGTTGAATCTTAAATCTTTGATGTGGTAGTGTGCCAGTTCCTTGATGCTCAAGTTGACAGGTAACAAAACCTCCTGCTTTGGCTTAGCTAGGTTATTAGGAAGAAGTACTGCTGAGCCATAGTTTCCTACCTTTTCTTTCTTTCCTTTTTTTTTTTTTTTTTTTTTAGATTTTATTTATTTTCATGAAAGAGACAGAGAGAGGCAGAGACACAGGCAGAGGGAGAAGCAGGCTCCATGCAGAGAGCCAGATGCGGGACTCAGGACTCGATTCCGGCACTCCAGGATCACACCCTGGGCTGAAGGCAGGCGCTAAACCACTGAGCCAGCCAGGGATCCCCAGTTTCCTACCTTTTCAAGGATGGTTGTCAAATTGCTGTGGACTCCTAGAAGAGCGGTTTTACTTTAAATATCTGTCTGAGAAAATATTTTGAATTCAGCAGTTTTGAATGAACTGTTGTTTTGTTTTTAATTTACATCTGTGAAAAGTAGTTCACATAATCCTGAGTACTATACGGATTTCAAACCACTTGCTAAAACTAGAGTCCACAAGGGGTAGGACTGTGGGTTGGGAACCAGTGTTCTAGAGAAAGGCTTAAAACATGCTTATTTCTGGTGTTAAAATTTGAGATGTAGTTTGGAATATAGTATCCTTATAATATCCATCTCTGTCTGCATATAGCAAAGTAATGGGACTTTTTTTTTTTTTTTTTTTGATGTGCACTACATATATTATCTTCATGGTGCACTACAGGCATTTTATATCTCCCTTTAAAAAGTAGTTTCCTGCAGGGGTGCCTGTATGGCTTAGTTAAGCATTGGACTCTTGATTTCAGCCCAGGTCATGTCTCAGGGTTGTGAGATTAAGCCCTACCCTGGGCTCTGCAGAGTCAACTTGGGATTCTCTCTCCCCCTTCTGCATCCTTTGCCCCTGCTCACACACATACACTCTTAAAAAAAAAAAAAAGTTTCATACACTTTAAAAAACTTTAAGCATTTGAGTCTTTCTTTACTTCTCATCTCCAAAAATAGACCTATTATAAAAGGTAAGGCATACTTGCTGGATTCTTCCGAAATAGTTTTGGAATTTCAGATATATGAAGTTATGCTGATTTGTGTTTCATTTTTAGCTTTTAAGGTGTACTTAATGTTTTTTGTTCTTGAATATACAGAAAAGTATATGCTCACCAGCTAGATATCACCAATGTTAATATGTTGATATATTTCTCTCAAAGTTCATTGAGATCATAGTTGGCATCCTTTCTTTTTTTTTGTAATCATTCAGCTAATGTTTATATAATTTTTATGTCATTAAAAAGTCTTTGTAAAATTGTTCAAATATAAAAATATATATAGTTGTGTCATAATTTAACGTTTTCCTAACATTGACTTACCATCATTCCTGGTAAATTAGGAGTAATGAAAGATCAGACTACTTCTGATATAAGTATTGGTCCAGTATATATGTGACATAGTGTATTGATCCAGGTTCATCATTTATCTTTGGAGTTAATCACTATTCAAGTGAATTTCTAGTGGGCTCCATTTTGTGTTTTCTTTTCTCACATTAATTTGGTTCTTGATGAATTATAGCTTCAGGTCTTATTTTTCTTTCTAAAATATTCACTCACTAATTCATATTTAAATGCTGATGTTTAGGATAAAGATGGAGATAGAGCCGTTCACCATGCAGCTTTCGGAGATGAAGGTGCTGTTATAGAAGTACTGCACCGGGGCAGTGCTGACTTGAATGCTCGCAACAAGCGGCGACAGACGCCACTTCATATTGCTGTCAATAAAGGCCATCTTCAGGTTGTGAAGACTTTATTGGACTTTGGCTGTCATCCTAGTCTCCAGGTAAAATGACGTATATTCTGCTGGTGTTGCTAGGATTCTGTTAAAGGGAAATATTGAGTTCTATGGTAAGCATTCCTTTGTTATCCACATGTTTTTGTTTGATTAGTCATTGTAAATGATACCAAAGGCATAGACTGTGATAAAATTGGCAGCTATTCTTCTTAGAAAAGCCTTTAAAAAAAAAAAAAGAAGAAAAGCCTTTTTAAGGAAAATGTGAGTGGATTGGTTTTATATTGGAGGGTGGGGATGGAGACTTCCTTGCAGAAATACTGGCTTGAATTAATTTGATTCAACTTTATTGATCATGACAGTGAGCTTCAGCAGCTTAAGGAAGTATAATGGGCTGCATTTCATGATAGTTATTTTATAATTATCTAAATTATTTTAATTGTAGCCTAATTTATCTTAGAGTCTCGATCTAGTCATTAGGAAGATTTTCTGTTTTGGAAAATACATAGGATTGAAGAGTTGATTTTCAGTAGGACCTATTTTTAAAATTTTTTTTAAAATTTAAGTTCAATTAATTAACATATTATCTATTCTTAATTTCAGAGGTGGAGGTCAGTGATTTATCAGTCTTATGTAATAACCAGTGCTCTTTACATCACATACCCTCCTTAAGGTCCATCACCTAGTTACCCCATCCCTTTTTAACCCTCAGTTTGTTTCCTATGATTAGGAATCTCTTACAGTTTGTCTTCCTGTCTGATTTCATCTTGTTTTATTTTTTCTTCTCTTTCTATATGATACTTTATTTTGTAAATTCCACATGTGAAAGAGTTTATATGATAATTGTCTTACCTGATTGATGTTTTCACTTAGCATAATACCCTCTAGCTCTATTCAGGTTGTTTCTCGAGTGGCAAGATATCATTCTTTTTGATGGCTGAGTAATATTCCATTGTGTGCATGCGTGTGTGTGTGTGTGTGTGTGTGTGTGTGTATTACATCTTTATTCATCTGTTGATTGACTCCTAGCTATTTCCATAGTTTGGCTATTATAGACATTGCTGTTAAAAACATTGGGTATAGGTGCCCCTTTGGATCACTATTTTGCATCCTTTGGATAGATACCTAGTAGTGCACTTGCTGGGTCATAGTGTAGCTCTATTTTCAACTTTCTGAGGAATCTCCATACTGTTTTCCAGAGTGGCTGCACCAACTTGCATTTCTACCAGTAGTGTAAGAGGGTTCCCCTTTCTCTGCATCCTTGCCAACAACTGTTGTTTCCTGACTTGTTCATTTTAGTCGACTGGTGTGGGGTAGCATCTCATTGTGGTTTTGATTTGTATTTTCCTGATGCTGGGTGATGTTGAGCATTTTTTCATGTGTCCTTTGGTATTTGTATGTCTTCTTTGGAGAAATCTGTTCATGTCTTCTGCCTATTTCTGATTAAAATTGTTTTTTGGATGTTGAGTTTGATGAGTTCTTTATAGATTTTGGATACTAGCCCTTTTCTGATAAGACATTAATAAATATCTTCTATTCTCTCGATTGTCTTTTGGTTTTGTCTACTGTTTCCTTTGCTGTTCAAAAGCTTTTTATCTTGATGAAGTCCTAATAGTTCATTCTTACCTTTGTTTCCCTTATCTTTGGAACTTGTCTAGCAAGAAGTTGCTGTGATGAAGGTCACAGAGGTTGCTGCCTGTGTTTTCCTCTAGAATTTCGATGGGTTCCTGTCTCACATTTATATCTTTCATCTATTTTGAGTCTCTTTTTGTGTATGGTTTGAGGAAATGGTTCAGTGTCATTCTTCTGCATGTGATTGTCCAATTTTCTCAACACCATTTGTTGAAGAAACTGTTTTTTTTTTTCCATTGGCTGTTCTTTCCTGCTTTGTCGAAGATGAATTGACCATAGAGTTGAGGGTCCATTTCTGGGTTCTCCATTCTGTACCATTGATCTATGTCTATTTTTGTGCCAATACCATGCTGTCTTGATGATTTCAGCTTTGTAATAGAGCTTGAAGTCTGGCATTGTGATGCCACTAGTTTTAGTTTTCAATACTCCTTTGGCTATTTGGGTTCTTTTCTGGTTCCAAACAAATTTTAGGGTTATTTGTTCAAGCTCTGTGAAAAAAATTGGTATTTTGATAGGAATTGCATTGAATGTATAGGTTGCTCCAGGTAACAGACATTTTAACAATATTTGTTCTTCCAGTCCATGAGTGTGGAATGTTTTTCCATTTCTTTGTGTATTCCTCAGTTTATTTCATGTATGTTCTATAGTTTTCTGAGTATAGATTATTTGCTTCTTTGGTTAGGTTATTCCTAGGTATCTTACGGTTTGGGGTGCAATTGCAAATGGAATTGGCTCCTTAACTTCTCTTTCTCCTGTCTCATTGTTACTGTATAGAAATGGAACTGATTTCTGTGCATTGATTTTGTAACCTGCAACTTTGCTGAATTTCTGCATGAGTTCTAGCAATTTTGAGGTGGAATCTTGGGTTTTCCCCATAGAATATTATGTCATCTGTGAAGAGTGTGAGTTTGACTTTTTCTTTGCCAGTTGACATGTCTTTTATTCCTTTTTGTTGTCTGGTTGCTGAGGCTAGGACTTCTAGTACTATGTTGAACGGCAGTGGTAATAATGGACATCCCTTTTATGTTCCTGACCTTAGGGGAACAGCTCTCAGTTTTTCCCCATTGAGAATAATGTTCACTATGGGCTTTTCATATATGGCTTTTATGATACTGAGATATGTTCCCTCTGTCTCTTCACTGTGAAGAGTTTTAATCAAGAAAGGATGCTGTACTTTGTCACATGCTTTTTCTGCAGCTATTGAGAAGATCATATGGTTCTTATTCTTTCTTTTATTAAAAAAAAGTATATCACACTGATTTATTTGTGGATTTTAAGCCACCCTTGCAGCTAAGGAATAAATCCCATTTGGTCATGGTGAATAATCTTTTTAATGTACCATTAGATCCTATTGACTAGTATTTTGGGGAGAATTTTTGCATCCATGTTCATCAGGAATATTGGTCTGTAATTCTTTTTGGTGAGATCTTTATCTGGTTTTGGGATCAAGTAATGCTGGCCTCATAGAAAGAGTTTGGAAGTTTTCCATCCATTTCTATTTTTTGAAACAGCTTCAGAAACATAACAATTCTTTAATGTTTGGTAGAATTCCCCTGGGAAGCCATCCGGCCCTAGACTCTTGTTTGTTGGGAGATTTTTGATTATTGCATCAATTTCCTTGCTGATTATGGGTCAGTTCAGGTTTTCTATTTCTTCCTGTTCCAGTTTTGGCAGTTTATAGGTCTCTAGGATGCATCCATTTCTTCCAGATTGCCAAATTTGTTGGCATACCGTTGCTCATAATACGTTCTTATAATTGTTTGTATTTCTTTGGTGTTGGTTGTGATCTCTTTCATTCATGATTTTATTTATTTGGATCCTTTCTCTTTTCTTTTTGGTAAGTCTGGCCAGTGTTTTATTGATCTTATTAATTCTTTCAGAGAACCAGTTCCTAGTTTCGTTTATCTGTTCTACTGTTCTGTCAGTTTCTATTTCATTGAGTTCTGCTCTAATCTTTAATTCTCTTCTCTTGCTGAGTTTACGCTTTGTTTGCTGTTCTTTCCCCAGCTCCTTTAGGTGTAAGGTTAGGTTGTGTATTTGAAACCTTTCTTTTTTTCTTGAGAGAGGCTTGTATTAATGTATACTTTCCTCTTAGGACCATCTTTGCTGGATCTCAAAGGTTTTGAACAGTTCTGTTTTCATTTTCATTTGTTTCTATGAATTTAAAAAATTCTTTAATTTCCTGGTTGACCCATTCATTCTTCAGTAGGATGTTCTTTAGTTTCCATGTATTTGAGTTCTTTCTAAATTTCCTCTTGTGATTGAGTTCCAGTTTCAAAGTATTATGATATGAAAATATGCAGGAAACGATCCCAGTCTTTTGTTACTGGTTGAGACCTGACTTGTGATCTAGGATGTGATCTATTCTGGAAAGTGTTCCATGTGCACTCGGGAAGGATGTGTATTCTGCTTTAGGACGAAATGCTCTGAATATATCTCTGAACTTCATCTGGTCCAGTGTGTCATTCAAAGCCCTTGTTTCCTTGTTGAATTTCTGTTTAGATGATCTGTCCACTGCAATGAATGGGGTGTTAAAGTCTCATACTATTGTTGTATTATTATCAATGTGTTTCTTTAGTTTTGTTATTAATTGGTTTATATAATTGGCTGCTCCCCTGTTAGGGACATAAATATTTACAATTGTTAGATCTTCTTGTTGGATAAACCCTTTTAACAATGTCCTTCCTTATCTCTTATTAGTCTTTGGTTTAAAATCTCATTTTTCTGATTTAACAATTGCCACCACAGTTCTTTTTTTTTTTTTTTTTTAATGTCTATTAGCATGATAAATGGTTTTCTGCTTCCTCACTTTCAATCTGGAGATGTCTTTGGATCTAAAATAAGTCTCTTGCAGATAGCATATCGATGGGTCTTGCTTTTTAATCCAATCTTATGGCCTATGCCTTTTGATTGAGGCGTTTACTCCATTTATATTCAGAGTAATTATTGAAAGAGATGAAATCATTTAGGGCCATTGTTATTACCTGTAAAGTCACTGCTTCTGTATATCGTCTCTGTTGCTTTCTGGTCTTTGTTACTTTTGAGGGCTCTCTTCGTTTATTTTATTTATTTATTTATTTATTTTTAATAAAATCTTTTTTTTTTTTTAACTTTTTTTTAAAATTTTTATTTATTTATGATAGTCACACAGAGAGAGAGAGGGGCAGAGACACAGGCAGAGGGAGAAGCAGGCTCCATGCACCGGAAGCCCGACGTGGGATTCGATCCCGGGTCTCCAGGATCACGCCCCGGGCCAAAGGCAGGCGCTAAACCGCTGCGCCACCCAGGGATCCTGCTCTCTTCGTTTAAAGGATCCCTTTTAATATATCTTGCAGGGCTGGTTTAGTGATCACAAATTTTTTTAGTTTCTGTCCCAAAAGCTTTTTATCTCTCCTATTTTGAATGATATCCTAGCTGGATAAAGTATTCTTGGCTACATGTTTTTTCATTTAGCACCCTGAATATATCATGCCAGTCTTTTCTGGCCTGCCAGGTCTCTGTGGATAAGTCTTCTGCCAGTCTAATGTTTCTATCCTTGTAGGTTATGGACCTCTTGTCCTGAACTGCTTTCAGGATTTTCTCTTTATTTCTGAGATTTGCAAGTTTCACTATAGTTGTTGACCTATTTTTATTGATTTTAAAGGAGGTTCTCTGTGCCTCCTGGACTTGAATGCCTCTTTCCTTCCTCAGATTAGGGAACTTCTCCACTATAATTTTCTCCAGTATACCTTCTGCCTCCCCTTTCCTCTTCTTTTGGGATCCCAATTATTCTAATGTTATGTTGGTTTATGGTATCACTTATCTATCAAATTCTGTACTGATTCTGTTTCTGTCCATCCCATTCATCCTGTGTTTGTCTCCCACCCCCATCCCCACCCCCACCCTAGTGTAGTTGTACTGCCCTTGATAGGGATCCAGGCTAAGTAATGTGCTCTGATTGCTCTAGGTGGCTTTTGTACCCTGAAGGCTTTCCCCATCACTTTATTTTTTTTTTAAAGATTTATTTATTTATTTATGATAGACATGGAGAGAGGGAGAGGCAGAGACACAGGCAGAGGGAGAAGCAGGCTCCATGCCGGGAGCCCGACGTGGGACTCGATCCCAGGACTCCAGGATCGCGCCCTGGGCCAAAGGCAGGCACTAAACCGCTGAGCCGCTGAGCCACCCAGGGATCCCCTCCCCATCACTTTAGAAGATAAGAATGAAAATGGGCCTTCCAGTCTCCAGCCTTGGAGCCCAGAGCTCCCAGCCCCAGTCCTCATTGTGCCCTCAAGGAAAAGCAGCCAGTCACTCCTGTCTGCTTGGTCTCTGGCCACACTGTTCACCCAGCCTGTGACTGAGAGTTTCTATCTCAGGCATATGACCCTCTTTTGAGTCTCCAAACCCTGCAGACTTCTGTAGGGGGTTCTCATGGAGGTTCTGCTGCTTGCTGGGTCCCTGCTCAGGGAATGGTTGCCTGACTGTGCTGTGGTACGTGGTTTATGGCATCCCCGAGCTGAGATCCGACTCCTGGGGTCTCTGATGTCAACTGGCTTCTCCGCTCTGATGCCTGGGAAACTCTTCTGCACTCAGGCACCTCCAGTCTTCCTGTGACCCTGATGATCCTGAGACCACAGTGTCCCACCTAGGATTCCATCCTTTGCCACCTAAACACCTTTCAGGCCAGGACATCCCTCAATGGAGCAGACATCTAGATGTTCTCATTTTGTGCTGTTATATCACTTTCCGATGCTGGCTGCCAAGATAGACCACCAAGGTCTATATATAAGCGATATATGTCTTCCCATATATAGCCTTGGATTTAACCTCCTACCTTGAAGAAAGTGGTCGATTTTCTATATGTAGAGTTGCAGCTATTCTTTTCTTAGATCTCTGGTTGAGTTGGCAAATGTTCAGAATAATTTGATAGGTGTCTGTCTGAATTCCTGGAACCTGAGGAAGCTAAGGTCTCCTATTCCTCTCTTGTCTTGGACTCCTCCACCTTCTTGGACTCCTCTAGTAATACCTAATTTTTGAGGCGAGAGTCACCTAAGAGATAATTCCTATCCACAGTCTTAGCAACCAGATGGATTAGATTGGATTGGTATCAGAGAAGCAATGAAGAAATAAAATAGGAGCAATAGGACTGAGGATTTGAGAACTGAAAGAATTGGAGATTTTGTTCAGCTAGATGGTTATTGGAGATTGATATTTCTGAGGTACGGCATTTTGGAACTGGCATGGTTTAGAATTTAAAGCCTCTAAGTGGATTATAGAATTGGGGGGGTGGTGGAGGAGGAATTAGAGGGTGTTAATCTGTTGAAGGAGAGAGAATTTATACCTGTTGATTGTTTTTGGTCTGAAATGGGAGATAGTCATTTGTTGAGAGTGAATGTGGAGTAGTAAGTCTACAAAAGATCATTGAGAAGAGTGATAAATGTTTGGAATAGCTACTGTGGGGACAAGAAGGAAGGACAGATCAGGGCTTATAGAAGCTTATTCCAGCCATATTAAGAGCCTATCTCAAGTTGAAGACTGAATTTTTAGTGACATTAGACAGGAGGCTTGAGAGTGCCTGATTGGATTGAATTTGGGTTAGGAATTTGTTATGAGGGCCCTGGGATCATGACTCGAACCAAAGGCAGATGCTTAACTGACTGAGCCACCCAGGTGCCCCATCCCCTACAGATTCTAAATGTGCAGCCAAGGTTGAAAACTATTGATTTTTAATTCATTGCTCTAGGGCCCCAAGACTGGTATAGGTTTGTTTTGAAATTTTAGGGCATAACAGTTCTAATAGGAATATGGTGTAGTAGGAATGAATTTTGGGGGCAGCTTTTTTCACTTCATTAATTTTTGTAATTAGCTAAATCATATTTGAGCATGTTTTGAATTTTATTTTTCCTTTTCTTTGGTAGGCTACAACATGTTTATTGTATTCTAGATTGAGTATGAGTTTATTTACTATAATGAGGCTAACATTTCTTGCCTGCATCTTAAAATTTAACACTGGATGTTTTATTAAAGGTTTTTGGATATGGCTTCTGTTTAGTAGTTAAGTGTGTATATATATATATATATATATATATATTAATATTGCATGTGATGTTTGGTGCAAGAACTAATGAATGTCTCTTCAAATTAAAAAAAGGATTCTGAAGGGGATACTCCTCTTCATGATGCAATAAGTAAGAAACGTGATGACATTCTGGCAGTTCTTCTAGAAGCTGGAGCAGATGTTACCATTACAAACAATAATGGATTTAATGCTCTACACCATGCTGCACTAAGAGGAAATCCCAGGTAAAGATCACATCTTTTACTATTTTATATGCAGTTTAAAAATAGTTTCCTAGTACTGGTTCTCTTTCTGATACTGATGAGGAAATAATGGCTTATTTTAGTATTTTATAAATCATTTTAAAGGCTGTGAAAGTTATGTCTTCACTAAATAGATTAGTTTTATTTATTTTTTTATTAAATTAATACAAGAATTATGAGGTGACTTTGAAATATATTAAATATGGTTATAAAGTATCAAGAATACTTATATTTAAAGATTTAATTAAAATACATTCCTTTTTGAAGTTTCTTTCCTTTTTTTTTTTTTTTAAGACTTTATTTATTCATGAGAGACACACGGGTGGTGGGGGGTGGACAGAGGCACAGGCAGACGGAGAAGCAGGCTCCATGTAGGGAGCCTGATGTGGGACTTGACCCTGGGACTCCAGGATCATGCCCTGGGCCAAAGGCAGGGGCTAAACCCCTGAGCCACACAGGGATCCCTGAGGTTTTATGTTTCTTTTTCTTTTTTTTTTTAAAGATTTATTTATTTGTGATAGACAGAGAGAGAGAGAGAGAGCCAGAGACATAGGAGGAGGGAGAAGCAGGCTCCATGCTGGGAGCCTGACGTGGGACTCGATCCCGGGACTCCAGGATCGTGCCCTGGGCCAAAGACAGGCGCTAAACCGCTGAGCCACCCAGGGATCCCTGAGGTTTATGTTTCTTAAAGATCATTCTCACTGTGTCCTTTCATCTTATGTTATCCATTTACATGTTTTATTTTGTTTTTTTTGTTTTGTTTTTTTTTTTGAAGTAGGCTCTATGCCCAGTGTGGTGCCCAACTTGGGGCTTGAACTCAAGACCCCGAGATCAAGACCTGAGTTGAAGTGAAGAGTCAGGCACTTACCGACTGGGCCCTCCCCAGCCACCCCATTATTTTTTTTAACTTGTGGCTAAATAATTAAGTACCTAATTCCTTATTAATAATATAATTATATAATCTTCTAGTGTAGTAATTCCCCAGCTGTTAACAATAGTGTTAGTCCACTAAAAAGCAGTATCTGCTGGGTATAGTTTGAGAAAAGCTTCTGGGAAATCAAAGAACTTTAAGGATCTGCAAAGTCTCACAGAACAAGAAAACTTAGTTTTTTTTTTAATCTAGAGCTTTCTGTGAATAATAAATGCTTAACTCTTGAGAAGCATTTTAGAAAATTCTGTATTAGATGTCTTCTGTTTATAGTTGAATTAAGTCTGCGTATCTTGACTGAGGGAGCTAGCAGTTCACTCTGAAGTTTACTTAGTTTAATCTATCCTGAATTCTTTTTTTAAAAGTGAGATATAATTGACATATGGTATTGTTAGTTTCAATTGCATAATATAATGATTTGATACATGAGTATGTTATGAAATGATTGGTTAACATCCTTCACCTTCACCACATGTGATTACAAATAATTTTTCTTGTGATCAGAACTTATAAGATTTACTCACTTATCAACTTTGAAATATACAGTACAATATTAGCTATATTACATCCCCATACATTCTTGTCCTCTGGTTCCATATTGCATTTTTATATCGTGTATTGTAGTTTTTGCTATTTTTTAGCTTCTTAGGATCACCACTAGAGGGTGAGCACAGAGAACAAAAGGATTTTCCTGCTATTGCTTGTTGATGCCCCTAAAAATGGGTACATAATGTGGGAGGAAATAAATGACCATATTTTAGATTGTGTCTTGATTTGTTTTCCAAATTATAAATATTTGAACACTTCATACTTTTTGGCATTGTGAAGGTGACAAAATAGTATTATATGTTTCCTGCCTCTCAGACGATGATGATAGCACTTACCCAGGCAAGGCCTCTACTAAATGGTTTACATGCATTATCTCCTTTAATCCTTTCAACAGCTTTTTGAGGCAGGTGTTAATATCCTCTTTTTATAGAAAAGAATATGAAGCTTATAAAGAGATGAATTTACTTATTCAAGATCACATAGCTGACTTATGAAGCAGCTAGAAGTTGAGCAAGAATCTGACTTTTTTTTTTTAAGATTTTATTTATTAAAAAAAAAAAAAAAAAAGAAAAAAAAAAGATTTTATTTATTTAGGGGCACCTGTGTGGCTCAGTGGTTGAGCATCTGCCTTTGGCTCAGGTTGTGGTCCCGGGGTCCTGGGATCGAGTTCCACATCGGGCTTCCCACAGGGAGCCTACTTTACTTCTCTCTTTGCCTGTGTCTCTGCCTCTCTCTCTGTGTCTTTCATGAATAAATAAATAAAATCTTTTTTTTTATTCATGAGAGAAGCAGGCTCCCTGTGCGGATCCCGTGACTCCAGAGTCACTCCCTGGGCCAGAGGGAGGCGCACAACCGCTGAGCCATACAGGCGTCCCAAGAATCTGACTTAATAATAGCTCTTAGGGGCACCTGGGTGGCTTAGTTGGTTAAGTGTCTGACTCTTGATCTCTGTTCACGTCTTGATCTCAGGGTCGTGAGTTCAACTCTGTGTGGAACTGCACACTGGGCATGGAGCCTACTTAAAAAAGAAAAAAGAATAATAGCTCTTAACTTTCTTGTATTATTTTTTCTGAACTATGGTCTGTATTATGGTTTCAAGACAAACACATGGACAATGAATGAATGATTTAATTGTACATGATGTACATCCATCATTCCCCTTGCTGCCTCTTTGTTTAGGATTATCTTTGACTACTCTCTCACTAATTCTTCTAGTTAGTTATCAAATTCCATTAATTCTACTAGCCTTTTTTCCAGTCTATTCTATGCTTCCTATTCCCGTTGTTGCTAATCTAATTACTCACCACTTTTACTAAAACTATTATAGTATCTTTCTAATTGTTCTTTCTGATTTTAGTCTTATCTCTGATTTAACTTTCATACAGTTACCAACTTACATTCTAAAGGCATAGGTATAACGGCTCCTCTCCCCTGTTCCCAAATCTTTAGTTGCTTCCTGTTGTACATAGAATAAAATTTGTACACCTTGGACTTGGCTTTCATACTTACTTGTGGTGTGTCTTAAGCCTGTCTTTCTAACTTTATCTCCCATTAATTAAATTCCCTCTTCTTACTTTGCTCTTTAGCTATATGCTGTTCCCATTTTCTAAAATATTTTGTCTGTTTTCTTCTTTTATTTAAGCATTTTCTTTTGTCAGGATGCTCTTAATCCTCTTTCCTTCTTGATTTTGACTGTCTTTTTTTTCAGAGCTCCTAGATCTCATCAATGGAATCATTTTCTATTTGCCCTATACTTCTTTTTTCTTATTTTGCTGCACTTTCTATCTGTGGTATCTGTGGTATTTCTATGTTTCTTTCTGTTAAAATTGTGGGCACTCCTATTCATCTGTATCTCCCACAATGCTTTGTGATACGGATTTGTTAAATGTTAGTCTTAATTTGACAGTCAAGACAGTGCTAGATATAAGATGTTATATGACTAGTTACAGATTCTGTAGAGAAACTGTTAGGCGCTCAAACAGCAATTATTTCAAATTAGAATAGTCAAAAGAGATTTTATTTGGACGCCTGGGTGGCTCAGATGGTTAAGTGTCTGCCTTCAGCTTGGGTCATGATCTCAGGGTCCTGGGATCAAGCCCCATGTCAGGCTCCCTGCTCAGTAGGGAGTCTGCTTTTTCCTCTCCCTCTGCCCCTCCTCCTGCTCGTGCCCTCTCCCCACCCTCAAATAAGTAAATGAAATCTTTTTTTAAAAGAGAGAGATTTTATTGAAGGAATTTAGCTTATATTAAATCAAAAAGTTTAAGATAAACTGAAAATTGAAGAGTTTAGGAAATGAGTAACTTTTAAATATTTTGAATTATTTCACTTTGCTGGGAATAGGGGTAGTATATTTAATAATGCTAATAAAACTATACAAAGAGGAGAGAGGATACTAGTTACATTTCTTCACTTCTTGCATATATCTTGAGAATTCCTCTGAAAATTTATAATGGTGATTCTTTCAATTAAATAATTGGTGTCAGGTAGCATTAAAAAAAAGGGAAAAAAGCCATTTTTATTCTGCAGCAAAGTGGTGGTTTAATTAAAGCTACATAACTGTTTTTTATTTCTGTTTCCTTAAGACATTTTATGCAGTTGTAATGTTAGATTACCAGGTAAAGAGTGGGATTTTAATTGGACACTAAAGAGTACCGGAAGATGATACAACTTCTATATCAATTGAAATTGCAAATTGAGATCGTTTTGAGTTCTCTTTTTATCAGATTTTTTTTTCTCAAAATATGCTTTTCTTTCTTTGTACTGATCAGTGTTGTCAAAAAACAGAAAGAATCATTTTTGGTCTACTCAGAATTTTTTTAGAAAGTCTTGGCCTTAACACTTATTTGAGAAAACCAGATATAGTTCATTTATTATTTCTGGAACCTGATAAAACTAGCATTTTTGAAAAAATATTAGATATGATTAATATGTGCCAACATTTTCCCCTTTGTAAGCACTTTTTAATTCATATAACTTTTTAAAAAACTCCTATAACTTAATCTGTTAACTTGGATTGTAACATTTTAATTTGTTCTTTGTAATCTTTGTTTTAAACTACAGTTATACTTCCTTAGTATACTTGGCTTAATTGTTGAACTTCATGTATAGTCCATTTTAATTGCAATTCATGGTACTTCAGTTAGTGTAATTTTTAGCTAATTTTGAGGTTTTTCTTTTATTAGAATACACATATATTATTTCTACAGAAAATCATTTACATCATTGTGAATGTAACTTAATATCAGCACATTTACTTACAATTATTTCAATTTATTATGGTTTGCAATATGGAAAAGTTTCCAAAATTTATATATACATGTGTATATACGTGGAACTCAAGTAGCATTCTATTTCTTAGCTTTGCCATTAGTAAGCAGTAATAATTTTTCAGCAATAAGTTAACACAGTAGAGTTATTTATTGGTTGTACTTTTTAAAAAGAAAATATAATTTCCCTGGTTTTCAAAAAATATGTCTAGATGTCCAGTATTTTTGAAGAATATACTTTGAAATCTAGATTTCAAAATCTCAAATCAATGCAGATTCTGGATTTCAAAGCTGATCTTAATGTTTCCTCATGGTATAACAGTAAATGAAATACAGACATTAAGAAAGTTACAAAGCCATTTCTTTTCTTTCAGAATTGTGGGAGACAATGTAAGCTTTTCATTCTGAGACACTGAGTATGTTAGTATCATGGTTTATAAAATTTGGAGCATTTAGAATAGCAGTTACAATATATCTTAATACAGTTTTTTTTTTTAATTTCAGAAATCTTAACCAAGGACCATGCTTTTTCTTATTTTTAGTATTTAGAGATACTTTCCCTAGACTTTAGTTATATTGCCTTTAAAAAAAAAGATTTTATTTATTCATGAGAGACAGAGAGAGAGAGAGAGTGAGAGAAGCAAAGATACAGGCAGAGGGAGAAGCAGGCTCTGTGCAGGGAACCCAATGTGGGACCCCATCATCACACCCTGGGCCGAAGGCAGGCGCCAAACCGCTGAGCCACCCAGGGATCCCCCTATATTACCTTTGTTTGTAATATGTGAAATTTCACCTTTTTTGTAACAGGTGAAATTTCAGTTTTAAATGAAGAGCAGGAAGCATTTCTGTTGTTGAAAATGAAAATTAATTTCTTTGGATTAGCATTAATTGGCACATTACTTAGATACTTTCTGTGAGGATGTTGATTTTTGACTGTCCTTAGGTTTTTAGATCTCCTTTAGAGGCATGAAAATAAATTAGTGGTATTCTCTGCAGAACTGGCCAAAAACCAGCCAAGTATTTTGGAGATACTGATATTAGATAGATATTTTGGAGGTATTGTTAACAGTATTATAATGTAACCTCATGTAGTGTTATTCACAAATTTTTCTTTAATATAAATTTTCTTTAGTATAAATATAAACTTTTCGTTAAAGTAAAACTTATATTAATATAAGTTTTTCTTTAATATAATTTTTACAAAAGTAACAGGAAAATATGAGTGAACCACATGATGTGATATACTTGTGTTTTTAGGTTAGTGCTAAGATAACTTCACAGGCATTTTTTATGTGCTTATTCCCACAAAAGGACATACTAAATCTCACTGAATATGAGAACAACTCATATTTTTCCATTTAGAATGTATGATATACCTTTAACTTTTTAAATTCTGAAATAAAGCCTGGTAAATGAGACTATGTTGAATATATGAAGATTTGATAATCCAGGCCATATCTTTGTGTTTAGTGTTTTTCTTTTCTTATAAACTCTGAACATGCTGAGTGCTGTATATAAAAAGTAGCTGAGTGTATTAAATGATACTATACTTATAGTGTGTCCAGTTTCTCTTATATGTGCCATGCATCCACTCTTCAAACATGATGTGCTTTATTAATGTGACTAATTGAACTGTGATTAATATGAGCATGAAGGCTTAATAACTTGAATGAAGTGATAAGATTTATTTCTATATATACTTTCCTTTGCCTACGTCCTTTTAAGGGGTGATCTTCACTTTGAAGTAGAGGAGTGCTCTATTGAAGGTTATTTGAACATTATATTTTTAAACTACTACTTGGTGGCAGTAACTCCCCATTAATTACTGAAATGCTTGTTTCCATGTGTTAAAGAACATTATATCACCTGTAGTTGTATTGCAGGCAGTAAGAAAAATAGAAGAATGTTGGATACCTTGTAAATTTTTTTCTCTCCACTGAGAGAGGAGGCTTATGTGCATATATATATATTTGCAAAGGACAAAGAAGACAGTGAGGAGAGTCACAGGATGTTATTATTAGAAGAGGTCTTCATCTTACAAATAAGGAAACAAGTATTGAGAGGTGGAATACCTACATCGTAAAAAGCAGTGACACTTAGCGTTTCCTTTCTTTTCTGAAGGGTAAAAATTTTTGTTTTCGGGTTGGAAGAACTAGAAACTGTTTCAGTCTCTCCATAAGATATTCTGTAGAATCATTCATTTCCTTTTTCACCTTATCTATCAATATTCAGGTAAATAGCAGTAAAATTAAATGCTAATCCTGGGATCATGACCCAACATTTCTAGAGTATTATATTTAATGTTATATTTTTCTTTAATTTAAAATCTGTACATGTCCATGTGAACTGAACCACACTGTGGTGTTCCCTTTATGGTTTCACGTAGGTTTTGGGCGACCTTCCCAAATATTTTCTTCCTTTGAAGGAAATGTGTTTGTTTCTTTTTATTATGCAGCATAGGCTACATTTCATTACCATTTCTTTTTTGAAGGATAAAAAAATGTAATACCGAGACTGTAAATAAGTAAAAATATTTTATTTGCAATCCTTAAGTCATCTACACATTTTTCATAAAACCTTTTATAAACATTGTTAACCACTATGGTTCTCCCAAGGAGAATTAACAGTAACAAATTATTTGATTTAAACCACAGCCTGAATAATTTAAATAAGCTGAAATTAGTCAACATGTGATGAAATTCATAAATGGAAACGTTGGCTGTCCTGTAGTAATCAATGCATAGCTACAGCTGGTTGAAGGGGACCAAATCCATTGAAGAGGCGATTTGGTTCCATTTTACCAGCTCTAGCAAAGCATTGCAGTGCTGCTAGTTTGGGATACAAAAGAATTGAAATGCTCTTTATTTGTACAGTTATGGTTATGGACTTTCTACAAATATTAGAGACAGTACTCTTTAGTCATTACATATAAACTTTTCTATTTTGAGACACTTTTCCTACTATTTCCCACTTGAACAGAGTAGAAGTCTGTGCATGTTAACATTTTGTTGTCGCATTAAGGAATTATCAATGTATACCTTTGCATAATTCTTAAATGTAGATTAATAATCTGTTTTAAAACCAACAGCATTTAAAGGAACAAACAGACCTTAATGTATTTCAATGTACTATTTTGTATTTATCGTTAGGTGGTAAACCAAGCAAGTATGCTAATAGGTTAGGGAAGAGTACTGGTAGTGCTACCTTTCTTCCCACTGCTCCTTTATTTAGTATTATATTTGAGGACTGATAGCAAGTTGCTGACAGGGAGGGGGTGGAGGAATATGAGTGGCCTTAAGAAAGTACCTCTGCCCTTTGGTTTATAAATAGATCACATGTGTATTTGGTGTATTGCTTGGACTTCTGTTGAAAGGAACTACCACACATACCAGCTTTTTTCTTTGTTTTTGCTAATGTAGTGTTACTAATCATAGGTTAGTATATTAACCTTTTTTTAAGGTCTATTTTCCTGACTGAATTCTCCAGCATTTTGGGTACAGATTGCCCAGTTCCTTCCATTATCAGCTTAATAATGCATGGACTTGTGGTGCATAGCTATAATCAGTGAATTTGAGTATTAAAATCTACATGAGTAATATTTTAAAAGTAAGTACAGCAAATTTTTGTTATAATGTGGTTTTAGTGTTGTGTTTCAGTATCAGGGATACTGTTTCAGTATCAGGAAGGGATATCTTTTGAAATATAAAGATATTTTGCAAAAATAAAAGTTTGAGATATTATAGTTTGCCTATAAAGTAAGAACTTTGAAAAATAAAGAAACATTTATTGTTTTGAAGTAAATGAGGAGAAGGTCAACAGTAATTTAGGCAATATTCAGACAGTTCTCATATTAAGTATATTCTGCATCTGTTGGTTGGTAAGTATGCTGCTGGTGAAATTAATGTAACTACAATTCTTTCCATTTATTCTAATAGAAATGAAACAGGTGTTAAATTGCCTGGACTTAAGTGCTGAAGATAGCAATAAAACTGGCTTCTATTTTTACTAGTTATATGGGAGCTGTTTAGCAGATCCAGTTGCTCAAGTGTGCTTTTGGATGACAGTTCAGTTTCATATACTGGCCATATCGGGGCAAGGAGAGGCCATGGAAAAAAAATAGTACAGCATTTGATAATGTCAGCATCTGTTATCCCTGTCAGAGAGACAGTTGAAATGTTTGAGTTACACCAGTGTCAGCAGATGCCCAGAGTTTACTATGTACTCAGTTAAAAATGAACAGCTGATCTAAGTGATGGATGTGACATTTTAGAATGATTGAAAATACTCAGATATGTTCATTTAACTTGTAGGCACTAGAATCAGTATATAATTTTGCTTCTTAAAATGAATAACAGATGTTGTCATTTCATTTTCTGAGGATTATGTACTCTTAACATGATAGCAGTGAGATTCTTTGTCACCAGGATGTTTTAAAGTAATTATTAAACATTTTTATTGTGCCTATAAAATAATGAATATAATTGTTCTACAATTTTACAATGTTCTATAATTTTATAATGTTATAAAACATGAGTATAGTAATGCCTTTTGAGTTGTTTTGTAGAGGAACCTGTACTTTTGAGATACATATTTTCAGTGATAACCATAGTTAACCTTAGGGACATTCTGTTCAACTTGGGACACATAAAAATTGTCAAATATCATTATGCTCTTTATACATGTCTGAATATTACAGTTGAAATAATACTTGTAATAAGGAATGATTAGAGTATATGAATATTAGTATTTCTTTTTTTCTAAATCTGTCATAGTAGCTTGAAACAGGTACTGCTTGTAAAGTATTGCCAGTAGCTTTATTATTTATGAGTTTTATTAAGTATATATTATACAAAATAAATTTTGTGTAAGATACAAAAAAAGTATTTTGGTATCTCCAACACACTACAAATAGTGGGTGGGCCTATCATGTTTGTCAAAATTGAATCGCTATTGCCCAGTACCAGTGAAAGATGATTATTCTGTCTGTGTAAATTGATTTCTTAACTATAGCATTTTCATTTTATGTACTGCTTTGGAGAAAGCAAATTCAAGAATAATATAATAAACTAATTTCTTTTAAATATTTGGCAATCTGTTAGCAATGTGCCCTGTTAACCTACAACTGAGGCCCAGAATTTTGTCATTTTTCATGCATAAATCTTTGTTTTAAGTACTAACAGCATTTAAAACAAAGACTGGGCTAAGGACCTAATTAACTTGAGGACAACACCACTTTTTATTTTTGAAGAGTAGAATGTTACTTAAAAGATAGTCTTTTCGAATTACAACTATGATAGCTTTCAAAACAGAAAGCCTAAAACAACAAACAAAACTTGCTTCAGAAATTCTTCTGTTAGCAGACTAAATTTATTAAACTATGAAGAACAGTTGTTAAAATGTAATGATATCAGTTTTTGTTATATTTTAATCTTAACAAATCAGTTGATCCTACTAATATGATATATTTCAATTAAGATCAATTTGTAGAGACAGAAAATAGGTCATGTGTATCCCTTCCTCTTTTGTTCTGGTAATACTAGCTTCTTCTCTGTATTCAAATTGTAGTCATGTAAGTACTTAATTTAAAAATGTAAAACAATAGTATATTTTAAACTTAAAAGATTTAAAAAGAGTTTCATGATAATTTTGATAATTTTTAATCTCCTTAGTTAAACTTTTTTCTCTTCACAAAGTAGAAATCTTTGCAGCATTTAGTTTCCATCTAAAAGTAGTAGGTACATTTTTGTGGTGTATCGCCAAAGGTCATTTCTTAGATATTAGGTTAATTTACAGTCATTCACATAGGAAGAAGCAAAGGCTTATTTTAGCTGCAGTGTAGTTCCCTCCTGGCAGTTTATTGCCTACCAAAAATACATACTTCTTTACATTCCATAGCATTGTATGTTCATATGGGTACATAAAGAAGTATGTACTCTGAGTAGGTTTTACTAAGTTGTTAGCTGTAGAAACATGAAATATTTTATTTTTCCCATTTGTTAGTAAAACATACAGCTTACTGATTCAGAACAGTGGTAGATCATTTGCAGAGACTACCAAAGACTAAACTATAACAGATTTACCTGAAGCATGGCATTAGTGCCATTTGTGGCTCCTCGTTCTTGGTGGACACAGACACTTCTAAACACTAACCAGTTATCTGTTGAACTTTGTCCTGGTCTGGTTGTTTTTGCCAGAGATTCATAAAATCAGTGGAGTTTTTACAGAATATATTTCAGAAACTTGTAAGATCAGCCTAGTGTTTCTTCATAGTCTTCAGAGCGAATTTCTTCTTATTTTGTAGTTTGCTTCTAGATCCTACAAGTAGATAGTAATGAACTCAGTGCATATTCTTTTTACAGACTATATATCTTACCAAAACTTAACCAATTAACCAATTAGTACTTCTTCTGATATTGTGTCTAAAGTTGAAAGAAAAAAAAAAGTAAAGTTGAAAGAACAAGGAGAAAAACTAGATCTTTTTAGAGTGTGAGTGAACTGAATTTTTAAAGATGATGAATTATTTTTTTAAAGGTCACAGATAAGGAATTCATGATTATTTGAAAACTTCTTTGTCCTTCCTTTGTCTTAATTAGTTACTTAACTGAACTTTGCATTTTGGTGCTTTTGTTTGGGTTGAATACACATTCAAATAGTTGGATAAATATGTAATTTGGGGGAGTTGGGTTCTTTTGATTATTATTATTTTTTAATATAAAGGATAACTACCAAGATAGTCAACTTTTCTAAAGTCTCACTGAAAAGAACTGAAAGGTGTTAGCCTATGAGCACGGGGGTTTGAGCTTGATCATTTAGCTTGATAAGACATTATAGTTGGTGAGTTGCCTTTAACTTTTCTGGTATTAAGAGGTTAATTTAAAAGAACACCGTAAGAAATGTTCATATTTAGGAAAGGAGAAAACACAACGGCAAGGAAAGTAGAATTTCTGCAGCCTGTAATAAAAAGTTAGTGCAGTTCATAGAGAGCAAATCAGAACGTAGCAGTAGAAGGCCCAGCACTACAGCAGTTTCAGCAATGCAGCATTAGGGTAACTTACCATGCACATTCTGATTTATTTTGTGACCAACTTAAAGTTAGCTTTAAAAATTATTTTGTAATCTGCCAAGTCTCTTGGTTGACTAAACCTTGAAATAGACAGTTAATAGTTTTTAAAAGGTAGCATACTTTGGGAGCAGAGTGTGATTTACTAAGGATGCAAAATCATCATTTAATCTGAAACAAGAAAGACTAACTCCTTAATGATGTCAGTGACAATAATGGATTTATGCATTTTTGAGATCAAGAATTATCTGCCAAGATACTTGAATAACATTCCTTTTTACGCTATATAAGCTGTTTACTTGAACTATGAAATTAGGTAATGCCCAGATAGACTTTAACAATAAAAGCATTTATCACATCAGTAATTGGTAAGCATGCAGAAAGTCATAAGCATCCTTAAAAGTGCAGGCCTTGTGGTGCTCTATTACCTGTAAGCTTAGTGCCATGCAGCATTTGCAGGAGGAAGAAAGATAATGACCTAGATAATCACATCAGCAGCAGCCATCTCCTCTTGATTGTTCCTTCACTCTATTCGCTGATTCAGCACTTCTTTCCATGAGCCGAGGGAAGCAAGGGGACCGTATCAGTGAATACAGAACCTCACCTTTTAAGATACATTTGAAAAACAAATGAACAAACAAAAACAAATAAGCCATCTTTTTCCTCTCCCTTCCCTTCACCTTAAAAAAATAAAAATGAATGAAATTTGGCTATTTGACTTGGAAGATCCTATTACCAGTATTGCACAGATACGAGTACCTTGTATCTGCTGTACAGAAAGTTAAACCACCAAGGAGGGTTGATATAATGGCCAAGAAAATGAACCTCACTTATTTTTCAGATGAAATGCTTCAGAAGAGGGGAGAAAGTTGTAGAGGAAGTTAATTTTATAATCCAAAAAAGACAGACAAAAACCAAAACACACCTCACTCCCCCCAAGTAACTGTAAACATTCACCCTATTTTCCTTTGCCCACCAGAATACATTGGGTTCTTCTGACTTCTCAGGAAATATTCTGTATCTTTCTTGCTGTGAAGTTGTTTTTTTGATTTTTTTGGTTTTTGGTTTTTAGTTTCCAGGATTAATTGGTAGATCTGTATTGAAGCCACCTTGTCATATCCAGAGGTCAAGTCTGCAAGCAAGGTCAGGACTTCCACATGGTCACTACAGAGGTTAACTTATATTCTTCTCTCAGTGGCCACAGGCTAAACTGTTACAGCTTTATAGGCAGCTAAGCATTTGAAACATGCACTCCCAGGCAAACAGGCTCTCTTGTGCCTCTCTCTTCCCTGACCATATTTAGTCAACCATAGCAAAAAATAGTCTCTCAGCTGTCGATTGTCGATCCAAAAGCTGAGGAAGCCTCTATCTTGCTTTCTGCCTATTGATTGTTCATCCTGCGGTCCACAACACTGCTTTGCCATTTGTTCTGCCTTTTTTTTTTTTTTTTTTTTTAAAGCACTGCCAAATAAAGCGGTCTCTCATGTTTCCACTTGCATTTCCCAGATTTTCACTGAGCTTGCGCTGAGACTAGGAAAGCCTGATGCAGCTGTCACTATACTTAGAAGCACTGCAGAGAAAAAAAGAAGAGGAAAAATATTACCCTGGCTAGTTGCAAGACAGTCTTTAGACAGACCTGGAACAAGTAAAATCCTTCTGTTGCCAAAATATATTTCATAACCTATTTTTTGTTGGTAAATATATTATGAATGATGGTATTTTACATAACTAAAGGCCTGAAGATATTTTGCAGGGTTATCTTTAGAGCTAGTTGTTGCTAAACATGCTTTTTAAATTTAAGAAATAATATTTGAATGGAAAATATGTAGAAATGGTAAATAGAACCTGTGTATTAAAGATGGAAAGAAATCATTAAGGAAGAAAAGAGTAGTATGTAAATGAAATCTTGGAAAAATGCTACTTAAAACTTTTAATTTAGTGTCAGTTTCAGTTAATTTTTTGTAGTGCTTAGATGAGAAACAGGGTCTAGAATGCTTTTAAGTAATCATGTACTTTTATATTGAAACTGTATTTACATACAGAGCTATTAAAATGCACTTTTATTAATTCTATTTCATTTTTAAATGTGAAGTATTTTTTCCTTCCTTTGACATTGCCATTCCTTTTAAATTTTCTGAAATAACATTTAGGCATGATCCTTTCTACTTTACCAGAGACTGAAATTAGTCATTAATCTAATCTGTAATGTTGCCACATAATAGTAAATGCTTCAAAGGAAAAATACTTTTGCTCTAAATTTTTATAGCATATTCACAATAAATTGTAATGTTGAAATTTGCTTTTTTTTTTTTTAACTAAGGAGAAAAGAATATTATTACATCAAATCTAACGTACTTACGGAGATACAGTTTTAGGATTTTACAAACCTAAAAATGCCCAAGAACAAACAAACAGGTTTCTTTCCTAAACCAAACCTATACCTTGTTCTTACTTGTTCTTAATTCAAATACAGTATTCTGGTAAGTACTGATTCAGTTAAAAATTAAGAAAAACTGTTACCAGTTTTTTAAGCTCATTCTCCTACGAGGGAAGTTTGTCCCTGACATTCTTTTTGTCTTTAGCATTTAATACCATAGCAGGTGAATTATTTTGGATGGCTATTTTAAAGCAGTGCTTCTGTAGACATTTGGCAGTTTTGAAAAGCCAGCTTTCCTAGATATTGGAATACTTTTACACATATTGTGAGATGATACATGTCTCAGATTAAGATAGGTTAATTTTCAGGTTTCTAAATCACCTCATTATTTCCTAAAACCATTTTGTAGCAGTGAAAGGTTGTTGTTTTGTTTTTAAAGCAAACACATGAAGTGCTGGGCACTTTTCTAAGCCCTTTTCAATTTTCACAGTAACTTCTTTGAGATAAGATCTATGATTCTTCTCATGTTTTATAGATGAAGAAACCGAGGCATCACAATTAAGTAACCTACTCAAGTCACCAGCCATTTAGTTTGCTAATGCCAGAATTTGAACCCAAATAGTTTGGCTTCAGACTTTAAGCTCTTTACCACAACAGTATGCTGCTGCTCTTGTTTTTAATAATGAAACAAACCAGTTAGGGAATTACCTACCATTCTCGGGGGCTTGAGAGTATACCAAAAATGTAATAGGCTGCTAATGCCTCCATTATATTCAGAAAAATGATCGTTTCTTCTTTCGTTCCAGTTAACAGAACTTTGAGCTCCTTTTACTAGGCATACAAAGGGGATATAAAGATAATTAAAATGGGACCCTGGCCTATAACATAGGAGAAATAGGAACTGACTGGTCATTTAAGAGATAATTTTGGTTGTCTTTAGTATCAGAATACTTGAGTATTCAGCTATACAACTCTTCTGCAGCTTGAATTATTGTATATCTCTTTCATTTTGAGCTAAATTCTGCTACATTACTAAATTTCCACTTAATGAAATTAAGCTAAATTAATGAGTTTTTTTTAAAGATTTTATTTATTCATAGAGACAGAGAGGGAGAGAGGCGCAGAGACACAGGCAGAGGGAGAAGCAGGTTCCATTCAGGGAGCCTGACGTGGGACTCGATCCAGCTCGATCCAGGGTCTCCAGGATCACGCTCCGGGCTGCAGGCGGTGCTAAACCGCTGCGCCACCTGGGCTGCCCATTAATGAGCTTTTTAATTGTGGTACTGTCAAAAAAAGTTGAGGAGGGAGCACATTAAAAAAAGTTTAAAAACATCTATTCACTAGTTAAAAGTAGGTGAAAGAAAATAAAAAACAGCCATATTCATTTATTAAAGTGATTACCATGGATAGATTTTGAGTATACATCCTCTCAGTCTTCTTGTCTGCATCCATTCAGATAGGGGTGGGTATCGAACAAAAATATGTATAGAATATCACATACTGGTTTGCATTTAGTATGCCCTAAAGAACTTCTGCTTGGGATTGATCAACTTTTAGTAGATTCCTTTATGAATTCTGGCTTTATTATTTAAGGGATTGTTTCATTAATTTATTTAGCAAGCATTTATTGAACACTTAATATGTGCTATTCAGCGATTCTAATGTGTTTTTACATTAAGTAATTCTAATAGTAAGGCCTCCACACTTCAGCTACTTGGATTCATTTGGAAAACATTGCCTGTCTCTGAAGAAAGATTGTAAAACATGGCAGGCCCTAAAAATGGACCCAGTGCCATTTGACTGCTACATACCAATGTAGACAGCTGCTTGTCCCCTCTACTTCTTAGAACTCATTTGTTCATCATTCAGCAAACGTTTGAGTATTACCATGTGCCAGGGATTATGCTAGGCACCACTATTAGTTGTTCCGGAACTTAATGCTTCTTTGGCACTGTTCACAAATGCCTGCTTAACTGGTAGTAAGATCTTACCTTTAAACCATCCATGTCCTTAACCTCTTGGAAAACAACTAGATTGAGAAATAAAGAAGAGTGTATGGGCATTAGGAAAAATACCTCCAAATCTCATACACTGTGCTCCACAGGTGAGAGTTTTGACTTAATCAAATTATTGATGTGTCGAACTGGTCACACCCTGATCTCAGCAACTCTATGGACTTGAGTGCTTGTAGCATAAGTCTCCTCTTCAGGAACTACAGCACTGCAGGGGATAGCTGACCGTGGCTTTCCTGGTTGGATTATGGGCTCCTCAGACTGTCCACCCCACAGAAGTAGGACTAATTAACAGAATGGATTGGTTCTGAAGTGAAAACATGATCTCTGAAAATCTGAATTTTGCATTTTAGTATAAGGATTTGATTTACTTTATAGAATGTAATCGAGAAGGGACTGGGATCATTTTTGTTACTTGTAACAGTAGCTTGGAATTACCATCTTTCTTTTGCCCTGACAGTTCATTTACACATTTTGTACTGAGAGGAAAAGGCAAGAAGACATAAGGTAGTGAGATAGTAGAGAGAGTAGGTTTTCAAAAATACGTCTCTATTTCTGTTTAAATGCCTTACTAACCTTCTGAGCCATGGCTCTTCTTTCTGAGAGACTTCAGCTTTCTCTCACTTGTTCACTTAGGAAATACAAGCCCAGAAGGACAAGTTATGATGGCTTGGACATCCACATGTCAGTGGATAGCTTATGCTCAGAGAAGGAAACTGCTCCTCTTTCCCTTTCTTTTCTGAGTTATTGGCAGCATAATATGAGAAGGTACTTCCGAAACAGGAATGCGAGATAGTGGGAAACATGGTTTCACAAGAACCATCTTCTCAAGGATATTCAGTAATTTGACTAAAAAAAAAAAAAAAAAAAAACTTCGTAAAAGTAGCATGAACCACACTTTATAATGTAAAACTTACGTCATATTTGTATAGTTTGGCTATAAGAACTAAAGTAGCAAGTTAAAAGATGTTAATATAGTAAGCCTAAATATTATTCTAGTGTTTTGACTTAAATTTTAAAAATCTGATACATATATACATAGCTAAGTCAAATAGTACTACAAAGCTTATAATGAAAGAATGTGTTCTCCTTTATCCCTCTTCATCCCTTTGCTTCCCCCAACACCCTCCCTATTCAGTAACTTCCAGCTTATCCTGCAGTTTTCCTAATTTATCAATTGTAGATAATATCTACTGATGTCATGTCATGAGAAATGAAGATTTAAAACTATTGACATTGTCTCTTACACCATTTCTCTCAACATAATCCTATCAGTTTTTGTTTAAATCAATAAGTGTTTACTATCTTATGATTTCACTTTATTTTTAATAAAAGTTTTTTTCCGCGTGATTTATTGCTTATATCTTCTAAACTCTCCAAAAGAATCATAAAAGCCTTATAAGTTCATTTCTTACATGGTCATTTCTTACATAGTCATTTCTTACATACATATGTGTAGAGTTCTAGATAATGTTTTGGCACCAAGATTATGCCAAATCCAAACATCCAGTAGTACAATGTGGTACCAGTTTTTTCCCTGTTAAGAATCTGAGTCAAAGTTACATAGTATCTACTATCTCTCTCTCGTTTTTTAAAGATTTTATTTTTAAGTAATCACCCAATGTGGGGCTCCAACTTACAACCCTGAGATTAAGAGTCACATACTCTACCACTGAGCCAGCTAGGCACCCCAATATCTAGTATCTTATTTTAGTC
Organism: Canis lupus familiaris; assembly: GCF_011100685.1. Lineage (NCBI taxonomy): Eukaryota > Metazoa > Chordata > Mammalia > Carnivora > Canidae > Canis > Canis lupus. Next base: position 66,261,095 of record NC_049228.1, on the reverse strand, counting down.
TACTTAAGGAGGAAGATCAGAATACTCACAATTACTGTAAACAAACTAAAATAGGAAACCTGAGCTTTCTGTGAGATCCACGAATGGGATTTAGGGGTTTGTAGACGCTTTCAAAATTGTAGGCAGAGCTATAGATACGTGCATTTCTCTGGGACATATAGATACGTCCATACTTTTCCATAGATTTTGAAATAATTTTGTCACCCCAAAGCAGTGATTATGACTTTAGTAACAACCACTAAAAGCTGTATTTAAGTTGTGATACTCTGTATACTTTGGGTTACAGACCTATTTTAAAATCTGACAAAAGCTGTAAACTTACAAATTTGAATACAGTTTTAGAAGTTCTTGGATCTGGGCAGCCCGGGTGGCTTAGCGGTTTAGTGCCGCCTTCAGCCCAGGATGTGATCCTAGAGACCCGGGATCGAGTCCTGGATCGGGCTCCCTGCATGGATCCTGCTTCTCCCGCTGCCTGTTTCTCTCTCTGTGTGTCTCTCATGAATAAATAAATAAAATCATAAAAAAAGTACTTGGATCTTCCAGAGACTGTTTAGAGATTTCTTGGGCTTCCTACATGGGATTCATAGACCATTATATTAAAGAAATATGTTCTGGGTCTTGTTAGGCCTTATTCTCATTTTATAGGCTTACAGTTTCATTTATACACTCTTACTCTACATCGTCAGCCTATTTCTCCATATGTTTGTAACATTTCTCTATTTCAAAATTTTATCTTTCATATGTATCACCTAAGAAAAACTATCCGAATATGTGTCTTATTATCATTTCTTGTCTTTTAATACTCTGTTGGCACAATTTTATTTATTATGTTTTCATGTTCCTTTATATTTTATTTATCATAAACAATAAATGAATATAGCAGAGAAAGGCTTTTTAATAATTTTTGGATGTAAAGCTTAATACTTGTAATTATGCTTGCTCCCCTCCACCGCCTTGTTGGCACAAATTTAAAAGTGTTTCAGTTTTTATGTCTTTTGTTAGGAGTGGGAAAACCCCTAATGTCTAATATGTGTATATCAGGTCCATGCCAAGTCCAACACTCTTTATAGGGGTAGTCATTTTCTCAGTCTTAAACAAAATAGTGGATACATATATTAAGGGAGGATTTTTCGAAGTTATGAGTTTTCTGCATAAAATCTTTCTGTTAAGCAGTTACTGGTATATGGTAAGAAAAGTTGCTTTTAATTTTACTTTTCTTTTTTGGGAGTGGGCTAGGTATTTCTTTAAAAATAATTTTTTTTAGTTGAGTGTAGTTGACATATGATGTTACTTAGTTTCACATGTACAGCATAGTGGTTGAACATCTCTATATGTTATGCTGTGCTCACCGCAAGTGTAGCTGCCATCTGTCCCCATACAGTGCTATTAAATATCATTGACTATATTCTCTATGCTGTACCTTTGACCCTTGTGACTCATTCATCCAGTAACTGGAAGCCCGTATCTCCCCCTCTCTAACTACTCCCCTCTCTTCTGGCAACCATCAGTTTATTCTCTGTATTTATAAGTCTGATTCTGCTGTTTGTGTATTCATTTGTTTTTTAGATTTGACATGTAAGTTAAATCATGTAGTATTCTCTACCTGACTCATTTCCCTTAGCATAATACCCTTTAGGTCCATCCTTGTTGTCACAGATGGTAAGACCTCATCCTTTTTTTCTTTTATGGCTGGGTAATATTCCATTGTGTATATATACCACATCTTCTTTATCCATTTTATCTGTCAGTGGACACTTGGATTGCTTCCATATCTTGGCTCTTGTAAGTAATGTTGCAGTAAACAGGAGTGTTCTGTTTACTGCAACAGAAATGTATGTATGTTTTTGAATTAGTGTTTTTGTTTTCTTTGGGTAAATACCTTGTAGTGGAATTACTGGATCATATGATGCTTTTATTTTTAATTTTTTGAAGAACATATTTTTTTCCACACTGGCCGTACAAATTTATATTCCCACCAGCAGTACACTGGAGGGTTCCTTTTTTCCTACCTCCTCACCAACATGTTATTTCTTGTCTCTGATTTTAGCCATTCTGACGGGTATAAAGTGATGTCTCATTGTGGTTTTCATTTACATTTCCCTGATGATTAGTAATGTTGAACATCTTTTCATATGTCTGTTGGCCATCTGTATGACTTCTTTGGAAAGTTATGGACCTGAAAAATGTTCAGGTCCTCTGCCCATTTTTTTGATCAAATTGTTTTTTTTTTTGGTGTTGTGTAAATTCTTCACATATTTTGGATATTAATCTCTTCTCAGATATATCATTTGCATATATCTTCTCCCATTGAGGAGGTTGCCTTTTTGTTTTGTTGATAGTTTCCTTTGCTGTGCAAAGTTTATTTTGATGTAGTCCCAATAGTTTATTTTTTGAAGAAGCATCACTTCTTGATAATGACTTCTCCTCCTCTTTTATGCTTTACTTTTTGATGTTCTTTAGAATAACTTTCTTGCTCTGGAAATATGTTGTTATTGATCCCAAAATTTTAAATATTGTAATTACCATTTTGTGTGTTTTGATACCAACTGGATTTAGCATTGCTAAATGATATATATCAGATTTTTAACTACAGTTCATGATAATCTACCAGTTACATGAAATTTGTCTTTTTATCACTATTATTCCTACTTTGTTGTTGTTAACCTGGCTTTTCTTTATTTACTCTTTCATTAATAGATAATATTCAAGTTGAACCTAAGAGTTTCCACAAGACCATAAATTGTCCTTGTTTGGATCTATTTCTTTCTCCTTTTTTTTTTTTTCTCTCATTAGGTTTTTCCTTTTGTAACACACTCCTATTCTAGTTTGATTCTATTCCCTAAATGGTGATAGTTTCTTTACCTCCTAAAGCATCAAAAAGCTGCACATTAGAGATTTAGAAAAAAATACAATTCATGTTTCTCTCAGTGCATAATTTTCTTTAAAGAAGAATGTTTTTATTTGATTTCAGAAGTTTTCTTTGAACATTTTTTCTAAAGAAAATAGTGAAATATTTAATTAAATATCAAATTATGTAAATCTCAAAATCATGTAAACTTGACTTTCAGTGCAATGCGTGTTTTACTGTCTAAATTACCAAGACCATGGATTGTGGATGAGAAGAAAGATGATGGTTATACTGCCTTACATCTGGCTGCGCTAAACAATCATGTAGAAGTGGCTGAACTGTTGGTACATCAGGTAGGAAAAGCTGTGCCATAATTTTTAACAATTTTGGACCGTTGCCATTTGTTTATTACTTCATCAACTACCTATTGATAGGTTATAGTAAAATCCCATGATTATGGAAATTCAGATATGGTGCATGCACTCCATTCTTCTGCCTAACACTTTTAAATGGAGGGTAGTGGTCTGTGTGTGTGTAGCCCGATTATTCCCTTCTACAGTGTTCCTAGATTGGTTCCATGAAATAGGCATAAGTGATTTTCCAGAATCGCTACCACTGTTGTCAGAAGTATCCATCAGCCATAAGGCCAAGAACCATTATGTTGGTATCTAAGCTAGTGTGGCCAGTTGCTGTCAGATAACTCCAGGCTACAGCCAGGACCTGGGGATTCAGTTCATGCCTACTGCTGGACTCCAGGAATCTATGACTGGATAGCAGCAGGTTCACTTCAGTCATTTGATTCATCTTTGAAATAAGATGACACCAGATTTTTATGAGATTGGATTTTGGGGGAATTTATTTACTATAGTTTTTTTTTTTTTTTTTCAATTTTTTTTTTATTTATTTATGATAGTCAGAGAGAGAGAGAGAGAGGCAGAGACACAGGAGGAGGGAGAAGCAGGCTCCATGCACCGGGAGCCGGACGTGGGATTCGATCCCGGGTCTCCAGGATTGCGCCCTGGGCTAAAAGCAGGTGCCAAACCGCTACGCCACCCAGGGATCCCTATTTACTATAGTTTTATGATGTTTTAGTTTTTCAGCAAAATTTTTAAATACTTCAATGAAGCATATGCCATATAGAAGCACTGAAGTTACCAAAGAATTATCTGTGATCTCTGATTCACAGAACTTAGTCTAGTTAAGAAGATGAAATAGCAGGAACATTTAGTAAATTGTTCATTATGTGTGATTAGCATCACATTGAAGTATAGCTGACACACAGTGTTTCATTAGTTTCAGGTGTACAGCAGCATAGTGATTTGACCATTTGGATGCTATTCATTATGCTTTGCTCACCCCAAGTGTAGCTATCATCTGTCACCAGTACCATTGACTAATAAGCCTTTATTATTAAGGTTACTATTCTTAAAGTATTGTTAATTGTGATAATTTCCGTTTCAATGCAAAATACAGATAACTGACAATATGCCAGTGTCACACTGTCTTGATTATTGTTTTTAATTAGGTCTTGAGATCCGTTAAAGTAACTCTTCCAACTTTGTTCTTTGTTCTTTTTTCTGAGAATTACTTCGATATTTTAGATTTTTGAATGTCCCTATAAATTTTAGAATCGGATTACTAGTTTCCATTAAAAAGTCTTGACATTCTGGTTGCACTGCACATTTTAGATTGAACCTTTTTTCCCCCCAGATATATCTTAACTCGTTTCTTTCATGCTGTTGTAAATTGTATTGTTTGAATTTTCAGTTTCTAATTGTATATTACAAATAAATGGAAATAGTTATTTTTTGATGTTGACCATATTTCCTGTGATTTTGTTTCAATAATCACATACTAGAAATTACAACCACAGTGAAATACTACTAATCTGCTTCTAGTACTACTACTATCAATGAAAATAACTAAGATTAACCAAATGTTGGTTGGGATGTGGAGCAATTAGAATTCAGACATTGCTGGTATTTTTTAGAGCCACTTTGAAAGTTTGAAAGTTTTGGCAGTTCTTAATAAAATTATGCATGTATTTACTATGCAACCTGGTAGCCCCCCTCTAGGTATGTACTCAAGAGAACTGAGGACATATTTCCTCACAAATACTTTAGTGCACAATATTTTTAGCAGCTTTACATGTAATAACCTCAAACTGAAAGTGGGCCCGATGTTCATGAACTACTCTCTAGATAAAGGAATTAAAGTACCTCCGTACAGTGAATACTACTTTGGAAAATCTAATGATGGAAAAGTTCAGGAACTTAAAAAAGAAAATCTCTCACTTTGTGCATTTAATGAGAACAGGCATGGTAAGAAAACAAGCTGAGATCAAGTTCTTCCTGATGACACCCAGAGAAACATAAATAATAAAAACAAATCAGAAACTCCAATCTTCCAGAATATGTCATAGCATTATTGGAGTTTCAACTCTACCTAATACCCCAAACAAGGGCACAGGTCGGGTTTCAGAGTTGTATTCAGAGGGCATGAATGGTTGTAAGATGTAAACAGAATGATAAAGTTTATCTTACGGATCTGTAGCCCTTTTCTTAATTTAATTTTTAAAATTATTACACAAGACATTGTATATAGGGTGGTTTTACATGCTTTTTTTCTGAATCTTTACTGGAGGGGGGGAAAATTTTTTCTTTCTTCTGTTCTAGGTTCTTTGGCTGGTCTAATAATTAAATTGACATGAGACATAACAATAGGAGAAAAACACATTTAATTTTGTATACGTGGGAGCTCAGAAAAATATGAGACTCTCCAAAGTGAGGCAACTTTTTATACCTTTTAAACAAATAATAATTTGTGGAGAATACACAAAGGGGTTTGCACTTGGGTTAGCAAATAAATAAATGAAGTAACAAAGTTTAGATAGTAATTCTTGGTCCTTAATTTCTTAATCTCTGGCAATAAGGATGCCCTCTACCCTCCAGATGCAGAAAGGATAGCCTTCACATGGGGAATTTATTTTCTGCTTTCAGGGGAACGAAGGAAGGTCAGAGTGTCCTTGCTCTGGCTATTTCTTAAGTAACTTTAATACAAAATAATCAATATACCAAAGTGGGATTATTTTGAGGCAGCCCACCCTTAATCCCATCATCATATTGACCCTGTGAAATAAGTTGCACTATGACTGTGTTAGAGTCGAGGAAATGATCATGAAATAGCAGAATGCCTCTTAAGTTCTAGAAGCTCTAGGTCCCCTTGTGCCAATAAGTTTAGGACTTTTGCTTTTCAGTTCCTTTCCTCTGTCCTTGGCATCAACTGTTCTCAAATAGTGCTTTGACTATCCCAGGACCCTGGTAGGACATTGTGCTTTCCCTTTAGTAAGTATTTTTATGTACTAATTAAGCATTGTCTTCTCACCCTCCAGCGAAGTTCCTTTTCACTGAATAAGAGCTCAGTCATGCAGCAAGAGGAGGTGACCTTATTAGGTCATTAAAGTAAATCTAAATCCAATATGAAGACTCACTAATAGAACTTCAGGAAATATTATTTACAATGAAAAGGAGGTAATTACCTCTGTTGCTATATAATGGAGATTGAGAGGGAGATGTGTTTGAGCTCTGTACTGAACTTTGTTTTTTAATTGTTCCTAGATAGAGTCACCATAATAAGTAATTATTGTAAACTTGCTGTTCTATCTCAGAAAGTTTATTGCCCCATCTAATTCTTGCTGTATCGCCAGCTACTGTTATGAGAACAATGTTGCTATAGCTAGAAGGGAGGAGAGTGGTCAACAGTGTTCTGTGTTGTTTATTCCTAATGAAGAGTTACAGTTTTAGTGTCCAGGGTTGTCAAATTTTGAGTATGTAAACTTCATTCTTCTTTTTCAGGGTAATGCTAATCTGGATATCCAGAATGTGAACCAACAGACTGCCCTACACCTTGCTGTTGAACGACAGCACACCCAGATTGTGAGGGTAAAGTATTTACTAAGAAGAATCTTACCTGATAGTTATGTTTTTAGACAGATTTCTAGAAGGTCTTGAAAATTATACATGGTTAGATCTTTCAAAAAGCATAGTTGGTTGTAAAAATTATGATTTTAGGCTAATATTTTGTATTAGTTGGGTAAAGAGTTTTTAATTTATAATAGGGGAAAAAATCTTAAAACTGATATTCAAGGTCTGTTGTATAATTTTGTTGCCAGACTTGCGACTTCCCAAAATATTAAATCAGAGAATTTCATGGTAACATATAAACTGGCTTTTAAAAAGTACATTTCCTCTTAATTTGTGTAATTGAGAGTGCACTATAATTAAAAGCTTAGGTTGGACGTTTACTGCACAGATTCCAAAAAAACTGAAATACATATTTTTATTTGACTAATCTGATATTCCAGAGAAAATATTTGAAAGATTATCGGTTTAAAATTTTTTTGTAGAGCAGTGATTCTTAAAGTTTAGAAGCTGAACCAGCAGCATCAGCATCACCTGGGACCTTGGTAGAAAATTCTTGGGCCCCACCTCAGACCGACCAAATCAGAACCTCCAGGGGTGGGAACTAGCAATCTGTGGTTTAACAAGTCCTCCAGGTAATTCTCATGCATGTTCAAATTTGAGAAACACTGTCCTAGAGTGACATTTTATGTAAACTTTTGGGAACAAAGTAAAAAAAAGGAAAACCACCAACAAATGATAATTTGCCAAGACAGGTAAGACCATATGCTTGAGATTGTCTTCTGTTGTGTTTTTTTAAAACTCTGTGACAGCATTTGTAGAAAGGATTAGGAAAATCAATAAAGCACTATAAGTAAAGTCTTAAATATAAAGTTATATTTATTAAGATATTTTTGAGTTATATCAATACCTCAGTAGTTTAGCACACACTTCACATTGTTACCTAAAATTCTTCTTGCTAAAAATATTTTCATTTATCTGTGATTTTTTGACTTTCCTTATGACTCTACATTTGGAGAAAATTAACCACAAAGAGAATAGAATAAATAACTTGCTTGAAATAAGTTAATATCTTTAAGTAGTAGTAGAATTGTGAACATTTACGATTTGGTCCTATTGGAAGTACTTAAAATATCCCAATTCACATATCTGCAATTAAAAGGAGAAAAAGGGGGGATAATGGCTGGCTCAGTCAGTAGAGCATGAAACTTTTGATTTTGGGGTTGTGGATTTGAGCCCCACATTGGGTGTAGAAATTACTTGACAAAATCTTTTTAATTTTTAAAGATGTATTTATTATTACAAATTTTATTTATTCCTTTGAGAGAGAGCTAGAGCGAGCAGGGGAAGCAGGGGTCCAGGGAGAGGGAGAATGAATCCTAAGTAGACCCACGACTCTAAGATCACTACCTTCAGGTAGGGCCAGGGATCTGTCAGTGTTACTTTATTTATCAAAATTTATTTTATTTAAATTCAATTAAATAACATATCGTGTATTATTAGTTTCAGAGGTGGAGTTCAATGATTTATCAGTTGTATATAACACCCAGTGCTCATTCCATCAAGTGCCCACCTTAATATCCATCACATAGTTACCTCATCCCCTAACCCCTCCCCCCCCAGTAACCCTCAGTTCGTTTCCTATAGTTAAGAGCCTCTTATGGTTTGTCTCCCTCTCTGATTTTGTCTTTGTTACTTTAAATATGTAGTAATTTCTTATCGGCCAGAGAGACCTTAGCAAAATAAGATGTCTTTCTCTTTTAGCTTTTGGTCCGTGCAGGTGCCAAATTAGATATTCAGGATAAGGATGGGGATACTCCTTTGCATGAAGCTCTGAGGCATCATACCTTGTCTCAGCTGCGTCAGCTCCAAGATATGCAAGATGTGGGGAAGGTAGATGCTGCATGGGAGCCATCCAAAAACACAGTGAGTAAATTAATCTTTAATTCTGTACTACTGGAAGTATCTTTTAATGCAATTTCTATATTTGTGGTTAATTTAATCTGTTTCTGATAAAATATTTTATTAGAACTGCATATGTAGAAACTTAGTTTATGGACTAAGTAATAGTTAATTCTGAGTATATTGTTTCTAATTCTATTGAAAGTTGTTTGGTTATTTTTTAACTTTAGCCATTTATATGGGTGTGCAGTGGTATGTTGGGGTTTTGATTTACATTTCCCTAATGACTCAGCAGTCATTGATATTGAACATCTTTTCACTTGCTTGTCAGTCATATGTATTTGATGAGGTATCTGTTCACATTTTTTGTGCATTGTTGAACTGATTTCTTACTATTGAGATTTAAGAGTCTGAATTCAAATTCTGTATCAGATACGGGATTTGCACATATTTTCTCCTCATCTGGCTTGTCTTTTCATTCTTACAATAGTGTTTTTGGAAGAGCAGAAATTCTTTTTTTTTTTTTTTTTAAGATTTTATTTATTCATGAGAGACACAGGGCGGGTGGCAGAGAATAGGCAGAGGGAGAAGCAGGCTCCATACAGGGAGCCTGATGTAGACTCGGTCCCGGGACTTCAGGATCACGCCCTGAGCTGAAGCAGGCGCTTAACCGCTGAGCCACCTAGGTATCCCCAGAAATTCTTAATTTTGATGAAGTCTGATTTATAAATTTTTCTTTCATTGTTTGTGTTTTGTGTCCTTTCTGAAAAATCTTTGCTAAACCCAGATCACTAAGGTTTTCTCCTCTTTTGTACTAGAAGTTTATTAAGTTTTAGCTGTTACATTTAGAACTATGATTCTTTTTTTTTCCTTTTGAAATCAAGTTAACATATAGTATATCATTAATTTCAGGGTAGAATTTAGTGATTTGTCAGTCTTCTATAAACACCTGTGCTCCTTACATCAAGTGCCCTCCTTAATGCCCATCACCCAGTTTATTCCATCCTTCTACCCTTTTCCCCTCCAGCAATCCACAGTTTGTTCTCTATAATAGTTCAGAGTCTCCTATGGTTTGTCTCTCTGTTTTTAACCTATTTTATTTTTCCTACCCTTCACCTGTGTTCATCAGTTTTGTTTCTTAAATTCTACATATAAGTGAAATCATGCAGTACTTGTCTTTCTCTGACTGACTTACTTCACTTAGCATAATACCCTCTAGTTCTAGCCAGGCCGTTTCAAGTGGCAAGATTTCATTCTTATTGATGGCTGAGTAATATTACATTGTGTGTGTGTGTGTGTGTGTGTGTGTGTGTGTTTGTGTTTGTGTTTGTATACACACTGCATCATCTTTATCCATTTTTCCATCGATGGACATCTGGGCTTTTTCCATAGCTTGGCTCTAATGGACATTGCTGTTATAAATATTGGGGTATAGGTGCCCCTTTGCACTATGTTTGCATCCTTCGGATAGATACCTAGTAGTGCACTTGTTGGGTCATAGGGTAGTTGTATTTTTAACTTTTTGAGGAACCTCCTGCTGTTTTTCCAGAGTGGCTGTACCAGTTTGCATTCCCCCCAGCAGTGTAAGAAAGTTCTGTCTTTATCCACATCCTCACCAACAACTCTTGTCTCTTGACTTGTTAATTTTAGCCATTCTGACGGGTGTGAGGTAGTATCTCATTGTGGTTTTGATTTGTATTTCCCTGATAATGCCTGATTTGAGCCTTTTTTTCATGTTGTTGGCCATTTGTCTTCGGAGAAATGTCTGTTCATGTCTTCTGCTCATTTCTTAACTGGATTTTTTTATTTTTTTAATGTTGAATTTGATGAATTCTTTATAGATTTTGGATGCTAGCCCTTTGTCATTTGCAAGTATCTTCTCCCATTTGGTAGATTGCTGTTTAGTTTGGTTGATGGTTTCCCTTGCTGTGCAAAAGCTTTTTGTCCTCATGAAGTCCTAGTAGTTCATTTTTGTTTTTGTTTCCCTTGACTCTGGAGACATGTCTAGCAAGAAGTTGCTGTGGCCGAGATCAAAGAGTTTGCTACCTGTGTTCTCTAGCATTTTGTTGGATTCTGTCTCACATTTAGGTCTTAACATCAGACTGTGTTTCATTCGGAGTTAATTTTTATTTTATTTCATTTACTCATGAAAGACAGAGAGAGAGAGGTAGAGACACAGGCAGAGGGAGAAGCAGGCTCCATGCAGGAAACCCGATGTGGGACTTGATTCCAGGACCCCAGGATCACACCTTAAGCCAAAGGCAGACACTAAACCACTGAGCCACCCAGGCGTCCCTCATTTAATTTTTATATATGGTATGAAGTATGAATACGAGTTCATTTTTTGTCTTATGGATATTCCAGTTATTTGACCACCATTTGTTGAAAAGACCTTTTCTACTGAGTTGCCTGTTGTGCCTTTATTACAAATCAGTTAACCGTATATGTGAGCCTTCCTGGATCCTGTATTCTTTTAATCTGTGTCTTTAACTATGTGATACCAACCCTCTGTCTTTATTACTTTAGCTTTATAATAATCATTCAATTCAGGTAAAAGTCCTCCAACTTTTTTCTCCTTTTTCAAGGTCATTTGAGTATTCTAAGTCTTTCACCTTTCAATGTGAATTTTAGAATCATTTTTAAGAATGTGAAGGGGCTCTGAGACCAAGGTGTTTTAGAATTGCTGCCTTTCTATATAACCATTGGTAAATTCTCTTAACTCCTGTGTGCCTCCTTTCTCATTTTATAAGGGAGTGGAATAATTACCTCCATATAGTTATTGTAAAGATTAAATGAGTGAATTCATAGAAAGTGCTAAAAGTAGTAGTTGGTCCATTGTAGATGCTCTATGGATGTTTGAGAACATGTTTGAATCAGTAGCTCATATGACATCAGAACCTGCTTTATTTCCTCTTCCATTTCTTGGCTCAGTTCCTTGGTATTGGAACCAAGGAACTAAGCCTCATTTCTCTCTCATCTCTCCTCTTACTATTTCATGTTCGTTATTAGCACCTCCAGAGCTAAATTGAGTAGAGAAGGGACTACTGGGATGCCTGGGTGGCTCAGCAGTTGAGCATCTGCCTTCAGCTCAGGATATGATCACGGGGTCCTGGGATCAAGTTCCACATTGGGCTCCTTGCAGGAAGCCTGCTTCTCCCTCTGCCTATGTCTTTGCCTCTGTGTGTGTGTGTGTCTCATGAATGAATAAATAAATAGAGAGAGAGAGAGAGAAGGGACTACTATTTCCTCAATATGTCCATCAGAAGTCCTGTTCTAGGGTCTTATTGGCCTAATTGACCTGATTTTGTCATCCCTGAACTAATCACATAGATGAGGTGGATATCTGACTGGCCTTAGCCTTTTTTGGTCCACCTGTAAAACTAGAGAGTTCTCAAGCTATATACCTGAGAAAACTGGAGTGAAGAGGGGAATAGATATTAGGACTGCAACTCATAAAGGCCCACCATATCTGCGTAAGCCATTAGTTCTTTCCAGACATGTATTTTTGTATAATAATGTGTCTATTTTGTATAATACATGCACACACATATTTGGTGGTGAGAATTGATTCTCAAGGAGAAAATCATGACTCTTTTCATTTGATTTCAGTTAATAATGGGACTTGGTACCCAGGGGGCAGAGAAGAAGAGTGCAGCGTCTATTGCCTGTTTTTTGGCTGCCAATGGTGCTGATCTTAGCATTCGAAATAAGAAAGGTCAATCGCCGCTTGATCTCTGTCCTGATCCAAGTCTCTGCAAAGCACTGGCAAAGTGTCATAAGGAAAAAGTCAGGTTTGTATCATTTATTATCATAAAAATATTCTCTCTGTATAAAGTACCATGTGGTTTCATAATGGAGGACTTGATTACTTGAAAATGTCTTTGTCTTTGCTCATCATCTTTGTGTTGACACTTTCTTCCTTAAAAATTTTCCTACAGGCACTATGTCTCTTATGTGGTATTTTCTACATTACTGAATATGATGTTTTATGCATAATAAATGCTAAGAAACTTTTCTAAACCAGTTTGATCTTCCAGTACTCCTACATATTAGAGGAATTTATAAGAAAAAGCCTTACTAGTGAAGTTGCTGTGATTAATGTTAGATGTATTTAAAACTTTTAATAGACTTTTTTACATGCTTACCAGTAAGGTGTATCTTACAAAAACCCTGTGATAATTTAGTAATTCTAGCACACTGCACATTGCCTGACAGGTATTCACTTAAGTATCACTGAAGGATTGAAAGAATTTGAAAGAATGAACACATGAAAGAACCAATTCCTGAGGGGGGCACTTGATGGGATGAGCACTGGGTGTAATGCTATATGTTGGCAAATTGAACTCAATAAAAAGAAATTAAAAAAAAAAAGAAAGAAAGAACCAATTCCTCATAGAGTTGTCTCTAAAAATGATTTCATACTTGTCTTCTTTTCTAAAAGTAAAATATATCAGTGATTTTAGTTATTTATAATGCAACTGATTTTCTTATGAGATACTGTAGACATACAAAGATGTATATTTCGTTACATTTTTTTTTTTAATCTAAATGGTACTGTGTATCTATTATTGCCCTTTCTACTTGGTTCTTGTCACTGAACATTTCAGTAGTTGTCCTTTAATCTTGTGTTTCTTGCCTCTTTTATAATTTGGGTATAGTGATAAATGGCTTCTCTTTGGAATCCATACATAGAGCTGTGTTAATGGGAAAATTAACATAATGAGGTATATGTATTTCTCTAAGTGTATCCTTAAGGAACATAAAATCCTATTACAAAATGTCAGTGTGCATCAAAAAATATAGAATCCACTATAATTTCTGCAGTAATAACTAACCGGTGTATAAGATAAAGTCCCTTTGCGTGTGCATGCATGGGTATTCGTGAGTTTCTGAAGATTGTGGTAGAAATCGTAAAATCGTATCCCCTTTTTATAGCTGTAGTTGGTCTTATATATGTACTTCTGTGTCTTGTATCTATTTATTTATAGATGAGTTCTGTCTTTCCATAGTAGAGTTTTCTGCTCCCCAAGGATACATTTAGAGAAATGTCTGAACAGCAGCTGCAATGACATGTTTTCCACAGTGCATGTCAGTTATGGACTTTGATGATGCTTCATTCTGCCTGTAGTTAAGGAAACTAATGTGGGCTCTAGCTAGAATTTTTGTTTTATTTCTCTGCCCTTCTCTGCTGGGTCTGTTATAGATAAAACAGATTCTGAGTGAAACTGTGTTTATGTCAATTTTTTTGTGAGTAATGTTTTTGATTTCTCTGTTAGAAGAAGATTCACCCTTTTCCATTGGGTGAGCTATTCAGTTTAAAATTTGAATAGTATTAGAAGTACATAAAGATGCAGAGGTGTATATAAATAGAAAAATATAGCATATACTATTTCTTATATGGATGTTACAGCTTAATTTTTTTAACATAACTAAAGCTGTTTTATGTATACTAATGATGCTGCCGATTTTTTTAAAAGCATTTTAATTAATATAAATATTCTGATAGGATTGATTATAAATATTTTCTTTTATTAGTGGCCAGGTGGGTTCTCGAAGTCCTTCTATGATTAGTAATGATTCTGAAACTTTGGAAGAGTGCATGGTGTGTTCAGATATGAAGAGAGATACTCTTTTTGGCCCATGTGGACATATTGCTACCTGTTCTTTATGTTCTCCACGAGTCAAGAAATGCCTCATCTGTAAAGAACAAGTTCAGTCCAGGACAAAGGTAATATATTTTTAATACAATATTTTATCATTTTATGAAGTTCTTTGAGACTATAAATAAGATTATATGATGCCATATATTAAATTTCATTCTTTCTAAGAATGATTTAAATACAAGAATGTATAATTTATATATTTATCAAGAGAACAGTTTTGAGTTTCCTTATTTAAGTGTAAACTATAGAAGTTAAAAATAAAATTGATCTACTCTTTTGCTGTCAAAGGCTCTTATAACCTAAAGATGTACTTAATTCCATTTTTTATTGTAGTTATTTTGAGTACATGGACTCATATTTGACCAGTTGTTCTGTTGTCGTTTGGTAAAATGTCACACATTTTGGATTTGTTTTATCATGGTGTTGTTTGTTTCTTTTTCCTCTGTGTTTCCTGTAAATTGGAAGTTAGATCTAATGTCTTGTTTAGAGTCAGCTTAAAGAATTTGGCAAGAAATTCTCACGGATGATGCTACTCACTTTGTATTGTGTCCTACCAAGAGGCAAATAAAGTCTGATCATCCTGTTGTTAATGAAAGCCAATTCTGTATCCACTCTGAACTTTTGATCTTGTCTGACTCTGCTTTTTGAGAAGTAGTATTTTCTGGGTTTCCGGTTTCATTCTTTTTCTGTGTAACTCAGTGCTTTATCATAACTGTACCGTCTTACCCATTTGGTTTGTACTGAAATAATTGATTTTCCTTTTAGTTTTTTCGTATGTGTGGGTAAAATGAGATTTAAGTTTCTTACAAATGATTTCTTTTAAGGTGAGTAGTTTAAACCGGAAGATATGTTTGGTTTTCTTTGGTTTCACTTATGAAGTTTATACTCTTTTTTTTATTCCTTTCTTTTTATTTGCTTCATTTTCCCCTGATGTTTCTTAAGCTATTCATTTACCTTCATTAATTAGAAAGGAGCTAGCATTAATTCTTATAATGAATTAGTTGACAGTGACTTAAAAGGTATTACGTTGCCAGGGCTTTTTACATTTTCATAGGGAACCTTCTAAGACTGGATGTTTTCTATGATCCAGAAGAAGAATTTTTGGCACCAGAAAAAGTACAGGGAAGTTATTTTTGGATAGGAGATCCTGGAGTAGCAGCATTAGGCACATAGCTGCTGAGTCCCTTTGTAAAGGTGGGAAGGGTGAACTCACAGCACTTAACTGTCTGCAGGTACTCTGTTGGCATTTTATGTGTGTTATATCTGTGTCATCTGTACTTAATTGATGAAGATCATTCTACTTGGTACTTACAATTTGATTTAGTTACCTGCTCACTAAACAACAGTTTAGGACTGCATCAGAATGAATTTCAGCCATTCTCTTATTTTTAGATCTGTATAATCTGCTGTTGCACTTGAAACTTTTTGTGTAGATTAAGTGTTATTTCAACAAATCTTTATTGAGCACTTGCTTTATAGTCAAGAGCGAAGTGTATATAATTCCCTTCTTAAAAATATGTAATCTGCTGGTAAACTATGACTTAGATTAAAAGCTACTCTGCCATATAGGATGTTGTAGGTACTTTAAGAGAGATGTAAAATGAGTTGAGAGCCCCACATTGCCTGCCAGCAGCAAAGTCTTAGATACAGAATAACCCTTACTGGTCATCTAGTCCAGCTCTAGGATTCACAGTTGAAAAAAACTGAAGCTCAGAGAAGCATACCCAGAATATTAAATGCAGGTCTCTTGATTCTTTCTTTTTTTTCTTTTTAGATTTTTTAAAAATTTATTTAGTCATAGAGACATAGAAAGAGAGAGAGAGAGGCAAGAGACACAGGCAGAGGGAGAAGCAGGCCCCATGCAGGGAACCCTATGTGGGACTCGATCCCAGGTCTCCAGGATCACACCCCGGGCTGCAGGCGGCGTTAAACCGCTGCGCCACCAGGGCTGCCCAGGTCTCTTGATTCTTAAGTCCTTGTTCTTTCCCCTGTGTGATGATACACAGACATAATTTAGAAGTGTCTACAGAAGGAAGATTGATGCAACAGAGAGCTAGAGAGGGAGGAATATGCTGTCATTCCTTTTTAGACCACTTCTGAATTCCAAGAATTAGGGGGCTGTTACATTGACTTTCAAATGATGAAATTTTCAAACCTGTAGAAAAGTAGAAAAAGTAATATACCCACCAAATAGATCTGACAGGTTAGCTGCAGAGCCTTTGGATATAAAGAAATAGTGACCCCAAGTGGTTAAAGGATAATGAACATCTTCATTAAAGATGAAACAAATTACAAAACTAGTATTTAGAGAGGAAGGGGGAATAAACAAGCCTCATCACTTTAGCAATTAAAGAAATATAAATAAAAAATTATGAATTACCATTAACCATTCCTATCAAATTAGCATAAGTGAAATTTAAAAAATGCTAGCTAGGAAAGTGGAAAATGGGCACTCTCTTAAACACTGCTGGAGGCTTACTAAATGGGTTCATGTTTTTGAAGGACTGTCCTGACAATATTTATGAGCCATTATAATAAACATACTTTACTTAGTAATTCCATTCCTGGGAATATAACCTGAGGGGGAAAAAAATAACCTGAGGAAAAAATTCAAAGGGGAAAAAAGCTAAGGCTACAAAGATTTTCTTCATATTTATTAGGGGATTTGGTAAGTAAATGACTGTTTAAATCAATTTGCTAGATTATTTTAAACTCTTTATTTACAATTGAGATGTATAGGGATCCCTGGGTGGCGCAGCGGTTTAGCGCCTGCCTTTGGCCCAGGGCGCGATCCTGGAGACCCGGGATCGAATCCCACATCGGGCTCCCGGTGCATGGAGCCTGCTTCTCCCTCTGCCTGTGTCTCTGCCTCTCTCTCTCTCTCTCTCTCTGTGACTATCATAAATAAGTAAAAATTAAAAAAAAAAAAAAAACAAAAAAACAATTGAGATGTATAAACAATTGCATTGGAAATCTTTTAAAGAAAAAAAAGGAAATCTTTTAAAGAAATAGCACATCATTATATAGAGAGGAGAAGAGAATTATGCATTGGACACTGATTTTATGTTTGATTTTGAAATAAACACTCCACACATAATATCTCATTTATCCTTTACTATCCCATGAAGAAAGGTTATTCTTTATCATTCAGATAAAAAGAGCTGTGGCCCAACAATGTTTTAGATAATTTGTTATTATTGGAGCTGCAATTTGAATCCAGGAATACAAAGATCTCAACAAGCCACGTCTTACGGTTTTCTCCTGTTATTCAGCTACAGAAATTCTATGTACATGCAAGATATAAGTTACGAAAGCCCATAGAAAGAGCATGTATGCAATATTTAGGTGAAGTGATAGGTGAGTGATCCTTTTTGGACAGTAATATTAAATGGTGCAAGATATGGGTGAATGTGAATGTCAGTGTGTATCAGAAAGAAGGAGAACAGGTGACAGATGGATGTGAAGCAAGGGCAGTGGGACAGGATGGGGGTGAGAAAAGCCAAGAGCCAAGATTAAGAAATAGCTATGCACTCAACACTCAGATGAAGTGGAGATGAAGAGGAGGTAAAATTGAGGGAAATTCTGAACAGGTTATGTAAGACTTGTGGCTTCAGAGATTAGGTAGAAAGAGCAGCCTAAAGCCATGATCTCCCACCAGCATGGGGGAACTGACCAAGTCCCGGAAAAGTTCCTCAGATGTAGATAGACAGAAAAATACCACTTGGGATCTAGCATTCTGTGAATCTGGCTGGGTTTTTTTATTAATATTAGAAATCTAGCTTATCTTATATTTATTTTTATACTTCTTTATTTGTTTTTTTAATTTTTATGTCAAAATAGTGTTTGTTTTGTTTTGTTTTGTTTTGTTTAATTAAAGTCTTTTCTGGTCTTTCTGACCACAAAGGAAACGAAGTTTTCTTTATCATTCTTTGGGACAGAGCGAGATCAACATTGACATAGGACCTGTGAAGGGCCAGGGTATATAAAGGTGGAAAGATGAGTAACCAAGAGAGTAGAGGACAGAGGAGGAATGCATATTGTTTCCTGTGCTGAGATTGCTGCCTTATAGAGGAAATACACTTGGATACAAAATGCACTGTTAGAGTTATGAGATTTATCTGTAGATGTTCACACTTGTGGTATAATGTCTTTTTTGTAGATTGAAGAATGTGTGGTATGCTCTGACAAGAAAGCAGCTGTTCTTTTTCAACCTTGTGGACACATGTGTGCTTGTGAGAGTAAGTAGCCTACACAAAACTTACTCAATGTTTTTATAAAAATAGAAAATGAAACAAATTATAACTTGGAGGTTTTTTTTTTTTTAAATAACCCATGAATATGGGATCCCTGGGTGGCGCAGTGGTTTAGCGCCTGCCTTTGGCCCAGGGCGCGATCCTGGAGACCCGGGATCGAATCCCACGTCAGGCTCCCGGTGCATGGAGCCTGCTTCTCCCTCTGCCTGTGTCTCTGCCTCTCTCTCTCTCTCTCTGTGACTATCATAAATAAATAAAAATTAAAAAAAAAAATAACCCATGAATATAAAACATTGGTGGGCCTCTCTAGTACCTTCCGTCTCTTCCTCTGTACTATATGTATAATGTCACCTATGTCTCTCCTTGTTCTACCGACTCACATTTTGATTTCATATAAATCAGCACAAGATGATTCTTCTCATACACAATAGAAATTTATTTCCAAAAATGAATTTTGAAACCTTTAGTCTAGCCCTTTTCACATATAAAGTAGCACATCTTCATTTATCTTCACCGTGATATTGCCTCTTCTGCAACTTCCCCCTCCTACTGAATCACCTATAGCAACTATTTGGGGCTATAATGTCTGGCCTTGTTAACCTTTCTTCATCTTTATGTCAGAAGAGCTGATAGGTCTCTTTGGGAGAATATATTAAAAGTTCAAGTAATGTTTTAAAATATCTCTTAGGCCTTTGCTTTTTATATCTCCTCTTGTTCTTTTCAAATTCATGTACTGTTCAACATTTGCCTCTTTCTTTGTCTTTTTTTTGTTTTTGTTTTTGTTTTAAGATTTTATTCATGAGAGACACACAGAGAGAAGCAGAGACGTAGGCAGAGAGAGAAGCAGGCTCTCTGTGGGGGGCTTGATGCGGGACTCCATCCTGGGCTCTGGGATCACACCCTGAGCCAAGGCCCTGAGCCAAAGGCAGATGTTCAGCCACTGAGCCACCTAGGCACCCCACTTAACTCTTTCCTGTTATTTAACTCTGCTGTCACAGTGCAAAGACAACCGTAGACAACATGTCAATGAAAGGCGGGACTGCTTTTCATTAAAACTTTACTTACAAAACAGGCATGGGGTAGGGGTGCCTGGATGGCTCAGTCTGTTAATCATGTAAGCATCTGACTCTTAATATCAGCTCAGGTCTTGATCTCAGGGTTGTAAGTTCAAGCCCCTGTGCCTAGGGCTGTACTTTGGGTGTGGAGCCTCCTGAAAAAAAAAATTAGCAAAAACAAGCACCTGGTTGGGTTTGGTTTGTAGGCTATAGTTTGCTGGCCCTTGTCATGGACCTGAGTGAGACCTACAGAGAATTAAAAAGCTGGTTATAATGAGTAGTTGATAATATTTTCAAGCCTTACTGCAGTACTTTCCCTGGAAGTTTCCCAAAGATTTTACATTGTCTTTGTATTTACATGTAACAAGAGTAGCAGCTTTTATTAAGTTCTGAACTCTTACCAGACATTTTTTAATAAAGATTTTACTTATTTATTTGACAGAAAGAAAGTGAATAAGCAGGTGGAGCAGGGGAGGGAGAAAGGCTCCCCACTGATCAGAGGGCCCGATGTGGGTCTCAATCTAGAACCCTGGGATCATGACCTGAGATAAAAGCGGATACTTAACTGACTGAGCCACCCAGGCGCCTCTAGACATTTTTTTTTTTTTTTTTAAGAGAGCATGAATGTCCAGGGAGGGGCAGAAGGAGAGAGAGAATCTTAAGCAGGCTCCACACCCAGCATGGATCCTAGTGTGGGGCTCGATCTCATCACCCTGAGATCATCACCTGAGCCGAAATCAAGAGTCAGACCCTTAACCAACTAAGCCACCCAGGCATCCCTTGTACCAGATATTTTAATCTCTTTTAGTGTTTCCTCATTGATCTTCAGAAAAACTGTAAGAAGTAGATTGTTTTCTCCATTGTACAGACACATTGTTAAACATTTATTTGCTTGGGAAGATAAAATTGAGGTGGAAAATGCCCCTCTTTCTAGGAATGTACAGTGAAGCACTTAGTCCATTACTTCCATCCCAATAATGTTAAGCAGAATATTGGAACCTTGAAGAGTATAAAATGTCCTTGACAGGACAGAGGAAGGAGAGGTTGTATTTGTTTTGGACAGAAGGAAGAAACAGTTTTTTTTTTTTTTTTTAGGAAGAAACATTTTATAGAAGAAATATAACCACCTAACTTAATAGTTAAAAGAATTTGAGATAATTGTGATTATGTATTGAGGCATTTAAATTAATCCTTTAAATTTAAGAAAAAAATCTGCCTTCAGATTGAAGACAAATCTCAAATGAGATTTCTACTCCTACCTAGTGCATCATGCATAAGCCAGCATCAGACCCATCTCTGTTTAGTCCTTGACATGAGATCAACCTTGATATTCCTTGTCTGTCCTAAACACTAGTAGGAGTATATGCCTTATCTTGTCCATGTCGGTGGTTTTGTGCCTTATTAAAGTTTAGTGTTTGTTCATAAATTATCCCTAGATACCTGTCACGGTTGTCCTATATTTTCCATGTTTTTTATTTATTTATTTATTTTTTTAATTTTTATTTATTTATGATAGTCACAGAGAGAGAGAGAGAGGCAGAGACACAGGCAGAGGGAGAAGCAGGCTCCATGCACCAGGAGCCCGATGTGGGATTCGATCCCGGGTCTCCAGGATCACGCCCTGAGCCAAAGGCAGGCGCCAAACCGCTGCGCCACCCAGGGATCCTTCCATGTTTTTTAAATGATAAAAACACTTGGTACATAGACTAAGGAGTATACTTCTATAGTAAATGCTAATGGGAAAGGATATATTGAAGCACTATATGTTATTTAGTAATTAGCAACTTTAGATGTAGAATTAACAATCCACAACCTGTAATTGTACCTAGGTATTTCTTTTTTGGAATGAGAGAGCATTCCTCTGATATATAAATATCAGAAAGTCCATTCTGACACATTTTTTTATATGTTCTTGATTGCTACATTAAAAAATAATTATTAAACCATTTCCTTATTAGATTACATCAACTTGATAGAGAAGGAAGAGAATTCTTCAACATATTTTAGGAGTTTTAGAGACAAGCTATTCATAATAGAAAGTATGTTTAGAAAATAATGTGAGCAATTTTATAGTTCTTTATTACTTAAAACTTAAGAAAATTATCTCCCTCCTTTATTTTCAACCTTAAGATCTTGAAATATTTTATTTAAGAAAACACAAAAATCTCTTTAACAATTTATTCTAATGTATTAGAAAATGACATTATTTTCGTAACAGTGGGCTTCTCTCTTCTAGAGGTTGCCTATGGAGAATATACATTCATAGGTTGATAACATTTTACAAAGGTAGAATCGTGTATGCATAGAATTTGTTTAATGTTTATCTCAGTGTGAAATTTGAGTTACAAAAATGAGCAGAGAAAGGCGACCCTCTTATTTGTTTTGTCTCTTATAAGAAGTATCCTATTGTTATTTTCCAGACTGTGCTAGCCTGATGAAAAAGTGTGTGCAGTGTCGGGCAGTAGTTGAACGAAGAGTGCCTTTCATTATGTGTTGTGGAGGGAAAAGTTCAGAAGATGCCACTGATGACATCTGTAAGTGTATTCTCTTGAGCTTTTTTTTACTTCCTTCTGTTTGGAACTTCCATGAACATTTGTCTTACGTGTAGTACACTGTTGCCTTGTAAAGCACAAGGTATGTGACCTGAATCTACAGAGGAACGGGTGGGGTTTTGCTCTTGTTACAGGAAACTTGAAATTATATTTTTCTAACTTGCATTATGATCATAGAACTATAAGCATTTATTTTTTAAGAAACTTTCCATATATGATATAAAGAAAATCATTGTATTCTTGCTTAAAGAAAATATGCTCTTTTAGGATTAAATTTAGTATATCTTGGCAGAACAGCATATTACAATTTTTTTTTCAGTTACACAAGTATTAACACATCATTCCTTTGTGTAGCAGGTTTTACCTAGTGCATGTCAGTATTCTGTATAGTGTTTATTTGGGACAGAGTAACTGTACATATACTGAAGTATAACTCAAGAAGTAGAAAGGTGAAAAGTAAATTATTTACTTTCAACATTTTAATACAACAGCTGTATAAAGTATTTTTCAACTTTGCTCTGGATACAAGCTTGGGTTATATCTTTGATTTCTTTGTTCTGTGTACACATGAGGAATAACTTTAGTGTAACCACTTTTGCTCAGGGCTTTTGGTCTTTATCACCAGTAGAGTTGAATAAAAATCCCAGGGACAAATTAACTAGAGTTAAAAAAGTAAAAATCTAGAGAGTAATAAAAGTTGGAAACAAAACAAAAAACAAGTTGGAAAAACAAATTTCCCTCCATTTAGCAGACCCACTGATGGTCACAGCTTTCCTTGCATGGAGTTCCTCTTCTCCAATCAATAGCAAGGAGGGTTGGGCATAAAGGAAGAAGCCTAGGTTTTTGTGTGTTCTCATAAACGTCATCTAACAGACTTTATAATTACTGCTGCCAAAACTGGCTTAAAAATGTTGTGTTGCCTCCATCCTTGGGTTTGTGTACAACATGAGAACAGAGAAAACAAGCATAAAATGTATTTGTGAGCTTGCCAAAGGAACCAAGTAGAGCCTCGGAAAACCCAAACATCTGTATGTTGATTGTTGTCTAGCTGAATTAAATATAAATAGAGAATAATGTGCAAATTTATTTCTTTCTGAAGACTATAAATGAAGGAGTATAATGTGAATGTATCTTATTGTCCATGAATGAGAAAAAATTTTAAGGAGGATTTTATTAATAGTCTTGTGTTTTTAATAAAGCAGTAATAATTTTAGAAATAAAAAATTCATTGATGTGTCAAAAAAGTCATAACATTAAAATATTTTACTCCTATTGTATAGCAAGTGGAAATATTCCAGTGTTACAAAAGGACAAGGATAATACCAATGTCAATGCTGATGTGCAAAAGCTGCAGCAGCAGTTACAGGACATTAAAGAGCAGGTAATAATGATTTCTTTATGGTAAATGATGATTCTAAGAAATGGATTTAATATTTTTCTGTAAAACTAACGTTTATGTAGTAAGTGAGGTTCATATTAGGATGTCAGTTATATATTTGAATATTTGCAAAAAGTATTATGATTTGAAGATTTAATCAGGCACTTCTAAAAGAAGAAATGCACAGGTGACCAATAAACATGAAAAGTATTCAACCAGATTAGTAATCAAGAAATGAAAATTGGGGCACCTGGCTGACTCATTCAGTAGAGCAGTTAGGACTCTTGGGGTCGTGAGTCCAGGCCCCACTTTGGGCATAGAACTTACATTAAAAAAGAAGAAGAAATGAAAACTAAAACTACAGTGAGGTGCCTTTTCTCACCTACCGGACAGCATGGAAAACTCAGCGTTAGAAATTGTCAATACAAAGTGTTAGAATACAAAGTGTTAGAATACATAGCAGGCAGGCATAACTCACACACTGCTGATGGGAATATAAATTACTAAAAATACTTTGGAAAAGTTTGTCATTATAATAGTATAAGTAAGTAAGATATTGTTTTGGGATGCAAACTTGTAAAAAAAAATGTACAGATGTGTTCAATCAATAGAGAGGTACATAAAGTGCCGATTACATACATCTGATCAGTTTGTGAACTGTTATCAAGCTGTACGTTTATGATTTGTGCACATTTCTGTATAGACGTGATACTTCAGTAGAAAGGAAAATATATTCTCTCTCTCTCTCTCTCTCTCTCTCTCTCTCTCACACACACACACACACACACCACCCCATAAAGAAAAGCAAAGGAAAGAAGAATGCAATATTTAGAATAGTGGGTATCAGTGAGGGGTAGATGGAAAAGATTCGAGGATGTATGGAGAGGCTTCAAAAGAAAGGGTAGCATTCTATCCTTTAAACTTGTTCTTCATACTTATACATGCCAACAGATGTACTCTTTTATCTACTCAATATTTAATAGCAGCAACAGTAAAATAAAGAAGTTAGTTAAAACTTTTTACATATATAGTAAGAAAGTCTGTCCCCCGCCTCCCCGTCCCCACTTTACCATTAGTCCCAGCAATTAAAGCAGATCCAAAGAATTGAGAAGCACAGGGTATTATTTCTTTAGTTTGGGTATCACATCAGTGTTGCCATACAGTTGTTAATCATCTCTCTTGTCCTCGTACTGAATTTATAAGAAAGTGACATAATAATGAGTCAGGATAACTAATGACCCTTGTGATATAAGTAATATGGGTAGATACAGTAATTTAGAATTAGACATGTATATTTACTAGGAATTTAAACACTCATATGAAAAGATGACAACTCTGTGACTGAGCTAGGTTTTCTTTTGAAATCTCGCACCAGTAAAACTTACTGTGTAATGAATAAGTAAAGATAAACATGGATTTTCCAGTTCTTATGTAGGAACATAAAAATAGGAACATATTTAGCTCATTCTAATATAAAATTAGAACATTTCAAAAATCTTGAAGCTCCTTAGAAACTCATTTCTTTTTCACTAAGACACTTATTGGAAGGTAAAACTGATTTTTTAAAAAAAATTTTTAAATTTTTATTTATTTATGATAGTCACACACAGAGAGAGAAAGAGAGGCAGAGACACAGGCAGAGGGAGAAGCAGGCTCCATGCACTGGGAGCCCGATGTGGGATTCGATCCCGGGTCTCCAGGATTGCGCCTTGGGCCAAAGGCAGGCGCTAAACCGCTGCACCACGCAGGGATCCCTGATTTTTGAATATATCTTCTGCAAAAAAAGCATTTCATCCCCTAATTGTGAATTAAAATTGTTCTTAAAGTGAACAGTGACAGCTTCTGAGCCTTACTATGGATCCTGAAAAATTCAGCTCTACCTTTATCCAAGTTTAGCACTCCAAAGAAGTGTCTTCTGTAAATAATCTTCATGACCATATTTCATTACTAAAATATTTAAACAGTCACAAGAAGATTCATTTTCTGAGGATTGATGGGATTTCTTACAGGGAATCCTTCAAGGTTACCAAGACAAAGCAGCTAAATAATCCTTTTTAAAATTTAAATCTCCAATCTTTCTATTTCAATTTCTCTCCAAAATTTCTATTCCAATCTTTCCAGTGTAATTTCATGTAGTAATAAGTATATATTAATCTCAAAGAAACTTAACCTAGGCTGCATAGATGTGTTTACTTTTGGAAATAAGAGCTATTAATTAACTGTATATAACTTGTGAAAATTTAATGCAAAAGAAACTATTTAAATGGCACTAGAAGGCACGTTTGGCTTTTTTCCCCCCCCAGAATATTTATTTATTTACTTATTTTGTATGTATTTTTTATTGGAGTTCAGTATGCCAACATAATAGCATAACACCCAGTGCTTCATTTGGCTTTTTTAAAATAAAAAAATATGTAATTTTCTACAGCTTTGTTTCTCAAACTTTTAGATAAGTGTGAAAATTTACTTTAGAAGGCTGGGGTTTGTGCTCGCTTCAGCAGCACATACACTAGAAGGCTGGGGTTAACAATAAAGATTACAGTTCTTTCCCCCTGCCCACCACAGTGATCTCTGGTTTTGTTGAAGTTGATCATTACATTTTCTTGTAGGCTTTAGGCCTAGTTTATTAATCTAGACCTCCTTTTTTAATTATTTCATTTCTGTGTTATTTGGGGAAAAGTATAATTTAGAACAAAGTATTGTGATATATTAAGGTAAAATATTTTTATAAAGCATAAAATGTTCTTTTGTGAATGAATATATGAGCTTTCCTAGGGTGTTTTTACAAAAGTATACCTAACATTCTAGTAATTATTCTGAGTTCATGAGGTTACATTTATTAATATGTAACCAAGACTTATGGTTTTTAACATAAGGGGGTTCTACATTGAAAATTATCCAGTGAAGCATGTTTTGGAGTGAGAGCCCTGAGGCATAGGACCCCAGTTCACATTGTGGCCTGCTGTGGGGAAGGGTTTATTAGCCCCATGAAGTCTCAGTTTCGTGTTTTTTGTTGTTGTTTTGTTGTTTTTAAGATTTATTTATTCATGAGAGACACAGACTGAGAGAGAGAGGCAGAGACATAGGCAGAGGGAGAAACACACTCCTTGCAGGGAGCCCCATGCAGGACTCAATCCTGGATCCTGGGATCACGACCTGAACTGAAAGCAGGTGCCCAGCCGTGGAGCCACCCAGGCGTCCCAGTTTCCTTGTTTTTAAAGTAGGAGTGACAATAGGGCTGAGATCCTATCATAGTGTATGTCCTGTGGTTTTACGGACATCTCTACATTGCTCCCTCTCTCTCCAGTAGTCCTGATAATACGGTCATAGTTTCATACAAGAATAGCATAGTACCCAGAGTTGGGGAATCTGACTTAGGCTGCAAGTGGCTGTTTTTATCCATTTCCTAGTAGATTTTGGCATTGGCATTTTTTGTTTTATATAGTATTTATTTGTAGTGCCTTTGATATAGTCCTGACAGTACAACCAATATTTCTATTTTATAGGGATGACATTGTAACTATTTAAAATTTTTTAATTAAAAAAATTTGTTTTTATACTTTAGACTGACAAAAGATTGAAACAACAAAAGAAAATGTTACAAAGTTGTTACATGTTACAGTTTCAAAATATGAAATGTTTCAGCATTTATTACTTTGTTATCTCACATTCCAGACCATGTGCCCTGTGTGTTTGGATCGGCTGAAGAATATGATTTTCCTATGTGGCCATGGAACATGCCAGCTCTGCGGAGACCGAATGAGTGAATGTCCTATTTGTCGCAAGGCTATTGAACGAAGGATTCTTTTGTATTAAGAACCTCAGTGTGTTTTCATAGCTGAAGTATTTGGTCACGAGCTCTTAGTAATCTATTAAGCTAGTTGGAGGGTCTATTGAATTGATTTTTAATACCATAGTTTTTTTTCTAGAGTGTAATTAGACTGTAAATGTGCCAGAACAAAAAACCTCTATAAAACAGTGTTTGAAGTTGTGTTTTTTGTTTTTGGTTCTTTTAATTTGAAACATCAAATCCATGTAATTCATAGGCAATTTACTTGTCACTTCTAAGGGAAAAATCCTTTAAGGATCTCCTGTTTTTTGGTTTTTGTTGCATTTTTTCTTCTAGTTTATAAATTTGTTAGGCCTCAACAAATGTAGTTCCTTATGATCAGCTATCCTTCAATAATCATGATTTTACACAGTGGGTTGACATAGGTACTCAAAGCAGTCATACATCAAATGAATGGGGCAAGGCAAACCATTAGGTCACATGTATCAAGTGACAAATTATAATACAGGTTTTACATGGTTAATATTGAAGAGAGGATTATCTTTTTAAGAAAAAAGTTCTGCAAATGATTGATTCTGAATTCTTTGAATGAAAGCATGAAATGAGAGTAGTGACTTTGCATTTAGCCTCATTTCTAGACTTAAAAGGAAAATTGTTTAACTTGAATCAAATTGCCAGTTTCAAGATGATTGACATGAAAAGGAAAAATAAGCAGTCATACTGGGGAACTAAGGTGGGGGGAAGTGGCCAGTAAACGAGTACCTATTAACTGACCATTAAAAGTTGCCTTTCATATATATTAATTTATACACTGTTCTGTTTCCCAGCCTTTAAAAAAAAGTCTGTGAAAAGTATACCTCAGTTTTCCCTGTGGTTCCTTATCCAGGCTTGATCTGACCAGTGAAATAATGTTGCCCTATTTGGGTCTCTGAGGTTCCATGTAACTTCTCTCATGTACTGAATAGTACCCACAGTGATCTGAGAAGGATAATGCATTGTCCCAAGGCAGCAATCTTTTTCTTGTCCTTATCTGTTCATTCTGACAGTGTTACTGGTTCTACCTTCATCATAAGCCCTACTTCTGTTTTCTTTCAGTTGCTAAGGCTTGTAAAGAAAACACTCTCCTTATACCTACATATTGAGGATGTTAGTTAAATTGCCAGTAGTATCCAAGACATAGTAAGTAACCTAATAATAAATACTTACTTTAGATTGACCAGGACATTAACAAAAATATGTCTGATTATCTGTAGTTTGTTGTTTTTTTTAACTCAAACCGATTCTAGAGCATCTGATCTTTTCTCTCTGAATGAGTAGTCTTACTTTATCTAGGATGAATCTACATATAAATAAGTGTTTTGGGGTCATTGCTGCTAGATTATAAAAATATCACCTGTTTACAGTGGTGTCTACTATATACTATGTATAAGCTTATTCGTAAGGATGTAGCTATCTTGTGTTTTTTTCCGTTCTTTGATTCTGGTTCTTTCTTTTTTTTTTTTTTTTCTTTTTTTGTTTGGTTGGTTTTGTTTTGTTTTGTTTTTTTACAACAACTCAATTTAAGAATATTCCTGGCAATTTAATGACTGCTGCCTTTGCAAGTCCTGATGAAAACAGTGGTGAGCTTTTGCTGACTGATTTTGTAGTCTTGGTACTTCCATATCTGTGTTTAGCTGAATAACTTAGAATTTAGAACAGTAAAATTTTTATAAATTTTAAATTTGAAAACTTATATGGATTCAGTTATCTAATAAAGGGCCACGGAGGCTATTTTTTAAGCCATATTTTAAAGTTACAGAAAGATAGAACATCTGACATGATGTTCACTTAAAGAAACAGACTATTTTCTTTTAGATTTGAAAATAGCAAAAGTCAGGATTTTTTTTTTTTCTTCCATGCCATAGGCGGCCCATCTCTTTTCCACTAGATCAGTTGGAGAGGAGGGAACACCTGGCTGACTCATGCATGGTTCAGCCATCAAGTGAATTTTACGGTCTAGAGCTCTACTTTACTTAAGTCCTTTTTGTCTTAGGAGCTTGCAGTGCTTAAACTTACATCCCTAAAAGGTAATTTCCTTTTCCAGACTAGTTTGTATCTTCGACATTAAAAATACAATAACATAAACTATTACAAAAAATCATAAGGTCACTATGATTACAATGCTGTGTACTTGTGAATTTTCTATATTTGTACCACTTTGAAATTTGTTTAATGAATAGGTGTCTCTCTATTTGTGTTTCAAGCATCTGAAAAATTATTTTAAATTTATTTTGTGTTTTTGAGTGAGATTAAGATAAGAACTGAGTTAAGTGACTTTCTTCTAACTATGAAAATGCTACCTCTTATATGTCTCTCAGCAGCACTTTCCCAGTTAGGTATGTTTCCTTCTCATCAGCTCATTATCATGTGCCTCAGAAGAGCTTTTACTTTTCCTAGACTCATTAAAAAAAAACAAAACAAAACAAAAAAAAAACATAGCATTCATTTGTTCGAAAAAGTATTTATTGGGCCTCAGAGGCTAGATACACAACATTGAAAAATGATCAGGATCTTAGCACACACAGAATCTCTAGTGCAGCAGTTGTACATTTGAAGAAATCTGTAGTCAAGAAGGGATCCAAAGGTACTGATAACATTTCTTCCCAATGTTTCAGAAGAGTTGTCATTAAGTAGCATTTGGATTCCCTCTTTGCCCCTTCAGTCCTACCACATTTTCTCCTCTACTCTAAGACTATCAGCTTTGTTGCCTGAAACACATACACAACTTAACCAGATGGTGCTATTCTAATCGTTTTTGTTCACATAGTTTAACATTCATACTGCTTATACTATATATGTATTTAATTTTGTTGGGAGCAAAAAGGCTTTTCAAGAGATCATTTTGTATTAGTGTAAGAATAGTATATTAGACAAATGTTTAGCTTAGCTGGCCAAATCATAATTGGACAAGATGTTTGTAATTTTATACATTGCAAATTGACCAGCTGGTTACTGAGACATATAATTAATTAATGACGTTGAAAATACCATTCTTAAATTTGTATCTTTGATGGCTTTAGCCTGTAAGAGCATTTTAGCATATTGAAATGAAATGCATGCTGCTTAAGATTTGTCCAATTCGAATTTCAAAGCTTGCTGGGTCATGTTCTTGTTTGTTATAAATTTTGAATTGAACCCTTTTCGGCTAGGAATTATTTACACTTACAAACTAAGAGACTTAGTGATGGGGTAGGATAGAGAGTAAGGAGTTGCTGTCAGTGTTTGAATTTAGAGAAAAAAGGGATTTGAGAAAATCATGTAGATTTCATCAAAGCAGTAAGCAGAGAGAATATACTTGATTGAATAATAAAACAGGTCTTTCAACCAGTTTTTAATGTCATTTAATTGACAGTTGCTTTGTAAACTATATGGTTTAATATGTCTGGCTTTAAAAAAGTCCAAAGGAAAAGCACCTATCCTGTCAGAGTGTCTAAAATGATATAGTAAAATAGTTTGTGTAAAAATTGAGATTTTGGAATAGAATTTTTTGTATTTTTTTATTGTGGTAGAGATGCAACATGAAATTTACCATCTTCACTATCTTTAAGTATATAGGTCAATAGTGTTAAGTATATTCATGTTGTTCAACAGCTATCTAGAACTTCCTCACCTTGCAGAATTAAAACTCCATACCCATTAACTCTCCTCCCCCCAGTTGAATAGAGTTTTCATTAAATGTAAATCAAGAAACAACTTGAATTATCTTAATTGTGTTTGCAAGATTTAAAGTCATGGTCAACCTTAAGTTCCTAAGATTTGGGGGATGACAGAATTTATTCCCTTCCTCCCAGCTGTTATAAATCATAATTTGAGTTGGTATTAAATGTCTGTTAATTGGAAGGGTTTGTTACTTCGTTTAGAGCCAGAGGAAGGGGGAACACATTTTAAACATTAGAATTAGTTTTAAATTTGTAGTGAATTGGGAAGGTAATAGATTTTCACAGACTGTGTGCCTTGTTGAAAATGTCAGTTGTCTTTAAGTCTCCTTGAAACAGTCTCAAAATATTTTTTTCCTCTCAAAAACACAACCTAATTTTATTTGCTTGAATATTATGATAGGAATGCTTACTGATATTACTTGATAATTATATAATAGCCTTGGAACTTTAACATTTATATATACACACATATATAAAAAACTATAGCAGTATTAATAATCACAGTTGTACTTCTTTAAAACATTAAATTTGAGGAAAAACTATTTAATGCTGTCTCGTGTACATTGCTTTGCTATAGTGAGGGGGAAAACCCTTTAGATTGAGACTCAGTTTACTAATAAATGGTTAGTAGAGGATGAAACTAGAGTGTGAAAATATGAACGAGTTAGTGGAGCTGATGAATTAAAATCATAAGTTGCTACATTGGCATTTTCTACCTCCTTTTCTGTCAGAGTATTACTTTTCCAGCTTTTATTCTTTTTTGTGACTAAGGAAGAGATGAGAACCCAAGGTTCAATTTGGAATTTTTATGTTGTTGAGGATTTAAGCAGTAGGTACAGGAAGGGTGACTTGCCACATCAATTTTGCGTGTAAATCCATAACTACAGGTTATGACTGACATCTACAAAATGTGTAAGAAAGGTAATATTGCTGAATATTTTTGCTTTTCCTGTACAGTCTACATGACTTTGTTTCATAAACGTGACTTCTTTCCTCCAAAATGCAAAATGGTCATGTAATTTTCTATAAAATAAACAGGCCATTTTGTCTGAAATCTATAATTTCAGGAAGCTATTGGAAGTTCTGACTCAGGGCTTTGTAACAGTTTAAGCAATTGTTAATTATATTTTGGAAAATCCATCTACATAATTCTTCAGTGCCTTGAAAGAATTATTAACTTGGCAACACTACTAAAACTTTTTAGAAGACTGTCTTTAGTGTGGGTGCATCATCACACACACGTTTATAAGATGTATTGCTTAGCTTGTGTTAATAGCAATACTGCATGTGTGCTGGGTTTGGGTAATTCTTTAAAGGAAGTTTTCTAGATTTGCACTTGATATTTGTTTTTTTTTTAAACTGATATTTATGGCCATGACACTGTTACCAGAAAAGTAATTCTATAAGTCATTATGCAAAGTCATGTATAGGTAGCATCTGGGAAGAAGAGCTAGGGTTCATACAGTTTGCTATTTTAATATGAAAGGAGAGTCTGTTTGGTAAACACAGATTGTCTTCCCCTCATGAACAAAAGATCTTTTATTAAGTGATTTGGTTTAAAAATATTTTTTTTAAGGAAATCATGGATTGCATGTTCTTCTTAATGCTAGTCTTACTTAGCCTGAATCCACAAAATTGTTCTGTTAATTTCAGTATGCTTGTCATCCTAAATACAGTATATTCAGTGTGATAGAAAGCAGTTTAAATGACACATAGGAATGTTTTGCTTTGTATTTTTTCCAGTGTTTTTTAGCTCCCACTTGATTAAAGTCTTGCTCGTGAATATAGTTTCTGTATGGCAAATGATTCTTGCTTATTTAGCTTTTGTTAAAAAACACTTAGCAAGAGCTAAGCTTTTAAAAATAAGTGCAAACATTTACCATTAATAAAACTTACACTGTAATATTATATAGTGCTTTTCTCTGATCTTTTGAAAGTATTCATATGAATTTTGATTTTTAAGGTATTGAAAACATATCTCAGTATATCAAACCTATTATTGGAAAGGAAATTACCATGTGTTTGAAAAACAAGGACATACATCTTCAACTCAACATAAGACATAGGTGCCCACATCTAGAAGGCTGTCATTACAGTTGTTTACATTTAAGGTACCTCTATCTAAAGGGCCAAAGAACCTTTTCATATTTTAACACAGTCTTTCAGGATATTGTGAAAGTAGTCTCCATAGGATAAATTTGATAGAAAATCAGTCAACCAGTTAGGAAGACTCAATTTTTCTATATAAAGTTTATTCCTCTTCATAATTCAGATGTAGATTTCATTTTCAAAAGATAAACATTTTAAAGCAATGATTTCTTTGGCTTTTTTAGTGTTTTGTGACTAAATCAGTAATTGAATGGTTTGGAGTTATTTTTTTCAAGTTAATAGAAGCAATTATTTCTCATTGAGAGGTTGTCTGGTTCTAGTTCAAAAGATTCAGTATGTGTATCTGGAATGTTTAAGAAGGAAAACCATCTGAAACAAAATATTTTAATTGTTTATTTGAAAAAAGCGTATGTATTCCAACTTTAAAATTGTGAATTTATTTTTTGATAACCTCTAACTGTATTTCTGTTGCTGTATAATTAGATGTTTCATGGCAATATTTTTTATTAAATTGAAACTGTGTAGGTTTTTAAAATAAAGACATTTCAGAAAGTCTGATTTATATTTTTTATCAAAATCTGATTCATATTTTTTATTCATCCTTCACAGAAGTTCAAATTATTTGTTAGTCTTACAGTGTAGCATTTCCCAAATTTACGGACAGTGAAAACTTTTAAATGGTGCATTACAGAGTAGTGATAGTTTATAAGATAGAATGAAAGCATGGATTAAAGTAGGACACCAAAAATTATTTCAGGTAATTGCTGAATAATGATCATTTGACAAATAGTTTTTTTTTTTTCCCCCTTTAAAACAAAACTAGTTGGTAAACTCATTTTGTTAAACACACAGAAATAAACCTTATAAGGGCAATATTATGAAAGGATAGGACAGATCCAGAACAGAGCCCATTGATCACTGAATAGGTGACATAGCAATGAAACTGTTAGGTAACGCTGCCTTTGCACTAATGCTCTAATCAAATGTAATGTGTTCATGCTTTAGGTTCCTCTTTATATCAGGTTCTTGCATTCTCAGATATGGCAGCTTTCTGAAAGGCTGATTTTTCGAGTCAAATAAATATTCTTTACTTTTCATTTAAGAGTATTACCCTCCCTTCCTGTCTCTCTTCTTCCTTTCTACAGAACACCAAGTAACATCTTAAGTGGAACATTGACCTACAGATTGGAAAACGCTTTTACGGGTGATGCTAACTAACCCTGATTTAACAGGGAACTAGGGAAGCAACCAAATCAGAGAACCCTGACCATGGCCAAGCCATACGGAAGAAAGACTGAGGTTCAAAGAGATTATATGCTCTCAGTATGTATGTATAGCACAAGAGTATTGTAGTGGTTTCCTATTGCAGCTATAAAAATTACCAGGAATGTAGTGGCTTAAAACAACAGAAGTTTATGATCTTATGGTTCTGGAGGCCAGAGATCTGACAGAAAGCTAGTCAGAAAACCCCAAAATTCTTGGAGTTCGAACAACACATTTCCAAATAACATGGGTCAAAGAAGTCTCAAGAGAAATTATAAAAATGTTTTGAACTAAATAATGAAAATGTTTTGAAAATACAACTTGTCAAAATTTGTGGGATGCAATGAAAGCAGCTCAGAAGGCAATTTATAACATTGAATAGAAACATTAGGAAAAGAATTATAAATGGTTAATCTAAGCTTCCACCTTAGGAAACTAGAAAAAGAAGAGTAAACTAAATCCAAAGTAACCAGAAGAAAAGAAATAATAAAAAAACAGCAAAAATCAGTGAAATTGAAGACAGGAGTTCAACAGAAAAATCAAAGAAACCAAAAGCTGATTCTTTGAAAAGATCAATAAAATTGATAAACCTCTAGGCAGGTTATCTAACAAAAAAAGAAGACTCAAATTACTAGACTCATGGATATTAACAGGACAGTAAACAACTCTAGCCCACAAACTTGATAACTTAGATGAAATTGACCAATTCCTTAAAAGACAAAATATACCAAAACACACAAGGTGAAATAATCTGAATATACCTGTATCTATTAAAGAAATTGATCAGAAAGGGAGACAAAACATAGACTCCTAACTCTGGGAAAGGAACCTAGGGGTGGTGGAAGGGGAAGGAGGGTGGGGGGTGGGGGTGAATGGGTGACGGGCACTGAGGGGGGCACTTGACGGGATGAGCACTGGGTGTTATTCTGTATATTGGCAAATTGAACACCAACAAAAAATAAGTTTATTATTAAAAAATAATAAAAAAGAAATTTAATCAGGGCAGCCCGGGTGACTCAGCGGTTTAGCGCCACCTTCAGCCCCAAGGGCCTGATCCTGGAGACCCGGGATGGAGTCCCACATCAGGCTCCCTGCATGGAGCCTGCTTCTCCCTCTGCCCATGTCTCTGCCCCCCACCCCCCATGTCTCTCACGAATAAATAAAATCTTAAAAAAAAAATTGAATAATTAATTAATTGCCTTTCAAAACCAAAAGCAGCAGGCCCAGATGGATTCACTGGTGAATTTTAGCACAAACGTTGAGGAGAGAAATTATACGAACTCTACAGTCTCTTCCAGGAAGTAGAAGGCAACATTTCCTTAATTAACTATCAAATCAGACAAAGACATTACAAGAAGGGAAAACTCTAGGCCAATATCTCTCATGAACATATATTTAAAAATTTGCAATAAAATGTTAGCAAATTGAATCCAGTAATATATAAATAAAAAGAATTATACACCAGTATACCAAGTGGGATTTATTCCAGATATACTGATTTGGTTCAGCATTCAAAAATTAATGTAATCCGTCACTTCAACATACTAAAGAAAAAAATTATGACCAAATCAATAGAATGAGAAAAACCATTGGACAAAATCCCCATTTGTGATACAAAGGAAAACTTATTATTAATGATGAAAATTCTCAAAATAGAAGAAAATTTGATGAAGAACTTCTATAAAAATCCTACGGCCGACATCAAATGTAATGGTGAGAAATTAGATGCTTTCCCCTTAAAGTTGGGAATGAGGGGGCACCTATGTGGCTCAGTGGTAAAGCTTCTGTCTTCGGCTCTGGTCGTAATCCTGCTTCTCTCTCTGCCTAATGTCTCTCACGAAAAAAAAAAAAAGTTGGGAATGAAGCAAGGATTTCCACTCTTTACCACTCCTGGTCAGTGTTGTACTAAAGTCCTGGCGAAGGCAAGAATAAGGAAATAAAAGGTATGCAGATTGGAAAGGAAAAATTGAAACTATATTTGCAGATGACATGATTGTTTATGTAGAAATTTCCAAAGAATTGACAAAACTTGTGGAACTAATGAGTGTTGATACCCATAAAATAATTTGCTAGAATTTTGATTGAGACTTAAGATCAGTTGGGATGAAGTGAAATCTTAACAATATTGAGTCTTTATGAACGAATATTTCTCTATTTAGATTTTTTCTCTCCTGAGAGTTTTATACTTTTCTTCATATAGTTCTTGTACATATTTTCTTATATTTATACCCAAAGATTTTAGAGGTTTTGGTGCTAATGTAAATGATACTGTGTTTAATTTTTCATTGTTCATACATACAGAAGCAGTTAACTTTTGTATATTAACTTTATATCTTGTGACCTTGCTATAAACTGATCCTGAAGCTTATATGGAAAGACAAAAGACCCAGAATAGCCAACACTATACTGAGGAAGAACAAAGTCCTAGGACAAACACTCGACTTCAAGAGTAATCAAGGCACTGTGATATTGGCAAAAAGCATTGTTTCTTGGCCTTTTCAATGGAAAGGGCTAGGATTTTAAGATTTGTTCAGAGACAGAGTGAGTAGCGGGAGGTGCAGAGGGAGATGGAGAGAGAAAATGTCAAGCAGACGTCCCGCTGATTGTGGAGCCTGCTGTGGCGGTCTCTCACCACCCTGAGATCATGAGGTGAAATCAAGAGTCAGGCACTCAACTGACTGACCTATCCAGGAGCTCCAGGAACATTTTTGAGAAAAAATACGTGATGAGTTCAAGCTGAAGTTTCGAATTCAAATTCAAGACTACTGGCTATTTAAGCTCACTGATCTTATATCTATATCTCTAGTCAATCATGAGAAAATGTGTTTTCTTTGTTACACAAAGACAATGGTAACAACAATAGTTTCTGAAAACATTAAAAAAATTTTTTTGTAGTTATATTAGAGTATATCTCACTGGGGATATTTAGTCAAATTACTGTGTTTTAAGTCTCCTAAAATAACTCTTTATGTGTAGTTATGCTCCCAAGTGGGTATACAGGTTTACTTTTGCTTTTGGATATTAGAATTGCTTCTAATGAATGAATATTCATTTATTGAATTTCATTTTAAATGATGTAAAATGTGTACCTTGTTCCAAAGTGAGTTATATGAAAATATATTCAAAGAAGTCGGCCTTCCATCCCTGTCCCATCAGCCCTCCATTCCCCATATAAATAATATGGCTTATTCTCCATTATTTTTATCTTAATATTAGGAAATACACACATGAATATATTGATACCCCATTTCTTTTTTAAAACACAAATATGCCGGGGTGCCTAGATGGCTCAATTGGTTAAGTGGCTGCCTTCAGCTTGGGTCATGATCCCAGGGTCCTTGGATTGAGCCCCTTGGTGGGCTCCCTGCTCAGTGGGGTGTCTGTTTCTCCCTCTCCTTCTGCCCCTCCTCTGCTTGTGTGTGTGCTCTCTCTCTCATAAGTAAAATCTTTTAAAAAATAAAACACAAATGTGCTGACTATGCATGAAGGCTCCACCTAATCTCTCACATTTTAATAATATTTTATAGAACTTTTTCCCCCTATTGCTCTGTAGAGAGACACAAAGGGAAAGTAGGGGAGGTTATTATTTCAGAACTTAGGCACTTTGGTGGGATGGTGGTCTATAAAGTCATGATTCTGGGCTACCCTGCTTGATGAGTTGGAAGGTCAAGGTTGCCTGAAAAGTTATGAGAATCATTCCAGGGGTCTGGCCAAATTATTCGAAGCCAGGCTGGTTGGTTCCCTCTAGCCCAGTCTCTCCAGTTTAATTGTTCCTGTTATCCGTTAGCCCCCATCTCCTGTCCTCTAGGGAAAAAAGGGACAGAAGAGTGAAGAGGTATTGCCCAGCCCTCGGTACCTTCTGTAGGGCAAAAGCAAGTCAGCTTATGCGCTTATTTAAAGCCCCTTCTCTCTATCTTGTTACCCCCAGGCTTGGGAGAACCCATCCCCCGAAAAATGCTAAGGGCTTCTTCTTCTTCTTCTTTTTTAAGAGCTTATTCTAAAACATTAGGAACCTCAAACTGCAGGTTGAGAAAATAAGGATTGTTTCCTTCCAGTTATAACAAAGAGCACTTACTCCTGAGTGGGATCTTCCGCATTTCTATGGGAAGAGAAATGAAGACACACACCAGAGCCCAGGACTGTCCTGCTGGCTCCCCTGGGGAGGAGGGTGGTGGGGTTCTCTGTGCCCCTCCAACCCCATCCCTCCTGGAGAATTTTGCTTGCACAGGGGAAACAAAGCATCCTGGATAAAAAGTGTTTTTTATCTGTGTATTGTCAGAGACTGTGTCAAACCTGGCTTCAACTAAGAGAATTGTTCTTGGAAGAGAAGATCCCATTTTTTCTTTTTAAAAATATGTTTTTTTAAAGATGCTATTTATTTATTTGCCAGAGAGTACACAGGTAGGCAGAGCAGAAGGCAGAGTGAGGAGAAGCATTCTCCCCAGTGAGCGGAGAGCTCCATGCAAGGCCAATCCCAAGACCCTGGGACCATGACCTGAGCTGAAGGCAGAAGCTTAACCCACTGAACTACCAGGCACCCCTTAAAAACATGTTCTATGCAGGAGTGTGAAGGAACTGTCTACAAGCATCAAGGTAATGAGTAAATATGACATCATTCTGTTTAATGATAGCAACAAACATTCATTTATCGCCTACTGTGTGCATGCACAGGCACTTGATACACATCTGATTCAATCACTAGCACTATGAGTTTCATTTTACCTATGAGGATGGGGAGCTCAGAAAGATTAAAAACATTGCTCACACTCTTTAATTTAGGTAGTAGCTGTGTTAGGATCCAAAATTGGTTTTCTTTTTATCTTTCCTTCCTCCCTCCTTTCCTTCCTTTCTTCCTACCTTCCTTTTTTTAAACAACCAAAGGGCCATATTTCTGACAGCAATACCTCCTGCATTTGATGAAAGCTCTGAAGTGTGTCAGAAAAAAAAAAAAAAAACTGATGTGAGAAGGAACTGGAAATGAGAATTTCAAGTTGAATGGGAAGAACCTGGGCAGTTAGTAACTTACTTCACCTTTCTACTCCTTGAATTTTCCCCTGAAGAATTGTAGGAAAACAAGTTCCCCAAACCGGGGTCTCCATCAGATGCACCAACCTCTCTCTCCCACAAGAGGTCAGTAAAATCCTCTTAGTGAATTAAAGACCCATTCCTTCCTGGTTAAACCACTCCTGGGGTTAGCAGCCGGACAGTAAGGATCATTCCATTACTGAAGGGACTCTGACCTTCATATAGTCTCTTCTCTATCATGCTTCTTTTTCCATATTGAGTTTGCTTGACACCTGAACTCTATCCTCATGCTACCAGGTGTGAAACAAATGCAGTGAGCACAAAAGCTCAATTCTCTACTATTAGTTTAGTGATGTTTTGGTTAAAAATTGCTAAAATAAAAAAAATTTTTAATTGCTAAAATATATACTAATTATAAAATATGATTACGAAGTATTTTTAAAAATTCTATATCTTGTAATTCTAGTATCTGAATAAGTATTTAGAACAAGAGATGACATGTCTAAAGCAATAATATGTTTAACACTTCATAAGTGCCTTCGAAAGCACTGTGGTTTATGCTTTATGTGGCATTTGAACCCTGGCAGTCTGGCCTGTGTCTCTGCCTGTAGTCATTGTAACATCCTGCCTCTCTGCCAGAGAAACAGGAATCTGTGTCTTCCATGGTTCTGCAAGAGAAATTTTCAGGTGTATAAGCTAATACAGACATTGAAGAAGTGGCTCAAGATCTTGTAGAGACTGGGAGCTCCTATAATTTAGGACACCCTCTTTAGAAAAACAATGAGAGTTATAAATAAAAATGTAGACATGAAAGTAAGGTTTTAGTTAGAATGAGAGAATAAATCACAACAAATCGTAATTAGAAAAAAGACCACAAACATCTCCAAATTTAGGGTGAAAAGCATATTTCCTAACAGAACTGCCTGATACATCTAATGCTCTCCCCTCACATCTTGACAGAAGAGAATGTCCATTTTGACTATTGTTAATGAGAACCCAATCTTTGGCTTTCCATTTCTGTGTGACGACTGGAGGAATTTGTCACAAGCTAGTTGCTGGCTGCATTCATTTCAGGCCATTTTCTGGTGTACACCCAGTGTCCTGCAAGTGCCGGGCACCACGAGACACAAGCCTATTGCGATACCACCTTGGCCCTGCTCCTTTACACCACAACACCAGGAGCAAGAGAGATGGGAATGTTCCTGGAAGCCATGTCTATGCTAAGATAGCTTTGTGATAACTTAAGTATACGCAGAGATAACTGCAAGCCCCATCAACGTATCCAACTAAATGCCAAGTAAATGTGTCTTTAATATATCCTCATCTATGTCATCTCAAAAATGGAGTGGCTACCCCATGGCCACCTGACACAGAGAAGTGAAAAAAGCAGAAATGGCAACAGAAAGCAATCTTACCTGATTGCAGCAAAAATACATATTTGCCTATTTTACAAACACCCTGACCGAATGAACACACTGTTGGACTCTTCCCAGGCGTTGGACGGGGCCGGTGTAGTGAGAGCCCTGCAGCGTAAGCTTCTTTGGTTTTAAGGTATATCCCTCTGTACATATCCTTAGCGAACTCAGCCACGCCCCAGCCAGACTGGTCGCAGCACACAGCAGAGAAACGATCGAAGCCCACCGCCAGCAAGAACACCTTCATTCCGTGACAGGATCCCTCCGGTGCTAGTCAGGCAAGTCACAGGGTTCCTCTACACCTCCTAATATTGCCACCTCTGCTTTGGACAAAGTGCATTTTCGAGTGGCTGGGAGCATGGGTCTTTGTATCAGTAAGAAGGACCGGGGGCATCCATAGCACAACAGAAGTGAGTGTGCAACTGGGACTTAAGATTATACAGCCTTCTTGTGTCAATTATCCACTTTTCCCAAGACTCAATAGTGATAAAAGCTTTGTTCATACTTTTCCCTTGGCTTACAACCTTCTCTATCCAGCACACATCCCACATTCCGACCCTGAGCCACGAAGCCTTCCCAGCAGCCCCAAGGCCCACGGCTCTCTCCTCTCTGAACTCCTACACATTTTCACAAACAATTCCCGCAACAAATATTTGTTAAGTACCCATTCTGGGCTGGCCTTCAGTTAAATCTTAGTGGATTGCTTACAAAGCATTTTATGTGAGTCCATCTCTGTTTAGTGAGATTATAAACAAATTGGTGACAGGGACCAGGGTTTCTTGCTGGCCTATCACAGCTCTGGGCACGTCAGCACTGAATAAATACTAATTTGATTGATGCAGTTCTGTCTCCTTTCTGAGGACCAAATCTCTTGGCAGCTTCCCCTGAGCTGGCCCGGAGACTCCCTAAGTGGGTGGAGAAGGTAGAGTTATCTTCTGAAGAATTCAAATGGAGCCCCACCCCCACCCCCCATGACTTTGCTAATGGGCTCTTAGATACTCTGCAGCTCAATATTTGAAGCAACTTTTCTTCTCCAGTAAACTAGTTAGAAAATTTGACTTTTGACAAGATGGTAGTCCAAATCTAGCTACTGACCCCCCACTCCCATCCCCAATGTCTTACTTTGTGAGGTAGCCAGGTGTGAGGGCACTGGGACTCGGACCCAACTCAGAACCCCATGATGCAGGTGGTCATGCTACATGTTGGCACTTCTGCCCTTCACTTCTCCTGTTTCTGTCCTGGGAGGCAATAGAGAAAAGTAGGAAAAGCAGATTCAAGTCTCCCCCTGACCTGGGTTCAGTGCTGGCACTGCCCTCACAGGCT
This sequence comes from Canis lupus familiaris, assembly GCF_011100685.1. Classification (NCBI taxonomy): domain Eukaryota; kingdom Metazoa; phylum Chordata; class Mammalia; order Carnivora; family Canidae; genus Canis; species Canis lupus. The sequence continues at coordinate 66,218,901 of NC_049228.1, read as the reverse complement.
GTGGGAGCCCTTAGTCAAGATCCCCCACCCCTACCCCTGGCCTCTCTCTCCTCCTCTGGACATGGAGTGTTCACAGAATGCATGACATCAAAAGGCTGTGGAATTTATATATGCAAGGATTCTGGGTGATTGCTGGAATTCAGTTTTCTCTGTGCAGGTTCTCTTCTCTGTCTCCCAAATCCTGTCCCGTAAATTGGTGCAGCCACTATGGAGAACAGTATGGAGATTCCTCTAAAAATTAAAAATAGACCTACAGGGACCACACAGTTAAGTGTCTATTTTTGACTCAGGTCGTGATCTCGGGGTTCTAGGATGGAGCCCTGCATCTGGCTCCCTGCTCAGTGGAGAGCCTGCGTCTCCCTCTCCCTCTGCCCCTCCTACCCCATTTGTGTGTGCACTCTTTCTCTCTCTCTCTCTCAAATACACAAATAAGATCTTTAAAAAAAATAGACCTACTATAGGATCTAGCAATCTTCTGATAAATATATCAAACATACCTTTGGAATATTGATCAGAAGAAAATGAAAACACCAATTTGAAAGGATGCTCACTTCCATGTTCATTGCAGCATTACTTACAAGAGCCAAGATATAAAAGCAACCCAAGTGTCCATTGACAGATGAATGGATAAAGAAGATGTGGTACATATATACAAGGAATATTACTTAGCTGTAAAAAGAGAATGAGACCTTGCCATTTGGAAAACATGGATGAAACTAGGGGGTATTATGCTAAGTGAAGTAGGACAGAGAAAGACATATACCATATAATTTCACTTACATGTGGAATCCAAAAAGCTGAAACAAATGAAAAAATAAAACAAAACAAAAACAGACTAAAAAATACAGAGAACAAACTGGTGGTTGCCAGAGGAGAGAGGAGTAAAAGGGATAGACAGGTGAAGGGGATTAAGAGGTACAAACTTTTAGTTCTAAAATAAATAAATTGTGGGCATGAAAAGTACAGCATAGGGAATATTATTCAATAACACTGTAATAACTTTGTATGGTGACACATGGTAACTAGACTTGGGGTGATATTTTAGTATATATAAATATTGAATCACTGTGTTGTACACCTGAAAGTAATATATTGTACAGCAACTACAATTAAAAAAAATTCTGTCCCTGTAGATGTCCTTGTCCAGATAAATCCCTGCACTGTCTAAATTTACCCCTATCCCAAGCTATGGAGCTTCTAAACTTTCTTCTCTCTTAGCCTAATGATGGAACTTGTGTGGGGATTCAGTAGCAGGTTTGGTATTTCTAGGAAGGAGCTCTGTTTATTCCTATTCCTTTTCCATGATTGAAGAGTAGTCCTGTCCAGAGAGCTGGAAGTGCCAAGACTTCCAGAAAGTTATCTTCTCTCCTGGCACTGGGTGGGCATCTAACACCAACAAGTAACTTTCAGAAATAGAGTAGCATTATCTGATTTTTATGAAACTTAAAATCTTTTACTCTACTAACCCCAATTTAAGATCTGAGCTTATGAGGCTTTGCCATTTGCTGGGTCCTTATCTATGTCTTAAATGAATAAGGATCCCTTTATCTGGGTAATCTCTCTGTGTCTCATCTTCTGCATCTGTAAAATGGGAATATTCATGGTATCTGCCTGACAGGGAAGTTATGAGTTAATGTCTTTGCCATCTCGATAAAAGGCAACTCTACCTTCCCATTGCCAGATCCAAAAACTCAGTGTTCATCGTCTTTTGATTGATTTTTTTTTCCTTTTCTCTTTCCTTAACTCCAACCTGTCAGCAAATCCTGTTGGCTGTACCTTGAAAATTGAATCTGACTGCTTCTTCCTGCTTCTCCTGCTACCTGGACAAAGCCACGCCCTCTTGTCGGATTATGACAATAGTCTTACCTGTCTGGCCTCTGCTGCTTGCTGTCCCCTTTCAGCCTATTCTTCACATTACTGCTAAAGTGAGCTTTCTAATGTGTAAATCAGACTAAATGTCTGACTAAAAAATAAATAATAATAGGTATCTCCCACACTGTTGTGGGATTAAACATGATACTCATATTTGCTAAACCCATAATAGGGTGATTGGCTATAGGAAATGATAAATGTTACTTAGCCTTCAGGTTGCATTAGTGACTGTGATTAGGACCCTCCAAAAGCTTTGCATCGCACTCCAACAAAACAACAACAACAATAACAACAACAATTCTTCCATGCTCCAGGCCTAATGCATCCTCCTTCTCATCACTAATTCCATTCCTGTCCCCTGGCTGCGGCACATGGGCTCCTTTCTCTTTTTTGAACGTTCCGAACACCTTTCTACCCCAGGGCCTTTAGCATTTGCTGTTCCCTCCCTCTAGAATGCCCTTCTCATTAATATTCACAAGGCTCACCCCCTCTCCCCCACTTCTTTTAGGTGTCTGTTCAATTGTCTCCTGACTAGAGAGGCCTTTCCAGATGACCCTATATTGTATAACAGATCCCCATCCTTACCTACCCTCGTCCCCTACCCTATCATATTTTCTTGTTTATTACTTTTCTCCCCCAACTAGAACATGAATTCTGAGGGTAGGGCCTTTGACTCTCCCAGTCACCATTGGATTCTTAGCGTTCAGAAAAGTGTCTGGCACATCATAGCAAGCACTCATTAAATATGCGTTGAAAGATTCGGTTAAGTGAAATTGCTTCATAAATTAAAGAGAATATACAAAAAAGGAGTTGTCAGTCACTAATGCAACCCAAAGGCTAAGCAATATTTATCATTTCCTATAGCCAATCACCCTATTACGGGTTTAGCAAATATGAATATCGCGTTTAATCCCACAACAGTGTGGGAGATACCTATTATAATTTATTTTTTAGTCAAAGGAATTATTTTCTTAGGAACTTAAGTAGTGACGAAGAAGGGAAAATAGTTACCAGTTGGTCAAAATGCTGCAGACCCACACCCAGAAAGGCTCATGCCAGCCTTGCTTCTGTTTCCTCAAAGCGACTCCTGGGAGCGACGCTGGGCTCGGTGTGGGGACAAGATACTGAGTAAAGCGAATCATTTTCTCCAAACCATGCTGACCTCTCATTTCACTCGCCCTTCTCCCCTCCTAATCTTCTAATAACTTTATTGCTGGGAAAAAGGCCAAGTAGGGAAAACCCTGCTGGCAGCCTGAGAATTCTTGTACTGAAGAGGCCTTTGAGGTCATCTGCCTTCCCCCTTCTTTTGACGCGGGAGGAAATTCAGCCCCCTGCAAGGCGATTTCCCGACAGCTCAGTGTTACTTTTTACTTTTCTTAACCAAACTTCTTGTCCAAAATCAGAAGATGAACCGTATACTCCATCGATGTATCTTGAGCCTTGCAAGGTACCTGATGATTTTTAAGGGGCAAGGAGCCACATTTGCTCTATATTTACTGACTTCTTTTGGCAAAACTGACTCCAGTTAGATCCTTTTAAAAATATGTGGGACCCCATTCTCTTGAGTGATTCATGGGCATCTGTTCCAATGACAGCAACACAATAACATATTTGGCTATATGAAGCACTAGGGTTTCACCATATGGTATGGAGATACCTCTTCCCAAAACCTGCTGCCAGAACCTATCGTCACAAATCAGAAATCCCAATCTCAAGTGGACAATCAATATTCCTGGAAAGATTTGTAAGGGGCAGGCAAGACAGCTTTGCTCAGAAGAGAAGGTAAAAACTTCTTCCTCAGGACGCCTGGGTGGCTCAGTCGGTTAAGCGGCTGATTCTTGATTTCGGCTCAGGTCATGATCTCAGGGTCGTGGGGTTGAGCTCCACATCAGGCTCTGTGCTGGGCATGGAGCCTGCTTAAGATTCTCTCTCTCCCTCTCCTTTTGTCCCTCTTCCTCCGCACTCTCTCTCTCAAAAAAAAAAAAAAAAAGAAAAGAAAAGAAATTGTTCTTCTTCATATGTGAATTATACAAGAAAATGAGAAGTGCAAAAAGACCAAAAACAGTGTTCTAATATTAATTTCTTTTTTCATCTTGATTTTTATTAGCCCAAGAAATATTGTTTTATTTCAAAATATGTGCTTGCCATAGTCTTCACTGAATAAATTAAAAACAATTGTAAATGTATTTTAGCTGGGCACCTGGGTGGCTTAGTGGTTGAGTGTCTGCCTTCGGCTTAGGTGGTGATCCCGGGGTCATGGGATTGAGTCCCACATCAGGATCCCTGCAGGGAGCCTGCTTCTCCCTCTGCCTATGTCTCTGCCTCTCTCTGTGTGTCTCTCATGAACAAATAAATAAAAATATTTATAAAAAAATAAAATGTATCTTTTGTTTTTTCTAGAATTCCTTCTAACTGTAGAAACAGGAAAATATCCTAATTTCCAATAAAAATGCCAGTATCAGCATAACATAGTAGTACCAAGCAGTGCCACTCTATTATGCATTTCCTGGGCCTCTTGTTAAAATATTATTTTAAAAAGACATTCGGAGTGCCTCTGGTGCCAAGTAGGTGCTGCCTGGATATTCTGTGATGATGATGAACAGCCTTCTAAGTACATGTACTGAGTTTAAGAAACATAACACCACAGCACGTAAAATCACATGCCAGATCTCACAGAGCTGCCAAATCACATCCGCCCCTATCTCTCTGGATGATCCTTCCCCAAAATATAGGCCTGGCATCTTGCCCTGAACATCAGCCAACTGGACATTAGCAGACCAGGGCAGAGAGGGAAATCCAGATACGTTCCCTTATAAATCTCAGCCAAAGCCAAATCTTGATTATCTGTGGTGTTTGCGGGCAGCAGAGGAAGGCGCTGTGGGTGTGAGTAAGTAAAATTTGCAGATAAACCTAAATCTTATTTTAGATCATCAGAGAAAAAATAATTTCCGAATTCTCTGCTTTTGAATGCAACAATGAAAGAGATAACAAGTAAAGACAATTTATAGTTGGAGTCTTTTGAATCTAACCAGTTTGCTTTCTGGGTGAGATGCTGATAAGAGGTAAAATAGCCAAGATGTGGGTCCCCAAGTAGGCTTGCAAAAGCAGGGAGGCCTCAGGAGTTCCCAGTCTTGAAAATGAGTCCCCAGATAATTGAGAGTTAACTCTAGTACTGATTTCTTTTGTAATTACCCTGGAGTTAGCTTCTACTGTGTAAAGGGCACTAGCCAGCTGCAGAGATTAAATTTTTATCCAGAGGTTCACATTAATATTTAAGTGCCTCAGGTCAAATACCTTAATCCTTGAGTAATAAACTGCATATTTAAAAGTCTGGTACTATATACACACATGCATGTAAATGCCCTGAACGTGGCCCAGCAGGACACACAGCAAATAGCTAATAGAAGTTACATTATGGAAGAGATATAGGGCTGGTGGGACTAGAGGTGGAAACAGGGGTAGTAGAGAGCAAAAGGGGTGCTTTAAAAAGCTTTATGTTTAAATTTTAAAATGAGACTATATTCAGATAAGAAACATAAAATATTCTGAAAGTGAGGTCTCTTGAGTAGAGGGCAGGGGTGTCATCTGAAGCCCCATGTCCCTGGCATGTCCATATACTTCTGCCGACCTAACCTGACAGCACTCCTTACAAGTTTCTTTTAGTAATTGCCTTTGCCTAGTTGAAGTAATTTTATTTGCTGAGAAATAAATCATTTGCAGTTATCATTTGTCATGTGACATTTATGTAGTTCTTACATTGTGATCATGTTTAAAATTCCTTCCTGTTTCTGTACTCTTGAAAGAAAGGTATAAGCTCCCCCCTTTTTTTTGTAGGTAAAGAATTGTGACAAAAAAACGAAGTATCTTTCCAAGGCCTTATGGCAGCAGACAGCAATGAGTAGAAACTGTTTGAGGTATTCTTTTTCCAAGTCTTTGCTGATCTAACTAATGGATGCTTGTTGCAGTGCTGACTGGATCTGGCTAAGTCCTCAAATTCCTTCCTGTTCTGTAATCTAAAGTAAGATCTCCTCACTGGTCAGAACTGGGGACAGATGAGTGGAGAAGTGGGTTCTTTCTTTCTTCAAGGGCCTCTCAGGAAGATTCCGCATGATGCCATCTGGGTTCCTTATGGGACACTGACCCAAGCTAACAATGGGCAAAATCACGAGAATGGCCTTTGGGACTGGGGTGAGCCTTCAAGTTTCTCTCTCATGGATGACAGAGAGTGACAATATACAGGAGTGACTTCCACCCTGGGGGACATTAGAGAGAAACTTGTTGAAGTTTTGGAGGGGCAAATTGATATGTCTTTATTTCCTGACGACGCGGACCTTGTTTCTGCTCTCTCCTACCCAGCCCCAAGACAGAATTTATATTCCAAGAGAGGCCAACAGCTCTTATAAATTGGAAGAAATTGAATTGATAATGTTTTCTCCCCAACTAAGTGGTCTGTATTTTCTTTTGGTTATGAATCAGGATTTAGAATAACATAATAGCAATTTATGCACAGGAGGTTATGCCAGTCAAATGAAGAAGATACATTTTCCTCTTCTTCTCCTTTTCTTTTTTTTTTTTTTTTTTTTGTTATTGTTGTTGCCCCATTGGAGAGGGGAGAGAGTCTCGGAGGAGAAAGGCTTTGACAGGTACAGTATAACTTATCAGGCTTTCAAGTAATGAGCTGAGGTTAGCCTTAGTTCAGATATGTCAGAGCTGTCAGAGGCCAGCCCTGAAATCTGTAAGACATTACAGACTGAAAAGCCAGCAAGGACAGCTGAAGGTCTCCATGGGAATCCCAAGACACCAAAGAGTCTGGAGTGTCTCCATGCTTGGGCCTGACCCTTGATAATCCTTGGAGTTTGCTTTTTTGGTTATTGTTACAGGATTACTAAATTTGTTGGATTTTATTCTTTTGGCTCTTGAAGTCCCATTACATGGCTGGGATAATTCATCATTGTGTGGGGAGAGGTGATTCCTCACCTCTGCAGGGTCTACCCTGGGCAGCTTGAGTATTAGAGATTAGCAAGCAGAGCCAACACAGTTCTCCATGCTAGGAAGGGACAGAAGGAAAGCATGAACACACAGATAGAGTTTTTAGATGCTTCTGAGTTGTGAGTGCTGGTGTTAAGAATGTAAGTAGATACCAACAGATGGTAACAGAATGAACTTTCTGAAATGTGGCTTCTCTCCGCATCCTGCTCACCTCAACATGAGTTGAGAAAATTGAATACTCCCTCAAAGAGCATAGAATAAGAAATGGGATTTAGAATTGAAACTTTGTGCCACATTTACCAGTGGCCTTCAGTTATCCACTTAAGCTCTGACCCTTAGTCTTCTTATAGGTAAAATGGGGATGCTGGTAATGGTTAATCCATAAAGTTGCTTAAGGGAGGATCATGTAGAGACATTTTAGTCTATGATGTGAAATTCCAGTGTTCTTTATTAATAGTGGCGTCAAGATGATCTATGAACTAGCACAGACTTTGCACAATAAATGAAGGATTGTACTGTCAGAAGATTACCCCAATACTTTAATCAAAGAGAGGTGATAGAAAAAAAAAAAAAAGGCAGATTGCAGCCGCAGCCAAAGGTGGTAAAAGAAATTCAAATCCTTAATTAAAAGAATGTCTCCCAGGGGGCCAAAGGTCTCTCCTCCACCCTTTGCCTTGAATGGGGTCTTACACATTGTAGGAGCCTGCAAAGTCTGTTGCCTAACAAATCAAGAAAGGCCTATCTGTCTAATCCAGCCTTGTGTGGAAGAGATGGGGTGGAGTTGGGGAGAAGATTTGGGTTTTTCTGGAATAAGGCTGAATAAAAAATTTTTATCTTAAAAATCCTGTGGTGTGGCAGCCCCGGTGGCTCAGCAGTTTAGTGCCGCCTTGGGCTCAGGGCGTGATCCTGGAGACCTGGGACCAAGTCCCACTTCAGGCTCCCTGCGTGGAGCCTGCTTCTCCCTCTGCCTGTGTCTCTGCCTCTCTCCCTCTCTCTGTGTCTCTCATGAATAAATAAATAAAATCTTAAAAAAAAATCCTATGGTGTGACATGATGGGTTTATTTCCTTCCTGCGTAATCTTGGCTTTCTCACAGTTGTTCCATTTCTAACTAACACCCTAGTTCATATAACTCCTCTTAGAGAGAGAGGCTGCACTGCATGAGGCCATGCTTTAATTTTATCTTTATAACTTAAAATCTAATTATCTGTCTCTCTGTCTCTCTGTCTCTCTCTGATTGTTGATTCTTTTATTCTTGTTTATCCAAAAGTCAAATGTAAGATTCCAAATTGTGCTTCCAGGCTGATCCCTGAGAACTCACTGCTGGTTTTGTAGGGAACAGAGCAGAGGTCAGGAGATAGGAAGGGCAAAGTGGAAGGAATTTACTCAGATCTACTCTTGTTTTATTTTCCATGGAGTCTCACTGTAGCTATGTTATGAATATAGTCAGTTACACAAAGCCCCATGAAGACAGAATATAGGTTGGCCTCTGCTTAATGCTTATTGAAGCCATACATTTCACAGTTTAAGATTTTTGGGTGAATGTTCTTTTTCAGTAATATCTACAGAGGACATGTGAACTACACATGAAATAAAAGTACTTTCTTTACTTTGAAATTTGTTCATTCTTCTATCTGTCCTCAATCCAAAAATGCACACTCCAACTGCAGGGCTGAGACTCTCTCTCTCTCCTTTGCATCACAAACAGCCCTACTTCTTCCTTTCAATCGTTCACAGCCCCAGCCCAAACTCTTCCTCCACAAGGCCGTCGTGGACCAAACCAACCCATGGAGCTCTTGGTACAGTACCTGGCACATAGTAAACGCTCAAAAAGATCTTAACCGATAGCTTAACCGATAGTTTGTTACTGGCTATTGCAAAGACTTCACAGCTTAATCACGGACAATTCACTGACAGGTGAAACACTACTTTTATTAATGTTCGGCATTATTTGCTTTACTCCTAGAGCATCTCATTTGGTTGTTAAGTGATAGAGTCCCTGCTTTTTCTTAAAAGCTTTTTAGGGCAGCCTGGGTGGCTCAGCGGTTTAGTGCCACCTTTACCCCAGGGCGTGATCCTGGAGACCTAGGATCCAGTCCCACATCGGGCTCCCTGCATAGAGCCTGCTTCTCCCTCTGCCTGTCTCTCTCTCTCAAATAAATAAATAAAAATTTAAAAAAAGGCTTTTCATACAATTCTAATGTATAGTCAGAGTTACTAGGCACAAGTTTTTAAAAGTACTCATGTAGTCCTTTTCATTTCTAATTAGGAATTCCCAAGATGCATGGATTTACATTGTTTACGCTTTGTGTCTTTCCTAGTGTCCTCATCTGGTGGCCATTTAGTGAGCTGAATGAATGAGTGTTTTGTGTTCTTAGCTACATCTGTAGTGAGAAAATCCACTATGAATGAAGTGGTTAAGTCAGAAATAGGTGGCTGTTGTTGACTATAGTTAACCCTACATAGTACTTCCCCTGTGCCAAGCACTTAACATACATGGACTCACTTAACTCTCATGATGATCCTATGTAGTAGTTACATTATTATCACCATTTGATGGAGCAGGACACCTGAAGCTCAGAAAAGCTAGGCACTGTATGTAAGGAGAAGCCAGCACTCTAATCCTGACCTATGCATGACTCTACTGTCAGCTCCTGTAGGGGACCAGCAGATACCACATTGCCTCCCATATGGTAGATCAGTAATAGTTGTTGAAGGAAGGAATAAATAAAAATTATAATAGTCCAGACCTGGACATATTACACTTTGATAGACAAAAGGAAAATCTGATAAAATAATCTAGGTTGAGTTGTGGGAACCATGGCATCTCAGGGATAGGGATCATGTCCCAGGTGTGGCCATAGAGCAACCAGAGGTCCTACTTGCCTTGGCCAGACCTAGTAGATACCAATTGTAGTTATTAATATGGTCCTTTTTTCAACTTTCTGGTTTGGATGATAAATTATATCAGCACCCTAAATCTAGAAATGGTTAAGGAAAAAAAAGGTAGGCTCTCTGAATGCAAGGAGGTATATAAGGAAATAGTATAGATTAATTGGTACTCCACTGAGGTCTACTTCTTTTCCCTTTTGATGCACGAATATTATGATGGTTCAGTATACGAGCGTGCTGATTGCCCCTGCTTCTCTACTCTATGGAATGGATCCCAGGATCTCCTATAGGTTTGTTGACTACATGAAGTTGCTCCAGACAGTTGAGGTTTCAGCTCTCTTGCCTCACCCCCCTCAAAAGCACATTCATGGTCATCACATCTCATGTGCTACTTATGGGTTTGGAAAATACATGCAGTATACTGCTGTGTGTAAGATTATTACCTGTAAAATCGAAATATTTGCCTCAGTGTTTGTTAGTTTGTCATTTTGCTTGCTTTTTCTCTCTCCCTATTGCAAAAATCCCTTCTTTATAGGGAAAAAAATCACAAATAATATTAACCATACTATCGTGGGGATGTAGATTTACAGCAAAGTGATGGGAAACCTCTTTTTAAATATAAAATCCCATGTAAATGTTCAAGAGAAATTGCTGGCCAGGAACATGAGCAGGTACAGCTCAAAAGATAGCGTATCAAATCTAGTTTCCCTAGAGATGATCTTCCTATTTGCCTCCTGGGTCAGAAGAGCTTGAGTTCCTTTGCAACCTCCTCTGAAGATGCAAGTCCTCGAACACATACAGGCCAGGTGTTTTCCATAGGACACAGTGGAATTTACCAGCTGGTACAACTTCCTTTCACTACTGTTCTGCCAAAACTATAGTTACTGACTTTCAGGAAGGCATCTTTGGGGGCCCATCTTTGCTCTCATTGGGGGCAAGTCTAATGTGGGGGAAGGGGGGAATAGGGGAAATTTTAGTGTCATCCATGTGTTGGAGCTTATTACGAAAACTGATAATCTTGGTGATGTAGGAAATGACCTAGTGTATACTTCATCCTGACCTATAAGATAATCCACTCTGGTGATTAAATGTTATCAAAAAATTGAGGGAGAGGGCGTTTAGGGGAAAATGGCAAATGCTTCTCATTTAATTGTAGGCCTGGAAGATTTCTGAAAGACTTTTCAGTCCAACTATCTCTTCTTTCAGTTGAAGAAAGCAAGACCCAGGGAAGTTACAAGCTGTACCCAAAGAGGGCCAGTTGGTAGGAATGGGCTGGGGCCAGCCCAGGAGCGGCAGCTCCTGAGATCCAGAGCACTTCCTGCTGCTGCCTGTGAGGGTGGTCTTCAGCCTGCTTCCGAGGGTGAGGGGGTGAACATCCTCTGGGTGAGGCTGCTTGGACAAAGCCTTCAATGGTTCACAAGACATAGCTCCCCACCCCCCCCATCCCCCCCCCACAACCCTGCCACCAGTGCTGGCTGCTGCAGCCTGTGGGGGACGCTGTGGGTTCTGGACTGCGAAGGCTGGGAGGTAGGGGGCTGGGATTCCAAGTAGCAAGTGAGTGATCAGAGGTGCTAGAGCATAAAAGGAAAGGGCTGCAGGAATGAGACTCACAGCTTATTAGAAAGGTCCCGTGGCTCCCAGCTCTTTTCAGATGTCTGTACCTTTCATTCATTTATGACGCTGGTGGAAAGAAAACCAGAGCTGGCCATTCCCAAATCCTTTAAAATCACCGCTCTGTAGTCCTCTGTGTTTGCAGATGTAAATGCTAAAGGTCACTAGGGCTTAAAACACCCTTTTCTCTCCAGGATCCTCACGCCCAGGTGCCAAAACTGGTTGGAGAGAGTCTCCTTCCAAGAAAGCCAGGGTGACTGGCCCACACCCACCTACCCACCACCTTGCTGTCACCCCCAAATAAACCAGCTGCCTGGAGCTTAGGATTTTTGCAGCTTCCCTAGGCCCTAGTGGGCCTGAACTCTGGGTTTTGGAGAGGCCTCTTTGCTGGGCTGGTTGCTAAGGCCAGTGCTGACTCCAGGCCTGTTATCAGGAGGATAGTTTAAACAGGCCTTATCGCTGTGTGTTCAATCAAGGTTTATGAGGGCTGATAAAGATGTCACCTAGTTGCTTCGTGTGTTCATTAAAACTCTATTCCCTGGTGGGATGGAAATGCAAAGATGTTTGTTTTATTTTATTTTTTAATCAAAATTTTGGGAATAAATACATATTGTTCTTTTGTTAAATATGGCACTTGTGGACAAGCTCATCTGTGTAGTCAAATCCATTTGTGCCAGCAAAGAGGGGGTGAGGGTGAGTCTCTGTGGCAGTACCCCTGAGACCAACACATTAAGCTTCATAGACATAACACTATCTCTAATATCGTAGGTTATCATAAGTGCTTCTTTAATAATTTGATAAACATTACCTTTGGTTCAGGTGCAGCAATAAGCCATTGTGTGCTTTTAATTTTGTGTCCTTTTATATTACTAGATCATTATAACAAAAAAGATATTTGCTTTAGTGGGTTTTTTTTTAATAAGAGATTTCCAACCAAATAGGTTTGACATAATCTCCCTTTCTATGAGTTTTTTCTCTTCTGTTAGGAAGAGAGGAAAAAAGCAAACTAGCCCATATTACCTTTATGCACTAAATAATTAGAGCTTTGGGGAGCAGAAAACAAGCATAGGAAATCATCCCTGCCCACAAGAGCTTTGGTACTGTGTTCGTTATTTTTTTTTTTTTCTTTTTTTTCTGTGTTCGTTATTGCTTTATGCTGAGACCTTGTCCAGAGCTTGTGCCTGGAGTAACTCAGGGGTTCATTTATTTTTCTATTTATTAATACTAAGAAAGAATTGCAGAATAGAGGATAAGAAGTGTTTTTAAAGGGCGCCTCGGTGGCTCAGTGGTTGAGCATCTGCCTTTGGCTCAGGTGGTGATCCGGGGTCCTGGGATCGAGTCCCACATTGGGCTCCTCACAGGGTGCCTGCTTCTCCCTCTACCTGTGTCTCTGCCTCTGTCTCTGTGTCTCTCATGAATAAATAAATAAAGTCTTTAAAAAAAAGTTTTTAACTTTTCCGCCGACCCTCGCCCCTTGCTTGTCCCCACACTCCCAGTTCAAAAGGTACCTTTGTTTTTTTATCTTTATTTTATTTTATTTTATTTATTAAAAAGATTTTACTTATTTATTCATAAGAGGCACACAGATAGAGGCAGAAACATAGGCAGAGGGAGAAGCAGGCTCCCTCCGGGGAGCCTGATGTGGGACTCAATCCCAGGACCCTGGGATCACACCCTGAACCAAAGGCAGACGCTCAACCACTCAGCCACCCAGGCACCCCTTATCTTTATTTTAAATCGCAGTAAAATACACATCGCATAACATTTACCACCTTAGCCATTTTTAAGTATACAGCTCAGTAATGTTAAGTATATCACACTGTTAAGTATATCACACTTGTCTCCAGAATTTTTCATTTTGCAAATCTGAAACTCTAGATCCATTAACCAACAGTTCCTGATTTCTCCCTCCCCTCCAGCCCCTGATAAGCAACATTTTACTCTGTTTCAATGAGTTTGACTATTTTAGATTCCTCACATAAGTGGTGTCATGCAGTGTTTGTCCTTCAATGACTGGGTTATTTCATTCAGCATAATGTCTCAATGGTCATCATCCATGTTGCAGCATGTGATAGGATTTCCATTCTTTTTAAGGCTGGATAATATTTCATTGTATGAACACGCCATATTTCATTTATCCATTCATTCATTGATGGGTATTTGTGTTGCTTCCATGTTTTAGCTATGGTGAATAATGCTGCTGTGAACACGAGTGTACAAAATATCTGTTCTAGTCCCTGTTTTCAATTATTTTGGGTACCCAGAAGTGGGACTGCTAGATCATACTATCATTCTTTTTTTAGTTTTTTGAGGAACCAACACAGTGTTTTCTATAGCAACTGCACCATTTTACAACTTTACCAACAGAGCACTGTTGTTTTTATTTCTCTACATCCTTACAACACTTCCTTATTTTCTGTGTGTGTGTGTGTGATTTTTAAGTAACCATCCTAATAGATGTGAAAGGATACCTGCTCTTGAGTTATTTGTCCACCCTGCTGATTCGAATGTGGAAACCATAATCCCAGTGTGATGGGCCCTTTGAGAGGTAATTGGTCTATGAGGGTGAAGCCCTTGTTTTGGGGTCTGTGTCCTTATAAGAAGAGTCCAGAAACCTAGCTTGCTCTTTCTACCCTGTATGGATACACCGAGAAATCAGCTGTCCGCAGCCTAGATAAGGACCCTTAACAAAACCTGCCTTGCTGGCACCCTGATTCTTGGCCTTCCAGCCTCTAGAACAGTGTGAAATGAATATTTGTTGTTGATAAGCCACCCAGTCTGTAATATTTTGCTATGCTAGGGGGAGGTGACTAAGCTCATGCTGCATTGTGGTTTTAATTTGCATTTCCTTAATGATTAATGATGTTGAGCATATTTTCATATGCTTGTGGGCCATTTGTATATCTCACTGCTGCCTTTTGACATCTTCATAGCTCTGTACCTTCTGATAATTTTACCTGACCACCTAAGGAGAGCTGTTGGCCAGCAGGCTACACGCAGGCATTGCCTATATTCTGAGCCAGTCTGAACATCTCTGATGTATGTTGACCACTAAGCATGAGTGCCTTAGGGATAGAATGGCTTGTTCATTTAATGTTATTTAATTAAATGTAATGATTTTTAAACAATTTGTGAACACATCTCTTCTCTATCATCCGAGGTCAAACTCTTTATAGAGATTTTTTTTTTTTTCTCACTGTATCCCACAATGCGGATCTTAGAGGCTCTAGAGGGAAAAGAAGCAAAGTCAAGTTTATATGAGGAGGGATAGGAAGGTGGGGGAGGTAGAATGGGAAGGAGAGGGGGAAGCTGAGAAGTCAAAGAGAGGAGTGGGCATAGATTATATGGAGAGGATGGGAGGCTTGCAAGAAGATGTTCTCTTGGGGATGGTAGGAGATGGAAGCTCATGATCTTTTTGTGTCAAGTGATGGCCAAATGCTACAAGGTTCCTGGAGATTTGCTTACTATCTTAGGTTATACCTCCCCAGAAACAGACCCCAAAACAAGGACTTGAGTCCAAGTGGTTTATTTGGGAGGAGAGTGCCCGAAGCCTAAGTCAGAATGTGGAGAAGGAGCAAAGGGAAGAGAAAGAAGTCACTCTAGGATGTGTCTGAACCAGCTACTCATGGGGGCAAGTGGACCTCAACCACCCTGGGGAACTCAGAGAAGATGAAGAACCAGCTGCAGAGTTACTCCCTTGAAGGTCGAGGAAGCTGAGATACTTGTTCCCTAACTGCCATCCATTGTTGACTGACAGCTACTCCCTGTAGCTGGGGTGTGTTAGGTCCCCACAGTTTGGCCTCCCCTGTGAGCAGGTGCAGACTGAATACAGAACATAGTAGGAGGGATCCCTGGGTGGTGCAGCGGTTTGGCGCCTGCCTTTGGCCCAGGGCGCGATCCTGGAGACCCGGGATCGAATCCCACGTCGGGCTCCCGGTGCATGGAGCCTGCTTCTCCCTCTGCCTGTGTCTCTGCCTCTCTCTCTCTCTCTGTTACTATCATAAATAAATAAAAATTAAAAAAAAAAAAAAGAACATAGTAGGAGACACATGCTGGAAAGCAGAGTGCGGGGAGTAATGGGTGAGGCACTGTCAGCATCTGCCACACTTAAAACTTCTACTGAATGCTTCCAAACCACTCTATGATTCCTCTTTATTCATGTTATTTTTAAATTATTTCTATTGATTATTTCAACTTATTATTAATATTTTACTGTATTCATTGATTCTAAGAGAGACTCCCTTCCCCCATTTAACACCTCCAAAATTACAACCCCACTCATCATCCACAGGCTGTCTTTCAGTTGCTCTTGGCCAGCAGGTAGTTGCAACGAGTGTTTTCCTTGCCTGTACATGAATGACTTTGGGAAGCATTCTTGGTGGCATGACAGGACAACTGCAATCTCTTGATGCTTCCAAAAGTAATTAAGAACCATTTTTTATCAGGTTGAACCATAAGAAATCATCATTTTTTAGTCACAAGTGTCAGCAATTTCATGGGCTCTTCTAATAAAAGTTACATCGTGAACACTCTGGATGAGAATGGAACTGCTTGGCATAGGCAGTGATGAGTCTGAATTAAAAAGTAACCCAAAAAGTTGGATTCTGAGTATATGGAAAGGAGCTTTAGAAATACCCTTAACAATTTATTTCATTTATATTTTCTTTCTTTTTATAGATGTCAAGGATAATATTTTAAAAATCTTTTCAACTAGGTTAAAAGCACTTGTAAAAGTATAATATTAAAATTTACATGATAAGAAAGCATTGTGTTATCATTTAATTGGTAATTTTTCTTCCTCAGTAACATAAAATAATGAGACATCTTACAATTAAAAAGTGTCTCAGATTTGGTGAACTGTATTTTTTCCCATGGATTTCAGATGCAGAATGACGTTAACCATGACTCTCAGATCATGTCATATTTTCACTAGAGGTTCATATTTTCACTAGAGGTTTGTGGCAGTCCTATTTCTTATTTTTTAAAAAATTTTTATTTATTTATGATAGTCACACAGAGAGAGAGAGAGGCAGAGACACAGGCAGAGGGAGAAGCAGGCTCCATGCACTGGGAGCCCAACGTGGGATTCGATCCTGGGTCTCCAGGATCGTGCCCTGGGCCAAAGGCAGGCGCTAAACCGCTGCACCACCCAGGGATCCCAGTCCTATTTCTTATTATCTGATTCTTCCTTTCATCCACATTCCTCACTTCTATCATCTCATGCATATATACAGACACTTACCCTTTGTTGGTTTTAGACATTGCAAGTATCTTTTCCCATTTCATCTTCCTTTTAATTTTGTCTATAGTACTTTTTATTGAATAGAAATCCCTAATTTTGATGTAATTAAGTTTGATTTTTCTGTAGTTGCCTGATAGCTCATGAAATTTTATTTAAGGAGCTATCTGTCTCTGGGTCACAAAGATTTCCTCCTATATTTTCTTCTGTCTACTTTATAGTTTTACCTTTCATATTAGGTTTGTAATCCATTTTGAGTCCACATTTGTTTCTGGTGTTAGGTGAAAATTGAATTTTCTTTTTTCTCCTTATAGTCAGCAAGTCTTCCCCAGGCATCTACTGAACATCCAGACCTTCCACCATTGATTTGTGGCGCCAACTTTATCAAATGTTAAGTTTCCACGTATGTGTGGGTCTATCTCTGAAGTCTCTAATTCTGTCCCATTAGTCAGTTTGTCTGTTCATACATATATTACACTGCATTTATTATAATGGCATTTCAGTATATCTTAATATAAGTTAGACTAAGTCCCTCTCTCCAATCTCTTATAAAGCCAGTTAGCCATTTTAGTGGCAACTTCTATATAAATTTTTGAATAAGCTTATTGAATTCCTAAAAAAGTCCAATTGGAATTGCACTGAGTGCTTAGATTAATTTGGAGGAGAATTCAGGAAATTCATCCAAGAGCAAGGAATATCTTCCTATTAATTCAGATCCTTTTGTACCTCCTTTATTAGAGTTTAAACCTTCCAGAGAGGATTTATAAAGTTATGCATCTGACTCTTGGTTTCAGCTCAGGTCATGATCTCCCAGTTGTGAGATCGAGCACTCTGTGCTTAGTGCAGAGTCTGCTTCAGATTCTTTCTTCCTCTCCCTCTGCTTCTTCCCCTGCTTACACTCTCTCTAAAATGAATAAATAAATAAAATCTTTAAAAATTTTTTTACAACTATGTTCATAAGAGAACATAGTTCTTCATAATTTTTCACAAGAAAAATTTTTACGACTATGTTCATAAGAGAGAGGCCTATAATTTTTCTTTTCTTTTCTCTTTCTTTCTTTCTTTCTTTCTTTCTTTCTTTCTTTCTTTCTTTCTTTCTTTCTTTTTTATGCTTTTCTTTTCATTCCTAGTTTTTACAAATTTACTTATTCGAGGTGGGGGAGGAGCAGAGAGAGAGGGACAAGTAGACTCCTCACTGAGCATAGAGCCTGACATGGGGCTTAATCTCAAGATCCTGAGATCATGACCTAAGCCAAAACCAAGAGTCAGAGGCTTAACTGACTTAGCTACCCAGGAACTCCTAATTTTTTTTTCCTTATCATATCCTTATCTGATATTGGAATCAAGGTTACATTTTCTTCTTGATTCTTTGAATTTGTTCTGTTATACTTTCTCCAGTTTTTTGAGTTGCACTCCTATCTCACGTGCTTATAATCTTTCTTGTTTTCTGATAAATGTATTTAAAAATCTAAATTTCCTTCTAGTATTGCTTTAGTTGTGTCCTCCAAAATTTGGCATATAATGCTTCATTATTATTTAATTCTAAATATTTATTTTCTCTTAAATGAAATGTTGCTCAAAATGTTATTTAATTGCAAAACATAACATTATCTTATGCTTTTTGGTTTCAATATATGGAAACACATTAGTAATTTTATTACATTATATTTGGAGACAGAATTTATTGAAGCCACCTTAATGGTCTAACTAATAGTCTGGTTTTGCAAATATTCCACATGTACATGAAAAGAATGTGTTTTCTGTTTGTTGAATGTGGAGTTATATATATATCAAAGTTTGTGGTTGTTAACTATATTGTTCTGATCTTCAATATATCTTATATTCTGTTTTACCTATTAGTTCCTGAGAGTGATGTGTTAAAATTTCCAATATATAATGGTTAATTTCTGTATTTTTCCTTATCATTCTGTCAGTTATTACTTTATTTGTTTTGAGATTGTATTATTATGTGCCTACATTTTGGATGGTTATATCTCCTTTTCATTTCCCCTTTTTCAGTATATGCCGTCCTTCTTTTTCTGATTTTTTTGCCCTTAAATTTTATTTTCTCAGTGCTAAGATAGCTACATCAATTTTTTCTTGGTTCATACTTTCTTAGTATGGGTTTATCTATTTTTTATTTTTTTAATATTTCAGTGTCTTTTTGTTTTAAGTAGCTCTCTTGTAGCCAACATATATTTAAATTTTATTTTAAAAATCCACTTCTAGAGTCTCTATCTTTTGATTGGTGAATTAAGTTTTTGAAAAGTTCTAGTATATTTATCTTCATCATTTCTTGACATTCTTCCTGCTTTTCATTAAAACAATTTCTCTCCTTCTGATATTCTTATTAGACATTCACATGTATTCTATCTTTTAAATCTCTTAACTTTTTTTGTAGTATTTATCTTTTCCTATTGCCTATTGAGAAAATTCTTCTACCTAATTTTGCTAATTCTTTCCTCTGTTATTTTTTTTAATCTATTGTGTTCCTTCTTTTAATTTTTATGCATTTTATATTTAACTTTCTACTTTTTTCTTATGATATTTAATTCTTACTTTATGGCTCTAATATAATCCATTATTTCCTTATGTATAGATGCAATGCACATTTTAAATGGTCTATTTTGTTTTTCAATTCTGCTTTACCTAGTGTGCATTGTTTAGCTTACTGTTTGTCAATTAAGGAAATTCTTCTCAGGTATCTATTTACTTGTGCTTATGAGTTTGTGTTCACCTGAGAATAACAGCTGCTCTTTCTGGCATTGTGTTTGGTGTAAAGGATGAAGGCCAGACCTTGGGACAAGTCCTTCTTTGTAAGTATTAGGGAGAGGGGAATAATAAACTCCAGAGCAGAGAACTCCAGGCACCATAAAACCACTGTTGATTGTTCCTTTTCCAGGAATGATCTCCACCAGGCAACTCTGCTTCAAGAATTATTCTTTAAATTCTTAGAAACAAGCAGCACTGGGTAAAACCAGTTGGTAGTATCCTAGCCATGGGGTCAGTCCAGATCCGTTTTTACCAGTACCTCATTCCAACAGGACATTAGTGCTGCCCCCATGTTGCTATTCTAACATGGGACAGTGTGGGCTATTGCCATCAACCTCTTTGGTGAGGCATGAAAAATAAATTTATCTGTCATCATTTTATTTAAAATAAAACATAATATTTTATTTATGATACATATGTACATACATAAAGTTTACATTTGCTTATTTCAACAAATTAAGCAATTTAGGCACCTATAAAGTTAATATTCT
The DNA here is from genome assembly GCF_011100685.1 of Canis lupus familiaris. Classification (NCBI taxonomy): domain Eukaryota; kingdom Metazoa; phylum Chordata; class Mammalia; order Carnivora; family Canidae; genus Canis; species Canis lupus. The sequence continues at coordinate 66,199,036 of NC_049228.1, read as the reverse complement.
TCCTCTCCTATCATTAACCTCTAAAATAATTGATGTAAACATTTTTTCCCCAAATATATTGTTATAGAAGTTTCTATTCATCAAATCATTATTCTCAACTTGTTTTTTTTTTTTTTTCAAAAGAAACCATAGTCTTTATGGCTATCTGTCCAGATATTTATAAATTAATTCACTCTTTTCATTTTTTTTTCTTAAAGATTTTATTTATTTATTCATGAGAGATGCAGAGAGAGAGACAGAGTCATAGGCAAAGGGAGAAGTAGGCTCCCTGCAGGAAGCCCAAAGCAGGAGTCGATCCCATGACCCGAGATCACACCCTGAGCCAAAGGCATACGCTCAACCACTGAGCCACCCTAATGATTTTACTTAAGTAATCTCTACACCCTATACAGGGCTCAAACTCAGAACCCAGAGATCAAGAGTTGCATGCTCCACCTACTGAGGCAGCTGGGTGCCCCAAGATGATTTATGTAATAAATAATACTGGCATAACTAGCAATTTCCACATAAGACAAAAAGTGTTATTGCTTTGTTACATCATGTGCAAAAACAAGCTCCTGATACAATGATTTAACTGTAAACAAATAAAAATATTAGGAGAAAATTTAGAATACTTATATAGTTTTAGAGTTGGGAAAAATTATTAAAGAAATGTTGGAAACCTGAAAATAATAAGAGGGGGAAAAAGTGAACAGATATAAATCTATAAAAATTTTTAATGTTTTGTGTCTCCATATGACATGGATAACTCTAAAATTTTTTCTACATGTCATCTTAAGGTCAAATAAATATTCAGGTCCTGGATTTTGTCTGGTAAGTACTGGTGAAATCTTATTATAAAGTCTATATAACTACATCTGTATATCACTATACCTAACTATTTATCTGTATCTATATAACTGTATTTAATAGAGTTGTAATGGGATTTTGGTCTAATGATCATGTCTCTTGAAATCACATCTCTATAGTCTGGAAATTGAACAGACCCTATAAAATAATTCTTAATTGGAGAGTATTGTGAGGAAAAAAGTTACATTGTTCATACTACTCTGAGTTTGTGTGTGTGTGTGTGTGTGCATGTGTGCTGAAGTTTCTTCTAGAAGGGACTTTGGAAATTTCCTTCAGTAAGTAATGGAGGTGGAATGATGGCTGAAGATATTTTAAGAATAATTAGAGTTCTTTTGTTTGACTTTTAGGTAGCAAAATATTTATTTGTGGTTGGCATGCAAATATACATCTGATATTTCTTTTAAAAGGGGACTTTGTTAACAGACACCAGATTTTTTTCTTTGTTCCAGATGATTAATTATAGTAAAGGAGCAACAAAAGTATTGATTTGCCCCATTGGCACAATAAAGGAGCATTCACTCTTTTAAATCTTTAGAAAGACATTTATTGCCCTAATTCACTAAGATCAATGGTAATAAATGAAGAGGTTTCCTCCGAAGTTAGGTTTATAACCAAAATCTTGTTTAATCAGGAACCTTAAAGATGATCCAGCTCTAGGTCAATCTCATCAGTAGATGGAGACAGTGGGGGTGGGGTATTAAGTAACTTTTCAGAGTTATGAATAGCAGTGCCAGGACTAGAACCTCCCAGCTGTTGTCATCTTGATAGTGAACCAGGCCATCAACAATAGGTGGCAGAAAAAGACTGGTGCCAAAGGCATTGTCTCAAAGGCACTTAAATTAGAAATATAATAGTTGTCTCCCTAAAGATTTCCTACTGTCATAGCAAATGATTATATGATTACTTATGGGCAATAGCCACCTCTTGACACTTTCTGTTGTTTTCTTGGAGAGTCCACTGAAAGTAGATGTCTGCAAGGCAACATCCCAACTATATACACTCTGAGTCCTGATACTTCAAATGTCAATGTTTGTGTGTATTTGGGCAGTTGTTGACTGAACAGTTAAGGGCAGGGAGAGTGACTTATGGGATTTGATTAGGCAGCATAAAAAGAGGGGATTACTTGTTTCATACATTCCTGTTGAATCTATCCTATGTGAATCATTGAATTACCTTCTTAATTTCGATAATGCTGTTATCCTAGTAGAATGTACTTGGGCTTCCAGTTCAAAGTTAATTGTGATTCATTCACATGTCAAGCTCAAAAGGCATAAAATGGAGATGAGGAAACAAAAAGCAAATGGATATTTTTTTTTAAGGAAAGAGACTTAGCTGTGAAGACAAGTGGGGGGCTACTTAAGAGGAGATGTGTTTAAGTTTGCTTGGGATCTAGGAGGAAAAATTGTATGACACACATTGGGTTCCCTCCCCCCACCCACCCAAATTGTTGCATTCTTTCTCATTAGTATTGGTCAGAGGTTTTCAAATACACATGATGTGGGAACAAAATGATATCCTGTCGACTTAATATCTTTTGTATCTGCCCCTTGCTTTCTGCCCCTGCTGCTATATCTGTATCTTAGCCATTTATCACCTCATGCTTGGAAGATTTCAATGGTTTCTCATTAATCTCACTGCTTGTGTCACTCCTCTTCCTGTCCATCTGTCCATTCTCTATGCTACTTTCAGTAGGACATTTCCAAAATTGCTAATTCTATTCCATTACTTGAAATCCTTTGGCGCTTCCCATTGCCACAGGATATGGTTTAAAATTCTTAGCCTAGTAGTTAAGTTCTGGCTCCTGCCTTTCTCTCCACCTATATCGGTCATTGTACTCTCCTGGTTGCCCCACCCTTCATTCATCATTCATTCACTCAACAGTCTCCAGTGGGCGTCCACTAGCTACCAGGGCTTGTGCATGTGCTGCATCCTTGGATGTAATGGGAGCAAGATGCTGCCCTGGAAAGAGAAGAACAACCAGGGCCATTCATGCTGACTGACTTTCCTGGTCTCTATCATGAATGTAGTAAAGCAAACACAAACTACACACCCTTTGATGACTAATTGTTCGCTCTGTTTCATAACCTAGTGTGATTTGAAGTAAAAAGATCCTTGTTTCACACAGCTAAGGGAATGAGAGGACAAGCTACAGACTGAGAAAAATATTTGCAAATCACATGCGTGATAAAGGATTTGTATCCAGAATATGCAAAGGAGTCTCAAAACTCAATGATAAGAAAATGAACAAACTGAATAAACAAAGGGCAAAAGATTCCGACACTTTATTAAAGAAGATATATGTTGGCAAATGAGCACATGAAAAGATGTTCATCATCATTAGTTGTCATGAGGGAAATGGAAGTTAAAGCCACAAAGAGGTATCACAGCTATTAGAAGGGCTCACATTAGAGACCAAAACACACCTCCCGGACTATACTAACTGCTGATGAGGATGAAGCAACTGAAACTTCTATGCCCTGTTGGGCATAGAAATGCACACTGGTACAACCAGCGGGGAACACAAGTCCGAAGTTTCTCACCAAGTGAAACTTAGGTTCACCATACATCTCAGCAATCACACTTCTAGGTATTTACCATGTGAAGTGAAAGCTTATATTCACACAAAAACCTTTATGTAAACGTTGGCCCCCAACTGGAAAAAAAAATCCCAAATTTCCTCAACTAGTGAAAGATTATTCAGACTTGGTAGACTCAGCAAAAGAAGAAGAAGAAGAAAGAAGAAGAAGAAGAAGAAGAAGAAGAAGAAGAAGAAGAAGAAGAAGAAGAAGAAGAAAAGAAGGAGAAAAGAAGAAGAAGAAGAAGAAAAGAAGGAGAAAAGAAGAAGAAAAGAAGAAGAAGAAGAGGAGGAGGAGGAGGAGGAGAAAGAAAAAAGAAACTAACTTCTGATATAAACACTAACATGTTTGAATCTCAAGGGCATGATGCTAAGTTTAAAAAGCCACCATTAAAAGCTATAGACCATATGATCTCATTTTTATGACTTTCTGGAAAAGGTAAAATTGTATGGACAGAAAACAGATCAGTGGCTGCCACAGCTGGGGAGAGGGAGGAGTGTTGGTGTACGAAAGGGTCTAGGGAAGGATTTTGGGTTGATGGAACTGTTCTTTATTTTGATTGAAACCTGATTACATGATACATTTGGCAAAAGACACAGAACTGTGCATGGAGAAGGGTCAATTTTAGTGTATGCAAATTTTATCTCCATGAAAAAAAAAAGATCCTTGTTTAAATATAAGAACCAATGAGGCAAAAAAAAAAAGGAACCAATGAGGTGTATCTGTCCAATTTCAGCTTTTTGTCAGTTCCACTCTGGCATTCACACTGAGCTGTGCCGTAGAATCTGGAGAATCTGGGGTTGTAAGGTAGCTGTGGCTTCCAGTCCCTTCTTCCCTGGGGGAGCAGTGCATTCAGCCAGCTGAGAGAACCTTTCCACAGGGGCCCACGTATTCCTCTCCAACTTTCTGTCCACTAACCCCCACTCTTCAGTTCAGGAGTGTGTTGAATAATCTGATGGGTAATTTACTAAATTTGAAAGATAAATCAATAGGCTATCTTTTTTTTCTTTAATCTCACTAAATTAGTCATTCAGATGCATTTTAGGGATTACACTTTCTATCTTGCACACTAATGACTTTTCCAACGGAAATGAGTTAGCTTCTCCAAATCCTTATTGTTCTTTCTGGGTTTCCTTTCTTTTCTCTGGGGCTTCTGGTCTCTACTGAAGATTCCAGGGGTAAATGTAGATGCAACTGGTAGGAGAATTACTCATTGTTCCCTTCTCCTGCCACACTGCCAGATGACTGGTCCTGGCTTTTGCTTCAGGAATTGTGATTATCCTCCTCACAGCAGCCTGGCTGTTGGGCTCAGTGAATGGTTCTGAGGGCATCTTCATTCCAGAGCAAGTAGCTGATTTTCATTTTCCTTAAATATAGTTTCTGTTTTCCGGTGCTAGGCTTGAATAGACTGGGTGTTAAGAAATCAGTACTAAATAAATAAAAATAGAATTTTAAACATGGTTAAACATGAACATTTTGCACATTTCCGAGGCTCTTTCTGAATTAAAATGAAAGGGGAGGCTAGTTCTTAGACTCTAAATTACTACTTTTTAAATTTAATTTCCTTGCCTTTTTTTGGGGGGGGGAGACATCAGTTAAAACTAAGGAAATCTGAATATATACAGAGTTCAGTTATTAATAATATATCAATATTGATTCATTAATTATAACAAATGTTAACATATTAATGTAAGATGTTAATAATAGGGGAAACTGGGCACAGGATATATGGAAACTAATATACTCATGATTTTTTGTAAACCTAAAACTGTTCTAAAAAGTAAAGTTTATTTTTAAAATAATTAAAACTTAACAGGAGGTCTAAGACAATGCCAATCCTATTTACTCCCCATAAGCCCATTTTGAAAAGGAAAAAAAAAAAAAAAATCCAAGGAAGTACTGCAACAAAATTAAAAATGAATCTAAAGAAAAAACTACTCATGTGTCATTGTATATTTGACACTTCTGTATTATTGTACCTCATGATACAGAAAACGCTAGTAAGCAAAGAAGTAAAGTTTTTAATTAATTCAAGAAAGAAGGGCGCCTGGGTGGCTCAGTCTGTCTTGGGCTCAGGTCCTGGGATGGAACTGGGAGCAGCTCTCTGCCCAGTGGAATATGTGCTTCTCCCTCCCCACCCAGCTTGTGCCCAATCTCTCTCACTCTCTCTCAGATAAATAAAATACGTAAAAAAAAAAAAAAAAAAAAAAAAAAAAATTCAAGAAAGATTTTACTGTGTTGCATACTATAAAATACTAAGCGGTCTATCAGCAAAATCTTTTCTGTTATCAATGTACTGCAAAAATTGCTGAGAGTGCTAAAATTCTTACCATTTTGCAGGGAAGGCAAAGATACTGATTACACATAGATGTCCATAGGAAATATAAAGTGATTACATATTTACAAATTGAATGACCACTGGAGGAGGGGTTCTCAAAGTGTCCAACTTTCTTGCTTTAATCAAGCATAATTTTAATCAATTTTCTTCAAGCTGAATTTTAGAATTTCCCAAGATGCATCTGCATTCAGATCTATTGAAACAAAATATTTCCAACCTTAATTCTTTCTACCTTAAGAGAGGACCAAGATTTCACCGTGAGAGTAAACACGAGAATTCACTGTCTGGGGCGACACAGGAGAGCTGGGAGGGGGTGGGGAGGGTCCCCTCCTTCCCACCCCCTCCTGGTTTAAGGACACAGCGCCCAGGGGGTGGGGCAGAGGCCAAGACACAGCGTTTCCTGGAGCCCTGAGCCCTCATTGAAGGGCCTGGGAGCACTTTCCCTTCCTGCAGTGAAGGCCAGCATTCTTTCACAATTCCACAGCTGACCCTGCTGCACAGATTAATTTATTTTTCCTGAATCCATCTTGTCAGAAAAATTCCAGGGCCAGAAACCTAGCTATTTCCAAATCAACCTTTCACCCTAGTGTTTCCCAGGGATGTTCTTAAGGAAGTGAGAAATTTGTTTTGTTTCAGACCAGGTGACTTGACTGACCTAGGATGGGCTTCGGGTCATTCTCCTGCCACAGCTGCCTTGAGCAGGCCATTCTGTAAACCAAAGGTTGTTTTTTTGGTTTTGTGTGTTGTTGTTGTTGTTGTTGTTGTTGTTTTTTAATAAGGCCTGCGAGATGGGAGCATAAAAGGAACCTGCCGAGTGCCACCTGAACATTTCTTATTTGTCCACAATCGATCATCCCATTTTCAAGGCCAGCTGAATCCTCTCTTCACCAAGACGTTTTCTAAAGCACTAGCTTTAATGGATGATGGCATGTTCCCCCCCTAAGGTTGAAGCTCCTAGGTAAACATCTTTGGAAACCTCGCGTGGTGCATACCTAAGATACATTTGCTCACACATACTTGGGGACTATCTCCTAATGGAACGGTTTTATTATTTTTTATTTTATTTATTTTATTTATTTAAAGGATTTTATTTATTTACTCATGAGAGACACACAGAGAGAGGCAGAGACAGAGGCAGAGGGAGAAGCAGGCTCCATGCAGGGAGCCCGACGTGGGGCTTGATCCTGAGTCTCCACGATCATGCCCTGGGCTGAAGGCGGCGCTAAACCGCTGAGCCACCCGGGCTGTTCTTGGTTTTTTTTTGTTTGTTTGTTTTTGTTTGTTTGTTTGTTTGTTTGTTTGTTTTTTAAAGCCTATAGCACCTAGTATTACTAGGTCGTCTCCCATCCAAGTACTAACCAAGGCTCACCCTGCTTAGCCTTTTTTTTTTAAATTTTATTTATTTATGCATGAGAGACCCACAGAGAGAGGCAGAGACATAGGCAAAGGGAGAAGTAGGCTCCCTGTGGGGAGCCTGATGCAGGACTCATCCCAGGACCCTGGGATCACACCCTGAGCCAAAGGCACATGCTCAATCACTGGGCCAACCAGGTGCTCTCCTGCTTAGCTTCTGAGATCAAAGAATGAACCTGTTCAGAACTGTAGACTGTTTCATCTGTTTTGGAGTGTAGATCTCATTTGTGGACAGGTAGGCATCCTAGCTCTAGAGGCTCAGAACTCTGGGAAGCTTGGTTGGGTGTGCTCAGACTTTCACCCCCACCTTATGGTCTCTTGTCTTAATCTGAGGACCCCCTAGCAGATGAACATGGAGCTCTAGTTTTCTTCTCCTGTCTATATCTCTCTCTGCCTCCCCCAGTTTCACCATTGTTTAATGGTATTGACACATGATGATAAAGATAATGGCAACAAGAGAACAGAGAGGTGGCATAGCATGGTATGGATTCTGCAGGTGTGGACTGTCTACATTTGTTTACATTCTTTTTTTTTTTTTTCATTTGTTTACATTCTATCTCTGCTGCTTATGAGATGTGGAACTTGGGCAAGTTGCCTGACCTCTCTGTGCCTCAGTTTTCCATTTGTAAAACCAAAATAATGGTTTCTAGTTCATAGGAATGTTGAGAATTATGAACAAATCTATGCAAAGTTCTTAAAATTTCTATTGTTATTGGTAGTATAGCTACCATTTATTGAATGCTTACTAAGTGTCAGGTGGTAGTAAGAGCATCTCACATGTTATTTTACTTAAATGTTATTTTATTCCTTACGGTGACCTTGTGAGATGAATATCCTTATACTCATTTTATAGGTAAGGAAACTAAGGCTCTGTAACTCATTTGGATCATTCTGCTAATAAGTGGTGGAGCCAGAATTCAAATCCAGGGCTGCCTGCATCTGAAGCCTTGCCCTTAACCAGTTTACTAATACATCTTCTCATGCGAATGTGGCTAATATATGGTACGTTAGTTCAGGTAGATTTCTTTTTAATCTGGACTTGGGCATATATGGACCCCTATTATTTTTCTCATCTTCAGTGACCTCTTGTCTCCTGTCATAGGTGGCAAAATCCTTGACAACATCTCGAAGAAAAGTGGAAGCTGGGACAACATCTCAATCACAGCTTTGGAGGTCTTCAGGATGGCTGGATGGCTCAAGGAGCTGCACATTTGTGAACACTAGGCTGCCTGGGGTTGGTGGGGATTTGGGATGGCAGAGGAGACTGGGTGGTTAGACTTTGGTCTTTACTTCCAAATAAATGCTCCTATGACCACTTAATCAAGTTGTCTGGAGTTAAGGCTACAGATGTACGTGATACTTGCCCTTCTACCATGTAATTAGCTTATGGTATCTGACACAAGTCAGATAGATCGAGGCTTAAATGTTTCTTTCTGCCTTACTAGGAAAACCTAGAAAGTTGTTTAATTTCTCTGAAGTTCTCTGAAAAGAAGACACTCGATTGATCAGGTTTTTGAGGGAACTAAAAAGCATGTGATGGCTTTAGTAGGCACTCCTAAGTATTTGTTTCTTTGGTTCCAATCTAGAACTGCAAGTGTTGGCAAGACTTTTCTAATTAATAACAGAAGAGGTTTTTTAAATGATCAAACTTAGCCTTTATCACTAAGTAGAAAACATTCAGTGTGTGTCCTCCAGACCTGCATGATAACTGAGAGCTAGCCAGGTTACTGCACGAAATACGTAAGAATCCTCCGATTATTATGATGGAGGATCATCTCCAATTTGCACATGAGAAAATCAGGTTCAGAGAAATGATTTGTCCAAAGTCATAGAGCTGGTTAATGGGAAAGTCAGGATGGATTCTCAGAACTCTAAAGCAGGGCCTTGTTCCTGGAGATAGCATAAATGCCATTCATTTCTTCATTCATTTGTCAAATTTTTGTTGGAGCTTGGCATAGTTTTAGAGGTGATTGTGTAATACAAAGAAACGTATGTGGGAATGTATACTGTGATTGAAGAAATAATCACACATGTATTGCAAACAAGAGCCTGAACTCTGCCCCCTTCTCACTACAAAACACTTGAAAATTCTGGATAAAAAACCCAAATATTTTAAATTGCATAAGTGAGCTCATAAAAATGTAAAGGAAACCACCAAGTTACAAACAAACAAACAAACAAACAAGAAAACAGAGGAAACTGAAAAACAACATGTTAGACATTCAAGTTAGTGTTGGGGCTCTCCTGGGACAGGAGTGCTGGTCTCCCTAACCTAGAGGAATAACTTCTATTACCCAAGAGTCAGAGGGGATCTGAGACCTGCCTAATTCTGGGACACCCAGGGGGCCACACTCCCAGTGAAATGATTGAATCAAGGAGGAAAAATAGCCCTCCAGCAAAGTAAGACAAGGAGAAACTTGGCTTGGAATGAGGTGAAATAAAATATGTCCTGTGAAAATCCGTAACAATAGGTGCCTCGTAAGTGGTTGGGGTTTAAACTCATGGTACCAACATGGTCCAGGAATAACCCCACCCAAGCCAACTGACTAATGGGAAAACAGTGCTTCAATGATATTACCCCTGGGGTACATGGTAGAAGCCAAGGGAACATGGATCTTGAGAGATATACAGTCAGCCTAGGCTGCCCAAGATTCAACAGGCAAAGCCCTATAGAATAGGAGCTCACAACTGTAAGTCCCGAACACACACACACACACACACACACACCAGCATCAGCGTACACAGTGTCTGTGGAAGATGCCACAGAATAGCCAAGTTTGAAGACTTGGTGTTTTGGACTCTAAAGGCTGAAGTGGACCTAGGGCTGGCTGCCGTGGATAAGCTGGTGTCCTCAGTGTGAAGGTCAGCCTGCACCAGGACAAGGAGGTAGGTCTTGGCAAGTCTTGCTTAAGGATAGTAAGTGGTTAAGGCTAACAGGAGCTGAAGGTTTTGTCTGGAGGTCAGTGAAGAATAAAACTAAAATATTGAATGAAGGCCAAGTTGTCAAGGACTTACCAAAGGTGGTGAGACAAGACAATGAAAAATTTAAAGAAGTCTTTCCAGAATGTCTGGTGGTGCTTAGAAAATAAGGAAGGGGATAAAATGGAGGGCCAGAGTTAGTATCTGGTGGGACACAAGGCACGTTGGGAAGATGGATAAGGAAAAGGAAAAGCCTGATTTGGGAAAGCCAGCGGAAAGCATAAAGACTCCCCTTATTTTAATCCAGAAGTTTCAAACCGAGTCCTGCAGAATGAGGTGAGCCCCGCCCAACCATCTGAGGACTGACTGACATCGAAACTAGCACTCTGAATTCCACAGTATTGAGACCTCGAAGTTCTGTGTTACAGATGGCACATTTACAGGTGAGGAGAAGAGTCCCTTTGTCCGGATGAACCATCTTTTCTCCTCCACCAGGACTTTAATTTTCGCTCTGCAGCCAGGAGCAGGCCAAGGAGTTTGAGACTGAGCAGAAGGAAAGGGAAGAGGGGTTTGCAGGAGTTTCCTGTGGGGCAGGCTCTAACCCAGCTTTGTTAGCCCCTTGGCAGCAGAGGTAAAATGAGCAGGGACACAGGGGAGTTGGGGCCTTGAGTTGGGTAGAAACTGCTAGAAGATGCAAATTGATAAATAAACATCAAAACAATGAAGCTCTGCTAATCCTCAGACAAAGGACAAATTGCTAATCTGACCTCCCCGCCAGGATGGCTGCCTCAGTTGAACAAAGACAGCTTTTATAGTTTATGTTTTATTTGTAAACTGACAGCGGCTGGTCAGTTAAATGGATTTTCTCTCACCTGCCTCCAAGGGGTGGGGAGGTGGCCCGTAATCCTTTCTTTCTCGATGGAGCTCACCGCAACAGTCACCTGATCTGACCAGGAAAGGCCTTGGCGGATGTGCCAAATTTTAGCCACTTTAGAGTAACTGCCAAATTCCTCGTCAACAATGGGGCCAGTGTCTGAGGGGGAAAGGCTGGAGAGTGGCAAGCCTTTCTGGGTTGTAATTCATGAGAGACCTTGGGTTTCCCCACCTCTCTCCAGACTCCCAATTCCAGAGTTCGAGGCCTTCTCTGGGAAAGATGGTTGTGAGAGCACATTGGTATTGGTAGTTCTCTGAAAAGTGTCTGTCAGTCAGGCTCCTTCCTTCGGGAAGTGGGCTGCCTCCCCCACTTCCTCTGAAGAGCTGTCCCTTAGCCCAAGGTGTCAGCTCATTATTATTCCAGAGGAGAGCCTGGCACTGAGATCTGACACCCACACCGACAGAGCTGGCCCACACCTAATCACCTGGGGAAAATCACACATAAGTCCCCTTCTCCAGTCGCCTCTGGCCTCTGTTACCTGCTCCCCAATCTGCCTCCTGTCATCCCACTTCCTCCACCCCAAATGTCAAGGTGTCCTAGCTGAGATGAAGAATGGCTACTGAAGGGGAGGAGATGGTATTTTTCTGGAGTAACAGCCTCTCTTAACATGCATCTTGTTGCTATCGCACATGCAGAAATCCTGCTCAGGGGCATATGGGCCAGGTGTCTGTAAGTATTAGAATTCCAAAGGTCTTCACAACCTCAGGATCAGGGACCAGGAGAGAATAGAAATCATTTCTACAGATTGTTCTTGAAACTCCAAACCATGGCCACAACAAGGGATGATTTCAAATAGGGAGTCAGGATGAACCAGGAATGAGTGGGACGTAGACCAGACAGGGCCTGGGAGCTGGGGCCTAGGAGACTGGGTGAGGTGGGGGTCATGCCAGACGTGAGGAGGGGCAAGGGAGAGGAGCAAAGAGAGAGAGAGAGAGAGAGAGAGAGAGAGAGAGAAGGAGATTCCTCTATGAGTGCAGAGCCCAACTCGGGGCTTAATCTCATGATACTGAGATTATGACCTGAGGTGAAATCAAGAGTTGGTCACTCAGTGGACTGAGTCACCCAGGGGCCCTGGATATACTTTTAATAAATGTTGGCTATGTATTTAAGATACATGTTCTTTATTGTTTAAGAGTATCGTAAATACAATATTGTAGATCGATTATACTTCAAAAAAAAAAAAGATGAGATATCTGGGTGGCTCAGTCAGTTGAGCATCTAATCTTGGTTTTGGCTGGGGTCTTGATCTCAGGGTCTGGGGATAGAGCCCTGTGTTGGGCTCCATGCTCAGCAGAGAGTTTGCTCAGGATTCTCTCTCTCTCCCTCTGTCCCTCCCCATCCTCCTGTTCTCTCTCTCTCTCAAGTAAATAAGTAAATCTTTAAAAAAAAAAGTGTGTGTGGGGCACAGTGGTGGCTAAGTGGCAGTCAGGTAGGCATCTAGTTTTTGGTTTCAGCTGGGATCATGATCTTTGGGTTGTGAGCTTGAGCCCCATGTCAGGCTCCATGCTGCTGAGCGTGGAGCTGGTTTAGGATTCTCTCTCTCCTTCCTCTGCCCCTCCCCTGCTCTCTCACTCTCTCTAAAAAAAAAAAAAAAAAAGAGTGTGTTAGTATTTCAAGTTGGAAATCTATTGAATAGATTTTTTGCAACTATTGAGATGAATATTTTTTATTAAAAATGTTTCCATGTTAATAGATTTTTAAATATGAAACCACCTGGGTAATCCTAGGATAAATGTTCATTGAACGTAATAATCTATTATGTGATATATTGCTTTAATTCAACTTTATAAGATTTCATTTATCAGAGTAGTCTTTCCAGTATATAAATGTGAGCAAATCATTTCACAGTTCAGGTTCACAGCATTTGCTAGACCACATCTGTATTGCATACTCGGGACCCTACTCTTCTCATGGCATTTGACTCTTCTTTTACCAACTATGCTGTATCCTTAAACCATACCCAGTGGTTCCTGGTTCTCTGGGTATATTACCCTCCTTCATATTTTTGAGAAGGCTGTTTTCTTTGTCTGGAAATCACCCCCTGCCTTCCACATCTGTGGGCAAAGCTTTGCGTATCCTTCATCTCACCGAGAGGTTGCTGTGCATTGATAGCCTCCATTACTCCTTCTTTTGTTTTCTTTTAATGTCCCGACTATGGGACTTATCACCCTGTATGGAAATTCTTTGCTTACAGGTGTTTCTTATCCACTAGCCCAGTGTCTTCCAAATTGGGACTGGAACATGCCAGGGGGTAAGCAAAAGAGTTGATAGTGGGGAGAGGGAAGAAAATACTATAACTTACACTTATATTGTTTATCATCTCTTTTTCACGTTTATTTCTATATTTTATTTATTCCTGAGAGATACTGGATCGTGAGGTCCGCATTGGTGCTTATCCCTGAATCAATCACTGCGAGGGGGAGGAAATGAGGTATTGGCTCTAACCAATGAGGGCTCACAACTTGAGCTGAGGGTGAGTAAATCCCGCCCAAACTTCATGTCTGGAAGAGGAAGTCATGCTGCTGAGAGAATCACAGGAGTACTGCAGCAGGTGCCCCAATAAATATTGCTACTGTTCCTATAAAATAACCACATTCCACATTCGGGAGAATGTTTCCTTAGGGCAGATACAGAGTACTCCCCACAACCCAACCTGGGTAAATAGTAACCATTATCTTTTGGGTTCTAAGAAATATTACATTGTTTTATTCAGGCCTATCCCCTGGTCATAGATTCACATTCTTCAAGTGTTTCTTCAGTAAGTTCTAAGTGGATTTTTATGTCAGAGCTGGCCTAGATCCAAAGCTATCTTTTCTGTGAAGGTGGTGATAGTGATGGTGATATCCTCATCCATCTGAGATAGAAAGAGCTGGAAAAAATTTATAGGCCATCAGCTATTTGGACCCACCACCCAGCCTGGTGTGTCTTTTATCACGTGGTGTTACCCTCCGTGGGCCAACTCCATGAAATGAACATATTACCTGCATTAGATGTGAAGCATATTCAAGGCTTTGAAAGAAGAAGGACGTGAAACAAAACCACATGCAGACATATCAGCTGATGAATGACCTGTGGATGGGCAGGAGCTGCCATTTACAGCTGAACTCTGGCAAAAGGGTAGAGAGATGGAATGAAACGGAGGGCAGCTCTCAAACTTCTTGGCCTTGCAGTTGCCACCTGAGGGTGATAACATGGTCAGTGGGCATAAAAAAAGAAGTTCACTGGCTTTGGTTTCCGCAGATCTTGCTCAATCTCCGTGAGGGTAATGATTTCTTATGGTTCTTACAAGACTTTTGGGTCCTTTCTGTCATATACATTTATCCAACAAGACCTAGAGCTCACCGTTCCCTCTGGAGATGTGTAGGAGACAGATCTTGGGTTGCTTTGTTACCGACATCTTTCACATCTTGTAGGACAATGCAACTTGGCCATCTGTGGTTCATTGTTTCCTTCAAGGATTCAGAAGACATGTGAGACTCAGCTGTGTTTCCTGAGAGGGAAGCATTGATGAGGAGGCTCAGGTGATGCTTTGTTCTGGAGGGAGCAGGACATTCATGGTTGTATTAGTTTTCTGTGGCTGTGGTAACAAATTACCACAAACTCAGTGCCTTAAAACATCACAAATACATTACCTTATAATTCTGGAAGTTAGAAGTCTTAAATCTTATGTATCAGCAGGCTGCATTCCTTCTGGAGGCTCCAGGGGAGAACCCGTGTCTTTGTTTTTTTCACTTCTAGAAGCCACCTGTATTCCTTGGCTTGTGACCCCCTTCCTCCATCTTCGAGTCCCTCTGTCTCTGTCTCTCTCTGACCTCTGCTTGCATCATCATGTCTCCTTTTCTGACTCTGACCTTCTGCCTTATCCCTTATGAGGTCAATTGTGATTATATCATCTCACCCCAAGAATCCAGGATAATCTTCCCATTATAAGATCCTTAACCTTATCACATCTGCAGAGTCCTTTTTGCCAGGTAAGGTGACACATTTACAAGTTTCAAGAATTAGAAGGTGGACATCTTTGGGGACTGTAATTCTTTCTACCATAGTGGTCTATTTTCTCCTTCTCTTCTGCCTTTTACCTTTTTTCCTTTTAAAAATTGATTTACTTTTTGTTTCTAATAGGTAGTATATTTCATAGAGTTCACAAAAAGAAAAGAATTTCAAAGGAGATATCCAGATGACCAATAGGCTCATGAGAAAATGCTCAACATTATTAGTTATTAGGGAAATACAAATCAAAACCAAGAGATGCCACTTTATATCCACTAGGATGGCTGTGACAAAAAATACAGAAAATAACAAATCTTGGTAAGGGTATAGATAAATTGGAACCCTAGTATAATGCTATGAGGATGTAGAATGGTACAGCCACTGTGGAAAACAATGGTTTGGTGGTTCCTCAAAAAGTTAAACATAGAATTGCCATATTATTCAGCAACTACTCTCCTAGATGTATATATCCCAAAGAATTGAGAGCAGGGACTCCAACAGAAACTTGTACAAGAATGTTCATAGCAGCATTATTCACAGTATCCAAAAGATCCATCAACAGAGAAATGGATGAACAAAATGTGGTACTTACGTACAATGGAATACTATTTCATTATAGGAAGGAATTAAGTATTGATGCATGCTACCATGTGGATGAATCTTGAAAACATGCTAAATGAAAGAAGCTAGATACATACAAAAAACAAATATTGTATGATTCCATTTATACAGAATATTTGGAGATGGAATGGAAGCAGGTTGATGGTTACCAGGGTCTAGGGAAAAGAGAGAATGAGGAATGACTGTTTAATGGGTACTAGGTTTTCTTTTGGGGGTGATGAAATGTTTTGAAACTTGGTAAAGGTGGTATTGGATGATATTGTGAAGGTACTAAATGCCACTGAGTTCTGCACTTTAAAATGGTTGATTTTATTTTATGTGAATTTCCTCTCCACTTTTTAAAATATGGAAAGCAATAAACAAAGTATACATTCAAAAATCTTACTCCTACCTCTGCCCTTTCTGCTCTGTTTCCCTCTACCCATACAGATAGCTACTTTAATTAGTTCATTGCATATCCTACCAGTGGTTCTTTATGTAGAAACAATCAGATGTGAGTTATTCCACTTTTATTTCTCATTCCCATCAAAGGTAGAACAGTCTATATAATTTTTACTGTTTTACATCCGATAATACATACTAAAGTTCTCTCCATAGATTCAATATTTTAACATCTATGATATGCCACAGCATAAACTATGTAGCATAGTTTATTTAATATAAGCATTTAATGCTATACATTTCTCTCTAAGCATTGCTTTAGTTGTATCTCATGAATTTTGACATGGTATGTTTTTTTATTATCATGCAGCTCAATATATCTTTTTGATTTTCCCTGAGACTCCTTCCTTCACCAAAGGTTTATGTAGAAGTAAGCTGCTTAATTTCAAAGTATTTGGACATTTTCCTCTTATTGATTTCCAGTCTAATTCAATTATGTTCAGAGAATGTTTCATAGGACTTCAATTCTTCTCATCTTTTTTCTCTTTCCCCTATTTTTTTATTCTTTAAGCCCTTTTTATTTTAAAATAATTGTAAATTCAGGCAAGTTGTAAGAAATAGTACAGAAAGATCCATATACCTCTAACAGTTTGAGCTGTGTCCCCTACAAAATTCATATGTTGACCCTGCAGGACATCAGAACATGTCTCCAGACTGGGTCTTGGTAGACGTAATCAAGTTAAACTGAAGTCATTAGAGTGGTCCTTAACCCAGTATGACTGGTGTCCTCATAAATGAGGGAAATGTGAACACAGAGACACACATACAGGCAAGACGATATGAAGACACAGAAGACAACATCTGTAAGAGACCTGGAACCGATTCTCCCTCACAGCCCTCAGAAGAAACCAACCTTGTTGACAACTTGATTTTGGATTCTAGTCTTCAGAGCTTGGAAACCATAAATTTCTATTATTTAAGCCACCCAGTCTGTGCTGTAACTTTGTTACAGCAGCCTAGCAAACTAATAGACTTAACCCAGTTCCACCCATCTTGCAATCTTACATAACACAACCAGAAAATTGACTTCAATATCATCCACTGATCTTTTTTTTTCAGATTCACCAGTTTTATGTGCAATGGTGTGTGTTTGTGTGTGTGCGTGTTTAGTTCTGTGGAATTTTATCATATATAGATGCATGTGACCACCACCACAGTTAAGACACAAAACTGATCCATCACAAAGGCCATCTCCTTCCCATCCTACTCCCCAACCCCTGGCTCCTATTAGTCTGTCTCCATCTCTACAATTGTCATTTCAAGAGCGCTATATAAATGTAATTATACAGTATGTAAGCTTTAGAGATGGGCTTTATTCACTCAGCATAATTCCCTTAAGACCTATCTAATTTGTATGTATCAGTAGCTCATTTCTTTTATTTGCTGAGTAGTAGTCCAAGGTATAGATGGATGTACCATAGTTTTTAAACCATTCACTGGCTGAAGGACCTCGGAGTTGTTTCTAGTTTGGAGCTATTGTAAACAACACTGCTATAACCATTAACATACAGGTTTTTTGTGTGGACTTAAGTTTTCATATTTCTGGGATAGATGCTAAGTGACTTTCTTTCTTGGTTTTTTTTTAAGGTTTCATTTATTTATTCATGAGAGACAGAGAGAGAGAGAGGCAGAGACACAGGCAGAGGGAGAAACAGGCTTCCTGCAGAGAGCCTGGTGTGGGACTCGATCCCTGAGCTGAAGATAGACAGATGCTCAACCACTGGGCCACCCAGGCGTCCTCCTAAGTGATCTTCTTTTAAAACAGCACATAATTAGGGACGCCAGGGTGACTCAGCAGTTGAGCACCCCCCTTTGGCACAGGACGTGATTCTGGGGACCCGGGATGGAGTCCCACATCGGGCTCCCTGAATGAAGCCTGCTTCTCCCTCTGCCTGTGTCTCTGCCTCTCTCTCTGTGTGTCTCTCATGAATAAATAAATAAAATATTAAAAAAATAAAACAGCACATAATTGGATCATTAAAAAAAAAAATCCATCCTACCAATCTCTTTCAATTGATTTGCTTAGACTATTTATGTTTGGAGTTAAGCCTACCATGTATTGCCTGTTTTTTTTCCCCTCTCTGCTTTTTGTTCTTCTATTTTCCATCTCATGTTTTCTTTTGGGTTATTTGAATCTTTTTAGTATTCTAGTTCATTTATTTAGTATGCCTATGTGACTGTGTGTGTGTGTGTGTTACTATATTTCTTTATGTAATATTTTTTTGTGATTGCTCTAGGAATTACAAAATACATCCTTACCTTTTCATGGTATTTTACCACTTCAAATGGAATGTAGAAACTTTACCATATTGTGCCTATACTCTCCTGACTTCATTTTATAGTTGTTTTCGGTATTATACCTATATACATTGTACCAGTGTCATATCTTTGGTTTTCAACCATCAAGTAGAGTTTTAAAAACTTTTTTAAAAAAGATTTTATTTATTTATTCATGAGAGACACACAGAGAGAGGGAGAGAGGCAGAGACACAGGCAGAGGGAGAAGCAGGCTCCATGCAGGGAGCCTGATGTGGGACTTGACCCCGGGTCTCCAGGATCAGGCCCTGGACTGAAGGTGGCGCTAAACCGCTGAGCCACCTGGGCTTCCCGAGTTTTAAAAACTTGAGAGAAAAAAGTCTCTTATATTTACTCATGCATTCACCATATCTGTTACTCTTCCTTCATTCCTGATATTCTAAGTTTCCACCTGGTATCGTTGCCGTTCTGTTTGAAGAGTATACTTTTAGAGCAGATCTGTAGGCAACAAATTCTTCTTTCTTAGCTCTAAGACCTTTATTGCACCTGCATTTCTGAAGTATATTTTTACTGGATATAGAATTGTGGGTTGACCATTGTTTCCTTTCAGTGTTGTTAAAATGCTCTTTCTTTTGGCTTCCATTTCTGAAAGAGATGCCTGCAATTATTGGGGTCATTGTTTCATTGCTCCTTATAAGTGATATGTTGTTTCTTTCTAGTTGCCTGCATAGATTTCATTTTTGTCTCGAGTTTTTAGTAGTTTGATCATGTTTCTGGGCATGGGTTTTTGGTTGTTTGTTTTTTTTTAGGTTTATGTTTTCCTGAGCTTATCCAATCTGTAGGTTTTACATGTTTTGCCAAATTTGGGGAGTTTTTTTTTTTCAAGATTTTATTCATTTATTCATGAGAGACTAGAGAGAGAGGGGCATAGACACAGGCAGAGGGAGAAGCAGTCTCCCTCTGGGGAGCCCAATGCAGGAATCAGTTCCAGGACCCCAGGATCACACCCTGAGCTGAAGGCAGATGCTCAACTGCTGAGCCACCCAGGCATCCTGGGGAGTTTTTAATCAGTATTTCTTTTTTAAAAAATTGTTTTCTACATTGTACTTTTTCTATTTTTAGGATTCTAATGACACAAGTGTTAGGCTTTTTGATGTTGTCACTGAGATTCCTGGGTTTTTTTTTTGTTTTTTTGTTTAGCGATTTATCCATTTATTTTTTATACAGGAAGAAAGTGTGTATGAACAGTAGAAGGGGCAGTTGAAGAGAGAGAGAGAGATAAAACCTTTGAGCAGACTCCAATCTGTCTTTACGTTCACTGACTCTTATGTCATCTCCATTCTGCCATTGAACCCATAAGTGAGTTTTAAAATTTTAGTTATTAGGGACTCAATTGGTAGAGCAGAAACTCTTGATCTTGGGGTTGTAGATTTGAGCCCTGTGATAGGTGTAGAGATTACTTAAAATCTTATTAGAAAGTTTCAGTTATAATATTCTTTAGTTCTAAAACTTCTATTTAAAAAAAAATAAAAAATAAAAATAAAACTTCTATTTGATTTTATTTATATTTTCCTGTTCTTTGCTGGGACTGCCTATCTTCCATTTGTTTAAAGGAGATTTGTCCCTACTTGTTAGATCATATTATAATAGCTGCTTTAAAGTCTTTTGCAGGAAATTCCAACATCAACATCATCAGCATGCAAGTTGAGATTTTTCTGGTTCTTCATATGTCAAGTAATTCTGTCCTGGATTCTGGACACTTTTTAATATTATGAGCCCTGGGTCTTATTTACATTGAATGAAAAATAGTGATTTTTTTACTTTAATAAGCAATTGACCTGGCTGGGGTCAGGCTGTAAGTTCCAATAAGCCTTCTGTGGACTGGAGTTTCCCCAGTGAGCTCCACTTTTAAAGTCTGCAGTGCTATTCAGATCTGTCCTGCATGTGTGCCACCTGGTGGCCAGTGTGGGATGTGGGTTGATGGTCTATCTCAGTTTATAGTTCCATCTAGAAGCTTTTGGTATACTGTTTACAGTCAGATTCATACACTTAGGGGTGAACCCATGGATTTATAAATAACTTTATCGGGTCACTTCCCCAAACTCTTCCTTCTCTACAGTGTCCCCAGTACTTTCTGATTCCTGGGGTCCCCTTTTTACTCCTCCAGCCAGAAGAAAACCCAGAAAGTGTTGAGACTTTCTCCCATTCTCTTTGAACATTAGAATACCATTTTTCTGTTCCTTAAGCCAGAACCAAAAAAGTTTCTTGGAGTACACT
The DNA here is from genome assembly GCF_011100685.1 of Canis lupus familiaris. NCBI lineage: Eukaryota > Metazoa > Chordata > Mammalia > Carnivora > Canidae > Canis > Canis lupus. The sequence goes on along the minus strand of NC_049228.1, from coordinate 66,178,422 downwards.
TCCAGTTTCAGGATACCTTAAGTCTAGACTGGGCAACACCAAAGCTAATAGTAAGGTAAACTCAGCATACATTCAGAGGTACTTTGACGTCTGGTCTTCCTGTCCAATCCATCTGCTACTATTTACCTTACAGAGACCTCAAACTGCTGGCCATGCATTCTCCCTGGATTTACAACTGCATTCAGTGGGAGGGACAGGATAAGTGTGCTTAATCCACCTTACCTGGAACCTGGGGCTGAGTTTTGAATCACATAGTTAATTTGATCAGTACCCTCTAAATGGACAGGTAGGCTATCCTTCTTGCCTTTTAAGTTGTGGTGTTTCTGAGAATTCTGTTTTCTCTTTTTCAATTTTCATAATAGTACTTCTCAACTCAGTTTCTCATTAGAATCACCTAAAAAGATTAAATAAAATATCCCAATGTCCAGGCTATCCTCCAGACAAATTATACCAAAATCTCTGTGAGTAGAACCCAGGCATCAGTACTTACTTTTTTTTTTTTCTTTTCTATGTCACAATCTTTACCCCATTCCCTAATCATCCAAACCTACTCTTCCTATAGATGCCTTATTTCATTCAATATTGTCACAATCCACCAGACTCCCAAGTAAGACATGTCAGAGTTGGCCTTACAGCTCCTGAATCCTTCACATTCAGGGCACTGTCCATCCTGCCAATGCTAACTCAGAAATGTCTTCAAATGTGGTCCCCACCTTTATCCCCTCTAAGCCAGCCCATCCTGTGTCTGGATGAACGCATGGCCATGTCTTCAATTCCCTCCCTGTCTTGGCAAGAGCTCTCAGGGCTACCTGCGGGATATTCCTAAAAGAATTTCAGGGCACCTGGGTAGTTCAGTTGGTTAAGTATCTGACTCTTGATCTTAGCTCAGGTCTTGATCTCGAGGTCATGATTTCAAGCCCCACATTGGGCTCCATGCTGGGCATGGAGCCTATTTAAAAGAAGAAGAAGAAGAAGAAGAAGAAGAAGAAGAAGAAGAAGAAGAAGAAGAAGAAGAAGAAGAAGGAGGAGGAGGAGGAGGAGGAGGAGGAGGAGGAGGAGGAGGAGGAGGAGGAGAAACTCATCATGGTGTTCCCCTTGTAAAGCCTGTGGCACCTCCTTGCCCACAGTGTAGAGCTGAGCCTTCCATACTTGGCCTGGACAACACTTCTCCCATCACCTGTGTACCTCTACTCCCCATGTCCCAAAGTCACAGAGGTAATCCCTGAAATAACTCCAGGCCCTATCATGCCTTCTCATCATGACTTCTACTGAAATGTTTGCCCCCTACCTTGATACCCGAGCATCACTTTTTCGACCATTATGAACCAACTACTCACCAATGCTTCCAAGCTGATGTCATTTCTGAATCTTCTATGTTTCTTTAGCTTTGACCATAACTGTATAAGAGTGTATATAAGTGTATAATAGGGCACTTAGGTGGCTCAGTCAGTTAAGCATCTGCCTTTGGATTGAGTCACGATTCCATGGTCCTGGGATTGAACCCCACTTCGGGCTTCCTCAATCCCTACTGCTCCCCCTGCTTGTGCTCTTTCTCTCTCTGGCTCTGTCTCTCTCTCAAACAAATAATTAAAAATCTTTTTAAAAAGTGTATAATAGTGGCCATGAGAGTATAAAACTCCATAGAAATAGTCTGTTTACATGCCTGCCATCCTCACCAGGTCGGGAGCATCTTGAGAATGGGAACTGATTAATATTTGTCTTTCCAGGGAAGAACACAGTGCTTGACTCAGAGCAGACCCTCAGTGGACATTCAAACAAATGAATGAATTTGTAGCAGACGGTGGCCAACAGCAGCAGCTTTGTGAGATTGGGGAAGTGAAAGCAAGAAGATGAAATGTAGATATTAAAAAAAAAAGCAAGAATGTTTACAAAATGGCATAAGATCACCAGAGCTCCTTAGCGTAAAGTGGGTAGCCATTTCTGATTTAGGTGAAGGCGTTGATACTTCTGATTTAGGTAAAGGCCACTTCTGAGTTAGGTGAAAGAATCCTAGATGTCATCTTATCTGAAGGAAAAAGAAAGATCAGGAAAATACAATAAATTTGTAAAACAGTTATAAACTAAAACTCTCAGGAGTGGAGGAAGTGCCTCTGATCTGGGGAACAGCGGCATCTTGCTAAACTTGAATTTGACTTCCAGGCCATCATTTGCTGCAGGCTGAGCTTGGGCAAGTTTACTAACTTCTCTGCATCTCAATTTTTAACCTGTGTAACAAACACAATATTTCCTACCTCATAGGACTGGGTTGAGGGTTGAATGAGTTAACACATATTTCTGGCATGTAGTTAGGGGTCCAAGGAATAGTATTACTTTTATGTTCTGGCAATTGAGGGAACGAGTTGGCAGAAGTAGATGAAAGAGGCACATGTATATTTCTGTTGGGTTCTTTGTTGACTCCAGCTCCTTAATGAGAGAGGCTCTGGATTTCCAAGTCCTGAAGTCCAGGGATGGGCTAACAGGCTCACGTTCTCCTCCAGCTTGGTCCAGTTAGACCACCCCTCCACTCAGAGAGCCACAAAGCCCACCAAGAGCCAGCATGAATCTTTATGCAGGGAGGGACTTTATTTCTCATCTAAGTGTCTTTGACACCTGAAATAATAGAGCAAATTTTAACATGCTCTACTTGGAGAGGCCTTATTTGCCAAGGCTCCTCTAAAAATATATTGTTGGGATTAAAAAAAAAAAAAAAAACCTCCTACTGATTCTGAAGGTGTCTGCAAGCGCTATCTTCTAAATTTATGTCAACAGGAATAGCCAGACCTTGGGATGTCTGTTCAAAGTATATGAAACATTCAGCTACAAAGATCACCTACATTTTCAGTTTACTAGCAACAGTTATATTATTGCTGTTTGGTTTTATTTTTTATTAACTGATCTTCATTGTTTATCACTTGTGGTAACTCTGCTTTCTGATAACTGTAAAAAAAAATGCCAAGTAACTCAAGAGAACAATCAAAGCAAAAACAATCAGTGTCCCTGAAGACATCTCATGAGTCCATGCAGAGTCTCTCCCGCTGGGAGGGCAAAAAGAACCTCATTCCACCAACATCGTGTGTGGAAAGCAACTCAGTTTCAGAAGAAGAAGGTTGGAAGGAAAGAAAGAAAATCACCATTGACCAAAAGCTTACCATGTGCATTTTCTGTATCTTCTCATTTAATTCTTGAAAGAATTCTGCAAGAAAGTCTTATTGCTCCCATGTTCGCAGGTGAGTAAACTGAGACCCAGAGATTAAATGACTTGCCTCAGTTTTCTCACTCACCGGGAGGCAAAGCTGAGACTTGACTATAGAATAGCCCATTCGAGAACCTCCCAGGCAGCATGAGTTTTCAACTGAAGCAACAGCTACTTAATTTTCACCTACTTCTCATCTGCCCTTCTCCACCATCTTCTCCACCCCCTTTTTCCTTCTACAAGCTTCCTCTCTGTGACTTCCAGCTGCATGGTAATTCCCCAACTTCCAGGCAGCAATATATCTATAGGGATTAATGGAGGACAGATTTGAGAATATATTCAATCCATTTGCAAATTCCACTGTAATGTACATCGAAGTGTGTGAATGTGTGTGTGTGTGTGTGTGTGTGTGCAAGGAGGGGGATAGGAAGGGAGGCACACATCTATATTTCAAATTAGCAAATCAGTCATGAGTTACAGCTCCATGCCAGGGACGTCTTTAGATAGCCAGACACACAGATAATCAAGGCATAGATTAACTCACTCTGACCATGCAGTAATTTAAAGCTCTCCGCTTATATGGCCAATTCGTGGTGGTGAAACATTCCTATGGCATATGGTAACCTTTAGTAGAAAACTTGCAGTGAGAAGTACAGGATCCCTATCAGACGTGCAAAGAACATGTGGTTGATATTAGAGTGTGTGTTCACCCCTCCAGTCCGTGGGACCCAGACAGATTTCTCTCCTTTCCCAAGACCAATTCAGGATTGGCTTCTCTGCATTTAGAAACAAAAACAAAAACAAAAACACACACACCCTCACACACACACACACACACACACACACACAACTCCACTCATGGGACTGTTGGAATTGTAACTATTTGCTAGAATTTATGATGAATTAAGCAGTATAGCATAGGGCTTTAGATTAGGAGTGAGGAAGCCCTGTTATCCCCTCTGAGTGGCTGTCAAGGATAGTGTCTCTGTATTTTCTGAAGGATCACCTGCAGTCCTGAAAAGCAGTGATTCTAATCATTAGGATCAGAAAGAGAAAAGCCCTCTGGGGCTGACTATTTGAATTCTAGGGCTCTCTCTGGCATTAGCTATTGATTTTTTAAAAGATTTTATTTATTTGCTCATGAAAGACACACACAGAGAGAGGCAGAGACATAGGCAGAGACATAAACAAAGGGAAAAACAGGCTCCCTGCAGGGAACCTGATGCAAGACTTGATCCCAGGACCCCAGGATCATGACCTGAGCCAAAGACAGACGCTCAACCACTGAGCTACCCAAGTGCCCCAGCTATTGATGTGTGACCTCCCTGAGGAGATAGAGGCCCCCAGGCAAAGCCTCCTAACTTCTCCACCCCACCATACTCCTCTCTTTTTCCCTTCCTCCATTTTTCTTATCAATACCTGACAAATGTGTTCCATCCTCTTGAAAGTTGGCCTGTGCTCTAAAAGAGAGCTCCTCATAGCACCTGGGGACCTTGTAAAAATTCAGATTCTGGTTCCAATGATTGGGGATGGAGTCTGAGATTCTGTATTTCCAGCAAGTTATCAGGCGATCCTAATGCTGCTGGCTCATGAACCACGCTTTCAGTAGAACATTAATCTATTAGGGTTGCCATAACAAAATATCACAAACTGAGTAGCCTAAATAACAGAAATTTATTTTCTCTCAGTTTCTGGAGACTAGAAACCCGAGATCCAGATGTTGGTAAGATTTGGTTTCTGGTAGGAACTTGCTCCTCAGCTTGTAGATAGCTATCTTCTCTCTATGATGTCCTCACATGGCCTTTTCTCTGTGGACCTACATCCCTGGTTGTCTCTTCCTCTTCTTACAAGGACACTAGTCCTATCAAATCAGGATCCCATCCATATGATCTCATTTAACTCTAGTTACTTCCTGAAGACTTTGTGTATATGGATCCAGTGTTAATCTCTTTCTAACATGTGAAATACTTGGTATGGGGCATAGGAGGAAACATGCATGCCTGAGGTGGATTCTAAGAGGGGATTTTGATGGTATGGAGAACCTACTTTCTCCAAATTCACATAGGGGTCACAGGTCTATCCCTATTCCTCCTTGACCTCTAGGTTTTCCATCTATAATGGTATAAGGATTCAAATTCTCTGTTTTCTACCCAGAAAAGTAAGATGGTTAATTTTATGTATCAACTCAGCTAGACTATGGTGCCTAGTTGTTTGGTGAAACACCAGTCCAGGTATCACTGTGAAGATATTCTTTAGATGTGACTAATGGTTGAGTAAGTAGACTTTGAGTAAAGCAGATTTCCCTCCATAATGTGGGTGGGCCTCATCCAATCAGTTGAAGGCCTAAAGAGAAAAGATTGAGGTCCCCAGAAAAAGAAAGAATCTTGTTTCCAGACTGCCTTCCACTCAAGACTGCAACATCAACTCCTGCTGGAATCTCTAGGTTGCCTGCTGCTCTACAGATTTCAGACTTGCCAGCCCCCACTATCACATGATGCAATTTCTTGAAATAAATCTCTCTCTCTATATATATACACACACACACCTCCTATTGGTACTGTTTCTCTGGAGAATGCTGTCTAACACAACAGTGCTTCTCAAGCTCTAATGTTTATATGAATCTCCTGGAAATTCTGTTCAATCACAGCCTCTGATTCAGTAGGGCCTGGGATGGGACCTGGAATTCTGCATTTCTAAGTACCTGGCTGATGCTGATGGGGTGGATCTGTGGATGGCACTTTGAGTAGCAAGAACATTTTCTCTGAATTTTCAGAGCATTTGGGAATGCGACCAAGTCTTCTCAGAACTTTAAAAAATTTAAGGGTAGCTCTTTCCTCAAGAACAAGAATTTGCAAGCTTTTTTTGTAAAGGGCTAAATAGTAATTATTTTATATTTAAGGGCCATATGGTCTTTGTTGCAGCTACTCTACCTTGCTGTTGTAGCATGAACACTATCACAAATAACACATAAACTAATGAATGTGGTTGTGTTCCAGTAAAACTTAATTTACAAAAACAAGATGTGAGGTGGATTTGGCCCATGGGCCAGTTTGCTAACTGCTGGTATATAGAGTCACTGGATGGTGAGTTTCCTTGGGACAAGGTTCTTACTCATCTTGGTAGCTTGCCTCATGCTGAAAAAGTCATGAATAAATGCTTAATGAACAAATAAGTGTATTGAATAAGGTCATTAAGATTTGGCTATTCATCATCTGCAAGGTACAGATTCTCTGTTACTGTTCTTTGTTCTCTTTTATTGTTTTTTTAGTTTCTATTTCAGGTAATGAAAGAATGGGTCATAATTTTTGTATAAGTGAACTTTCTGGCAGACGCTTGCTATCTCTGGTGCCCAATTTTTAGGTCAGAAATATATAAATAGAATTGATAAGAAAATTCACTAGTTCCATGTATGATATGGAAATGTATAATGGGAATATTGTAACAAAAAAAAAGAAAAAATAACAATGTAAGTATAGCTAATGTATGCACAGTGATTCTTAAATTTGTGAAATATCTTATAAAATGCATAATGTAATATATGTGGCATAGAAATTAATTGGATCACTAATGTAAGTCATTTTTATATGTTAAAAAGGATTCAGATAAAATGTTATTACATTTGTTTCATTTTAAATATAATAGATGCTCATTTCAGAAAATGGATTTAAAGTTCTGTATAATCATATATGCCAAGGAGTAGTAAAAGATTGGGAAAATTGCAGTTTGTAGGGGGATTTGAAAGCCCCATATTTGGCATTATTTGACTGTATTATGAGTTGCTGGGGCAGGTTGCTCAGCAAATGGGGATCAGCTGTTATGATTGCACTCCTTACTCCAGTGCCCTCCTACCTCCTTGCTCTAAACTCTAAGGATTTGGGAGGAGGGTGTAGAGAGGAGTCAATGCAGACTCATGGCTTTTAATGCCATTCTTTTAGATGGTGGGTTCTTAATACCATGACCAGGTACAGTGGACTGCATGCCAGCCTCAGTGCTATAGCTTCACTAACAGAACAGCAAATTTAATATTTATGCCCGGCTAAATTGAAACATTATTTCCCAAGAGCAAAGCAGGTTTGGTCTTTGTCACTGCACCCATATTTGCTTATAAACCCCACATACAATTGGTTCCCTCCCTAAATATTTCCACAAAGTGGTGATGGCTGTTGATGATGAAAAAGATTTATTAGTAAATGGATTATAAAGTACTTGACTAATCAGAATAAGGGCTAAATAACCCTTTGACAAGGCCAGGCCATGACAAGAACTGATAACCTGAGTCTCACTGGCTCTTTGTGAAGTCTAGCTTTGTCAGGCACCCACATAATGTGTCACCTGCATCCCCAGCAGTCCTCATTGATTGGATGTGTCTTCTGATGCCAAGCACCATGGGAGCTGTGCAGAACCCAGAGAGTGCATAGTTCTGGGCTCCTATCCTAAAACTGACCTCATGGCAATGGGATGACTTAACCTGTTGGACAGTTCTTACTATCTTTTCATAGGTACTAAGTAGTTTGTACATTAGAGGAAAACATAATTTTAAGTGTTTAAAAACACTACTCATCAAACAGATACTTATACACCATGTTCATAGCAGTATTGCTCATAATAGACAAACATGTAAACAACTCAAATGTCCATCAACAGATGAATGGATAAACAAGTTATGGTAGATAGGCACAATGAATTATCATTCAGCTTTAAAAAGGAATGGAATTCTGATACATGCTACAACATAAATGAATCTGGGAAAGATTTCGTTAAGTGAAAGGAGCCAGACACAAAAGGACACAGATATTGCCTGAATCCCTTACATGAAGTCCACAGATGAGTCAGATCCACAGACAGAAAGGGAAATGGTGGCTGCCTGGGGCTGGGGCAGGTGAGAATAGAGTGTTAGTTAGTGTTTCATGGGGACAGAATTCCAGTTAGGGATGATGAAAAAGTTCTGGAGGTGCATGGTGGTGATGGTTGCACAATAGTGTGAATGTACTTAATGCCACTAAATTGTACACTTACAAATGATTAAATGGTAAATTATATGTTATGTATATTTTACTACAATAAAAAAGCACATGTGGGCACACACACACACCACTACTCAAAGCATTTTCTCCCTTCCTTCCTTCCTTCCTTTCTTTTTCTTTCTTTCTTTCTTTCTTTCTTTCTTTCTTTCTTTCTTTCTTTCTTTCTTTCTTTCTTTCTTCTTTCTTTCTTTCTTTCTTCTTTCTCTTTCTTTCTTTCTTTCTTTCTTTCTTTCTTTCTTTCTTTCTTTCTTTCTTTCTTTCTAAAAGATTTTATCTATTTATTTGAGAGAGAGGGCAAGAGAGTGAGTGAGAGAGAACACAAGCAGGAGGAGAAGCAGCAGAAGAAGGAGATGCATACTCCCTGCTAAGCAGGGAGCCCAATGCAGGGCTCAATCCCAGAAGCCTGGGATCTTGACCAGAGCCGAAAGCAGACACTTCATTGACTGATCCACCCAAGCACCCTTCCAAGGCATTTTCTTTTATGATTTCTACTTAAAGTTAAGAAAACCAAAGACTTCATCATAAATTTGAGCATTACCTTTGCCTTTCAGTGACTCATGTCCCCTCCCAGGCTGCCGTTGTTTTGTTTTTAAAATTTTCTCAGCTTTACTGAGGTGTGATTGACAAATGAAATTGTAATATATTTAAAGTGTGCAACGTGGGGCACCTGGCTGGTTCGGTCAGTAGAGCATGCAACTCTTGATCTCTGGGTTGTGGGTTTGGGCCCCATGTTTGTGTCAGGGATTACTCAAAAATAAAATCTTTAAAAATAAATAAGTGAATTAATGACGAAAGAAAGTGTACAGTGTGATGATTTGTTAGTGTGAAAGGACTCCCACTATCACCTCACATAGTAACTTTTTTTTGTTGTTTTTTCTGGGTTGTTTTTGTGTGTGTGTGTGTGTGTGTGTGTGTGTGTGTGAGAACATTTGAGTTCCTTTGACACAGTGCACAGGAACTAAGTCAAGGGCAGGTTACCCTGACCTCCCCTCGCTTATGGCCAGAGAAGACAGGCTGATGTCAAGTGTTGGCAAAACAGGGAGGAATGAGAATGGGAGTCTGCAGGACTGGGATGGGGAGCCAGCCCTATGTGGTTGTTAGGAGGAAATTAAATGATAGTTAAAGAAAGATGACAGCTGGTAGACAAGACTGGGACAGGAGATGTGGGGAAGGACAGGAAGTGACCCCTTCAGATCCGAATGAGGGCCTCTGTGTAGGAGGCCCTGTGGGGCTCCTGGAAGTGTGGAAGGCCGAATGGCCGTCAGGGTGGTTTGGGATGCTTAAAATGGTGTGGTCCAGAGCAGAGCTGGGATGTACTCCATGCTTCCTATTTTCTTATCTCTTGAATTTCAATCTATTTTCTTAAAAGAACTTGACCAGCAGTTTCCTGTGTCTGACTAGGAAAATTTGTGTCTCTGTGTGTTGTTCTTCCCTCACTACTTAGAAACCTCTGGAAATTCCTTTCCTAATGGCTGGAGAGCAGCGCTGAAGCTATTGCTTTGGTTGCCAAATGACTTGGATAGAAATCTGAACTTGCTATTCTGCTGTCACTAAACATTGAGGTGCTGAGGGCTCCTGGCAGGGCGCTGTGGAAAGTGCAGGGAAGCACCTGGCACAGGGCGCCGGGGATTTGCGGCCGCTGTAGGTAGTGAGGCAGGAAAGGGGAAGAATTTGTGTAGCTGGCCTAATCTCCCAGCCCCACTCAGCTCCTGTGTCCCTGGCTGCTCAGAATTTCATGCTCAGACTTCAGCTGAACTCTGTCAAGACCAACTTCTTACAATTTTGTGCATCCCTCGGGCTCTGTCTCCTGGCAGGTGAAAATGAGTTGTATTTACAAATGTTTCCCCTGGCAGGGGGGATGACTGGGTGGCTCAGTCGGTTGAGCTTTCAACTCTTGATTTTGGCTCAGATCAGGATCTCAGGGTCATGAGACAGAGCCCTGCATGGGCTCTGCGCCCAGCAGGGAGTCTGCTGGAGAGTCTCTCCCTCTGCAGACCCCCACCCCAAATAAATAGATCTTTAAAAAAAAGTTTCCCCTGGAATTTCCATGTCAGACAGCAACAGGATTTACTTAGGCCACAAACAATCTAATAAAAGACTTTCAATGCAAAAGACACAAGTAGGAGTTTCACAGAGAAGATACATGTGGCCAACATACATACACAGAGATAACCAGTATTCTCAGTGGTCAGCAAAATGCAAAACAAGTCCACTGTGACAACATTTCACATCCTTTCAATTGGCAAAAATTAGGAAGTCTCACAAAATCGAATGTTGGAGACGATGGTAATCTCAAAAAAGGATCTCTAACACATGGGCAGTGGGAGTGTAAATTGGTACAACCACTTTGAAAATCTGCTTGGCATTGTTTCCTAACGTGGAACATTTATAAACTTTATGACCGAGCAATTCTACTCCATGATATATGTCAAAAAGCAATCCTTGCATAATATAATAACAGTAATAGTAATGCACAAGTCTGTTCAAACAGTGCTATTCACAACAGCAAAGAACTGGAAACACCAAGAGAATAGATGAATAAATATTATACAGCAGTCAAATGTATGAACCACATACAGCAATGTGAATGAAGCTTAGCTATATTAAGTGAAGTGATAAATTCCAAAAGATTACAAACAGCATAACACTCCATTTTTATAATCAAAAACTAAAATAAAAGTATATACTTTAAAACATAAATAGTCAGGATGCTTAGGTGGCTCAGTGGTTGAGCGTCTGCCTTTGGCTCAGGTCGTGATCCCTGGTGCTGGGATGGAGTCCCTGATTGGGCTCCCTTGCAGGGAGCCTGCTTCTCCCTCTGCGTATGTTTCTGCCTCTCTCTGTGTGTCTCTCATGAATAAATAAATAAAAAATTTAAAAGAAAACCTATATATAGTCAATATAGTTAGACAGGAGAGTGAGGGCATGGTGAATAGGAGTGCAGGTGGGGAAAAAGAGGGCTAGGATGGGGTCATCTGAATTGATGAGGGTTATGATCCAGTGACTTGCTTTGATTTTGGATGGTGGGTTTGAGGGTGCTAATTACCCTCTTAAAAATAACTAACCAAATAACAGCAGGTACAGGAGACAATGAAGTGTTATGAACCACAATTAGGCTTTGCTCATAATCTGACCCTATTCTCTGGAGGCCGCCTTGGTCCCTCACCCCCCAAGAAACCAAAGAAGCCTCACTTAGGGTCAGCAGAACAGCGGCTCCCTCCACAGGGTGACTTCTGTCTCCCGTGGGAATGTCTATCCCTGCCATGGCCTTGATTGTAGCTTCAGGATATCTGCAAATTCCACTCATCAAGACTCACTTCTTTTTGCTCCAGGCACCCTTGGCTTCTATTATCATGCAAATAGTGTAACTGCAGGAGCGGCAAAGTATGATTTATTAGTCTTGAATTTGTTTTTAGAACAATCTCAACTATCTTCCCCTGTCTTTCTGTATAGATTAATTTCAATCCTTTTAACAACTGCGTAGATTTATATGCATCATGATTTATTTAAGCTTATCCTTTTATTGATAAGCATTTAGATTGTTTTTAGTTGTTTTGCTTTTACAAAAAGAAGCTACAGTAAATATAAATGCTGTAGGGGATATTCTTATACCCTCTGGTAAGTATGCTGGAAGAGGGCATTTCTAGAATTGCCGAGTCAAAAGAAACACCTGTTCACATTTTGGTAGCCACTGCCAAATTTCCTCCAAAATGGTTATATCCATTTCTAGGTTCATCAAAAGTGTGTAATGGTGGGTGTGATTGGCTAGGTGCTGAAGCAACATGTTTAGTGGCTTTCTTTGTTTCCTCTGAGCCTGTCCAGTGGGAGGAATGGCTCTGAGAGAAGGGCCCACCACCCAGAGGTAAGGCTTGCCTCCTGACTGTTAACCTCTCCCCTCTGGTCAGGTTGGTATTGGGCAGAGGCTTGGTGATTCCCTTTGGCAACAGTAGGGGCAGTGTCTCCCCTTTGCCTTCTTACTCGCCCTGTGGTCTCCTTTACGCTGGGAAACTGTGAGCACTTCTCCTCACCTGCCTCAGGGGGATGCTGTTAGGACTTGTGAGAATCCCTTTGGGACGAAAGGTGCAAACACAGTAAGTCCACAATGGCACTGGGGGAGACCCCAGAAGGGAATGTCGCAATGTCAGTAAAAGCCTTATCACTCATTCAGGAACTTGATGTCTCTCCTTTTGGATACAGGCTTCTCAGGGCTTGTTTTCAAGACACCTGAAGCTCACATTCGGCTGTGTTTGCAGTAGAAGAGCAGAAAAGAAAAGAATCTTTCCCCTTGGGATCCCTGCGTGGCGCAGCGGTTTGGCGCCTGCCTTTGGCCCAGGGCGCAATCCCAGAGACCCGGGATCGAATCCCACATCGGGCTCCCAGTGCATGGAGGCTGCTTCTCCCTCTGCCTGTCTCTGCCCCCCCCCTCTCTGTGACTATCATAAATAAATAAATAAATAAACAAATAAATAAATAAATAAAAAGAATCTTTCCCCTTGATCCACCTTTTAGGGTTTCATCAAGATCCATTTGTCATGCTTTCCACAGAGTTATGCCTCCCTTAGGGTAATATTTTATTAAGATTTTGGGCCAATACCCTCAGTGCTGTCTAACCACAGTCCAGTAGCCCCCTCCTGGACCCAATCTCTTGGCACAGCCAGGTGTAAAAACAGGGGCAGCACTGACCCAATGACCCTTTATCTTAGGAGTCTCCAACCCCGGCCCGTTGATTCTTGCCTCTAGGTTTATCCTTTAAAAATACAGTCAGTAGAAAATACAGTAATTTGTTTCCCTGCTGGTAAATAAAAATATAATAATACCCAAAGTCAGGAAGTAGTTATGTAAGCCACTTTGCACCACATGACCCTTAGCAACAGTGACATACAGGCCACTGAGCCGTGCTGTGGCTTCTCAGGGCCTGCTGGGACCATTGGCCTATTGTTCCTGAAGTACTCCATTTCTGCTCTGGATCACCATGAGCCACAGGCAGGCTTTTTAGACATAGTTACAAACCAGAGCCAGGTTTTGAGGACGATTTTCCTAAGTCTAGGTGAGGTGCTTGTTGAAGATTTAAATTATGTCCGTAGATGATGTAGCATTGAAGTTTCTCTAGCTGTGAAACAGTATCCAGAATTGATCTGGTCTTAGGTATGACGAAGGTTTTAATTAAGGAGATGTTATGCATGAGGACTTTGAGAGACATGGAAAAGCCATGTATACTCTTTGGTGTATTAAGTATTGATTTGATATATTAAGTATCATCTTTATAAGCATGAAAGCCAAACATGAGGGACACCTGGGTGGCTCAGTGGTTAAGCATCTGTCTGCCTTTGGTTCAAGGCATGATTGATCCTGGCGTTCTGAGATGGAGTCTCGCATCGGGCTCCTCACAGGGAGCCAACTTCTCCCTCTGGTCTCTGCCTCTCTCTCTCTGTGTCACTCATGAATAAATAAATAAATAAATAAATAAATAAATAAATAAATAAATAAAATCTTTTAAAAATCCTTATTAAAAGAAAAAAAAAGCTGAACATGATGCTCGAATGCTCCCATAGAGTAGCAACCATTTAGAATAACATTAAGAATTTAAGCTTGATAATGTGATTAATTTTTACACTTTCAAGTATACAGCTATAACATCATGCTATCATAATTTAAAGGTCATAGTTTACAAGATACAAGTTTTAAGGATATAGTAGAACACTAAATGCTTACAATGCCCCATACTAGAAAGGTTTAATATGTTTTCTTTTATTTAATCCATAAAATAGTACTATGAGATGAATAATAAAATTTACTCATATTACATGTCATGTACCTAGTAAGGGTCAATAAATAGAAGTACAGTAATAATAGTGATAATAAATTAGATTTATTTAGTGTTTATTATATTTAGGGAGCTAAACTAAGCACCTTTAGGCGTACTATTCATTATTTTTCCTAATCCTGTGAGGTAGATATTATCTTATGTTTTCCTTGAGAAAACTAACAGAGAGAAGTTAAACAATGCACCTAGGGCCACTGCACTGTTAAAAAGTAGGGGCTAGGATTTTAACATATTGATACACAGGGTAAAGCAGAAGCCTGCTTCTTCTTTTTAAGTGAAAAAAAAATTTTGTTTCAATTTCCATTGTATTCATAAATACATTTGGGAAGAATGCTATGCAACTGAACATTTTCTGTTCGAAGGAACAACTCTATATTTGAGAGTCACTTATTATAAACTAAATCTTATTTTCCCATAGGAGCAACGCTGCAGTGAAGGGCCTTATTCTTGGCAGAGAATTTCACACCAAATAAATCAAACCAATGACCAAAATATGGTGGAAGAGCAAGACCAAACAATAAAGTTATGCTCCAAAGTCAAAGGATTTTTGCACTCAGAGGGGTCTCAGAGACTATATAAATAGCTTCAAAAGGGTTTTAGGGGTGACTGGACGGCTCAGGTAGTTAAGCATCCGACTCTTGATTTTGGCTTGGGTCATGATCTCAGGGTTGTGAGATGAAACCTGCCTCAGGCTCTGCTCAGAGTGAGAAGTCTGCTTGGATTCTCTCTGTCTCCCTCCCCCTCTGCCTCTCCCCCTGCAGTCTCTCTCTCAAAATAAATAAATAAAACCTTTTTTTAAAAAAAAGTGTTTTTAAAGCAAAAGAACCCTTTCTTAAGCAAAATTTCATTAGTTCCATATACAAAATAGCTAAAAGAGGAGCCACACCATTTGTACAAGACAGAAGATTTTGTACACACACAAAAAAATCAATATATAAATACACTTGTTATGTGTATAATGCATACATATATATGTTGTATGACATATATACACATATAGTACAAATATATATAATTGTTACACCTTGAGCACTGCCCAGGGAAACCAAGAAAACCATGGCAAATGGGTTGGGGTTGAGGGACCCTTGTGTGCCACTTTGTTCCTTTATATTGTTTGAAGTTTTAAACTACACAAACACACAAATACAGCAAACGAAATTGCTTTGCTCTGTCAGTTCTTCCTCCCTCCCCTCTCCTCCCCTTCCAGGTCTACGTGCTCCCCACTGAGAACTGCCCACAGGAGCTGAACCTTTGAAAACCTCTTTCCTGCTGCCTACCAGCGAGGGGCATGGTAGTGAACCTCCCCAGGCCTTCATTCTCTCATCTGAAAAGTGAAGACACAAAACTCATATGGTTGTTGGGAAGATTAAAGACAGTCTGTACAACAACAGAAATAGAGCAGGAGCCACAAATATGAGCCATGTTTGTGGGTTTTTTTTAGTAGCCACTTGAAAAAACAAAAACAGGGGAAATTAACTTTAATAATGTATCTTATTTAACCTGTTATATCTAATATATTATTTCAACATGTGATCAATATAAAATTATTACTGAGATATGCTACATTCTTTTCTTTGTACTTTATTATTGAAATTGTCTGTTATTGAACATAAAGACTCCTAACTCTGGGAAACGAACTAGGGGTGGTGGAAGGGGAAGAGGGCGGGGGGTGGGGGTGAATGGGTGACGGGCACTGAGGGGGGCACTTGATGGGATGAGCACTGGGTGTTATTCTGTATGTTGGTAAATTGAACACCAATAAAAAATAAATTAATTATATATATAAAAAAGAAATTGTTATTTTATACAGATGTGTATATCTCAATTCAGACCGACCTCATTTCTAGTGTTCAATACCACCTGTGGCCAATGGCTGCCGTGCAGATCTATAACAAGCGGGGCATACTGCCTGGACTTTAGTACAGGCTTAGTAAATGCTAGCAATCATTAATTTTGTACCTTTTTTGTGCTGTTTTGTGTACCTCCCCCTTCTCTGTTGAACTTTTGCTCATACCTCAAGACCCAGCCAGTTGGCCACACCTGCTGGAAGTCCTTAATGCATCCTGTCCTGATACCCTCTTTATTCTCTGCTTCCTCAATACCTATCTCCATTGTAGATATTATATTTGTCTGTCTTAAGAGCTATAAGCCTCTTTTTTTGCTCTTTATAACCCTGGGACACATGGAAGGGACTGAATAAGTGCCATTTGAATGAAGAGTTGCATGCATATTCCTTCATATTGGTGGCAGGGTGGTTATGGACTGCTTGTTTATTTCTCTTTGTTATTTAATTTTGAAATACTGGCTGGCAGAGCCAACTCCTTTGCCTTCTCAAACTGCCTCTCAAGGTCATTTCCCTAAGCTGGGCCTTGTTGCAGAAAAGTCATGATAAGAAAAGCAAATGTCTTAATTAAACAGTGGGCCCAGAGAGAAATCATGAAATGTAAGCAGGATCACCCAAATACACACAAGTCTTTCATGCACCCTGTTATTTACATATTATACATCTTTGAGAAATAGAGAGACATTCCTTTCAGACACTTGGCCTATGGGTAAGAAGCTTATGAAATGGTTCAGAAGATGAGTATGCCAAGGATAGCAGGGAGAGAATTTCCTGTGAGTGTTCTCTCTGGGAGTGGGCTTTCTGTGTGGGGTTAGGGGGGCCCTGGCACAGAAGGGGCCCCTTCGTCCGGCAGTTGGGGTGATGATGATTTAGAAAGCCAAGTTTCTGTGTCTTTGCTCACGTTCTCTTTATCAGGGCTCTAGCACCCTATTGGCACACTGCTCCTTTTCCCAGGTCCCTGACCCTTCCAACTCCCAGAGTGGGTGGGGGCAGGGGGTGAGAAGGGATACTGAGGCATTTTTACTCAGGGCTCATTTTCACCTTTTGTCAAAGCTGTGTGTCAAGTTTGGCGGACGTCTGCCTAGCGCATCCATGTCTCCTGTAACTTTAAGGAACTGTGGCTTTTCTGCGTTTGATGTGTCTTAACTTTAACACAAAGCACACCAGGGCTGGTTAATGATCATGAACTGTCATGGCAGCCACTCTGCAAAGGTGACAGTGATGGATGGGCCTGCAGCATGGAGGGAGGCGGCTGGGTGCAGAGGCAGAAGGTTTATTTAAGCCAAGGCTGATAATAGAGGGGCCTTCTCAGTCACTGACCAGCAGGACTTAATGGGATAAAAGGGGAGGCGAGCCCTCCTTCTGCACTGCCCTCGGAAGGAACAGTTCTCCCTCTCCTCATCTGGTTTTCCAAATAAAAGCATTCCTTGAAGATCCAGATCTAAATGAAATTTTCTGCTGGGAGGGGGAAAAAAGCCCATTTCTGTAATCAACTTTGTTGTCTTTCTTGGTTTGTTCTCACATGTTTGCCTTGAGTAAGTCCTTAGAAAACAATATCCCAAAAGAAACTGTAGGGATGGGCTTGAGTAAGAATGAGTTCAATCCTCTGAAAAGGTTTAATCCCGTTGGGATTACCACTGAAATATGACCAGGAGTACAGATTCTGCATGTCAGTTAGGGTTCTGTGAATGATCATATCTGGGAAAATAATATTTATTAAAAAGTGATTTAGTAAAATTTTTCCACCTATCTTTGAGTTTGGGTTTATTGATCACTCCATCCAGTCCTCAAACTAGAGACAGCATCTGTATCTTTTCTTTAGGTAAATATCTCGATATCACTATCTCGTGTAAACTTTGCCTGTAGTCCTGTCAGACAAGTCACAGTGTGAGCCACCGTGGTTAGAATCCCAAACTTCTCCCTAGCCCCAGTTGTGGCTGTGCTCCTTATTGTTTCAGTGAAATAAGCTCTAGCAGAATGGCCTAACCACATACCCCTCCTTTAGAGATGCCAAATTCGGATTACCCTGGAACCTTTAATCTCCGAGAAGGAGATGTGCTGTCAGGATCCACTGATAATTCTCTAGTGTAAGAACTAATGCCTGATGAAGGAGTTTAGCGGGCTCTTCAATTACTAAGTTCAGCAGCTTATGGCTCCTACTCATTGCTGGGCAGCATAAACATCTGATTTTGGTAAATAAACTCAGGCTATCATGCAACTGTCCCACACACTCTTAAACTGTGAATGACAACTCGCCTGGGAGGACTTGGAGTCTAGAGCTGAAGCTTTTGGGTGCAGAGGCTCCAAGGTTCCAAGATAAACAAATCTGTCGGTGAGAGTGACCAGAGTGTTAGGTCAGTCCAAGGGTCACTTATAGGTCATCCCACTGGGAGCTTGGTCTCTGCTTTGTGTTTATCCTGGGAGGGGAAGAGCAGGAGGGGCTGGGGGCAGAGGGGTGGGTCTCCACTGGGAAAACATCCCTGGCCTGCTCATCAGAGCCTCTGGAAGTGAATCAGCACCCATCTCACTCTGAGTAATCCAGTAAAGGGTAGAGACACAGGCTTCTGTGTTTTATTGGAGTTAATGAACAGTCCTTTTGGAAATACAGATCACAGGATGTGCAGAGCTAGCTCACCTGCGCTGCAGAATCAATCAAGGAATTTTCAGAGCCCACTGTGAGTTAATAGATCACTGTTACAAAAATTGTGGTCATCAAAATTGGGGACCCAATTGAAGGAATGGAAAACTCTTCCTGTCCCTATCCCTCTTCTGGATCTTACCAGGTTTCCTGGAAAATATTTCCACAATTTTACCATCTTTACCAACTGGGGACTATTTTGGAGAAGATCCTAAACTTTGTTTTTTCTTGCGCTTGGCTCTTTAAGATTGATAGGTGAAAGTAGGGGGTATGGATTAGGGCCCTCCTTAATTGATATTTGGCAAAGTAAAGACCCTTACCTTCCCATGGATTGCTCTGTTTAGCCACTAATTCTTTCTCATTTGGAGGACAGTCTCACTAGTTCAGGAAAATATAACATTAAACAATTAGTTTAGAACCAATGGCATTTTTTTGTTTCAAGACAGCAGATGAAAAAGACTTTCAAATCCCAGATTCAGTTGCTGCTTTGAAAAATAGCCTTATCTAATAAGAAGTCTAAAGTTTTGCCTACTCCATAGGCAAAAAAATGAACCTCAACCCAAGTCTCACACATTACACAAAAATTAAGTCAAAATTGATCATAGACTACACAAAATACAAATTTTAGGCAACATAGAAGAAAATCTTCAAGATCTAGGGCTAGATAAAGACTTCTTAGAGTTAATACCAAAAACACGATCTATTAAAAAAATGATAGAGTGTACTTCATTAAAATTGAAAACTTACTCTGTGACAGACCATGTGAAGAGATTAAAGAAATAAACTAGGGGCTGGGATAAGATATTTGCAAGGTACATATCTGACCAAGGACTAGTATCTAATATATATAAAGAATGCTCAAAACTCAACAGTAAGAACATCAAACAATCCAGTTAGAAAATGGACATTTCAGTGAAATTGAAATTACATTCAATTACATTCCTGGGCATTTATCTCAGAGAAATGAAAACTGGTATCTACACAAAAACCTTTTTGTGGATGATTATAATGGCTTTATTTCTAATAGCACCAAACTGGAAACAACTCAACTCAGATGTCCTTCAACATGTGAATGATTAAACAAACTGTGGCACATCCATACCAAGGAATATAATTTAGCAATAAAAAGAAATAGATGATTGATACATGTAACAGCTTGGAGATATCTCAAGGGCATTATTTGAATGGGAAAAGAGAGTCAAAAAGCCAACAGGTTGTATACTGTAGAATTCCATTTATATAACATTCCTGAAATGACAAAATTATTGAAATGAAGAACAGATGAATAATTACCAGGCATTTAGGAGGTGGTGAGATGGAAGACAAATACATGTGGCTCTACAGGAGCGACAGGAGTGATCCTGGTGATAGACCTGTTCTGTTTCTTCACTGTAGTAATGTCGATATTCAGGTCATGAGATTGTGCCATGGTTTTGCAAGATATTACCAGTCAGGGAAATTGGGTAGATCCATAGGATCTCTCTGCAACGTCTTACAACTGGATGTGAATGTACAATGTAAAAGTTCAATTAAGAGTATTTTTCTTGGCAGCCTGGGTGGCTCAGCGGTTTAGCGCCACCTTCAGCCCAGGGCATGATCCTGGAGACCTGGGATTGAGTCCCACATCAGGCTCTCTGCATGGAGCCTGCTTCTCCCTCTGCCTGTGTCTCTACCTCTCTCTCTGTTTCTCATGAATAAATAAATAAAATCTTTTAAAAAAAAGTATTTTTCAGTGTTATCGGGATTTGGAATTGAATATATTTAAATTATGAGCTTGCCTGGTGTGTATATTTTAAGTAGTGAATCAAATTAATCTTTAAAACATCTATTTTAATTATGCGTAGTGTTCTGGAATGAACTGTAGTATAAAGTGTCCTATTTGTTCCATCATAAAGCCTCTCAACCACTCCTCAATTATTGATTTTCTTTTCATGCACACAGTATGTATCGTGTGCGGACCTGAACAAGGCTAGGAGCCACTCACTGTCCTATTTTGAGGAAATGCCATTAAGTCACGATCTCTGCACCTAGATTCATGGCTCTCAGATTTTTAGAAGAGAAATGTGGAAGTTTGATATAGATTCTTTTGTGGGGATCCCTGGGTGGCGCAGTGGTTTGGCGCCTGCCTTTGGCCCGGGGCGCGATCCTGGAGACCCGGGATCGAATCCCACGTCGGGCTCCCGGTGAATGGAGCCTGCTTCTCCCTCTGCTTGTGTCTCTGCCTCTGTCTCTCTCTCTGTGTGACTATCATAAATAAATTTAAAAAAAAGATTCTTTTGTGAAAGACACTTTCAGAGTGTAGGTTTCTGGTCTTTTGAAAAACCTACTTCAGAATTTGCAAAGAAAATACAAAAGGTCAGACAGGCTTTTGTACATGAAGTATAACAGCTTCATTTCCAGGCGACTCTCTGGTTCCTCCCAAGGTGTTGCTTTTCAGATCAATGGGCTTTTCAAATGATATGGGAAGTGAAGAAGCCCTTCTTTTTTTCCTTTAGAGTTTTGTAGATCACATATATTATGTCACTAAAAAAAATGAGTGACCATGTAAAGGGTAGATAGATGGAGATTTTGTTTCCTCTCAAGCCTCCTATCAAAAATGAGTCTGCCAACACCAACATTCAATTGTTGGAATTCTTAATCTGAGGCTTCTGGATAAATCTGGGCATCCTCTGAAATTGTGTGCTATATTTGGTACATGTTCCTTTTCCTGGAGGGAGTCGAGAGTTTCTAGGTCTGTGAGTCAGAAAATATAAGAAGTTTTATTTTAATGGATAAAGGGCCAAGGAGAAGTAGTAAGACTTAGAAATATGTGGGGAAGAGCCTGTTCACAGCCAGATCACTGAGCTGGCTCCCATCTCCATCGATGGCAGCTACTCAAGGATTGAGTCCGGTAGTACCTTCCTTGAAAAGCTTTCTCTGTTCAGCTTGCTTCTTCTCAGCCAGAAGTCATCTCTTCTCTGAACTTTGAGCATCTTTGTTTGCTCCTCTCTTGAGATGCATGGCACTTTCTATGATATGTGAATCTAGTCTTCTCCTTTGTTCCTGACTTCTGTACTATTGTGGATTTGGTCTAAGTAGATAATCTATAAATATTTGTGGAGTCAGTAAACGAATTGTAGACAGTATCCATTTGGTAGACAATGCCACTTGGTCCCTACAGGTTTGGCAGGGAGAGGCTGGGAGATCATATAGTTTCTTTATCTTTTCAGCAGGCCAACAGGAGCTGTGTGGTGTAGGGCATTGACTGGGATTTCACATGCTGTGGGCTGCCCAATGGGGAAAGTCTAGTCAGTCCTTCTTCAGGGACCTCTGTACCTCCGTGGTCCAGCCTAGCTGGAGAATTGAAAATTGTACCTTTCCTGTCCCAGTTGTCTTATTTGGGAAATACTTAAAAAAAGAAAAAAAAATCGCCCCCAATGCCCAGGTTTCCCATTCTCTGTAGATAAGTCTATTCTTTGCAGGGAGAGTGGGAGTGGAGAGAGAGACTCAGGTATTCCCTGTTCCAGTGGAATTTGCCCCAACCTCCCACAGCATTGCCTCCAGGCTCTGTCTCGCATTCTTGGCTTTTGGAGAGGGGAGGCAACCCCCTCTTATCTGGGATTGCCTGCTTAAACAAACGCAGCGTGGAGGTATTGTCCTTCGGAAACTTGGCCTGGGACACTTTACCAAGTGTCTGCAAACATTTAGACGCGCAAAAGTGCCCACCGTTAACGCAGAGTCATTGTCTCTGCTGAGGCTACGCTCGCCTGAAAGAGGTTTGGGGTGGGGGGTGGGAGGTGGTGAGAGTGGACCCGAGGGAATCCCTGGGCTGGGGCTCTGGGCCAGGGGATTGTGCTGCTGTTTGTTTAAACAACCTGAGTGTAATTGGTTTGTTTGAGATGCTTTGGGAAAGTGGGGGAAGGGAGGCAGCTCACTGGGGGAGAGAGTCACCAACAGGGACTTTGACGGGTGGCTGGCTGGGTGGTTGTCAACCTCCTGATTGCAAAGCCAGGGGGAAGGGTGGCCCTTCCGGCTTGACCGTGGGCACATCGGGACCCAGGGCGCCAGGCCAGACCACACCGTCCACAGATTATCAATGCTGGCACTCAGAGGATAGGATACAAGGAATATGTAACTTAAAACCAACGGTCTCTAATTTGACCGTAACAATCCAAAGACAGCACAAACACATAGACATTTGTTTGTTTTCACATCTTGTTTTTATCAATCCCGCAAAAATAGTTGTCCTGACCGACCCGGTTTCAGCAAGGAAAGATAAGAACGCTGGTGAGGAATTCCTTAGGAGTGCTTACATCATTTCTGGGGGGATGCAGAGGGGCAATTAGGGAGTATTCAACAGGCCCATGGAAAAAAAAATAAGACTTTTTTTATTGTAGAGACCATACCCTTTCCGTTGACCTGGGAAAAAGGACAGAGAATGGTAAAAAAATGAGAAGAATTTGGGAATAATAGAAGGAATCTCTGCAATGCTGGGCCTGGCTGCACCACCCTGAGTGATCAGGCCTCTCACGTGAACCAGATTCTTGCGGGTGCTGGGGGAGACTCCAAAACCAGGTGTGACCACTTCTTAGGGATGCTTACCGCAGGAAGGGTTGGGAAAGGTATGGGGCTCTTGTGGCACTGCAGGCCCTGACATATGCTATTTTATCACCACTACAACCCTGTTACATCAAATTTACAGAAAAATGGACTGTGGCCCAGAGGGGTGAGGTTAACCTGCCCAGACCACGAAGACCGAAATGGTCAGATCAGAATTTGAATGAAGTTGACACGTCCTTCTGTTTTTGAAACGCTTCCTCTTTCCACCATATCATACTTGAACACCACCATCCCTCCACCCAAAATAATGAAAATATAGAATTCATCACTCACTGTGCAAGTTAAAAAACAAGGCTCTTCTGATATGCTAATGAACATCACACATACAGGCCTTCAGCTAAATAAACAAGCATTAAGGAAAGGATAGAAATGTTAATATCTGTAAAACCTCCTGATCTGATTATTTGTGGACCAAAGGCTTGTCATCTTTATTTATTTATTTTTTAAGATGGCTATTGGTTTTGGAGCTTGCCCCTTGTACTTCCTCAAAATAAGGTTATAACTAAGTATTTCGTAAGAGACTTAGTGGAGCAGCCTCTTAGAGAGTGCAATGCCCTCTCACATGGTCGTGACATCTCCGTAGCATGAAAATAACTTTGCCAAGTTAAAAAAAAATCTGTAAGAGTATTTGGTGAGTATTTTAAAACCCTGCTTTCAGAGAAAAGGGCTTTATGTATTTCCTGAGCAGCTTGGTTTTGTGCAGACTTTCGGGTCGGCTACTTTTGTTGCTCTAGGAGGTGGGTACCAACCATTTCACGGACACAGCGAACCACAGAGCAAACAGTGCTGTCACACTCAGCACAGAACAGTCCCTGTTCTTAGTCTATTTGGCGACTCCATTCTCCTAGGCTTGGAGGGCTTCTTAAACTATGAGCCAAAGAACTTCTTCAAAGTCAAACCATGACCACGCCGGTAGCTTCTTCTAGCACTTCAGGTCTTTGACACCGGAAGGCTGCCTGGCTTCAAACACTTTAAAATGAAAGGTCTCAGCTAAGTAAAGGGAATATTTGCAATATGGATAAAAGTAAACAAGGTGAGGCTGGCGGGAGAGGGCTGGAGGGTCAGACAGTGTCTTTTTATCAATCTGTGCATTTTGCAGAGGGCGTGGAGGGTGAGTCTTGGGGACATGAGAGGGGCTAAGACAGTGAGGGACACTCCTGGCTTTGAGCCACACCGCGAGGTGTGCACTCCCCATTGCCAAATGGGGGCCTCTGAGCTGGTGATCAGTTTTTTTCTTTCCCCTACCCTCTATGAAAAACATCATGCCGATAAATCTCAGAATAACAATTTTATTTTGCATCCTTCTGTTCTCAGCGAGGTATACATGGGTCCTTTAAAGATCAGGATTTTTTTTTTCTTATATTAGATGGAGTTTCCTTCCGTACTCTTTTAAAAATTGCTACCTCCTCTCCCAGCCCCCATCCCAACTCCCCAAATTCTTAACTCCAAACACTTGAAAGGTTTAAACTTTGTTGGTTTTAATGATGGCAATTTACAATTGACAAATATATTGGTAATGGGCGTTCTTTCCTGTAGGTTTGTTTAGAAGTGAAAACAATGTGGCCAGTCATAAAAGTTTCTATTTATTTAGGCTGGATAGTTCACTTGTTCAGAGAAGGGACGCTTGTCAGCGGAGAATTAGATTTGGTGCGACATGTTTCATGGCTAAAGCCTGAATAGAGACTAATGTCTACAGCTCAGGAAAAATAATCACCATTTTAATGGATTCAAATTCTTTTGCATAGAATAATCACAGGTTAGTTTAAATGAGACACTGCCTGTTTCACAGTTATCAGAAAATATGCTGATATGTAAAGATATACTGAATCAAAATGACTCAGATACCTGACTGGTGCAACTGGGCAGATGATGATACCAGTTCCCATGGAAAGGCCCAGGGACAAGTTTGTCATATGTTTATTCCCTGTTTTGATCGTTTCCAAAATGTCATTCTGTCATTTATGATGAAGACAGGAAACAGAACAGTTTGGGCTGTGTTTAGAAGTGCATGTCTGGATTCAAAGTTCATGGGTTGAAATCCCACTCTCACTACTTGCTACTCCTGTGAGCTAGGGTAAGTAGGATTATCTTTCTGTGTTTCGCTATCTTAATCTATAAACTAGGTATAATTGAAGAATTCAGTGAGATTATATACCTAATCTCATGCACTGAGCACACAGTAGATGCTCAATACATGAAAGCCATTTTTAATAGGTGGTGGTCGTGTACCAATATTCCTATTAGCAGTAATATTTCTCCTTGGGAATAGCCTGGGAACAGTTGGAAGAGGTAATTCTAGGTGTGTATCTTGAAGGGCAAACACAGCAGGAAGGGACATGTCTGTACAAGTTCCTAGATGTTGCCTGTGGCTATGAAAAAAAAGGGAAGCAAAGAAAGCTTTGATTGTGGCTTCTTAGAAAAAATGGTGGGCAGGGCAGGAGGGAAAGTGGGGATAGAATCCTGGAACTGAGAACAAATTCTCTGGGCCTTAATGTCTTTATTTGTAAAATGGGGATTAAAAATACCTAAATGACAGGGTTGTTGTGATGATAAGTAGGGTCATTATGCAAACGTATCCCACTTGGATGGAGATGCAGGAAATGTTTGTTTTCTAAACAGAATCTGACTTCTAACTGAATAATGAATCTTTGAAGGCCTGAGCCTGAAACCTGCAGCAGTCTTTGAAATCCACCCTGAAGGAGCAAGGACTGGGCCCCAGAAGGTCACTCTCAGCCAGGCAACAGACCTTTCACCCAAGTGGCCTTTGGTCCTTGTACTCAGGAGCAGGAGCAGAAGCCCTGAGCTCACGTCCTTTTAGGCCTGGCCATGTTTTAGGCTTATTGTTCTGGGAGGCCTTGTGCTGTTTGTTCATCGAATCTGTCAGCAAAAAAGACAAACTGAATATCCTTCCCTTGGACCCCTGGCTCATGTCCCACAAAGAGAAGTGTCCTGCCCCATAGGAGCTGGTCCCTCTGTCTGTACTTCTTCCTCCATGTCCCTACTGGAATGCCCTGGGCAGGGAGTGATGGCTGGGTGCCTGCGGAGAGGTGCTGACATCTCTGCCTCTTTGGGTCTGTTCTCACTTGGTTCCTTTCTCCCTAATTCCAGGCTGGGCACCAGGGAGGCCCTGGGACAAGTTTGTCACTGGAGAGCTTGCCACCCCCTACAAAAGTTCTAGATTATTGTATCTCCTCTCTCCGCCTTACCCCTTGGGGATATACTGGATGTGGGATAGCTGCCTGAGTGTCCCTTCCACCAACCTTGGGACCAGGATGTGAATCACCAAGTTGAAAATGGCTAGTACTTCCAAGCCTGGCAGGTGCCCAGCTGCCCATCACCCCACCCCTCTGTGCCATTAGCTTCCCCTTCATCTAGTTTTTATTTATTATTATTATTTTAAATTGGGGCTTACAGAAAGAATACTACAAAAGACAATTATTATGTCCAAGTTACAGAAAGTCCCAAGGCTCAAACAGCTGTGATTCTTCCCCCCCCCCTTTTTTTTACCTGTTAAATGGTGAATCTAGGGGTTCAACGCCACTTTTCCTGACTGGAGATGCTCTGTTTACTACTAATTTCTCTGCCTGCTGCCTCTCCTAAGTCGTGTGTGTGCCTACTGTGTGACTACCACTCTCTGGCCTGGCTTGCAAAGGCCCCAAGGTCTTCAGCCTGCCATCTGGCAGGGACCCCCCACCCCCATTTCTCTACTCTGTCTCCTGGGCAGGGATCCCTCCCACCCTACACACATATTCCAACTAGATTACAGTGCCCCAAAGCCTTTTGGCTGCCATAGGCTTTTGGGTGTCCACTTTGGACCAGCTTATGGCTGCTGCACTGGGGTTTTTCCCTTTGGTGAAGCAAAGGCTCCATCCTTTCTTGCTGACTTCACAACATCCTGCTCCACTTTGTGAGATGGCGGTGACTCACCATGAATAATCCCTATTATTCACACTCTTATTCTCATAATTCAAATTAATTATGAAATGCCCGTCTTTGCGAGGTTCTCTATGGGGTTGCGTTGCTAGAGGAAAATAAGGTGTTAGAGCCAATAAGTTTAATCAGTAACATAAGCAAAGTGTAGGTTCTCCAGGAAAAACTTCTGGAAAGGCCTCCATGGGGCCTGCTTCTAATGAAAGGAGTAGGCTTCCTGTGTAATAGGTCGCTATACATTCCTACTCACACCTATGGATTTAGTATTTATTAAGCACTGGTAATGTGCAGGACTGAAAGTTTCTCTTGTCACCGATGAGCATTCCATGCTATTGAAATGAGATGGGGGAAAAAAATGAAATGAGATGGACAATTACATATCTTCAATTTCATTATACACACATACACACACATACCTCTATGTATGTATACACATTTCTTTTTATTTTTTTCTTTTTTTGTTGTTTATGGAGTCAGAGAGATCTGACAAATTTCAGATCCCTCTCTCATTACTCACTGGCTCTAGGACCTTGGGTCTGTCTCTTAACCTCTCTTAGCCCATTTCTCATCTGTAAAATGTGAGCACCATGCTTTCGTTGAAGGATTGTTGAGAGGCATAATCAAGATAAGGTGTGTGGTCAGGGACCAGCAGGGACCTGCAACATCCCCGGGAGCTTGTAGAAATGCAGAATCTCAGGCCCCAACCTGGAGCCCTGAATCAGATCTGCATTTAACAAGATTTCCAGATAATTCCTGTGCATGTTAAAATTCAGGAATCTCTGTTCTCAAAGAAGGAATAATCAAGTGTATGGATCTATTTGGGGAGGATAAGAGCAGCAATTGATGCATTCTTGATTTGTAGACTTTTTTGAAGTGACTGTCTCAGAGTAGTGTTGCTGGTTGGAATTGGCTCTTGATAACATTCAGAGTAATAGCCTTTAGGATCTGGTGGCAGGTGGAATAGGGCAGTCCTGGGAATGGTACGGGGAGGGGGAGGAGCGGTCGAGGACTGTGGGCAGGAGGCAGAAGTTGACAAGGTGGAAAGGATAGAGAAACAGTGAGGAACCTGAGGTGGAGAAGCATTTTTTTCAAGGCTGTGGGAGCAAAAAGAGGAGAGACACAAGCGACAATGAGTGTCTTTCCACAGAATTTGCTAGAGCAAAAACTTTTATGAAAGTCACAACAGCTTTGATCCAAGTCACATTAGGCTAGATCCAATATAATATATTCACTTATACAGCAGGTGGTAATAAAGCAATATTGTGATCACTTTAGAAAATCGATGTTGGAGCTGGAAAGGATCATTTGGGGGATCATTGTTCTGATCATTTTTGTCCCTGAGGCCCAGCTAGCTAGATTCAGGATTTCTCATGGGTGCCACTTACAGTGTGACCAGGTTAAATGATCTCTTCTCACTATGCCTTTTCTTTATGGCTGTGAATTGGAAAAATAAAAGTACCTGAGTTCATAAGTTGTTATGAGGATTCAATGAATCCACACATGGAAATTGCCTAGCACAGGTTTCTTCTTAATTCAGTAATAATACATACTTTCATCACAGCTGATGACCTGCAAGAGGCAGAAAGGGGAAGGTCATTATTAATACTACTATTAATAAATAGGAAGACTGTAAGTTTGAGATTTAAGAAGTTGAATAAATTTCTTGTTGATATCAGTCTGGATAATGGTGATGATAACAACAATAAAGTCAACAATAATCACCACCACCATAATGACAATGTGATAAATATCAGCCATAGCTAACATTAATTGAGTGCTTGTCATGTGTCAAGCATCAAGGCATTATCTCATTTGATTTTTCAAATATATACGATGGGCATAGGACTACCGCCAGTTTGTAGATAAAGAAACTAAGGTGTAGGGAGATTAGTAATTGGCCCAAGGCCCAGAGCTTGTAAATGGAGCTGGAATTTGAACACAGACCCACTGGCTGCATAAATTCTTCCCTTAGCCACTGCTTTAGCTGCCATGTTAAAATGGCAGCACACAAAGAAATGTTCTTTACATTTGGTGACAACATACGTGCTACTTGTTTCCTGGTCTGATTCTCTGATATACTGGTTTCCCTGGATCCCCAAATGTAGAGCGTTCCTATGAAAACTTTTGTAAGCTAAAATGGCATAAAGTGAAGAAACAATTGCCACTCATTTATATGGAAAAAATTGGAGGTGCTCTCAGAACCAAAAAATAACCTCTCTAAAGCTTTTCTGATACCTTAGGACACATCTTGCTAATGGATGCACGCAATAAATGGAGATAAGGCACAGATGTTCCCAGACACAGTTCAAAGCTATGACGGCTGGATCCTGAGAGGCTGAGTGTAGTTTGGGGGAAGCCTGGTGGGGCTGCTCTTGCTGCGAGCTCATGACTCGGGGTGTTCACCACCTTTATAACGGCTTCCTGCAAAATAAACCCTGAATCCTATTTTGGCTTTGCCTTTTGTAAAAGTGAAAACCTTCTGGACTTCTTTTGGTCCGTAATAACAAGTACTAATGCAGATCTTTCATGAGAGCAAAGTGACAAAACATGAACTTTCCAACAGCAGGAGAGACTTAAATTTTAAGGAAAATGCATTGCTGCAGGATAAGGAAAAGAGTAGTCTGAAGGCAGAGGAAGGAAACAGGAGAGGAACACCTGTGTGCTCGGCTGGTTGCAGTCACAAGCATGGACCTTTGTGCCTATGAGGTACCTATTCACAGGTGGTACATGAAAACTCAGAGAGTTTGAGTCACCTGTCCAGTTTAACTACTTGTAAGTGAAGGAGCTGGGATTTCAGCCTGAGACCAAAGCCCAGGTTAACTCAGAAAAGGCCTGGATTTGGGATTTGTATTTGTGTTTCAAAGAAATCACACTCCTCTTGATCTCCCAATGTTGCTAAAACCTGGTTCCATTTCCAAATCCCTCTACCATGTCTTCAGTTTGAAAAAAACGTCCCCTAAGATTGTCTGAAATCTGTTTCCAGAAAGACACTAAAGCTCCTTTCTAGAAGTATTTTATTTTTGTCTTAGGATTCACCCCCTTTCAATAAGAATTTCAAGTAAGTGACAAATACTGAACTGTAATAGAATGGGAAGCTGAGGTAGGAAAAATAATTTTAGGCTAGGAATAAGGTTTGTTGCTAAAATGTATCCCAAGAGGCCCTGAATTGGGTGAGGTGGGCTGTAAAGTATCTTTCATGCACTGGAATATTTATTACTCCCAGGGGGATATAGGCAGAAAAATCCAAGCTGCTTCCAGTAAGAACCCTTACAAATCCCCTGGTCATGTGAATTACTATAGGGGATGAGGAATATTTTAAGGCACAATTTAGCCTTAAAGCCAAGGTCTAGGGTGGGTGTCAGGCCCTTTGTCTAGGATTCATGATGAGAAGACAATTTGGCTGAAGAGCCATAAGCTCGAGTTTTGTGGCCATTTTTAAGTTCTGACTTCCTTTTGTCCTTGATACCAGTTGTATGTGATGTTTCACTAAAGCACCTTTTCTTTGTAATGTGCTCTGTCCGGTGACCTTGCACATCATTCCACTGGAGAGGAGCGCAAAGTTCTGCTTAACGTGCACAACACCTTCATCTCCAAAAAAAGATAGAACTGCCAAGCTCTGGGCAAAGGGGCCTGCCCAAGAGAGTTTCATTTATGGCTATCAGAAAAATAGGGCAGAAATCAACCTACATCACTTGTACCCCACCTTATGTCAACAGCCCTCACAAACAGAGGGGCCCAGCAGCAGCCTTTTACACTACCTGGTACTGTACACTGGAACCAGCTCGCACACTCAACAGAAAGAAAAACAAGTGCTGGCCCTGTTCCGATGGCAGGCTGATAACGCCTGCCTGTCCAGTCAGGGCGCCATTGTTCTCTGCCTCTGCACCTTCCCTTGTCCATTCCAAGCAGCCCTGATAAGTCTGTGCATGGGCAGGCTTGTGTTTGAGTTGAGGTTGTCAAACCCATTACTCAAAGGGAGGACGTGGACTTTCTTTGGGAAGGGCGAACTCTGGTCTTAAGGACTAAGAGAGAATAAAGATGATTTATGATTAACTAAGTGGCTACACTGTTGAGTGTGGTCTCACTGACAGCTGTTTGAGTCATGGCTTCTTTGTGTAGTTGGTGTGTCTCCATTGAAGTGTGAGTTGAGAGTGACCACAGAGAAAGTCAGGCAAAAAATTAATGTATCATGGACATAGGGCAGCCCTGTAGGTTGTCACCAGGCAAAAGGGAGAGGGGCTCTTTGATAGGAATGCATTAAACATGTATAATACCTGAATGGGTATAACTGGGTTACAGCCTGTGGGTGTCACTGGAGATGTAGGGAGACTTATTTGTAAAGGTGTTTGAGTGAGGATAATATGCTGCATAAGGCTCTCCACAAAAAAAAAATTGGTCTCCTTTATGAACTTTCACTAGGGATGAAGAAGAAACAAAAAATAGTGTTTTCCCTGATACCAGCTTGTGTTAGGGCAATAAACAGTGGGAACAGCCTGAGGTGTGGTGGTTGGCTGTGTAAGTTGCCAAGTATCTTGGGACTATTATATATTTTTTCCTATTTTGGCTTCATGGAGGATGTCAAAGTCTAAAGAGTTCATTTTCTTCCAGAGTTGGCAAGAGAGTAAAACATGTGAACACATTTTAAAAACTCAAGATATTACACAAAAACAGGGTAGTATTTTCCTTTCATTTGGTGCTCACTGTAGCTCCACAGGGATGACGTTTCAGACGTTGTTGTTTTCATTTTTAAAATTTGAGTGAATTAAGATCCAGGGAAGTGAGAGTGCCCATCCAAAGTCAAATGGCTGGTAAGGAACTAAGTTGGGAGTAG
This sequence comes from Canis lupus familiaris, assembly GCF_011100685.1. Classification (NCBI taxonomy): domain Eukaryota; kingdom Metazoa; phylum Chordata; class Mammalia; order Carnivora; family Canidae; genus Canis; species Canis lupus. The sequence continues at coordinate 66,146,540 of NC_049228.1, read as the reverse complement.
GACCTAGCACCTTGAGAGGCACAATTCCCAGCATCCTTCCTGATGGAAAGATTAGCCTAGTTGGCATGCCAATAATATACAATTTAGAGGAAATGTAAAAAAAGATATGAATTTACCATTTTAAAAGTTAAATAGGCTTTTTTTCAAATTGAAAAACCCAAACATGGAAATATCCTACATATGAGAACCACCAGCTTTTTTTCTCACTGGAATCCCCCAGAACAAGAAGTATTCCCTGAGTGGGTGTGTTCTGTGGCAGCACATGGCGTGTGTGTGTGTTTATGTGTGTAGCTTTCCCCCAAGTTCCAAGTTGTAAGATGGAATTCAGAACACCTTTTGCCTTGAAACACTTTCACAAGTTAATTTCCCAGGGTAGCCTAGTAATTTTACTTCAAGCATAACCCATAGTTAAAATATCATCATCTGCCAAAAAGTCTTTTCCAATATTACATATTTTTCATTGTAAATGAACACATGATATTTAGGAACTTTATTAAATAGGCTTTAGGAGCTAGTGCAAGGACCTAATTTCCATTTGTGACACCATTTCTATTATAAGAAGTGTTATAGATTTCAAAAAATCAACTTACACATTTTTAGAACACCAGCCAATTGTTGATTGAAGTCTGAATTGCTGTCTGTACTGACTGTACTGCTGTCTCTGAAGACTAACGTTCTTTATTACAAATTTTTCTGGAACATGAGGGCGTTATCAGGCCGGAGTATGCTAAAATTTATTCTAAAAGATGGGCAACAGGAAAACATATCAACTATAAAAATGAATGGAAGATTCTAAACTTTCCGAAGTCTTATTCCTGATTATTTTAAGTTAGTCTCTTGTTTTCTGTGCTCTTGGCTTCACCACTTCTAATCTGCCAGCCCTTTGGACCGCAGCTCCATTGAAGCCCTGTTTGGTCTGTGGTCCTACATCCTTTAAAAGCAAAGAGAAGACTTCTGAGCTTTGGAAATCTTAGAGCTTTGGGGCTCAGGAGCCATATTCTCGGGGCAAGAGTTCTCAGCCTGGTGTCTCCCTTCTCTGTGTGGATTCTTCCAATCCCTACACTAGTAGTGCATTAAGCTGACAATCCCAAAATATTAATTGATGGGTCTTTGTCTGTATTTTTCAATCCTGTCAACATTGTTGTTTTCTCATATTCTGCTGTATAGACTGAATTTCCAAACTAGGAATCAAATTTATGTAGTTATTCACATCTGACTTAAACAAATAAATAAAGGTTTGAGTTACTGCTCAGCCAGCTAACTTTAGACCTGGATCCATCTTCCCATCATAATTTTCCCTTCTTCTCTCTTTGTTAGCCCCCTCCTCCATTGTGATCACTGTCTTCCTTTTATTGTTGCAAATATTTTTACTCTTGCTTGTGGGCCAAGAGCCTATTAATTAGGAGCCGGTCTAGAGGCCCCAATGGGAGCTTGTTTGGACTCAGCTCATGAGGCATTTTCATTCTAGTTGATTCATTACATGGCCAGGGGCCAAGGGTTCAGTTTTGCTCCAGCCTTTCCATGAAGGAGCCCGAGCCTGGGACTGGGGAGCACCGCTGGTTTTTGGCTCTGCTGAGCTCCAAATGTGTTTGTAAATCTTTTGAGCTCTGTTAAGTAGCTCGGCTCACTAGATCACTTAAGCACAGATCTGGAACTCAGCCACTCTCAAGAACTAATTCTAATATTCCTCATCCAGATTGGAGTGTATCCATTTATAAAATGGCTGTTAACATTATTTCCTGATTAGGCATTTTCCAAATGAACCACTTTGGGGGGCCTATGCCTGCACAGATACCTTCACACTCTTCTTGCAAATCTGGCATTTCAGGGATTCTCCAATCCAACTTTAATCAGGTTCTCTCAAGATAGCTATTTTCATGTGTCTATATTTTGTCCTGGCCAAAGGGACTTCACACTATTTCTTGAGACTTCTCTCCTTTCTGATGCAAAATCTCGACTCTGTAATGTGAATCTTCTGTCATGCTGTCCAGTGAATGCCTCCTAGAGACACAGGCTGTTGGAAACAGAAAGAATCCAGAGGATCAGGAAAGGCTCAAGGAGGTTAGGTGGAGTGCTGCAGGACAGAGAGGTTGCCCTCTTCAGTGTCTCACTTTTTTGAGGGATTTTCTTAGGACAATATAACAAACCACTCTGAGATGTACTATTCCAAGTGGCTCAATATTTTTCTTTTGTGTATGTGTCTTATCCCCCTGCCCACCATTATCCTATGAGTCAAGAGATTCTATGCTTATGCTTTAAAACAATGGCTCCTAAAAGAAAAATATTTCTTCTCCAGAAAAGGCCAGATCTTAAAAGTATGAATGAAACAAATGTGATATTTATAAAACCCTTGGGGATGAAGGGTGAAAGGGCCTTTAAGCAAACACTCAATAATGGAAAAAAAATCAATGAAAGTGTTCTTAGAAAAAGAAACTGGCCAATCTCTCTTTCTCTGTGGGTCTCACATTTCTTTGCTCAAACAGCTTGTCTTCCACCTGGCAGTTGCAAGGTCTGCCATTGAAAAATGGAACTTTAAGATGGTGGAACAAGAAATGATTTCATGGCTCTGTCAACCACTTGTTTTATCTGTCAATAGATTTTCATGTTACTTTGTGGTGTGTGTGTGTGTGTGTGTGTATGTATGTGAGTAGGCTCCATGTGCAATGTGGAGCCTGATGTGGGACTGAACTCATGATCCTGAGATGAAGACCTGAGTTGAGATCAAGAGTCGAACGCTGGGATCCCTGGGTGGCGTAGTGGTTTGGCGCCTCCCTTTGGCCCAGGGCGCGATCCTGGAGACCCGGGATTGAATCCCACGTTGGGCTCCCGGTGCCTGGAGTCTGCTTCTCCCTCTGCCTGTGTCTCTGCCTCTCTCTCTCTGTGACTATCATAAATAAATAAATTTAAAAAAAATTTAAAAAAAAGAGTCGAATGCTTAACCCACTGAGATATCTAGATGTCCCTTGTTACTTTGTTTTTGATGATTACATTTATATCATGAAGAATATTTTCAGTGATGAGCATTTTAGAGGGTAATCTCATAAATACTAAATTGCTGGTTAGCTTACTTTACAGAATGGTCTTAGACACAGCCAGTGATCAAGAACCGAGATAGAAAAAGTCACAAATGCACAAAAGGTGTAAAATCTATTTACAAATGGTGGACATTAAAGTGGATTGGGTATCTGAAAGGCATTTTATTGCAACTGCAGCTCCGGTACACTGCCTGGCTCCATTAGTCTCTCATCTTGGCCTGTTTGGGTTGATACCATACCAGATTGACAATGAACATTAATTATAAGAATATTCATACACGTGTGAGGCTTTGTAGGAACATCTAAAATAGAAAAATTAAAAAAAAATCTGAATGCCCATTGATAAGGGTCTAGTTAAACAGATCATGGTACATCCACACTGTATAATATTATGCAATTGTTAAAGCAAAAAAGGGCAAATATTCCTATGTTGATATGGAAAATTTTCCAAGATATTTTGTTTAGCTAAAAAAAAAAAAAGGAAGATGTTGATCAATGTGCATAGTATGTGACCTTTTGTGTAAAATACATGAAGTACTAGATATATGTGTGAACTTAGATGCATAGAATATTTCAGGAAGAAAAATATATCTCCCAGAATTTTCTTTTTGTATGGTCCAGTACAAGGAGGCCCCCAAAGAGATTACCATGTGAACTTTGGAGGGTGGAAGTGAAGTAGAAGGTACTTTGTAGCTCAGTATAGGGTTGCTTACCTGTGGCTGCCCTTGGGGGTGTGAAGCAGCATTGAGGTCTGCAATGGCTTACCTTTCCATGGGTCCTTTTTCAGGTTTTCTGACTTCTGGGCCAACTCTGAATTCTGAGTTTAGTTGTATGATGAGGGCACTGGCCTTTCCTGCAGGACATAAACATCAGAGGAAGTGAGAATTGATATGTAATTCTGTCCATCTTCATGGGTTCTAGCACATCCTTGGGTTCATGGTTATTCCTGCTCTCCCCACTGTACATTCATCTGCCCGTGGACTTCAAACTGTAGCAACAGATGTGAAGACAATAGCTTACAGCAATTACTTAACTGGTACCTGCAATTGGATATAAAAATCCCGTGTGTGTGTGTGTGTGTGTGTGTCCTAATGGTTTTGTTTCTTTGTCTGAATTAATGTAGAATTATTAGATTTTTCAACATGTTTATGCATTACCTATTCAAAAGTTAAATAAAAATTTAAAATACAAATTTAAGTCACAGACTGAATCCTACTATTCAGATCATGTTAGGTGTTGAAGGAAAATAGTCTGGATTCCAAACTGCCTGGGAAATCTTTAGCATCTTTTAAAAGAAAAGATAGGGCATCAAGGCATACTGTTATGCTCCTATGACAGCCAGATCATCACAGCTGTATCAGTTAACCATTGTGGCATAACCAACCTGCCAAATTTATTCACACAGCACAGCCACTGTTTTATTTACTCATGATCTTGTGCAGCAGCAATTTTTGGTGGGCCCAGTAGGACAGTTCTGCTGCTGGTCTCACTTAGGTTGACTCACCACCAGCTTGGCTGAAGCTAGATTGTTTAAAACCACTTCACTCTTATGTCTGCTGGTTAGTAGTGGTTGTCGGTTGGGTTGTGTATCTCCAGCAGGCTATCTAGAGCTTCTTTATAAGCTACCATGTTCCAAAAGCAGCAAGAAGGAGAGTTCAAGTTTCAATGCACAAGCACCATTCAAGCCCCTGTTTATATTATGTTTGCTAATGTCCCATTGGCCAAAGCAAACCACATATCCAAGCACAGAATCAATGTAGAAGGAGCTCATACAAGGATATAAATACAGGGATACATGATTCTTTGGGGGCCATTAATATAACAATCTATTGCATTGTTTAATGATCAGAAAAATAATTTATTGTACTCTGTCACTGAGGGAAAAGGGAAAAGAGTGGGTATCTTTAACTTATGTCTTATATTTTTATAATGTAATGTAATGCTTAACCCAGGGTCTTGCAAAAAATAGCATCATAATCATGATCCATCTGCCTTTCTGGGTAGAATGGTTTTTGTATTCTCTTTTTGTACCTCACTGCAATTTCAAAATGCCCCCAGAAGTCAAAAAGAAAAAAAAAAAAAAAGAAATCATAAAGGATAAGATCCAACTTGTAAAGTGCTTTCAGAACAATTTCTTCAGTTGCTAAAACCAATTTTCAAGGCATTACAAAGAAAATGGTTTGAGAGCACTCATAGTGTTAAAAGGGTTTATATTAAAAACCAATAGTTTTGGGGCACACCTGGGTGGCTTAGTTGGGTAAGATACTGATTCTTGATTTCAACTCATGTCATGATCCCAGGAGTCCCATGTAGGGCTTCCTGCTCAGCTGGGAGTCTGCTTCTCCCTCTACCTCTGCCCCTCCCTCCTGTTCGTTCTCTCTCTCTCAAACAAACAAACAAATAAATAAATCTTAAAGAAAAAAGCCAAATAAAAACTAATAGTTTTTTTCTTTTCCTTTTTCCCTTCTCAGAGGAATTACTTTCTACTTTTTATTCTCTTTCTTTTGCTACTTACATCATATTTCTATATTTTGTCTATTTTGTAAACAGCATGTAGTTCATCTTGATTTTTCTATCCAGTTTGTTAATCTCTGCCTTTTAATTGGAGTGTTAGCCTAGTTACATTTAATGTAATTATTGATTTGGTTGGATTTAAACCTAACAGTATGCTATTTGTTTTCCACTGTTCCATTTATTCTTTGTTATTCTTATCCAACCATATTTTAAAATCCCATTTTTGTCTCCTCCATTGGATTTTTAGCTATGTCTTTATTTTTTTATGTTTTTATTTTTAAATGGTTACTATGCAACATTAATTTATACATACCTTTATTAATATTTTCCTACCTTATTTATAATGTAAGAATCTTAGAATAGTAATAAACTTGCATACATTCCTCCTATCCTTTGCTCTTTATCATACATTTGCTACACAAAATAGCATGCATTTTACTTTTACATATGCTATATATTCACAGAACATTGTCATTATTTTTGCACTAAATGGCCAATTATCTTTTAAAGAAATTTAAAGGCTAGGAAGAAAGTATTTTATGTTTATCTACATAAAAATCTTTTATATTTACTATTTTCAGAGCTCTTCATTTCTCAGTCTAAATCTATTTCTATCTGGTATCATTTCCCTTCATCCTGAAGATTTTATGTTTCTTGTAGTGTAAGTCTGCTGGTCATGAATTTTCTCAGCTTTTGTTTGTCTGAAAATGTCTTTATTTTACCTATACTTTAAAAGGATATTTTCACTGGCTATGAAATTCTGGATTGTCAGTTTTTATCTTTTAGTACTTTATGCCATTTTATTGTTTCCTGGCTCATTTTTTTTTCTTTTTCTACCCCCCCTCACCTTTTCCTTATGATAAATTGTTCCCTTGTTTATCATGTATCATTCTACCCTACTCCCCAGCTGACTTTAAGATTTTCTCTCTTTTGTAAAGATTTTATTTATTTATATTAGAGAGAGATAGGAGAGAGGGGCAGAGGGAGAGGGAAAAAGAGTCTTAAGCAGACTCTGTACTGAACATGGAGCCTGATGTGGGGCTTGATCTCTTGACCCTGAGATCATGACCCTGAGATCACAACCTTGAGATCACAACCTGAGCCAAAACCAAGAGTCAAGTGCTTAACTGACTGCATCATCCAGGTACCCCTAAGATTTTCTTTTTATCTTTAGCTTGACACAGGTTAATCATGATGTGCTTAGGCATGGGTTTCTTTGTTTTTATCCCAGCTGGGGTTTGTAAAGATTCTTCAATATGTTGGTTGACATTTTCATTAAATTTAGGAAGTTTTGGCCATTTCATAGCAAACATTTCTCTCTCTCTCTCTCTCTTTCTCTCTCTTCCTCTCTCTCTCTCTCTCTCTCCTACAGCTGAGATTCCAATTACTTGTATGTAAGATCACTTGATATTTATCCTACTGGTCATTGAAGCTTTATCCAGTTTTTTAGTCTTTTTTCCCCCACTCTCTGTTCTGTATTGATAGTTTCTATTGACCTATCTTCAAGTTCACTAATGCTATATTCAATAATTTCCAATGTACTGTTAAGCTCATCTGGTGGTTTCCATTTTGAAAATGATACTAATTTCTTTTCAGTTCTATAAGTTTTGATTGGATATTTTTCATAATTTTCTTTTTTTCTGCTGTGATTCCTGCCATCTGCTCTCTCATTGTATCCATCTTTGGATTTATTTATTTTTTTTTTTTAATTTTTATTTATTTATGATAGTCACACACAGAGAGAGAGAGAGAGAGAGAGGCAGAGACATAGGCAGAAGGAGAAGCAGGCTCCATGCACCGGGAGCCCGACGTGGGATTCGATCCCGGGTCTCCAGGATCGCGCCCTGGGCCAAAGGCAGGCGCCAAACCGCTGCGCCACCCAGGGATCCCCATCTTTGGATTTATAATGTTTAAAAATATTTATAATAATTGTTTTCAGGGGCTTGTCTGCCAATTCCAACATCTGTGTCATCTCTGAGTTTGTTTCTATAGATTTCCCCCAGATTATGTGTCATACTTTCCTGCTTCTACACATGTCTGATATTTTATGATGGTTTACTGGACATGATACACTCTATGACACTCTAGATTTGTTGTTTTCTTTTAAAATGCATTGGATTTTGTTCTGGAAGGCAGTTACTTTCCTGTTGGATTATATTAAAGCTTAGTTTAAGTTTTTGTTACAGTAGGTTTGGCTAAGCCCTTATTCTTAAGCTAGAGCAGCTATTTATAGAGTCTCAGAAAGACTGTTCCTTTCTATTTGGCTCTACTTCCCTTTGCCTTGGTTTAGGAAGTATTCCCAGAAGAAAACTGGGATGAATGTGGAGCTCACTTTGTGTATTTCCTCTCTCTCAAGGACCTTATGCTATTGTCCAATGCCTAAAAAAGTTGCTTCATATATTTTCTTTAGTGTTATAGCTGTTTAAGTTTGTAAAATAAGTCCAAAACTTATTATTCAATTATGGTCAAATAGAAGGTTGTCTCCTATATTCATATTTCTAAATAATATGGATATACTTGAGGGCTCCATGGGTGGCTCAGTGGTTTGGTGCCTGCCTTTGGCCCAGGGCATGATCCTGGAGTCCTGGGATCGAGTCCCATATCGGGGTCCCTGCATGGAGCCTGCGTCTCCCTCTGCCTATGTTTCTCCCCCCGCTCTGTGTCTCTCATGAATAAATAAATAAAATCTTTAAAAAAATATGAATATACTTGATTAATCAGTTCTAGACATAAACCACTGGCTTCCTTTTATGAAATAATAACTCATTTAAATTCTTCTCTCCTTCTTTTATTCTCAGAATATAATTATATCCCAATTCTGATTGCATTCATATTCAGATTTTAATTATTATGGATTTATAAATCCTATTTATGGCTAAACCAAATTCTGCATTCTGATTATGTTTCCTTTCCTGTTCAAATTTTGTTTTTCCTGGAGATAATCATGGTTGATTTATTTTATCTACTTAGTTTTCTTTAAGTGGGTAAGTTTCCCTCATTCATCAGTAGCTCCTTTACTTTTAAATCTAAGTGCTTGTTGACATTTTCCACTGGAGTCTTTGACTTTCTGTTTCAATCTGAAATGGTTGCTCAGGTTGATCTGCAGTTATACAGCTAGTGTCATGGAACTCCCCTTCACTGTCATGTTAGGGATTACATTCCTTCTCTTTTCTGCTGGATTCTTTCCTTGCTGGATCAGGTTTTACTCTTTTGACTTACTTCATTTTTGTGGAACATATTCCCTAGTATCTTCTTGAGAAAGAGTATGTACGGGGTACATTTTTCCCCCCATTCTCTTTAACATCTAAAATATGTTTTTATTTTACTCTCACATTTGATTGCTACTTGACTGGGTATAAAAATTCCAAGGAGAAAATAATTTGTACTTAGAATTTTGAGGACCTTATCTCATTATCCTCTAGCATTCAATGATGGTGTCAAAAAGTTTCATTCCATTCTTACACATGACCCCTTAAGTATGACCTATAGTTCCTTTCTGGAAGCTTTTAGAATCTTCTATTCATTTATTTGTAAAATTTAGTGATGCTGTGTTTTTGTCTTCATTCTTTGTGCTCGGATCCAGAGACTTAGTTTGTCCTTCAAGTTGTCTTTATCTCCCTTCCTTCCTTCTTCTCTCTCTCTCTTTTCTCTCTCTCTTCTTTCTTTCTTTCATTCATTTGTTCATTAGTTCTTTGTTTTTTAAGCTCTATGCCCAACATGGGGCTTGAACTCACGACCCTGGGATCAAGAGTTGCATGTCCTATCTACTGAGCCTACCAGATGCTCCTCAAGTTTTCTTATATTATTAATTTTTGGATAATTTCCTCCCTCCCTGTATTAGTTTACTAGAGCTGCCATAAGCAAATAACACAGGCTGGATGGCTTAAACAATAAAAATTTATTTTCTCACAGTTCTGAGGGCTAGAAGTTCAAGATCAAGGCACTGATAAGTTTGTTTTTTTCTGAGGCTTCTCTCTTTGACTTGCAGATGGCTGCCTTCTCCCAGTGTCCTCACATGATCTTTCCTCTGTGCATGTACATCCTTGCTGTCTCGTTTTTTTCTTATAAGAACACCAGTCATGGGAACCCTGGGTGGCGCAGCGGTTTAGCGCCTGCCTTTGGCCCAGGGTGCGATCTTGGAGAGCCGGGATCGAATCCCACATCGGGCTCCCGGTGCATGAAGCCTGCTTCTCCCTCTGCCTATGTCTCTGTGTCTCTCTCTCTCTCTGTGTGACTATCATAAATAAATAAAAATTAAAAAAAAAAAGAACACCAGTCATATTGGTCCCACCCTCATGGCCTCATTTTGAAATACTGGGGGTTGGGACTTCAACATATGGATTCTGAAGGGGCACAATTCAGCCCGTAACACTTCCCTCTCTTTTTTATATATTTCTGAAATTCCTTGTATTTGAAAGTAGAATGTTCTGTTTAACTTCTCCAGAGAATGACTTTTTAGTTTCATTATGGAGATGGCTATGGTGAGAAGTAGTTGCCTGACTGGAATGTAGAGGTAGGGACGTGACTGCTTCTTACACAAATTTTCAAACAAACCCTCTGTTTGCCCTTTTATTCCTATCCTCTATATTAACTGCTCTTCCATCAATTTTGTCCTTCTTTTATTTTTGTCTGAAGTTAAATATCTTTTACTTGCATTGGATTTCTAATTTTGTGTTCGTTTCTTGTTTTCAGTGTTTTTGGATTAAAAAATATTTTGAGAAGAGAAGCAAATGGAGATATCTTCACTCTGCCATCTTGGAATAAAGGTTTTGAAATTGATGGCTTTCTCTTCCTGTCTCCTTCCTTTTCCTTCTTTCTTCCCAGAATCCCCAATACTAGAGATATAAATTAGTCATGTTCCTCAGTTCTTCATCCTTCACAAAAGCCTCTTTTTTTGCATTAGTGCAGCATCATGACAGAGACAAAAAGAAAAAACAAGTAAATATCTAGTTATAAAAATAAAGACAGTGGACAAAATGAATATGATGCTGTGAAGCAGAGTCAAAGGGAGGAGTTGGGGAGTTATTTAGAGAGGGTGACCAGAGAAGGCTTTTCTGAAGACATGCCATTGACGCTAAGACTTGAAAAGGAGTTGAGCCTTTGAAGAGGAGGAAAGGGTGTTTGAAGAACCGAAAGGAAGCCAGCGAAGCTGGAGTGTGGTAGACAAGGAGGAGCGTGGCTCTGGGTGAGATTGTACAGGTGGGCAGGGGCCAGTCATACAGGGTCTTTTAACGAAGCTAAGAACTTGAGATTTTATCTGAAGTGCAGGGAAAAGCCATTGAGGGCTGGGGGAGGGGACTCTAGCAAGAGAATGATGTAGTTTCTGTAGTCATAGCTTTTCAAATATCACTGTGCATCCTGCATGAACAACAGATTAGGGATGCAGGTAGGAGTTGAAGTGGGGGGGCAGTCAGAGGGCTAGTGTAGCAGTCTAAGTGGAGGGAATCATGGTGGCCTTGGCTGGAGGGGGCAGCAGGGAGGTGGAAGAAAGTGAATGGAAGCAGGGTTTATTCTGGAGGTACACCAGACAGGATTGGTGAAGGACTGGATGTGAGGAGGGAGAGAGGATTCAGGAATTTCCAGACAGTATTCATGGGTGTCTGGAGTTACCTCCTCCTGCCCCCACAACTTACAACTGAACTATTTGTTCCTTTGTCTCATCCTCTGAAATATCCATCCTAGGGTATGTCCACAGGCATCAGTGCTGAGGGAATGAGAGGGCTCTGACATGCTCAGTCAGGAAATGGGCCTGTGGCTCCCATGGGGGGGATAAAATGGTACTGATTGAATTGATAATGATGGTGATGAGGATAGCTTAGCATTTATTGAGTGCTTACTATGTGCTTGGCACACACGACAGCCTGTGAGAAGTCAAGTATCATTTTTTTTTTTTTTAAGATTTTATTTATTTATTCATGAGAGACACACAGAGAGAGGCAGACAGAGGCAGAGGGATAAGCAGCCTGATGCGGGACTTGATCCCAGGGCCCCAAGATCACAACCTGAGCCGAAGGCAGATGCTCAGCCACTAAGCCACCCAGGTGCCCTGAGAAGTCAAATATCTTGTACTAAGTCACACGGGTAGTGAGTGTACAAGGCAGGACATGGCCCCGGGCAGCCTGGCTCTAGAATCTACTGTCTCTCCCATTCTGTGAGTTAACTAGATCTGACTGTAGGCAGATGTGTCTGGCCAGAAATTGCCAACCGGGCACCCGTTTTTGGATGTGGAACCGGCGAGATCAAGTTCAAGTACAATCAGAGTTTGAGGCGGAGCTTAGAATATTAGAACCAGAAACAAAAACAACCAACAAACAACAAAAGCCTGAGACACCAGGAAAGGACCTATCCCGGCCAACCTCAGCAGTGAGGATGCCGTGAAAAGCAAGGAGTTCCCAGCAGCTCTTCCTGAGTTAGGTGAGCCACTTGCTTCCTCTCAGGTAACTCCTCTTGTCTGAGGGTGAAGCTGAGTCAGTGAGGAGCTAATCATTAACTGGCCCAATTTCTGCCCCTTCTGGGCCTCAGCTCCCACCCCAGCTCAGATTCAGGACAGTCTGGGACACCACCAACCTTGGAGATGGAGAGGTTGTACGTTTTTAATTAGAGGGAGATATCCTTATCTCTGGCCGGCCCTTTTCTCCATTAATTTACACCTTCTCTTATCTTTTCCATCTATTGTCTCTGCGGTGACCCGTCTTCCCCAAGCGCTTCTGCACCAACACTGTGCATTTGAGCCGAGGCACGCCTGTCCCTCGGCTGACCCCTCGGGGAGCCTCATTTGTCTCCCTGCCAGCACTCCCTCCTCCTGACCCTGTCCAGGCTCTCTTTGATCTTCCCCTTGCTCCCCTCTGCCTTTACCTACACTTCTCCTTTCTCTTTCTCAGGCGAGGTCCCTGCCCATTCCAGGAATTCTCTTGACTCCAGGAGACAGCTTTTCTGGGTGCAGGGCCCTTTTGTCCCTCCAAAAGGACGGAAGGCAGAGGGGAAGTAGTCATTTGTATACCGGGAGGAATGGGTTTGAAGAACACCTGGGAGTGGGGTCTGGGTTCCTAATCAAAGGGAAAGGGGGTCAGAGCAGGGGGCCAGGAAGAGGGCTGGCTCTGACACACTCCTCTCCCAGGCAAGCACGCTTGGGACGTCTACTGTGCTGTGGGATGTGGCTGATAGAAAACTGGAGGAGCCCTGATCTGCCAGCTGGCTGACCCTTCCTTGACCCTGGACACTGAGAAGTGGTGAGGCAAGGGAGAGAACTTGGCCTTGGCTGCCTGGGCACCCAGATGTTGACCCCTAGCGGGGGGCTGGCCTACAGAGGACTCCTGCCTCCTGACGCCCAGCTGTCTGACTTGGGCTTTGCTGGGGCCTGAGTTAGCCCTCAAGCCTTCCTGTTAACCTGCCCTCTTTCCAGCGGGCCTTGGAGGATAATTGTTGAAACCTGTAGGGATTTCCATGCCTCCTTTTTTTCTCTAGGTGTCTCTTCAGCCAGGAATTTCTCCCTGAAATGCCAGCGCTGGGCCAGCCCTGGGCATGCTGCCACCTACAGCAAACAGGAAAAGAAAGTGTGTCCTGACTGTCGCCACCAGTGTTTGCTGTGGCCTGCAGGGGAGGGGCAGGCGCTGGCGGGTGGAGCACACCTGCTTGATGGAGGGAACCGTCCAGTGCCCAGGGTGGGGCTGCTTAGGCCCCTTTGCCGGCTGTGGGAGGAAAGCCGAACACCGCCAAGGCCTCCGAGGCCCGCTGGGCAGCTCTTTGTACTGCACTGCAGTGTTCCTTTTCAGGTCAAAAGCTTGAGATTCAACAAAACCAAAACCTGAATTCTGGAAGGACATACACACCACTGTTACTAGAGAAGGCCATGTGACAGGAGAGGGCAGGGTGACAGAGTGGGTGGAGGAGACCAGGTGAGGGACGTGCAGGCCTTCAAAAGGCCTGTGGTGGTAGTTCTGCTTAGCTGGGGCCATGGGAAGGTTTTGAGCGGACGAGTGACACAATCTGCCTTCGCTTGCAGCAGAGTTGCTCTGGCTACTGTCTGGAGCGTAGAATGAGGAGGCATGGTTGGGAGTGGGGAGCTACTTGGGAGGGCATTGCCATAACCAAGAGGGTGAGGGTGGCCTGAATCAGGTAGTGAGCAGGGGCATGGAGAGGGGGAATCAGATTCTGAACCTATTTTGAGGGGTAGGGTTGACAGGATTTTCTGATGGATTGGATGTGGCATATGAGAAAGAGAGGAGTCAGGAATGACTTTAAGGGCTTAGCCTGAGGACTGGAAGGATGGGATAGCCATTTGCTGAGAAGGTGAAGAGATAAGGCCATCTGATGCACCAAGTTTGCATCCCCTTCTGATTCTACAGCAGCTAGATGCATGAAGGAATGGGAGGGAAGAAAGCTGCCTCTGGCACCTGGCGTGGGTCCTCCTACGTCAGCAAGCAGTGTGGAAGCAGTGGAAAACCGTGAAAAAGAACAGAAAAGGAGAGCAAATATTTGCCTAATGGTATCTGAGTAGGTCTTGGGCTTCTGAGGGCCAAGTGGTCCTACAGTTGGGACAATGGGTCAAGGAAATGTTGGGATCAGCATGCACATCCATGCTTCTTATGGATTTTTATTTATTTAATTTTTAAAAAGATTTTTTAAATTAAAACAATTTTTAAAGGTTTTATTTATTCATGAGAGACAGGCAGAAACATAGGCAGAGGGAGAAGCAGGGTCCCCATGGGGAGCCTAATGCAGGACTCGATCCCAGGATTCTGGGATTATGACCTGAGCCGAAGGCAGACGCTCAACCACTGAGTCACTCAGGTGTTCCAGATTTTATTTATTTATTTGAGAGAGAGACAATGAGCAGGGGGAGGGAGAGGAAGAAGCAGACTCCCCACTGAGCCCGGAGCCTGACACAGGGCTCAATCCCAGGACCCTGAGATCATGATCTGAACCAAAGGCAGATGCTTAACTGACTGAACCACCCAGGTGCTCAGAGAACTCTCATTTCAGTGTTTGGTGTTCCTAACTTCATTTTAAAAGCTGTAAAGCTGGGACACCTGGATGGCTCAGTGGTTGAGTGTCTGCCTTGGGCTCAGGGCATGATCCTGGGGACCGGGATAGAGTCCCTCATCAGGGTCCTTGCAGGGAGCCTGCTTGTCCCTCTTCCTACGTCTCTCATGAATAAATAAATAAATAAATAAATAAATAAATAAATAAATAAAATCTTTTTAAAAAGTTGTAAAGCTGCCATAATAATGCCTGTTAATAAAAGTATATGTCAGAGATGTTGTAAAGATAAATAAGGTGCTCAATATGTATGTTTCTGAACAAATTCTAAGATTAGTGCTATATAAAAGCAAGGTGTTTTTCCAGAAAAATAAAACAAAGCACCTTAGGTAGCCAGCTTCACTTTATCAGCAATCTTAGCTATTTCAACTATGCTGGGGACAAAGATGATAGAAAAGAAAGGACATCCATGAAAGCTCAGGGACTTTACAAACTGGAGAACATCACAGATCCTCAGTTGGAGCCTAGGAACTCTTAGTTTGGAAATACTTGTAACTGGTTTTAATTGGCTTGTAGGCCAGGCCACAGTAGGAGTCAGTACAGCAGAGTGGTAAACAGCATGAACTCTGAATTTGGACAGTGTAACTTCCTCTCCTGCCTCCAGCTGTGTGAAGAAGGGCAAGTTAATTTATCTCTCTAAGCCTGTGTCCTCATCTGTCAATGTACGGTAATAATAGTATCTGCTTCATAGGGATCTTACAAGGATTAAATGAAGAAATATTCCTGAAGTGCTTAGCACGGTGCCAGGTAACATGGTAACTGCCTAATAAATAGCTATTAATATTAGTATTGTTGTCATCGTTATCAGTGTCAGCAGCAAAGTGGATGCGATAAATTTGGAATGCTAAAAGCAATTTTTAAAAGTTACAGCTTAACATTGGGGGAAAGAAGAAAAAAATTATTAAAAATATAAGCTGAAATTTAAAAAATAATAAATTCAGTGTCAGTGTAAAGGGAAACAGCTCAGTGCACTTCAATAGCACTTGGAGGCACTGTTTTGTACAATGTTGAAGTGCTATCATTATATAATTAATGATACCGTGAGTCATGGAGAAAATGTTCAGCACACTCTATTTTAGAAGGCAGAGAGGAGACAGCACACTCTATTTTTGAAAGCACATTTTAGCTAAAACAAAGGTTTTGTGCAGGCGCTTGTGTGGAACAGATTGTAAACTAATAATGCCAAATAAATGAAACTCCCTTGTTTGAAAATTTCCAGGGATTTACTGCCAGCGTTGACTTGGAAAGTCATTTACATATGAGATAGACTATTTTTAGAGCAATACCTGTAGGGTACATCGTATGATCATACTCCTCATAAATAAGCCAGTGAAGTTGTCTCATGTCTGAAATACGTCAAAACTCTACACAGTGGGTTTCCAGTTGGATGCATAGAATTAATAGAAGTGTGTGGTGAATAAACTCAAGGTGTAAGTCAAAGATGGAACTGGTTAGAGGTAGTAGCTGTTCAAGCACAGTAACCACACACACACAAATACACACACACTCACACACCCCCTATCACATGACATTTATCTCAGGAAAACATATTTTCAAGCCACAAATTAGCACCTACAAGATGAGAACTGCAGACATCCTTAAGGTGGTAATGGGATGGAATATTTATAATAAGGAACCACCTCGGGTCCTCCAAGCCTCTCCCTGTCCTCGCCTGCTGTGGCTCCTTCTCATTTCCTAAGCCAGTTTCCCGGGGCCAAGTGGTCCCTCCAGTTTTCAGTTCTTGGGCCCATTTCTCGCTTTAGTCTATTCCAGTAATTTCCTTCTGATCCCCATGCAGGACACCTAGGCAGGTCACCCGTTGGGCTCTGTCAACCCAAACCAACAGATTGGTTCTTTGGTGGGTGGTGAGGACAAATATCACCACTTCTCTTCCAATCCTCAGCTTCTGACTTTGAATCCTAGCATTAATAAACGTTCAATAAATGTTTGTCGAATGGGATTGAATTAGCACAGCTGAGAATTAGCAGAGCTCCCTCACTTCCTGGGCCACCTGGGTTCACGCGACCCCGAGGGCCTCAGCCCAGACAGCAGGCCTGGCCCTGCAGACACCTTACCCCCTGCCCCCGGGAGCCGGGCTGGCTGCCTTGCTCCTCCTGTGGGCGCCCGCTGCTGTTGGAAGGCTGTGGCTCCAGAGAAGCACATGTGGATTGCCCTGAAACAGCATTTTCCCAAGGCTTGGCTGTGCTAATTATTCCTTCCCCTCCTGGTGTTAAAACCTTGGACTAGAAAATGAAATCAGGGAGCGGGGTGTGGAAAAGCAGACGGGAAGGAAAGCAGTTAATAGGCAGAACAAGGTCACCCATCTGTTGCTGCTGTCCACACTCCTTATCTGTGACGCCATAAGCCCCAAGGTCACCTCTTTTCATTAAAACAGTTGAATTACCTAAACTGATAAAATTAACTAAATTCCAGCCTTCTGCCTTAGACATAACAGAGCTCGTCCTGATATTGAGGCTGCCCTGATGGGATGATGCTTCTGTCTTCCCTGTAGTCCTGAAGTAAGAGAGGAAACTCAAATGCTAGTAGGGAGGCCAGTGGGACAGCCTGGCACCAGGTGTCCTGCATGTCATCGTGGGGCTGGTGGCTGTTCTCCTGCCTGGGCAGACATGCGTGTCTGCAAGGTTTCTGTTTCCTGGGCAGGTGAGAGACAAAGCTGCTCTCTGACAGGGCTGTCACAATACCTCCTCATTCCACATCTCTGCAGGGGAGAGGGGATAAGCCGGCATGGCCCCTCCAAGCCAGGAGGACAGAGTGCCTGGAAGGCCTGTGCTCCAGTAAAGTGGCCCACGGCGTAGTCCAGGTGCTGGGAGGCGATGCAGAGAGATGCCTGCGCAGACTCTGCCCTGACAGAGGTGTGGGGATGGAAGGGTAAGGTCCAGTAGAATTCAGGAGTTGTGTGATTCCGGGCAAGCCCCCGAGTTTCAATTTCTTCAACTTTGAAATAGGAATAGGGACCACTGTGTCCTAGGATTAAAGGAAATAACATATTTAAAGGTCCCAGGCCCCACTCAACAGGGGCTTGGTTAATGTTTGGTTGTTCAATTATTCCTAAACAGACCCATTAAATAAATACTAATGCAACCACAAACATCCAAGCAAAGAAACCAAAGCAAAAGCAGGGGCAAGCCTGATGCAGTCATTTCTTAGGATTAACAAAAAATGCAGGGGGCACCTGGGAGCTCAGTTGGTTGAGCATCTGACATTTGATCTTAGCTCAGGTCTTGATTTCAGGGTTGTGAGTTCAAGCCCCCATTGTAAAAAACAAACAAACATAGGAGGATAATAAATGACATTATGCACTTTCCACATCCCCCAATGCTTCTTGAGATATAATTGATATACAACACCGTATAGATTTAAGGGATACGACGTGATGATTTGACACAGGTATATATCGCGAAAAGATTATCTCAGTAAGGATAGTTAGCATCTCTATCACCTCACATAATTACCTTCGCATGTGGGTGTGGGGTGAGAGTATTTAAGATCCACTCTCTTAGCCACTTTAAAATAGTAAGAGAGTATTAAAGTATTACTAACTATACAGTCACCATGCTGTGCATCAGATCTCCAGAACCTGTTCACTTCATAACTGGAAGTTTGTACCTTTTGACCACCATCTTCCGGTTTCCTCCTTCCTTCAACCCCTGGTAACTATCATTCTATTTCCCGTTTCTATGAGTCTGACTTTTTTGGAGTCTACAAATAGGTGATAGCATACAAGATTTGTTTTTCTCTGCCTGACTTATTTCACTTAGCATAATGTTCTCAAGTCCAGCTGTATTGTCTTAAAAGGCAGGATTCAATCAGCCATAAGAAAAGAAGGAAATCCATTTTTTAATGTAAATATATCTTGGAGATCTGGTTAAATCAATAATTATAGATCTGATAAACCACTACCTGCAGATCACTAAAAAAAAAAAAAAAAAAAAAAAAAGACTCATGATAGTCTATCACCTGAGCATACCAGACCTCTGTAGATTGACAAGTGCATATAATCTGCTAAATCTGATCCTGTGACCATGGATATCCTTGTACATACTCTTGGAGCACATACATCAGCATACCTATAGCCCTACACTTTCCAACAACTTGGATGAAAATATAGAAGGCACATTAGATTAGTAATTTTGGTGAAAATATAGAAGGCACATTTTCCAATTGTGCTGAAAGGGAGAGATAGTAATATTGATGGGTAGAATTTTGTGTCAGCCTCCACTAGACTATCATTTATACACTGCATATATGTAAAATAATATATGTATATAGTGTGTATGTATGCACACTATCTCTATGTCTCTATTCTGTATATATCGAGTACCTGCTATATGCCAGATACTGTTGCAGGCAATTGGGATCCTCCCTGATTAAAGGCAACCAAGATCCTTGCCTTCTTGGAGGTTATAAGTTAGCAGGGGAGATAGGCAATAATATACATAATAAACAAGGAAAGTATATAGTATATCAGAAGGAGATAAGTGCTTGGAAAATGGGGGAAAGGTGAAGCAGGGTGAAGGGGATCTAGAGTCCTAAGGTAGGGGGTGATCTGGAAGCTATCTTAAGTTTCATAACATACTTTTGTAATTTCAAACATGGTATATAATGTTCAAGGACATATTTCAACTGGGTTGAATGAAAGTCAAACAAATGAAAACTTCTCTACCTGGCTAGGTCTGCAGAATCTCACTGTCTTAGCCATCATCCTCTGGGGGAACTCCAGGATGCCAATATTCCACTTAAAATGTGTCATCCACAGAGCAGGACCTGGGAGTGGCATTTCTGCTGATAGTGACAGCATGCTATTGTCACATATTGAATTTACAGTTGTCAGAAACCCTAGAGTACTTGTTTTTCAGGAAATAGCTATTAAGCCAAGTTATCTTTATTCTGTTCCACTTAAGCTTATATTTTTTTCAACCTTAACACAGCACACTTGTGAATCTTTTTCCCTGATAGTTTCCTTTTTTAGTTTAATTCCATGTTTCTACTCTGTGGAAATGCTGAATCTCAATTCTGAATAAACAGAGTTGTTGGGTTCTGGAGACTTTATTTTATTTTTAAAATTTTGCCAAACAAAGGAGTCTGGACATTATTCTGAGAGCCATAGGGGACGACTGAAGGATTTTGAGCAGAGGAATCATGAGGGCAGATTTACCTTCCAGAAACATCTCCCGAGGAGCAAGGGGGGAAGATTGGTTAGAGAGGAGCACAATACAAAGGAGAGGAGAGGAGTTAGGGTCTCAGCCAAGGTGGCAGAGGTGAGAGTGGAGGGAAGTGCTGGGCAGAGGGTATGTGGGGACTGGAAGGGAGTAGGTGTGGAGCTGCAGAGGCTGCCCTCCAAACCAGGGGGTGACTGGGTGAAGCCTCTTACCAAGATAAAGATCAAGGGGAGTAGGGAAGCACATTTCAGGAAGAGCTTGATGAGTCTGACATTGGATGTGATGAGGAGTCTGGACCAATGAGTCCTGATGAGAGGGTCCACTGGGCCCTGGAGATGGGTGTAGCCTGGGGACTTGGATGTGGATGTTATCAGCTTACCAGGAAGGTTACATGTATGAAGGTTTCAGGATGCCACCTGAAACGGATGGTAACACTGTGTGTCAACAATACTCGAAGAAGAAGAAGAAGAAGAAGAAGAAGAAGAAGAAGAAGAAGAAGAAGAAGAAGAAGAAGAAGAAGAAGAAGAAGGAGGAGGAGGAGGAGGAGGAGGAGAAGAAGAAGGAGAAGAAGAAGACAACAGCAACTTTCAAAGACTGCCATGTGGTCCGCCCAATAGGAGCTTGGGAAAAGCTAAGATTAACATGATCTAGAAAGACAATAATGATGGTTCCTATCTGGACAGGTAATCAATTGCTGATCCCTTAGCTTGGCAGGCTGGGAGTGGGGTGAGGGAATGGGCTAGATGAACACAAGGCCCGGAAGGTGGGATGCAGGGACCAGCAGGGGCAGGCTACTTGGACTCTTCTAAAGGCTTCTCATCTCACTCAAAGTAAAGCCAAGGAATAGTGGCCTGCCAGGCTCCACAGGGTCTGTTCCCATTGACCTCTTCTGTGACAGCCACACATCCTTCCTAGATGTTCCTTAAACCAGCCAAACACTCTCATGCCTTAGGGTCATTGAAACTGCTATTTCTGGCACCTGAATGACCTCCCTGCAGATTTGCACATGTCTTACTGCCTCATCCTTTTTTGGATCTCTGCTTAAATATTGCCTTCTCAGACAGGAAGCTCTGATGACACTATGCAAAATAGTCACTTTGTCCCCAGCACCCATTTCTCACCTTCTCTTGGTTTCATTTATCTTCATAGCACTTGCCAGCACTTTATATATAGTATTTATGTGATTATCGTCTGTTTCCCTCAGCTACAATATAAATCCCATAAAGATAAGAACTTTATCTGTTTTGTTCACTGCTGTATCTCTAGTGCTTAGAACTGTGCCTGACACAAAGTAAGCCCCCTGTAAATATTTGTTGAATGAATGAATGAAAGAAAGAAAGAATGAATGAATAAACTAATGAATGAACAAACTCATGGTCCACACCCAGGGGTCATAGAACATGAAGCTGCACAAGAGCAGTGTCCAAGTGTGGAAGCTCCTGATCTGGCATGAAAGTTTGTACAAATACAGCTCAAGACACTGTTTGTTTGTCTCCCTAGACAGACACAATGAAAATTGTGTTTCAGGAGGAGTAATCTATCAAGAAAAAGAAAGCAATTCTCTAAAGAGGACTGGATTATACTTCCCTCCATTTTGGAATAACCAGTACTTTGATCGGTTCTATTTATCCAGTAAAATTGTCTACAATCATCAGCCTAGATCCAGTTACAACTTTTTCTAAGGGCTAATCAAACTCCAAATCTCTCTGCATTTCATGAGCGGTCCCCAATGTAGAGGGGTGATATAAGCCTTCAGCAAACAGCTGTGAGCCTCCCCAGATGCCCAGACAACCGTGGACTTTCAATAACACCTGTTCAAGACATGGAGAAATGAATGAGTTTGTGACTCTGTCATTGAAACAAAGCAAATGTGTGTTAAAAGGACCTGATCACCTCACAAAACAACAAGTGGAGTATAAATTAATATTGTGGTTTAGAGGAATAAGGGTAACCTTGACGTTGTACCTTCAAAGTCTGCAGTGGTGAAGAGCATGAACATTGGTCAGATAGCCTGAGTTGAAATTGCAGTTCTACTGGTATTTGCTGTGTGGTTTTGAGTATTTCACCTCTCTGCCTCAGTTTACTTGTCTGTAAAGTGGGGATAATAATAGTACTTCTCTCCTAGAGTTTTTGTAAAAATGTAAAAAAGAACAAGTGAAACACTTGAGCGGTGCCTGGCACATACTGAGTGCTCTACAAGGTCAATTACTTTTACAGCTAGATGTGGGTGGCTTTGAATTCATACCTCTGCATCTGGACTTAGTTTTTCTACCCTCTATGTGTTTCTGTTGCCTCGTCTGTCAAACAGTAACAATAACCCTACCTGGCAAGATTATGTAGAATTTAAATGAAGTTCCTCATTTCAGTGTGTAGACCATGATGCGAGCTAGATAAACATGCATCACATCAATGGCATCCTGGATCCCTACCTATAGTGGACTTGGAGCTAGGAAGCCTTTAAGGAATGTAGGCAATGGAGTGATTGGGAGTGGGTGGGTTTGACTGAAGTGTTGGCGAAGAGTGAACATTCTAAGTCAGATTTTGAAGGAAACATGGCTGACAGGTCATCAAAAAGAGGAGAACGGGCATTCTGAAATGAAATAGCATATGAAATAGCATATGGAAAATCTCTAAAAGAAAAGTATTTGGTTGCTGGAAGGAAAATGAAAAACAGAGTTGATAAGATGGGAAGACCAGTTTTTTCAACACCTTGAAGGTCAAGAATTCTTCTTTGTATGTAAAGTGCCCAAATGAACATTCCCGTGGGGGTGATTTGTCTCCTGTTCTAGCCAATTAGATCACAAAATGAACCTGTCACCAGTATATGCCCCATAGGGTTGGGAAAGTGGATCTGTGAGGTGGTTAAGTTAATTCTTTTTTTTTTTTTTAAAGATGTATTTATTTGAGATAGAGAGAGAGAGAGAGAGAAAGTGAGCATGCATGGGGGGAGGGACAGAGGGAAAGGGAGAGAAAGAGACTACTTGCTGAACATGGAGCCTGATGCAGGGCTTGATCCCATGACCCTGAGATCATGATCTGAGCCGAAACCAAGGGTCTGACGCTTAACCCACTGAGCCACCCAGGTGCTCCTAGGGGAATTCTGGTATCACTTTCCAAAGTTTATTGAGACTCTTTAGGGTAAGAAAAATGTCCTTTAAATTATGGACAGACTTTCTGTGATTTTGGGAACATGTTTTTCATGTGGGTTAAAACTGCATGAGAAATACCAAATACAAGATAGGCAATGGGAGCCTTTCACAGTGGCAGCAGTGACATTGCCAGCAAAGTCTGGAACACTTTGAAAGACTCTCTCAAAGTCTTCTAACATGAATATGGGTGCTCTTCCTGGAGGGCAAGACCTAATGTCCTCAGCTCCAAGACTGCCCATGGGGAGTTGATCGTGGGAGGGACTCTATCAGAACATGAAAAAAACTCTTCCTGAAATGGAATTAAATAACCACACTCCCCACACTCCTGTCTCAGGAGTCACCACTTCACCCTAAGATGCTGCAGGGCACAAGGGAAGATATCAGAATGCACCTCCCCACCTTTATTCCAAGAGTCTCTTGCCTTGAGGGTCCCACAGCCCTTCGAGAGATCCAAGGACCATCTGGCCCTCTCCCCTAGGGTAGGTCTCTAGGCACACAAATGCACACTTTGCCAGCAGTGTCTGCAAGGCACAGACCAGGGACCCAGTGTCTGCAAGGCACAGACCAGGGACCCAGTGTCTGCAAGGCACAGACCAGGGACCCATTTGTTGGCCTTGGTTAAAAACCTATGCTGTTGTGATAACTATCTCTTTAGCCTTATTTTGCTCATGTGAACCCAATGAAGTGCCTATTTTCTGACAGTGGGCACCAGGTCTCAAATTGTAGCATTCTCCCTGGCCTCATTACAGTTTCTGGCACATTCTAGAAGTTCATTAAATGTTTGTTGAATTGAATCTCTGCCTGAACTACAGTGACGGACACCTGCTTTCCTGTTAACATAGAGAAACTGGGCTTCCCCTGTCCCCCATTCCATCCCCCAAATGGAATTAGTATACCTCGAAGGGCGAAAAGTACAAGTCTGCAGTCAGAAACAACATGCCTTAGATGGGGCCCACACAACAATTACGCTTTTGCTTCTGCCTTTCCAGATGCAGGCTAACTACAAGGAAATACAGCTCACAGTGGATCTATATCAAGGTGATCTTTAGATTTTTTTTTTCTTTTGCCCCAACCCTGAGCTGTGGCCCTTGAATAATCTTGGTTTCCGGAGAGCAGACTACTGTAATGGTAATCCAGGAAGTAAATTGCCCTTTGAAAAGCAAGGAAGAAACCAATCGACTAAGTATTTATTTATATTTAATGCTCCAGGGCTTCTGTTTTCAGCTTTGAAGAGTTCCTGGCAAATGCTTCTTGAAGTCATTAATCCTAGGGGCAAATCTAAATGTCTTGCAGGCTGCTCCTGGCCCCTGGAGCCTGGCACACTGTGTTTATAACCTGTGGGCTTTCCAGAAAGACAGGCATGGAGGAGGGAGGCACTGGTGGCAGTGAAAGAGAGAATGAGGGGGGCTCTATTTTGAATCTGTGCTGGAATCGTTGGTCAGAAATGAATTCTCCAGAATTGATTAATTTGGGTTTTTCAAATGGGGATGACCAGCCCACACCCTTCTATCCTGAAGTCAGACATGGACCCATTGATCCCTGTCTTCCTCCAGCTCCTGTCCGGGGATCCCTGTTGAGTGATGTCAGCTGTGGCCAACCTCAGGGTGTTTGGCTCCAAAAGCACCTACACTTTTTCTTGGAATGCATGAGCAATCTCTGTTCATGATACAAAAATTCAAAACGTCAAATAAGCTAAAAGAAGAGAAATCCCATAAGATTTTCCCTCTCAAAAATAATCATGCTTTCCATATCTTATTTATGTACATACACACGTACACAAGAGTGTTATTCTATTCATACTATTATATAGCCAGTATCCCCTCACCTTAGTAATATTTTATTATAGGTCAGTAAATGTATACCGAGAGCATTGTCTTTAGTGGCTGCGTGGCATATCATTGTATGACATTATAAATGCACTTAACCAGTCCCTCTACTTGGTGATTTAATCCCTACATTTATTTACTAAGGTTGCTGTGACAAAGTGCCACAGACTGGGTGGCTTAAACAGCAGGAATTTATTTCTTCATAATTCTGGAGGCTAGAAGTCCGGAGATGAAGATGTCTGCAGGGTTGCTATCTCCTGAGACCTCTCTCCATGGCTTGTAGATGGCCACCTTCTCCCTGCGTCTTCACAGGGTCTTCCCTCTGTACCTGGGTGTGTCCAAATTTCTTCTTCTTGCGAGGAGTCATATTATAGTTGGGCCTGCCTTAATGACCTCATTTTAACTTAACTACTTCTTTAAAGACCCTATCTCCTAATGCAGTCACATTCTGAGGTTCTGGGAGTTAGGACTTCAATGTATGAATTTTGAGGGGTGCAATTCAGCTCATAACAGTAGCTAATGTTTTTAGAAAGCTTACTATCGGCCTTTACATACGTCATCTCATTTAATCCCTCAACAACCCTAAAATATACATAGTATTATTACCCCCATTTCACAGATAATGAAACTGTGACACAGAGAGATTTAGTAACTTACCTCAAGGTCACACAGCTAGTGAGTTGTACAGTTGTGTTCAAACCAGCCAGTTTACCTTGAGTCTGTGCTTTTAGGCATTTTGATAACTTTATGAAGGATCACCCTTGTAAGTTACCATTTTTACAACTATTACTATTATTTCCTGTATACTTGTTTATCTCATTAATTCCCTAGGATAAAGCGGAACTTCAGGATGAAAAAAAAAAGAGCATTTTTAGACTTTTAATGCAAGTTGCCCTCCACAAAGCCTATATCCATTTACATTTCCAACAGCAGCACGCAAGAGGAGCCGTGACGACAGCTGTTGAATGTTGAGCCCAAATCCCTGTGGTGTGTGTGTGTATGTACACACACAAACCTGAGGTTTCATAAAATGTTTGGCTGAGGTGAAACACAAACCCATGGGAATGAGCTATGATTAGGTTCTTTGTAGTTAGGGTTATTAGACTTCCATTCTCAGTTTGTCCTTCCTGTTGTACAAAGAAAAGCATAAAACTCTGACTGTTCCAAATGATGTGAGCAGTTTGGCGAACAGTGTACATAAACATAGTATCTTGGAAATAAATGGGGAAATCTCATAAAAGTACTTTTGTCATATTTTTCCTCTTTAAGTCAGTTTTATTGCGATCTATTTTATGTACAGTAAAATCCATCCATTTTTGAAGTGGTTCCGTGAAGTGTGATATATATATATACACACTTGTGTCACCACCGCCATGGTCAGGACATGGGACATTGCTTTCAGTCTTAGAAGTTCCTTTGTGTCTTTTGTCATCAAGCCCCCACCCCCAGCCCCTGCCAACTACTGATCTGTGTTCTGTCCTGTAATTTTATCTTTTCCGTGTAGTTCATAGATGGAATCTTGCAGTGTGTGCATTATAATGCATCTGTGATTCATCATCTTGCTGCATGCGTCCATAGTTTGTTCCTCTTTATTGCTAAGCAGTATGGAAGGAAGGAGTCTGGAAGTAAGCACAGATACACCGCCGGTTGTTTTGTTTGTTTTTACCCATTCACTAGTTGAATAAATTGTTTCTAGCTTTTTACTATTGTGAATAAAGTTGCTATATTCCTGTACATGTTTTTGTGTGAACACGTTTTCATTAATCTTGGGTACACACCTAGAATTGTGTACTCCCTCCTTTATTCCTGCCTTCCTTCTTCCTTTTTTTTTTCCATTCTTTTTCTTTCCTTTCTTTCTCTTTCTCTCTTTTTGGTATCACCATTTGAAAAGGTGTGCAGTCGTATCTCATGTGGTTTTACTTTGCATTTCTCTAGTGACTGATTTTGTTTTTTTTTTTTTTTTTAAATAATTTTTTTTTTCTGTGACCATATTCTCTCCAGTATTCTTTTTTTTTTTTTTTTTTTTTTTATGATAGTCACACAGAGAGAGAGAGAGAGAGAGAGAGAGAGAGGCAGAGACACAGGCAGAGGGAGAAGCAAGCTCCATGCACTGGGAGCCCGACATGGGATTCGATCCCGGGTCTCCAGGATCGCGCCCTGGGTCAAAGGCAGGCGCCAAACCACTGCGCCACCCAGGGATCCCTAGTGACTGATTTTGATACTGATTTTCCCTAGATACTGATTTTGAACATCTTTTAATGTGTTTATTTGCCATCCGTATATCTTCTCTGTTCACATATTTTGCCCATTTTTAAATCAGGTTATTTGTTTTCTTATTATTGAGTTGTGATAATCCTATGTCTTTTATCAGCTATGTCTTTTGCAAATACTTTCTTCCAGTCTGTGACTTATCTTTAATTTTCTTAATCACATCTTTGTAAGAAAAGACATTTTAAATTTTGGTAGGGTTCAACTGATGATTTTTTTTTTAACTGATGAAATTTTTAAAAATGACTAGTGTTTGTCATGTCTTACCTAAGAAATTTTGGCCTAACCCAAAGTCACAAAGATTTTCTTCTGTTTTTTTTTTGTTTGTTTGTTTGTTTGTTTGTTTGTCATAAATTTTATAGTTTAAGGTCTTATGCCTAGGTTTATGATTCTTTTCAAGTTAATTTTTGTATATGATGCATGGAATGTGTTGATATCGGTTGAGGTGGTTTTTTGCTTATGGATATTCAATTGTGTCAGCTCTATTTGTTGAAACATGAATACTTAATAATTCACTAAAGATGTGAATTATTTGTGCCAAGTCCAGGGGGGTGAGCCCTGGAAGTGGCTGCTAAATGGCTGTGGCTCCACAGAGGTCAGCCTGAGCCCACCCACTGTCCCTCTTGCTAAAGGATGTTACCTCGAAGATACTGAGAGGGAGGACTCCTACACAGAACATCTTTTGGGGGTTCGTTAGAAATAGCACCTGAGAATGAACAACGTTTGGGTTCAGGCCAGGCCAACATAAAATCCAGTGCCGGCATCAGGGCTGATTTGGGGGCCTGGGAACAGACATTTGAGGCTCTTTCTCATGAAAGATATGGTTGGGAACACTCTTCTCTGCAGCACAGCACGAGACAGATTTGTTGGGTGTGGGACCCTCCTTCCAATGTGAAGGAGCGCTCATTCGCAAGCATCCACTGGCACCCCAAGGACGCACTTTCCAGGCTCCCTGGAATCACATACAAGGGTGCTCCTTCATTGTTCAAATGTAGACTCTGAGACTCAGGGTCGTTGAGAGCGCGTCCCACTGGCCCTGTTTTGTTTCCTGATATCTTCAACATCCAGCTTCTTCCTTGGCCCCCCTACTTTCATGGCTCTCAGCTCCTCAAATTTACTATATTCAATTTGGAATCCTTTCTTTTCCCTTCTGCCCTCCACCTCCCCCTTCAAACTGCTTTTCATCTTGGATCTCTTCTCTCTCTCTTTTCTTTTCCTATTTAACATGTCTTAAGATTTTTTAAATTTATCTTCTTTTTTTAAAAGATTTTATTTATTTCTTTATTCATGAGAGACACACAGAGAGAGGCAGAGACATAAGCAGAGGAAGAAGCAGTCTCCCTTCAGGGACTCTGACACAGGACTTGATCCCAGGACCCTGGGATAATGACCTGAGCCAAAGGCAGAAGCTCAACTACTGAGCCACCCAGATACCCCAACATGCCTTTTAAAAACATTTTTTTTATTTAAATTCAATTTGCCAACATATAGTATAACACCTAATACTCATCCCATCAAGTGCCCTCCTTAGTGCCCATCACCCAGTTATCCCATCTCCCCATCCACCTCCCCTTGGGTCTCCTATCTTGTTAGCATTTTGACAACCACTTTGTTACCCAAACAGGAAACGGGGGGGGGGGGGGGGGGGCTCGGAATGCTCTCCCCTTTACCTCCTGTACCAGATCCGTCACTGAGGTCCATCGCACCTCTCTTCTGAACACCTCCTAAATGTGTGCCTGCCTTTTTGTCCCTTCCTGGTGCTCCCTTGGTTCAAAAAGTCAACATCTATCATCTGCACATTTGAAATGTCCTCCCAGCTGGCCCATCCTCTCCCCAGTCTTCTTTAGCCAAGCCATTGCCAGCACAGCTGCAAAGCGATTGGTCCAGAATGCAGTCTTGATAATGTCACTCCTCAGCTTAGAGCTCCTTTTGTGGCTCCATGTTGCCTCCCTGATAAAGATCAGACTCTTCAACGTGGCACTCCGGTCCCTGCCGTAGGCTTGAGCCACATGTCCCTTTGCCCCTTGTACCTTAGCAATAAAGAGCTCTTATTATGTTTCTGCTTTTTCTCCTAGATGACAGCAATCTCACTGTAACAATTTGTTTACACACCTGTCCTCCTCACTAGACTGCGAAGTGCTTGAGGGCAGGGACTCTGCTTCATTTGCAGCATATTGCACAGGGGCTGGCATGAAGTCATTACAGTCATTCATTTGATAAACATTTGTTTAGGATCCACCATCACGTGTCAAATTTATAGCATGTATTAGAATGTCATCTTGTCCCTTTGCCAAAGTAGTCCTGATAATTTTAAAGTTAAGACTTAGGAGTGTCACATATTGAATCCTGGCCACTTTGGAATCCTTTTCCAAAGTGGAGGATGGCTGTAAATCAAACTGCTGGCATCTGAAACTCTCTGGTGAGAATAATCCTGTTTCGTGCTCAGTTGTCCGTTTTGCGTTCTGGAAAATATGGTAGTTCAAATGACAAAGCTTCGCGGGGCTCTTTCAGGCTGCTTTGGGAAGAGGGTGGAGAGACAGATGGAGATAGAAAAGTGTATCCCCAACAAGATTTATTACTTTGCCACCGCCTCCCGACCCCAACCAGGTTGCTTCCCCTGTGTACCCCGTGTCAGTTAATGGCATCACAGGACTTCCAGGCTCCTCCCCAGCTTTCTCCCCTCATGCCCCACATTCCAGCCTCTCAGAACTTTTCTGAATTCTCTGAGAACACCACGGCCCCTGCCACACCGTCCTGCTTTTGTGTATACCAAGCCTATGGCCTACACTGTGCTTCCAAGTACCCTTGACCTGCTGGGTTCTGCATGCATCTTTGTTGTTGTGTGTGCACGTGTGTGCCTTTGTGTGTGTCTACACATGTGTGGGTTTGGGGTTTGTGTGCATATGCATGTTTTTGTGTGTATCTTCGTTATGTGTT
Source organism: Canis lupus familiaris (assembly GCF_011100685.1). NCBI lineage: Eukaryota > Metazoa > Chordata > Mammalia > Carnivora > Canidae > Canis > Canis lupus. The sequence continues at coordinate 66,116,592 of NC_049228.1, read as the reverse complement.
TATGTGTGTATGCACGCATGTATGTACGTGTTTATGCACTTGCATATGTACGTGTTTGTGGGTATTTGGGCGTGTGCGCGTATGCACACACACGTGCATGCTGTTACCTTCCTTGATCGTGTTCAAAAGTCTCCTCATCCCTGGAATTTTCCCACTTCACCGGGAAGAATCCGTACCTTATTACTGTACCTTTTTTACAGGACAGTTAATGTTGTTGGGATTATCTGTCCTTGTGTTTCTTTTTTCTTTTTTTTTTTTAATCTATTTGAATTCAACTTGCCAACATAGAGTATAACACCCAGTGCTCATCCTGCCAGGCGCCCTCCCTCCTTAGTGTGGTCACCCAGTCACCCCATCTCGCACCCACCTCCCCTTCTGCGACCCCCTCCGGACAGAATCAATGTGTCATCCTCCTCCCTAAGTCCTGCCTGTCACCATTCTGGCTTTACTTCTTCAAAATATCTGTAAGATTGGCCCTTTCTCTTCCACCCCCATCACTTCCCATCCCCCGCGAGCCCATCAGCCTGTGGCCGCGCTCCTGTGACCCCAACGCACATCTCTGCGCATCCTTCGACAGTGAAAGAGCCATTAGCCTGCCAGCCTCCTCTTCCAGCGGGGAGAAGGCCACACTGCGGTGGGGGGCTGTCCCCAGGCCCAGGAGCCCCCCACCCGGGCCCTGCGGCCCATCCTCTAACCTCCGGCTCGCACCTGGCACGCGCCTGCCCACTGCCCGAGGTCGCCGTCCTCCTGCTGGTTAGCACGCGACTGTCTTCAACCCAAAGCCTTTGCAAAAGGTATAGAGCTGCGCCACCCATCACGTGAATTGCAAAGACCAAACTGGAACAAAGTCAAAGCAAATTTCCACGTGCGGGGGGAGTCCCGCGGCGCCTGGTGTCCAGGGGTCCCAAGGGTGCGAGCTCGGTCCTGCGGCCGCGCGGGGCGCTGCGGGGGTCGGTGGCTCTTCCCGGGAGGGCTACTCCGGGCGGCCTCAGGGTGACGCTCGCTAAACACACGTTAATTGATTTATTGACTTAGTCATTCCGTCTTTGACAAACATTTATTTACTGCCCACGGAGAACTCCCAAGTAGAGTTTTAGGCCCCTGCCCCAACGACCCTGAAATCCAGCGACAGCCACCGGGCGCCCGGAGGAGGCCTTTCACAAAGGACGTGGGGCCGAACAGGTTTCGCTGCCTGGGGCTCACCTTGAGCAGTAGCCAAGCCCAGCGGCTGCAAGGGGCGCGAGAGCTCACTTGCCCCGTGCTATTTGTTCAGCAATAACTTTCCTGAAGCACATGTCTGTTGGTGAGAACTCGGCCTGAAAAAGTCAACACAGGGCTCCTGGCTGATTGTGCAGGAGCTCCGGGGCTGTGGCTGCCCTGCACGCAGGTCCAGAACTTCCTGTCCTGGGTTTAGCAAGAGCACAAAAGCAGCGGGAATCCTGGCTGGGACTCTCCCTCTCCTTGGGCCACAGCCGGGCTGGAGCAGGGGAGCTCAGAAGCCCAGCTTCTAGAAGTGGCTTCCTTCAGCTGCTGCTTTGAGGCTGGTTCTGGCCTCTCCCTCTGGCCGTAGCTCCCTGGGACTCAGAGGCCACAACTGAGTGGACAAGGGGACTCTGAGGGCTACAGGGTGGCTACAGAGACTCAGGGACCGGTGGGAATATTTATTGGTAACAGAAATGCAAACGTATCTTCGGTCAGGTTTAAAGGCCTAGTCAATGATTACATATTTTTATTATTTAGCTGGTAAAAGTTTCCTAAAAAGAGAGACAGAGAGAGAGTTTTGATGTTTTTCTCTGAGCTTTAGGCTCTGTTCAGCGTTTCTGAGGCCGTGTGTCATATCTGCGAGGTCTGGCTTCTGGGCTGGGCTCGGCGCAGGGAAATCAGTTGAGAGACGTAAGGCTTGCAGACCTTGGCCCGTAAGAGGGTCTGCTAGGGCAGAAAGTTCGGAGCCAGGGGGAGGTAGCAGCCCAACAAGGCAATTCTCCCAGCCTCCAGATGACAAAGGTTGCATTTACACCTGGCTGGGAGGTTTAATCATCTACCATTTCCAAACACAGCAGGCTAACAACCGGCTGGGCTGAAAATCATAAATTAAAAAAAAAAAAAAAAAAGAAAAATTACCAAGAAGAGACAGTACAAGGGGGAAGGAAGGAAGAAGTCGGTCAGTGTTTCTGTTCCAGAGGACCCTGAGTGGGGGGCTGTGGGTGGGGAACTCTAGGTGAGGCCCGTGGTGAGGGGGTCCTAGGTGGGAGGCCTTGGTGAGGACCCTGGCTGAGGGCGGCTTGGTGTGGGGACCCAGGGCAAGGGGCTGAGTCAGGGTTCCCAGACAAGCAGGAGCAGCCCAGTTGCTATGAGCCATGTGAGGAAAGAAGTCTCTGCTGTACAGATCTTCCCTTGGGGGCTTGCCATTGGTACTTATATGGCCCAGCTGCTTCCCTTTTTTTTTTTTTTTTAATTTATTTATTCATGAGAGACACAGACAGAGAGGCAGAGACATAGGCAGAGGGAGAAGCAGGCTCTCTGCAGGGAGCCTGATGTGGGACTCCATCCCAGGACCCTGGGATCATGCCCTGAGCTGAAGGCAGACACTCAACCACTGAGTCACTCAGGTGCCCCTATGTCCTTGCTTCTTGAAAGAGAAGGCCAAGCTGCTGCTTTGTCGCCAGCCCAGGCAGTCTGGCATAGGGTTGGAGCCCCTTCCTCCCCCGACCCCCACACCAAGGCCAGCCTGCCTGGGTTCAGATCACAGCTCCCCCATTCATGTGTGGCTTTGAGCAAATAACATTGGCTCTGTAAGCCTCCATTTCCCCGCCTATAAAATGCGGAGGGTAACAGTCCCTGCCTCCTAGGGTATTGTCAGGATTAAATGGGACAATGTGTTGTTGTTGTTACTTCCTGGAAAAATGCCACTTGGGGGACCAGTGGCCAACTTCCACTGTAGGCTGATGGTGTCTGAGCTCTGTGTGTGAACTAGATGATAATGAATTTATAGATGGGAAAGCCTCGGAGATCCTGCGGTCCCCAGGACACTGGTGATGTGTTAATTTTTCACACAGTGCTTTGAACACACCAAGAGAGAAAGCCAGAGCTCCTCATTGATGAATAGGATCTTCATAATAAAGTTTTTATGGCAGAAGAAAAAATCAATCCTTTAGGTAATTAGCAATAAATATTATTGAATGCCTGCTATATACACTGCACTCTAGACTGTAGGGGAAGCAGCAGAATTGGATCCAGGCCCTCCTCCCTCAATAAATTTACCATCTTGATGGGGACAAGACATACATGTAAATAGATAACTAACAACTCAAGATAACACATGTCAACTACCAAATGAGCTGTATTGTAGTGCAAATGTATTTGTGTCTTATCTTCTACTTGCTCTATGAAGATAGAACCCATATCTATCTTGCTCACGGTGATATCCCCTCTGCCCACATCTGCATGTGGCTAAGACTTCCTGAACCTTTACTATGTCCCAAGCAACATTCTGAGCCTTTTTGGGTATTAACTCCTTTACACTTATAATATAGGCTATAATGGAAATACTATCAACAGCCCCATTTTCAAGATGAAGAAAGTGAGGCACAGAGAAATTTTAAAACTTGCTCAACTTTACGCAAGTCCACTCATTGCCCATGTGCGATGTCAGGCACACACTTTCTCTGTGCCTAGTGCTGTGCCTGGCACAGGTGATGGGCCAGTGTATTCATGAGGACCCACCAATGTTCCAGACACTGTGCTGGGCACCTTTGAGGACTGCCTCATTTCATCTTCACAAAAGTCCATTGAGGAGAATATTGTGATTTCATGTTAAAAAGGAAGGGTCCCAGACAGGTCAAGGACACACACAAATTACTGACTGGCAAAGGGTGCTGGTCAGACGTTTTCCCATACCATGGGACTCACCTGGACTGGAACAAATGTTTGGAGTTCAGAGGACTGAGGTGGTGAAGGAAGTGTTTTTCAAGACAGAGTGTGTCTACTGGATTCTGAAGAAGGAACCAAATTCAGATAAGCAGAGAATGTGAGAGGGAGCTGGAAATGGGGCAGGAAGGCTACATAGAAGTCTTGTTGGCTTGTACCAGCAGGCTGGCTGGAGTGAACAATACGGTCAAGTAGGAAGTGGTAGGGACAGTGAGAAAAGTAGATCAGGGACAGATTATAAAAGGCCTTGCGTACTAAGCAAAGGAGAGGAGACTCTGAAGGAACAGACTTCACAGAAATGAGCTGGGCACGTCTTAAGTACTTAATGATTCTGGATCTCTAGCTGGGACCAAACATTTGATAAGACTGGCGTGGCCTTTAATTTCTTCAAGCTATAGTTATATTGAATTACATAACATGTTTAATCAAGGCAACTGGAAAATTACACAAAGCATTTGCTTCACATGGCATGGGAAAATTCAAGAGCCTTGCAGAAAAATGCCAGGGTCCCTGCCTCCCTCCCTCTCTTCCTTCTGTACTTTGAGTTAATGGACACTCTGAAGTTGTATTGCCTTATCATTGAGGAAATGGAGCAGGCAAGGAGGCCCAAGGTGTGGACTGGAAGGTAACAGCAGAGCTTCATGCTGCTAGCAGCTGCTCATTTCAGTTCCAGGTGACCTGGGGTTCTGGACTTGGTTCGAGGGATTTCGCCATAAGCATCTTTGCTGTAAGCATTTTTGCCACATAACTAATTGGCCATAATGCAATTTTGCCATAAAAGATAGAAAAACATAACCGGTTTATAGTTTGGTTTGACAGTTTGTTGGTTTCATCAGCTGGGTGACAGTTTGGTTTCATTTCTTCATTGGCTCAATACTTCCATTTTTATATAAATCTTAGCCATCATAATGATCTCTCTGGTGGCAGAGTCTTGAATGCACATTTCGCATAGAAGTTTGGATCGTCCACCAATGAATGTGTGACAATATACCAAGAACAAACAACAGTGTACAAGGCTTTTCCAACACTGTACAAAGCTCAGTTACAAATATGCATCCTCATATTGGAAACTGATAGTTCTCTTAATGAGGGAAGAAATCTCAGTGAAAAAAAAAATGTGATGCCTAACAAAGAGATGAATCAGCAAGAAAAATAATATGTAATACTGTGAACGAAAGACATTGAAGACAAGGGCTTGGGTACCATCCACAAAATAAAATTGGTTATCTGAGAGGCATTGCCATGAATCTACACACATTTTAAATGTATTCAAATCTTTTGTATCTTGCAATAAAGTCTTTTTAATTTTGTTATTCTTCTTTCGTGTTTCATGAGGTTCTTTTTAATGAATGTCCCTCTTTCAGTTTTCATGATTTTTATCTTTTACAGCTAAACTGTCTTATAGCCAATTAATCATGTGGCAGAAAGGTTTGGTATGAAAATGTTCATGGCAAATATGTTCACAGCAAAGATACTGGATGTGCCCGGGACTCCATAACAGTCTGTACCACTGCCACTAGTTTGGGCTTCCAACTGTGGATGTGAGCTTTGCCACCGCTCCTTGACACTCTGTTTGTTTTTCCACCCGTGGAACAGAGGATCCTAACGGTTCTGCTCCTTTTGCTCACACGGGCATGGTGATGAATAAGGCAGTGTTTGCTGAGGCCAATGGGAACCTGGACATCACACAAGCACCTCAGTTATGACTCCGGGTAGAACCCAGATGGTGGTGGTGTTTCTCTGTTTGCTCTGTTATAAAGCAGAATCTCATTGCACATCCAGACCCCTCTGTGTCCGTACAGTGAGGCCAGGATTGGGGATGGAGCTGGGCGGAACATGGTGGTGTGATGCAAGAAATAAAGCCACCAGGATCATTTCTTGCTTTGTGTTGGCATTTCTTATTTTGTTTGCTGTGTTTTCTGGAAATTTGGAAAGTTTAAACAGTGTGTGTAACTTGGGTGTCTCAGAACTTTCTAGGGAAATATGCAAGCTTTGCCGACATTGAACGTTGGACGGTGAAGACAGTGGTATTTAGCTCCCTCATTTGGTATATAACGCTTTGTATTTCTTTTTCATTTCTTTTAGGAAAACATATTTTTTTTAAAGGGGAAAAGACAAAAATAGCTCCTTAAACTACGCAAAACATTTAATAAAGGTCCTTTGTAGCTATCGTAGGATCTTCTCTTATTTGTTCGAAGGCTAAAAGTAAAATCTGAAGTGTACACGGTGTTAATTGTGGGTCTTGTGGGATTTGGAATGGAAATAATCTGAAAATCCTGCATGTCTTTTCCAAACGGAGACTTGAAACCTTTGCTTGAGCAAGCCAGCCTTCTTGTTTTCCTGTCCTCTATCAAGATTCAAACCAAGTTGGCCACCCACTGATATGAATCTGTAAATAGACTAAATCCTGCCTTTGAACACACTGGTCCCTAACTTGCTATCTTATGAAAATGTTTGGGAGATGACAACATCACAGGGCTCAGCAGAGCCTAGTGTGTCTGCCTTTTGCTAAGGAGACCTGGAAGGCTCTGGGTCTCTTGGAGAGGGAAGGAGATGCCAGGGAACGACAGACCACAAAATATGCCTGCACAGAATAGGCTCCCTGGCGCCTTCCTATCACTGTGTGCCTGTGTTGTTTCTGTTGTATGTGGTATATGTTGTGTGGTGTGTATGGTGTTTGATGTATGTGTGTGTGTTGTATGTGTGGTATGTGTGGTGTGTGTGTGTGGTATGTGTCTTGTATGTACAGTGTGTGTGTGTTGTGCATAGGGTTGTGTTGTGTGTGTTGCATATGGGGGTGCTTGTGTGTGTTCGTAGTGGAGAATGCTATTTCTGCAGAGATCTATATTTCTGGTTAGCTTTGTGCCTTGTGGTAGGAGGGAGAGATGTGGAGAACAGAATTTTAAAAATTTTTTTTAATTGAGCTATAATTGATATATAACACTATATTAGTTTCAGATGTACAACATAATGATTTGTTATTTGTACATATTGTAAAATGATCATCACAGTAAGTCTAGTTAACATCCATCACCACGTATAGTTACAAAAATTTCTTTTTTCTTGTGATGGGAACTGTTAAGGTCTACTCTCAACAACTTTCAAAATACAGTATTGTTAACTATAGTCACAGTGCTGTGCATTACATTCTTAGGACTTATTTTTTAATATTATTTTTAATTGCCACATTACTAAGGCCCAAGTTTTCATTCTGCTCCCATCTTCTATCTTCCAGTGTTCCATATTTTCTCTCGTTTCTTTATTTCACTGTTTTCTTTAAATAAATCCTTTCTGCTCCCACTTCCTGTAACTTTTCTCCCACTATCCCTTCTTCTCCATTTCCTAATTTTTATTTCTATTTCTCCTAATTCTACCAAACTTCCTCCCTCCTCCCATTTCTTTCTTGCTCTTCTCCCTGGGAGCTGGACATCAGAGAACTTGAACTTGACCCAGAGCACAGCCAGAAGCATCAGTCATACTCTATATCATGTTTCTTTAAAATAAAGCTTGCCAGCACGACAGACAGCCTTGTGGAGTTCGCTGTGGCGCATGTGCCCAAGCCTCTGCTTTTGTCCTGAATTCTGAATTCGCGTTGTGATTTTAATCGCCACTCATCAAATGGAGGAGGCTGTCTTCCTAGTTGTTGGTGAGTTGCTGGGAGCAAAAGTACAAGAGCGTGACAAGGAGTTGGTGAGGAGGTTGAGATGGAGAAAGAACCGAGCAGTTGTGTTCCTTCCACAATCTGGGCCGACCTGCGTTCTGTTTACTTGCTGGTTACACAAGGGATCCCCAGAGTTTCTAAGTTTGAGATACAGCTTTGGAGGTCATTTGCAAAAGATGTCGCAGCTGCAGAAAACTGATAAAGTAACCAGGTTGGGAGTGCAGGAGTCTGGAGAAAAGAGAAGACTGTCTGAAGTTAGGAACCATCTGAACATTTTTGCTATATGCAACCTTGATCACCTCTGAACCCCACGCCATTATTTCCTATCTGCCACTCCACCTGGGTCTGTGTGCCAGCAGCGGGGGCTTCAGCACAGTGGTTAAGGCTCTGGGGTGAGGCTAGACTTGAATTCCAGCAAAACGACCTCTCTCAGCCTGTTACCTCAATCAAAAGTAGGTACAATAGGACCTGTTGTTAGACGAGATGATCCAAGGAAAACGCTTGGCACTGTGTCTGACACTAATAAGTGCTCAGCTTGTTATTACCCATCATTGAGGAAGTCTTGAGTCTCAAAAGAGGTTAATTCATTAACGTAGTCCTCCCCCCTCCAGAGAGAGTCAGAGAAACTGAAACCACATGGGACTGCCTGCTACCCGGGACCCAGCCTCTCCTGATTTTGCCCACTGCATAGAACACCAGGAACTAGTTGGAAGGAAGGTGAGAAAGTCACTGTTGTGATAGACATTTACCCTTATATCACTCATCTGCTACCGTGTAACAAACCAACCCAAATGGGCAAAAGCAACTTATTTGTATTCACTCATGACTCTGTGGGTCAACAATTGGGGTTGGGCTCAGCAGGACAGTTCTGGTCTTCCCTGGGTCCACTGGTGGGTCGGCTGGGACGAGGGGGTGTCAAATGTCTTCACTCACACATATGACAGTTGGTGGGGCTCTTCGTGGGCTCTCTCATCCTCAAGGAGGCTAGCCTGGCCTCCTCACAAGGTGGCAGCATTCCAAGAAGGCAAGAACAGAAGCTGCAAAGCCTCTTGAGAGCCTAGACTTGAATGTCACACCTCTGCCACAACCTGCCTTTGTGGATTCAGAATGTGGTAAATAGGTTTTCAATGGGAACTACAGCCCTGTCCTGCTGCAGAGGGATGTGCATACGGGGATTTGGAGGAATGGTTGTGTCCATTTCTGCAAATAATGTACTGAAGTCCACCTATGGCCATAATCAATCACATGCCTTCTCCATAAAAAACACTTGTCCCCAAAAGGCTCATCCCAATGGCTTGAGGTCTGAGAGGTAGACATTAAAAAATAGGGCCAGAGCTGGATGAGGCCCCTCAGGAACATCACACAGAGTATCACAGCGTATTTGGGGGCAGAACGGTACAGATTTCTGTAAACTAAAAATACAAGTTCTCTGCACCGTTCTGCCCCTAAATATACTATGGCAAGAGAGGCACAGACAACACTATAGATATCCCCACTCAGAATGGGACAAACTAGGGGTGTGTTGGTGGCTCAGTGGGTGTCTGCTTTGTCCTGGGATCGAGCCTGGCATGGGGCTCCCAGCTCGGCAGGGAGTCTGCTTCTTCCTCTGCTGCTCCCCCTGCTTGTGCTCTCTCTCTCTCTCTCTCTGTTTCTCTGTCAAATAATAAAATAAATAATCTTTTAAAAAAAGCAAAAAATGAATGGGAAAGACTAGAGGCACAGCAAGGTCGCAAGTCCATGACAATTCTGAGACCCAGCTGGACGCGTGTTTTCAGGCCCCGCTGACGTCAGGGCAGGGATTTGCCCCATTAAGAGCGGGTTTTACTCCCTGGGGGAGTCAGTCTCCTAGTTCAGGTTCCTCTCGACTCCTGGCTCTCCCCTCTGGGCTCCTGGCCCTACCTTCTCAGATGTTACTTCCTTTCCTCCAAGAATTGTCCAGGCTCTCAGCAGAGCAGTGTTCTCAGTTGACTTGGGGGCCTGGAACACTCTTTTCATTTTGAACCAACTGCATCCCTTTCAGGCTGATAGGGGATGCCTCCTGTAACTGGGTGGCTTCCTGGTGTGTCAGCCTGCAGTCTGCTCCAGCAGAAGGGCTGTCCCCACTTGGGGCCACATGTCAAGCAGCTGGAGGAAAATGCTTCTACGATTTGGAGAGTTCTTTTGTCCAGTTGAGAGACTGCTGAGTTTTCTGAGGGATCAATAGAAGGTATTAAGCTATTCCTTTGGTTTCATCATTTCCTGAAGGCATTTCTGAGACTCTTTAGCCAAATGGAAGACTAGGGGGAAAAGGATTTTCTTTTTCAATCAAGCCCATAGCTGGCCTTCCAAATTCCCTCTAATTTCTTCTTGCAAACTGAATGGCTTATTTATTTATTTATTTATTTATTTATTTATTTATTTATGAGAGATAGAGGGAGAGGCAGAGACACAGGCAGAGGGAGAAGCAGGCTTCCTGTAGGGAGCCCCATGCGGGGACTTGATCCCAGAACCTGGGGATCACTCCCAGGGCCGAAGGCAGATGTTCAACCACCGAGCCACCCAGCATCGCTGAATGGCTCCTCCTTGAACTGATTTCTTTTGCCGAGAGAGAAGCTCCTTACTCAGATTCCCAGCTCATTAGGGACATTTTCTCCCTTCCAAGTTACTGCAGGCACCCCTTGGCTAACCGTACTGTCATTACATAAAGTTGATGGCCTTTTTTCCAGTCTCTGCTGGCAGTTTTCTTACTGTGTTTCTAGTGTCAGTAGTTCACAAACAGCTTCCTCATTACCTTTCTTGCCTCTGCCCTCCCACGGGTCCTAAAGCCAGTGCCACTAATTTTAGGTGATTCATTGCATCTCCTCACTTCTAGTACAACTTCTGTTGTCCGTTGTTTACTACCGCATAACAAAGCTCCCCCAAATATGGTGGCTTTAAATGATTACCATCTGCTCACAATTCTATGGGCTAGAAATTTAGGCTGGACTCAGCTGGGCAGTTTTTTATCAGGCTCACCTGGGGTTACTCACGTGACTGCATTAGCAGGTGGGAAGGCTGGGGACTGGCCCATCGTAGGGCCTCATTCACATGCCTGGGATTGGTGTCGGCTAGCCCCTGGGCCTCTCTCTGCATCCACATGGTCTCTCATCCTCCAAGAGGCTAGTCTGGGCTTCTTTCCAGGGGTGCTATTGTGGGAAGGCAAGAGCGGGAACTCTAGGGCATCACCAGGTATAGGACCAGAAGTCAGACCGTATCATTTCTGCTACATTCTATTGGTCAAAGCAAGTCACGAGGCTGGCCCAGATTCAAGGGGCAGGGAAATACCCTTCATGGCTCAACAGGGAGGATTAGCAAGTATGTGTGTATGAACAGGGACAGGGGAATAGTCTCAGCCATTTTTGCAAATCATTGACCACAACCGCAGTCTTTTTCTTTTTAAGATTTTATTTATGTATTCATGAGAGACACACAGAGAGAGGCAGAGACATAGGCAGAGGGAGAAGCAGGCTCCCTGCAGGGAGCCCGATACAGGACTCCATCCTAGGACCCTGGGATCATGACCTGAGCCAAAGGCAGATGCTCAACCACTGAGCCACCCAGGCATCCCCACAACCACAGTCTTGCACATAATGTTCCCAGCACATCTGTCCCCTCCCAATTCTACACGTTGTGCAAAATATTCTTATTCCTCATGTTAATTAACCTGTACTATTCTCTGAGCCTCTTCCACCTCACCTCATTATTCAATTCCCTACACTGGTTGCCTAGCTTAAGAATATTCAGGCATCCACTTAAAGCCAAAACCCCTCTTGTTTCTTTTCCCACTCCACACCTTTCCCCCGAAAAGCTAATAAAAAGGTGAGGCCTTGCTGTAGTAAATTCTCTCAGGTGCTCCCGTCTATTTTTCCTAAGTCTAAACACACAAGTCACTGTTTAACTTCCTGGGTATTATATTTTACTGTCTTGATGTCTCAGTCATTTCCAGCATCCTGGGAATAAAGTTGGAAGTAGGTAAGAATTATTACCCCTGACATACTGCCGAGGCTGGGGCTTAGAGATAGAAATCAAACCAGCCATCCCTGAGTCCCCAGTGCCTCTCCTGTTTGAGTTAAAATGTGGATAAAATGTTGTATTCAGACGTTGCTTCTACCTTTCACGCATATTCTGGTAATTACAAAATCACTCATGCAACCAATTGTTAGTGAAGCTATTTTCTGAAGGCATCCAAATAAATGAGTCATGATAATTAAAACTGTTTATAAGAAAATCATCTTTCATACAGATGAAATGATTTCAAACCTTTAGAAATCAACTGAGAAGTTTGGGGCCTTATAAGGGAATAACAAAAAAAGTCCCATTTGACTATACATTATGCTATTTTGCAATTTCCATCCCCCCTCCCTCACAAAACAAGAAGAAGAAGAAGAAGAAGAAGAAGAAGAAGAAGAAGAAGAAGAAGAAGAAGAAGAAGAAAAAGAAAAGAAATCCCCAAATCCCCAAAAAAGCCTCAATAATACTGCTGAGTTTTTCTGTGCACCCTGACTGTCCTTGCTTCACATTCCCTGCTGCTTTTTGTGATCCAAATGTCTGTTTACTTTCAGAAGAAACATGCAAAAGGAAACACTGAAGGGCACCTCTTTCAACAGTGACCTTCACAAACATTTTGGCTCATTCAGTTCAGCTTCTTTTTATTAAGAACCCACACCCTGTAAGGGGCTGTGGAGAAGGCAACAGGCGTGAGAACAACTAGGGAGCTGTCCTTGTGTGCCACTTGGACACACTCTCTCACAATGCCACACAACTCTGCAAAGCAGGCAGCTTCTTCCCTGCAAGCAAGAATTAGTGTCGCCCTTTCCCCAGGCAGCCGTAAGGTGTGTGTGGGCATGCCGGTGTGGTGGTTAAAGCCTGGACTCAGGAGCCTGTCTGGATTTGAACCTGTGGTCATGACTTATAAGCTGTGTTACTTTGGGCAAGTTCCCTAACCTCTCTGTGTCTCAGTTTCTTCATCTGTGAAACGGGAAGAATAATAATACTTCCCTCTTTGGGTTATGATGAGGATTGAATGATTAGAAGTGTGCTTGTTGGCATGCAGAAATGTTATGCATATTCAATAAATTAATTAAGAAAAAAGAAACCTTTTTATTTTCTTGGAGACAAGTGAAGGAGGGCAGAGGGAGAGGGAGAGAGAGAATCTCAAGCGGACCCCATGCTGAGCGTGGAGCCTGACATGGGGTCCATTCCAGGACCCCGAGATCATGACTTGAGCCAAAACCTAGAGTCTGACGTTTTAACTGACTGAGCCACCCAGGCACTCCAATGAAGACATTTTAAAAAGACTTCTTGATGGATCTGTGCATACAAAGGGAACATTAATACATTAAAATATCCAATCAATGTGAAGGTGTCTTGTGAAGAGGGGCTTTGTTTCCTAGCCAATGTTCTTGTTAAGAAAAATTGTTTCCTGGGGTGTAAGATGAGACTGTGCACCACTTGGACACACTCTCACAATGCCAGACAACTCTGCAAAGCAAGTAGTTTGCTTCCCTGTAGGTGAGAGTTAGCCTCTCCCTTTTCCCAGGCAGCTGTGCTGGTGTATGGGGACACATGGTGTAGAGGTTAAAGCCTGGACTCAGGAGCCTGTAAAATATATAATATGTATGGAAATAGTATGTAAAATATCTTAGGGCCCTCTTTAAGGGCAGAGTCCATGTTTCTTTTTCTCAGGCATTCCCCCTTGCCCACTTCCATTCTCTCATAGGAGACGGTATCATTTAGCATTTAAGGGCATGGACTTTGGACTGAGATCCACTCTGTGACCTTTGAGCAGGTCTCAGTTTCCTCATCTCTGAAATGGGTATGGGGTCTAATGTGAGGGTTAGAAGAGACAAGTAAAACAGTTAACACTTGGCTTAATAAAATTTATTACTATTATCTGAAATGTTTTCCCTAATCCCAGATCGTGTTATGCAGACTGAAGCTCTGTGAAAGCAGGGACTTTATCTCACTCCTCTTTTAGGCCTCGGCAAAGGTCATTTATGATAATCAGCAAGTGATAGTTGTTGATAATATAATGATGATTGATGCTAGAAATTCTCAAATTTTTTGGAGGACCAAAGAAAAAACAAGAAGAATCCTGGCCCGGAATTCCAGAAGATCCATTCTGAGGCCAAAAGGGAAGCAGAGGTATGGGGGAAGCCTGTGCTTTCCACATCCAAAAAAATTCTTTGGTCAAGAGCCCCATTCTTGATCAAAGGGAGCTATTAATACCTGGTTTATGTTACTGTTGAAAAATCACAAAAAAACTTAGTTTTTTCCAGATCTCATTTTCTAGCTTTACATGAACAATAATTAGTGTTAATAAATGAACTGTCTCACACACACAGTCCCATTCTTGGCCTTGCCACTGAGCTGCTGGGAAAATCATCTGGATTTTCTAGGTCCTGGTTTCCTCATTTAAACACGGCGAGAGTATCCTCAAGGACTTCTTTACCTCTGAGATGCTTGTGGAAGGTCCTAGATGGAACTGGTTCCAGCTACGTCATCCACCACTCCATACTGGAAAGGAAACCAAACAGCCAAAATGAGGAATTTCCTTCAACAGATATCTTGTAATTATGCTGATTTTTAAGCCACATAATCAGTCTAAAAGCAAATCCCATCTCATTGGAATTTATAAAAGGATTAGGAAATGGAGAAAATGGGGGCATGTTAGCAAACCCATTTCATTTAATTTAAACCCATTTCCCCTTCATCCTTTGCTGGTTTTTAACCGAATAGGGTATAGAGCACAGACAAGTCACTGGCTTCCCTGCCTGCATTTACTTTTCTCTATTCCGAGCTGGGTAGTATCTGATCTGCTTTTATGATGCTCATCCCCTCAGTTCTGATACCAAAGGAACAAGAATAAAGAACCTCTTTGGGAATAGCCTGTGTTGATAGCCAAACAAAAGCAACGTAGGTTAGGAAAAGACACAAGTACTCAAGTACTCCTCTAGCCTCTATCTGGAAAAAGGACTGAGGCTGCTTTGGCTTATGTTGTACTGCGAGTTTAGAATCTAAACCAGTATTCTGCTTCACTTTCTTGTTTTATTTTTGTGGATAACTGCACATTCTGAATAATCAGGCTGTCAAATGAAATTCCACTCCATCTGGTCAGCGCTGTGACAAGTTCATATGCCAATTTGTCATTGTGGATTGCATAGACATTTTTCCAATGTCAAGCCTCCTCCCTGAGATTTGACCAAACCCTGGGCCACATTGTCCTGTGCAAAAATAAAGCAGTGAAAAGAAACCATGCCGAGCTTTTCATCTTTGACTTTCAGCTTTAACCTTGGAGATAGGACATTAACTGATTTTAAAATGACACAAACATTTGTGCGGTTCTCGAGGGGTTTAAGCAGCCTTGCATGCACAAAACAAATGTATCCCTGTAACAGTTCTCTGAGCAGGTCCTGTTAGCAAACTTCTTTTTTTCAGATAACTTATTTGTAAACGCTTTACAATTTTCAAACTACGAATTTTTTTAATTGAAGTATAGTTGACATTCAATGTTACCTTAACAAGTGTACACCGTGGTGATTCAACAACTCTCTACCTTATACTATGCTCACCACAAGGGTAGCTCCCATCTCTTACCATACAACGCTCTCACAATATCATTGACTCTATTCCCCATGCTGCCCCTTTTATCTGCATGACTTATTCATTCCATAACTGGAAGTCGATGCCTTCCACTCCCCTTCACCCATTTTGCCCATCACCCACCGCCCCCCCTTCCCGGGCAACTATCAGTTTGTTCTCTGTATTTATGAACCCATTTCTGCTTTCTATTTTGTCAAACCACAATTTTAATTCTCTCAGTAAATTTTGGTGTTGTCATCACGATTTTCAAATGAGTAAATTGCAATTTGTAGTTTCAGTGGCTTCCCCAAGGTTTGAGACTGCTCAGTGGTCCACGATGAACATCAGGCCTCAATCTCTGTTCATGGGAGACACTGAGGCGTTCTGACTCCTCATGATATCAAGTCAACTCTGAATCAGCTCCTGAGTCTCAGAATTTCAACTCCACTTTCTTCTACTGATGCCCTCATCAGAGTGCTTACTTTATAATATTTTAATTGCTGCTGGCCTGCCAGCCTCGACTCTGTGAATTTAGGGCAGGAAATGTTTCCATCCTAATGTGAGAGTAAGGTCTGACACATATGGGAACTTGATAAATGTCTGTCAAGAAACAAACAAACAAGCAAACAAACAAACAAACAAATTCACCTTATGAGGCAGTTTCTAAAACCTATAAGATATTTTACGGATATCACAATTTTTGCATTTACTTTTAGTGTAAATTAGAATTTTGACGACTTATGATAAGGAGTATCAAGAGGTTTTGTGTATGAAACCATTCATTTTTCTTTAGACAAATGTTGTCCATTCACTCTGATCTAAGCCTTGGAGTCTTATCAATCAACAAATATTTGAGTATCTACTATGTACAAGACACTGTGCTAGGCGCTATAGGGGATCAAAGAAATCCAAGAGGCAAACCCTTCTCTCGAGGAATTTATAACTTTGTGGAAGGCTTGGCTTTTCTTTGTCCACTTAAAGGTATTTCCATGGAGTTTATCATACAAATAATAGTCGGAGGGTTGGGAAGAACCAGAGTGAATGTGAAGACCTTTTTCAGAAAGCCATTCATGGTCCATTTAGGGTCTTATATTTCAAGGCCCTCAGCTATGGCTGGTTAAGGAGATGAGCATATCCTTTAGAAGTTAATTCTCCAGATAAATAAGAGGGTCACTGCAGAAGCCTATGTGTTACAAAATGCAGGAGGTGGGGAAATGTGGGGAATAGCAGCCCTTTCATCTTCAAGGCGAGAAAAAATATTGCATGGGTCCAGGATAAGCAAGCCATAAATTTCAGGCTTGAGCCCCAGCAGAGCCCCCTTCTAACTGTGGCTCAAACCCAGGCTGTGAGGATTGAGTCACTCTCAAGGCACAAGACACGAAAGAGGAAGAACTCTCTATAGCCAGGGGCAGCCAAGTTCCCAGGAACTGATCCTGTCTCTTTTGAATCCAGATTTCTCAAGGGTTCCAGCATCAGCAAGTGACAAAGAAGTAAAATAAAAACCACTTGTGATAGCCAAGAACATCTCACACACTAGGAGGAAAGGGTCCTCCTGGAAGCCAGAACTTGTAAATTTCTCAGAGTCAGAGAGAAGGAGCAGATTTCTTCGGGGTTCTGTTGTTTATATGTAAGTGTTTGGTCTTAGAAGACCAAAATGGGCCTATACAGGCCTTGCCATTAGAGATTACAGAGAGAACTACTTTGGTGTAGCCAGATACATCATCTGTTTCTCTTTATTTTCTTTTCAATGCTTTCATTTTTCTATTCTGACAGTATTAGAAACTATCTATATGGTTTTATGTCTTAGAATCTACATGTATTTTGAACAACAAAGTCCAAAATCTATTAAATATTCACTATTGCCAAGCACTCTTGTAAATGTGACAACCCTGTGTGGTGGGTACTATTATTGCCATCCCCATTTTACAGATGAGAAAAATGAGACATGGAGAAACTGAATACAGCTGGCAAGTGGTGAAATTGGAATTGGAACCTAGGTCATGTGTCTCCAGAATCTGCCCACATAACCACTAAGTTATAGTGACTTTTAATAGCATATAGGATAGGTTCATATGCATAAGAAAGAAAAAGTCGTACCATGTAGTCGAAAATTCTTTCTGTAGGTGCCCTTGGAGACTCAGATTCTGAGGGCACAAAGTCAAAAGGGATTAGCAGACCATTTCTTATCCTGCCTGTCACAGTCCAAGTCAGAGGGTAGAGGGCAGCCCCACATCCCCAGATGCAGCCTGCCTGACATGCTCATGGAAGAATGAAGCCTGCCTCAAATAGAACCGAAAGAGCACTTGGATATGTGTGTGGTGGGAGTAGAAGCAAATATCAAACACTAAGGAAGAAGAGAAGTCAACGTTAGTGGATATAAACTATGGAATTCTGTCCAGCATTTAGAAGAATTTGATGTACATGTACCAGCATGTATTTTAAAAGCATAGTGTTGTTGAAACAATAAGAAACCCTGGCTCCTGGGTGACTCAGTTGGTTAGGCATCTGCCTTTGGCTCCAGTCATGATCCTAGGAGCTGGGATCAACCCTACCAACATGGGGCTGAGCAGAGAGTCTGCTTCTCCCTCAGCCTCTCTCCTTGCTTGTGCTCTCTTTTCTTGTGTATTCTCTCTCTCCAATTAAATAAAATCTTTAAAAAGAGGAAACAGTAAGAAATAGAACAAAGTCTCTGGTCACTAACATTAAGGTAAAATATGTACACAATATGTACACACATTAAAAATATGTACACAAATAAGCACAAAATATTTTACAGAGATACATATGCTTAAAAGCCTAAGAAGGGAGAAGAGATTGGGAATGAGAATCAGAAAAAAAAAAAAAAATTGATAAAAAAGAGAAGAGAAAAACAAAATCTGGAAGTGATCTGGTCCATACTGGAAATGTGGATGGTAGGTTGTTAAATTTCATGTCGTTCGTTCATTCATTCATTCATTCATTCATTCATATTCATGGCCAAGGGTATAAGAGGTAGGGAGTATAGGGGAAAATGCAAAGGCTCTGGGAGATGGAATCCAATCCTGGTTCCATATGCATTTGCTAAGCGGCCTTGAGTGACCTCCTGAAGATTAAATTTCTTAGGCTACAATATAGAAGCAATATCTAATTCACAGGGTTGATGTGAAGAATGTATACAAAGCTGCTTTTATACAGTACTTGACCCAGAGTAAATATAGCAAGTAAACAGTTAACTATTAAACTCTGCTATACTGATGATGGAAGCAAAGGAAGTCTCTGTAGTCTGGTGGAAAAAATGATCTTAAATAAGTATATGGGAAAATTTAATGATCAAAATTGGTGCTACAAAGTAAAAGGGATAGAGTCCTATGAGATTATTTTAAAAGTTCAGAACTTATTCTGGGGGCATGTTGTTAGAACTTTAGAGATGTTGAAGATGGCGACTAATTTAAGAGCCAAGCTGGGGAGACCAACCATGAACACATACACAACAGTGCTCAACAATACCTATGATGCCAGACAGCGAACACGCGCTGAGGGCCAGCCAGCACAGTGTTGAGAAGAGGGCTAAGGTGTCTGAGAGCTGATGGGAGCTGGGGGGTAGCCTGTGGGCTGGTAGCAAGGGTGGAGGGCTGGAGGGAAGTGAAGACGCAGTAAACGCTGGAGGCAAGAATATTGCAGGGTTCGCCTCGGGACTGGGAGTAGACCCCATGGCTACAGAAAGAAGACCTGTTCAGCCCATACCCCCTTTGGATAAATAGAAGAATCCTGTGCCCTTCCCCAACCCCCACACCTAGAGATATTGATCTACTTCAAATTGGGCTGTCCTCTGGTTATCTCCTGTGGATCTCCTTTGGCCAACATTTTATTGAGCTTTTCTTTCTGTAATTTATATTGGAACAGCAAGAGGCATTTCTTCTCATTTTCCACATATGAAATTTATCATACTAACTTTGCTTCTTAAGCGATATCTCCCCCTCCCCCAGATTTTCCCTTAGACCATTGATTGTAAAATAAGTAGTGGGGGTTGGGGGAGAGATAAGCTCCTCTGGAAAGTAGGTTGGAGCCAGATAAGAGGGCCTTCAGTGTTGCTAATGTCTCTGCTACTATAACTACCCCCACCTGAGGCACACAAATTCTTCTTACAAGAAGAGGGCCAAGGGGGGCCATTTGGGGGCCCACAGGAGTGAAGTGAGCTCAGTTCTTTGGGACCCCCTTCTGCAGGCTCGTGCTTGGCCCTAAATGAATGAGAAGAGAGGAAGCCTAATATATAAATAACTTGCTTGGTCAATCTCAAGGCTGAGGAGTTGAGAGGCCGGTTTTCCACAAGATCTGTCTCTGAGTCTACTAGTTTTTCTTATCCCAGAAAATCAGAAGAAAAGAATTCTTCCCATTCTGCAAGTTCTAAAAACCTTACTCCCTTAAGAGGAGCTCGACTTACTGTCTTTAGTTCTAATTTGGAATCTTTAGGTAGAACTGGGTGGGGGGTGGGCAGGAGAAGTTCTTGAATTCATTTTAATATTAGGAATGGCCAAAAAAATCAAAGTATTGACCCCAGAGGAGATGTACAGGCTAAAGAAACTTAGGGTTTTTTTGTTGTTGGTTAGAATTGCATCTGCCCAACATAGTGATACTGGTTATCTACACTGATTGCAAACGTGTCATTTAATAAAAGCAGTGTGTATGGTAGTCAGGATCTTCAGTGCATGGAATCTATGGAATTATAATAATAATAAGAGGTAGTGGGTGAGCAAAGATTTAGGTCTTCTGTTCTAAGTAGTTTGTTGAATAATTGAGGGGAGAATCCAGTTCTGCCAAGTAAGAGGGAAAAAGGATACGGAAGAGTGGGTAAGGCTTGTAGAGGCACCTTTGACCCAGGGAAGTGTCACAGTCAAGACCGTGGAATCTAGAAGAAAGGAAAAGTGAGGCACAGTTGTCCTGCCATTCATTTCTGATTTATCTTTGAGTGAGTTGCCAGTTGTAGCCAACCTTAGGAAGATATTCGGAGTCTCCATCAGGCTCTGTATCCAAATTTGGCATTTGTAGTATCAACCTGTTGATGCATGAGCAGTACTGTGTTTGCAAGGACAAGCTAAGGAGCCCGAATCCAACTCCCTATTCCTGTCCCCACCCGAATCCCAGCCCGGGGGACCACATTGAAGATAACTCTGTGCCGGAGATGGCATTTAATTCATACAATTCTGATGATAGGAAAGACTTTCTTTATCCACCCATTTTCCTCATTCATTCATTCATTCAACAAATGATGTTTGTGCAAAGTATTCTGGGGCCACCGGGACCTCTACTTCTGAGCCCAAGGTCCATGAAGTTGATGATGCCCTAAACATTGTGATATCAGCTCAATGATAGTAGTGTGGGTGCTGATTCTGACACTATTACAGCTTCGATGATGAATTAGGCAGTGTTTGGCATGGTGGTTGGAAGACTCCTAAGCCCAACTGGGTGGGAGGCAGCTGTGGTGTCAGGAGGAAGTGAGTCTGTAACCAGGACTAGATTCAAAGAAGTGGTCTGAGCAGCATTAGCCGGAGACACTGCTCTCTCCCAGGGGTGCACGCCCCTACAGCTTCTGCTTACACACCTGGATAAGGGCTTCCTCCCAACCTGTTTCAGGAAGTGGATCAAGAATGGATTAAGAATGAGTCCTGAGTGTAAGATTCTCACACATAATGCTTTTCTGAGCTGTGGGTGTCCTAGCAGGTAGTACTCAGCAAGCCAGAGATCCACGTGCCTTCAACTTCCAGCCTTTGTGCCCTAAAACTCTAAAGTTTGGGTAACTGAGCTCCTGGCAGGTGTTGTCTGCCAACGGGGCTATTGCCTGCATTGCTGGGAGGGCCAGAAGCAGGCTTCCTGGTGTCAGCTAACCTTAGTGCTCTCCAAAAGGCAGTGAGTGAACGTCAGTGCACTTGACTGAGCACAAGGCCTACGTTCTACAGACTGCTAAGTGCAGCCAAGGGGCCTGCCAACCAGAGGCTGATAGAAATGGGCTGTTCTTAGGTGAGAAGGAAGGAAAACAGGGGCCCCATTGAGGACCTACCAACCTAGCTCCCACGTTGGCATCTAAAATGGTCAATTTTAGCTGATTGGGTTCATTTCGCAATTGGGTTATGTGATTCCCAAGCACTACCTCTTATCGCTAAACAGAGGTGTGAAAACAGAACTGACTTGGCACAGACTGGCTGCCTAAAGGAACGTCTTTGTGTAAGGCTCAAGACTTGCAGGGAGGAAAAAGACACAGGATGCTGGTCCCTATGCCCCTGCTTCAGCTCATCTATTTTTGGTTCACTTCATTCAAAAGGAGACCAGACACAGGTCTGTTGCATAAAAAAGTGGTCCCTGTAGAGAGGAGAATTAACCCCACTTGTGCCATGATGTGGGGTTCTGGCCTCTGCCTGGGGTTAACCTGCAGGCCCGAGTGAACTACTCAAATAGCTTGTGGACATTTCCCAAATGTGTAGTGAGGCTTACATACAAATATGCAGTCGGCGCTGCTCGCTGCCTCTTGGGAGTGAGAAGCAAGATGGCGCCATGCCAGCAGCCTCACAAAGCCGCCTTGTTAATGCTTCTTTAGATGCTCCTGTGTGGCTTCATCGGAGCAGAGGAGGATCTGTTTACGCCACTGACTCCTATTGATTCTTCTGGGGGGGATGGGAACTACAATGCTGGTCTCTGTTAGTCTCTGGAGCGTGTTGGGAGTGTTTGGCCAAAGCTTGAGGGTGTCCTGTGATCCTCTTGGTTGATGTGATACTGAATTATACCGTTGGAGGGTGAGCTCATTCCTGGGCCTCTGAAAACAGGTTTCTGACTAGGTTTGGGGCAGAGGGAAAACTTCAGGCATTGGATCTGTTGAGAGGCCTATTGTCTCCTTGCAGTGAGCTGAGGGTAATGTTTCTCAGAGTTGGGTCTCAGGAAAACTGGGTGTCCAAGGGCTCATCCAAAACATACATGACAGTGAAATTTGAGGGGCTGAAACACATCTTTCTCCAGAGTCACTTTAATCCTAGCAAAGGTCTCTTTTGTGGAAAAACTTCAGCAAGTGTTTGGCTATTGTTTTGTCCTCCCCCATTCCCCTCCCACCCCTTCTTTCAGCCCCTTTGTTCTGCTTAAAGGGATTACAAACCTGGTAAAGGGAAGCCGTCAGCTAGATCAGGAGGTAAGGCCCCGTGGCCAAGTCAGGCTGGAGTCTCCTCCCACTTTCTTCTGAGGACCGTCCTCCCGGGGCTCTGCCTAAGGTGTACTCCCCATCACAGTCTTACCCGCCCTTCTTTCGGCAGAGGGCAGGCTCGACTACAGCTCGCGGCCGACCGGGCTTCATCAAGGGCAATGCACAGCATTAGTAAAGTCCGGATAGTCCCTGGTGACCTGACACAGACCCTCTTGGGAAAGTGTCCCTTGAATCCTGACCCCTGGCCCCCAGCCTCCCAGCTGAATGAAGCACAAAATCCACACCACTCTTCTGCCTCGAAAGCTCTCTAATTTGGCTGAAGCGTCCCTTATTGGGTCCCTATGTTCAGAACCCTTTGACACTGGAGCCCATTTCATCTCCAGCTGGGCCTCGCTTCAAACCATATGTCACCCTGTGGGCAGAGTGAACTTTCTAAAATGAAAATCTGCATATCATTCCCGGTTTTAAAGGTTCTAATTGTTCCCTAGAGTTTTTGAGAAAAGGTAGAAAGTTCTTATATGGCATCCAGTTGGGCTTAAGGATCTGGCATCTTCCTCCTTCCTCATCCTACCCCATCACAAACCAGCTCTTCAAGCTGGTTCTGCTCCAGGTGTCTGACTGTCTTAAATGCTCTCCTGCAACCCCTTCATGACTTTTCGACCATGACCAGGTCTGTCCTCCCTTCCAGACTGTACAAGCGAAGACAGACATGGTGCCATCTGGCTTTCTATCCCCAGCACCTTACAGAGGTGGCAAATACAGGTGCTCAATAATTTTGCTCAGTCATTTAAAATTTTTTTTTATTTTTTTATTTACGATAGTCACACAGAGAGAGAGAGAGGCAGAGACACAGGCAGAGGGAGAAGCAGGCTCCATGCACCGGGAGCCCGACGTGGGATTCGATCCCGGGTCTCCAGGATCGCGCCCTGGGCCAAAGGCAGGCGCCAAACCGCTGCGCCACCCAGGGATCCCTTGCTCAGTCATTTTAAATAGGGATCTTCCCTGCATATATTACAGGAAGTGGTCTTGATAACCATTAAGAATGTGTTCTTGACAACATTTAACTAGTTTGGGTTGGTCTGTTTTTTCCTGAAGAGATTGTTCCTAGGATTCGTGAAGAGAAAGTACGAGGACTTCAGACCTGGAAAGGAAAGCAAAACATTTTCAGGGAACACTCTTGAAATAACAGCTTTTAAAAATGAGTTTGACCCAAAAATATTCTTCTTCCAGGATTCTAAGGTCTCATGGAAATGCCATTTTTGAGAACAAAATATTGGAGCTGACGACTCAAAGAAATGTGTATCACAGAAAATGATGGGACTATTAATACAAAGGGAGTAGATCTGTATTTCCAACATGGTGGGATGTCTGTGGTACTGGGTGAAGAAGTAAGATGGTGAAAAATTTAATGGTGTCATCCTCACATATCTGAGGGTAACATTTTGCATGTATAGAAAATGGTCTGGGAGGACACATATCAAGTGAAACCTATGTCCATTTCTGGGAATGGGACACAGAGAAGAGCATGGGGAATTGTCCATTTTCCATGATAGTTTTTGGAGTGGCTTGAGCGCTGAATTACCTGGGTCTCGTGGGACGCTGTAGGATTGGAGTACATGACCTTAAGCTCTGGCATGATTAGCATTGGCACAATTGATTTTTCTCTGCTTCCTGCCTATTTCTTACCTGTCAGAGGTTACTGTCCTGCCTTCACGGCATTTCGATTGGGATTCTGGAAGATGGGGAGGGTTTTCCAAGAACCAAGGCCAAGGTCTGCCGGGGGAGATGGTGATGGTGAAGAAGATCCTTTTGGTCAGGGGACTTCCCTGAAGTGATCCATGAGGGGCCAAGGTGGGTCGGAGCCGACACAGCTCACATCTGAGGGAAGGTGGACCTGGGAGCAGCACCTTGTTCTGGTCAGTTACGGGGTCGGAGAGTGAGTCTGAGTTCAGGCTCATGAGTAGGGATGTGCTGGGGAGGAGCAATATAAATACTAATAGCTATCATTTATTAATTCACATTTATTAATCCTGAGCACTTCTTTTTTTTAAGATTTTTATTTATTTATTCATGAAAGACACACAGAGAGAGGCAGAGACACAGGCAGAAGGAGAAGCAGGCTCCCTGTGGAGACCCTGATACGGCACTCGATCCCAGGACCCCGGGATCACGACCTGAGTCAAAGGCAGATGCTCAACCGCTGAGCCACCCAGGCTTCCCATTTTTTCTTTTTCTTTTACCTGACATGAAAATAAAGCTCCTAGGTAATGAGAAAGTAGGATTCGAACCCAGGGTCTGACTGAATCCAAACTCTGTGCCTGTTACCATGACACGGCCTAGGGGGGTAGACAGCAAGTGAGCTCCAGTCACATGGGTGCTGAGGGGCTCTCAGAGGCAGCAGGCGTGTGAAGAGGCCTCCTAATGGAAAAAGCACAGATCTCAAAGGCGGACACCTCTTGGTTAAGTCCCAACTCTAATGTGGTCACGGAGAAGGCAAGTGCCTCTTGGGCCTCAGTGTTGTCATCTGTAAAGTGGACCCATGGTCCCTACCTGGCACTCAGGGAAGAGAGCTCCTGGCAATGTGGATTTGGACACCACTTCCTGCTCTAATAATAACGAGCACGTCTGTTACAGAGCCCCAGGGCAGCCCTTCCCAGCTTTATCCCTGTTGACCCTCCCAAGGAGCATCAAGCTATCTGCCCACTCCCTATCACCCTGCTTCAGGCAAGAGTTGTTTACACTTGCTCTCTGCTTCCTCACCACCATTTACACCTCAGAGCCCTGGAATCTGGTCTGGACTCACCACTCCACTGGGAACTGCTCAGGCCAAGGTCACCTACCCACAGCTTGCTTGGGGCAAAATCCGGCAGATACTTTTCTGTCTCTACCTTGCCTGGCCTCCCAATGCACATTATCCCTCCAGCTTCTGGATCTCACTCCCTCCTAGTTCTCTGCCTTCCCTCAAGCTGCTGCTTACTAACTCATTCCTTCATATCCCTCAAACCAGGGGGGCCTGGCTGGCTCCACAGGTGGAGCATGCAACTCTTGATCTCAGGGTTGTGAGTTTGAGTCCCATGTTGGGCATAGAGATTACTTAAAAATAAAATATTTTTAAAACCCCCCACAAAACTTCCCAAATCCACTGATTTCTCTTCACCTAGCAGCCCCAGTCATTTTCAGATCAGATTGTGCCTTCCTCTGCTCAACCAAATTCACCTTTTGCTCTTCGGATAAAGACCAGAGTCCAGGGATCCCTGGGTGGCGCAGAGGCTTAGCGCCTGCCTTTGGCCCGGGGCGTGGTCCTGGAGACCCGGGATCGAGTCCCACGTCGGGCTCCTGGTGCATGGAGCCTGCTTCTCCCTCTGCCTCTCTCTCTCTCTCTCTCTCTCTATGTGACTATCATAAATAAATAAAAATTAAAAAAAAAAAAAAAAACCAGAGTCCACTCAACATGGCCAAGAGGTCCGGCCCATCAGGCTCTTTGACCACCTTTCAGTCTTCACTGTGCCCACTCGGCCCTCATGCCCTGGGCTCAGCTTGCTGGGCCTCTGTGGGGGAAGGGGGCTCTTTTGCTGGGGCCCTTGGCACATGTGCTTCCTTTTGCACTCCCCCTCCTCCCCCAGCAGCCCCCACGCCCTTCCACTTCATCGCTCCCCTCCTTACCTTTGCCAAACCAACTTCCAGTCTCGGTTTAAATATCACTTCCTCAGGAAGCCTCTTCTTGATACCCCACACCAGCTGGGGCCCCTTGGTTATATGTTTTTCTTGGCACGCTGTACCTCTCCCTCCCAATGTTTATCATAATTGCAAATATGTGTGGATTATTTGTTTCATATTTTAAGAATAATTCCTTCCCAAGATGGAGGCTCACTGAAAGTAAGCCCGGTGGGTCTTACTCATCACTTGATGAGGAGTGAGGTGATGGGATCTGCCCAGATGCAGGTTCATTCCCCCTGGTAGCTCCCCTCCCCATCCATGTCCATCCTCCATTCTCCAAACCACAGAGTTGGATTCAAAACACAAACCTTGACCATGTCATTTCCCTACTTCGAAATCTTTGCTGACCTCCTACTGCCCAAGATCTTCACTCTGCTTCTCTCTCTAGTCTCACATTTAAGAACAAATTCTGCCCTGGAATTCTGAGTTTGGTAAATTTGACTGAGTTGTTCCTAGTTTCTGTAATGGGCATCCTCTGTCCTCCGACAGGTTCCATATGCCTTAGTTGCCATGGCTTCCTCTGCCTAGAATGGAATGAATACATACTCACCCCCAGTCTTTTTCCAACTACTTGGTCTCCCTGGCCTGGCTGGGGTGTGTACCCCGTATACCCCGGTAAGATCCAGTGCTACCCCAGTGTTGGTTCGCAGGTCTGTCACCTCCACTAGGTGACAAGCTCCTCAAGAGGAGGATCAAGACTTGCTGAGTGTCCTTAAGCCCCTAAAACAGAGAGCCTGGGGCATGGGGCAGATGTCTAGTATATTCAGTGAATGAAGACTTACCTGATTTGTAGTCTGTGGCTCCTAAATGAAGCCTGCTCCACTTTGAATGGTTGGTCCTGCCTTGCTCGTGTCACACTAGCATATTGGTTCCTCTAAAATATCAAGGAACAGTAGTCGCTCCTGGGAGAGCTGTTATGTATTATCTGGTGGTGGAGAGGGGAGTGAGAGAGGAAAGAACACTTTGGGGGGCTACTCATCTCTCATCTCTCTAGAGCTCCTCTAATGCATGCTATTTCTCCTTTTGCTAATGAAATCTCTTTCTCCATTCTCTGTCTACTCTCTTTGCTATTTATGAGGGCTTACTGGAAGGATCCATTAGGACCAGTGGTGGAATATGTTGTACAAGTACTGACTTAGGATTCTCTCTAGGTTTGTGATGTATACAACAGCTTCTTCTTTTGTTTTCTGTCCTTGACAATGAGAAATGATTCATCTGAGGAGAAGAATGTCTTCTATACCTGGGGTTAGGACCAAGGCCTGCAAACACCCAGATATCCCCAACTCTGCAGGTTCCATCCCACCCGGCTCACCTCCTGTGCTCAATCAGCCTCTCCAAACAGTGTAGCTCTCTTCTCCCCAAAAGTCCCACAGCCTGTTTCTCTTGCTCTGTGCAAGTAGTTATCAACCCTGGCTATACCCTATAATCATCAGGCTTTTAAGAAATACAGAAGCCCAGGACCTGCCCTACATCGTTTGAATAAGAATTTCTGGGATGGGCTTGGTTGGGTATGAGTAATTTTGAAAACTTTCCAGGGTGATTCCAATGTGTAGCCTGTGTTGAGAGCCACTACCCTAGACCCTTGCTGGTCTTTCTGATGGAGGGTCCTCTCTGCTCTGGCCAGATTCCTGCCTACAAGATGTTGCTTACTTCATAACTTCGTCCCTGAGACAGCAAATCCAGATGGTCCTCTCATGTGACCCTGGAGGGTACTCTGGACCATTCGCATGATAGCTCATTATGATTATTTATGATGGGTAGACTATCTGCTTCTGGAGGCCCCTCAGTAAAATAGATCAGAATACCCTAAGCATTGTAAGTTTTTAATAACATTTATATAAATTGAATTCAGTGGAAACTTCAGCTGCTTTTAGGTTCCCACAGATTGTCAGGGAATTAGATCTTCCCTTCCTCGTCCATTCTGGGCCAAGGGGCTGCACCCTTCTTTATTTTGTTCTGATAGTTCACCCTTCATGATGTGGGTCACATTGATTGCAGTAAGCCCAGTCTGGCTCAAACGTTACTTTACAGGATAGTTTTGAGGGCCTTGGAATGTACTTGGCCAACATATGTGAAGGTACTACAGCAGTGAACCGAACACTGTTTTCCAAATAGATCGATCAATTGATGAACTCATACACTTTATCCTTAAAAAAAAAAAAAAAAAAAAGTCCCCTCAAGGCCCAGTTGCTTTGGCACCTGAAGCTTCCTTTTTCAAACTCAAAACTGCCTGTTATAACTCTAGCCAGTTTCCACTGCTCTTTAAATATTCCACCGCAGCAGACCACTAGTCGCTTTGCTATCAGTGTGCACGTTCTTTACTCCTGACTCTTTCCTTGCACTCTTCCCTGACCTTGGATGGATTTCATGTTATCATAGAAAATCCTACCCACTCTTCAAAGTCTAATTCAAATGTTAGCCCCTAAGTGTCCCCAGCCAGAAACAATCCCTTTCTCTTCTATGTTTCTAACATACTTATTTTCTTACCATTTAATCCCTCATTCGTTCTATAAATATTTATTGAACACCAAATATGTGCCAGATTCATTTATCCATGGTCTCGTTTTATACTCCATTATGGTATTTTTGTTATATCTTCTTGAGGGCTGTGGCTGAATTTTGTCACTTTTCCCTCTCTCCTCTGCCCCCTTTCTAAGAACATGGAGTCAGGTGTAATGATGTGGGGTCAGGTGTAATGATGTGATTGTTTCCTGTCCTAGACAACAGGAAAGTGATCTGTCCAAAGAGAAGAATGCCTTCAATACTTGGGATTAGCACCAAGGTCCACAAACATCTAGATGTCCCCAACTCCTCATGGGGTCAGGAGTAATGATGTGAGGTCAGGTGTAATGATGTGGGGTCAGGTATAATGGTGTGGGGTCAGGTGTAACAATATAGTTGATGGAATTGAATCTTGTTAACAATATTCTTGATGATGTGAATTGGGCACAAATTTTCTTCTGGATAAAGGAATCTACTTAACCTATTATCTATGGAGGTGACTTTTAGAATGAAAAATTTCCCATTTAGGGCTCATCACGTAGCGTCACCCTCCAAATTCTTCCAACAGTGTTTTTAATGCGTAAAAAATGCCTTCTCCAGGGACACTTCCTTGGCAATGAAGGAGGACCTGAATAATTGGCAACTGATAATAGTGATGACTTCAATGCTATCCTGCCTCAACTCTCTCTGTTCACTTCATGTGATTTGCACATGGCTATTCCCTGCCAGGGTCGAGGTTCCTTGTCAGCAGACATTCTGAGCTAAATCACTGGAGTGTTTGCACCATGAGCCCACACACTGGTAGGGTGTTAAGTACAAAGCTTCACCAATCTATTCCTGGGACGGTCAAAATTCACTCGAACGCTCTTGCCAAACACCTACCTCCCTTGGATTCCCTCTGCTTGTCTTTCGCTTCATCTTTTGCTAGCCATTGAAGGCTTCTCTCGCAGGATGTTTTGCTTTTCCAGGGATCCGAGTGAGAGCTGCTGTTTGGTTTCTTAATTAAACTGGGAGTTTTTAAATTCTTAGTGAAGACTACCAAACCCGTTTTTCCCCAATACTGGAAATAAATCCCACGCTAACATTCATTACACATTTGGAACACAATAAACTTGCAAGCTCCACATCTGTCCCAAGGTCTGTCCCACGTGCTGCCTTTCTGCTTCCCGACTCGGAGAGTGCTTTCAGTTCCACTAGGGCTTGTCAAGGACAAGAGAGCTGAAGACTGGGAGAGAGATGTAGCAAACTTATGACCAGAACTGAGAGAAAGGAAAAATCACTGTGAGAAAGGCAGCCTCCAGGAGAAATGAAATGCTGCAGAATGGGAGGGCAGCCTTCAGGTGACTTTGTGCAAAACCTCATTTCTGTGGGAAACAGTTTTTACAAAGTCAAGAGGAATTAGTGTGTTAGTCCAAAGATTTTTTTTCTTCCTTCTACAAATGATCAAGGAAAATGGATTTTGAAAATGTAAACATTCTCTTGTAGTATTTACGGCTTCTCTAATACAGGGGGACAAAGGTCTCAGAGTTTAAAATAAAAAAGCAGGAACAGAGAGATAACAGTTCTTTTACAGTTTGATTGTAATCTAAATATAACAGGAAAATCACTCTTTACATAAAACACCATGATGGAGAAATATCTGAGTAAGGAGATTATTGGTTCTTTTTTCCTTTTTCCTTACTTTTTCTTCCCTATAAGTTTTCTTTGTCTTTGAGAAAAGCCTTTCGTGATGAAGACAAATAGTGGGTTGAATGAAAAGCCAGTGTTGGGCTTTGCTGATAGAGGGTTTGGGGAAATGATTTGTTAGGGCAGAGAAGCTAATAGATTGAGAGGGAGACCTCAGAGATCACCCAGTTCAATCCTTCATTTGACGCATAAGGGTACTGAGCCCAGCAGGTGCACAGTGTGAGGAAGCACAAAGCCTCATTTTGGGAGATTTCAGGACTCACCTATGTCATGATATGAAGAAGTACACTTAAAAAAAAAAAATCAAACTGCTGGTGTAATTAATCTGCCCCCCACCCCCATTTCCAGGAAAGAAATCCTTCAATTACCTCCAAATGACCTCTATTCTCTTTGATAGCAAAGTCACTTGCTAATAGAAAGTTTGCCGTTTGGGGAAGTTATTCTGCACCCCGCTCCCAGCCATCTAGTTTAATGTTTGTTGAGTTTGTGCTGTGCTGGCTCTCACTGTATTGCTGATACAGGGGTGTCCGTCCCTTTAGGTTTGGCTCCCTGCCTCCTAGATGCCCAAAGTCTCTCTTGCCCCCACTGGGGAGCATTGTGGGGCCCCTGGGGCAGTGTGGATGGTGCTGGCTTTCTCATGCTCAGGGTGCAGGTCTGTGGGTGCACACATGCAGTGTGACAGCTGACTCCTCCTGCCCCATTTGGCTCCATCCACCGGTACTAGCTTGGACCTCAACCTTTGTTAATGCTGTCGGGGTGGGGGGAGGCGGTCCACCATCTGTGAGAAGGATGAGCCCACTCAGGCCCAGAACCCAGTTTGGCTATATTCTCCCTGCAGGCTACCCTCTCTACTCCTTGCCTGGACTTCCTGTGAGTCTTTTATAGCTGCTCCCCAGCCTGCCTGCCCCCATAGAGTCCCCATAGAGCCCTGCCCCACAGTGACTGGGTCTCATTCGTCTCTGCATCCCTGGTTTTAACGCAGGGCAGGCACTTAATAGATGTTGTACAAGAAGTGATGTTAAGTGGCCATTCAAGTCTGTGAAAACCAAAGCCCAAAACCCAAAACCATACAAATACACCTTTCATTTCAATTAATTATTAAGTAAGGAGCTGCTGAGCCTATAGTAGAGGGGTGCCAGAGTAGTGTGAAATGCAGTCCTTGCTCTCAAAGGACTTCCAGGTAACTAATATTACAAACAGAACTGAGTATCTCAATCAAAATGTGCTCACCAGTGGCCCAATGATGGGGACTAGACCCTCATCTTCACCAGAAGGGCACTAGGAGAGAATCAGTGGCTTCTAAGGCATCTTAGATGTTGTTGTCGCCATTGATAGAGTTCAGCTAGCATTTGGTAACATGTAGGTGGAATGTAATGATCAGTCTAGCCATCCATAGTTTTACTACTCATTCCGTCTCTGTGTATCTCAAAGGATGTCTTCCTGCAGCAGAGAGAATGACTCAAAGCTTTCAAATAACATCACTTGGCATCTCACTCTTTTCCAGGGTCTCCTCTACTGGTTGTGAAGACAATGACTTATCTCCTGCATCCTTCTCTACTAACAATCTTCGAGAAATTGTCTGGATGAGGGGTTATGTCCTCCTGGAGAAACTGCCCTCTACAAAAGATACATTGTGTGCCACCAGCAGCTGAACTTGCAAAACGTGTTCTGAACCCCCCAATATATCATATTTTGCCTAAGAAAATAAGCAAATTATATAAAATGTGTTTTATAAAATGTACTCCTGTGCTTCTGCAAAATATCACAGGGTGGAGAGCAAATTCTGCCCTTGTTTTGTCTGTTTTCAGGGACGGAGACTCAGGCGGGGGAACGCCTTATTTGCTCAGCATCCAACGCCAGCCCGTGCTCGTGACCATCCAAAATGCAGCTGTGAATAGCAAGTATATCACAAGGGTTCTCAAATATGAAAGTGGGGTTGGAACACTGAGCGGGCACCAGACTTCCTCTGTTAAAGATTATCCAACGTGTCACCTGGGTGCCAACATTCCCATAAACCCCAGCAGCTCTGTCTCACCTAGGGTAACTTAACGGCTTTGAAACTGTGCCCAAGACCTAGTAGCATTCCATGAAACAGCCTCATCACCGGGGAATGAAGTCTATCTCTAAGACTGCAAGTGTGTTTGCCTTAAAGATGATTTATCACGCTCAACAATGACCAAATTTCCTAAATTAAACCCGATCCCTTGTTATAACTGTATCACTGACAATTTCATCAAGAGGAATAGATCAGCGAGGGGAGGGTCAAGCTCTCTGGGTTGGCTTTTCAATGAGCCTGCAGGCTGGTTCCCAGTTTGGGGGAAGCAAAGAGAGGAAGGCTTCTCATCTGGGGAAGGCTGAAACCAGAACCAGTGCCCAGTCAGAAAGACAGGTTGGAAGAATCTTCCTCCTGACCTCCGCCCCATCTTCCTCTTTCTAGATCCTAATTCCTTGTCTCTTTTTCTTTTAGAGATTGAGGCTCTCAAGGTTCATGATTTATGATAGAGAAAATTAGTTTCTCTTTTTCCTTTGCCAAGGCCAGTTGGAGAAGCCCGTCGTGGCAATGACTTCACTGAACTCTCAGTGAGGCCAGTCCCCTCCCCAGTTAACCTCTGCTTTTGTTTATTCTGTTCATTTAGCAGCGGCTCCCAGCAGTTCACGGTCACATCGCCTGGCTTTGAGAAGGGAATGGCCTACATCCCTGGCTAAATTGTGTTCCCTTTGCTCCACTTGCTTGAGGGCTCTTATAATGCAGTTCAAGGATAAGAGCTAGTTCATAAAAACCATTTGAGAACAAATAGAAAACGGGAACATTTGAAAGGAGAATGGGTGGTCCGTGGATGCTGCACTGGTTTGCAAGTCTTTGTGGCGAGTGTTGATCTTTGAGCTGGGCCTTCAAGAGCAAGGAGGGTTTGGATGGGCCAAGAGCATGTGTTCTAGAAGAGGGCAATGTCATGCCATCGGTGGAAGGCAGGCATCTGCTTCTTTTATAGATGTAGATTTTTGGCACTATTGTGTAGAAACATGTAGCAGAGCTAGGTGGCTTGAAATGTAGAACAGCGGTGCAGTTCTTCTGGAACTGGGCAGCAGTTCTTGGCTAGAAGCTGGATAAGGGGACCGTAGAAGAGCTTTTGCAGGTCTGAAAGGTCTGAAATGCAGATCCTTTCCAGTGACATGGGTTTGTGTGGGCACTAAGTGTCCAGTATCATCTGTTCTGCTGACTGAAGTCACTTACCATTCTTGACTGAGGCCACTTATTACAGGTGACAACACAGACCACAAGGTGAGACATAGCTAGGAAGAAATTCCAACTCTACTCTTGCAAGCTCGAACCATTTTGAGTATGTGACTTAAACTCTTTACAAAATGGGAATAATGATGTCCTCTTTACAGAGTTAATCTGCAGGAAAATATGAAGTAATGTATAAAATGCCAGGGGCCCCATAAATGCTAATGTCCCTTTTTTCCTTCCTGTGGCGTTCTTCTGGAGGCTTCTTCTCCTCTTCTCTTTTATTTTGCCTGGCTGGAACTTCCTTTCTCACCTCCCCCCACCACCCCAAATTGTCCCTGGGCTCCATGTGAAGGACCCCAGTGTGTGTACGGAAAGATTAAGCTGTCCTTATAAAGGAGAAATGCATTCAAAATGGGGCACATCAAAAGTGAATGTAGGTGACAAATGTTTATATTTGGAAAGTGCTTCTGCTTTGATCTTGGTTTCTATTTTTCGAGAGCTTGACAAATGTGCCCTCTGGGCCTTGGCTTCAAACGTCTTCAGTCAGCAGAGCACTTTGGCGGAGGTGAAACTCATTTGATCCTGCTCGTGCTTGTGCCCCCGGCCCAGGCGAGCCGCGGTCACGGAAGAGGTGTCCCCTGGTGTCCCTCAGGGCCGCCCTTAGGCCTGCAGGTGCCTGCGGCAGTGGAGGCTGCCCCTGGCTCGGGCCTCCGGAGGCTCTGGAGTGTACTTGGCCGTCAGGAACGGTGCCCTGACCCCGCTGCCTTCCTTCCTGCTCCATGAGGTCACAGCGAACCTTTGCTGATGGAGCCCTGCCCCTGCCTGGCCAGGTGCCAAAGGTGCTTCCCCGAGGGGAAATTCGTCAGGGGCGGCTGTGCGGTGGCGCAAGTCAGGCCAAAGGCTCCATGCCGGCCGCCCCAGCGCTGATCTTCCCAGGGTTTGGAAGAAAAGTCTTGACGGGCTTTCACAACCATGTGTAGCCCCCATGACGCGGCCAGTCCTCGCCAGGAGGTCACGAAACATCTCTGTGGGGGCTCGTGGGTGGTGCAGCCTCTGGGTGTCGGCTCAGGTCGCGATCCCGGGTGTGTGTGTGAGATGCAGCCCCGCACGGGGTCTGCCCATCTCCCTCGCTGCTCCCCCTCTTAAACAAACCACCAAATAAGTACACAAAATCTTCAAAAGCAGAAACAAAAACAAAAGGTCTCTGCTGCGAGGCGGTTTGCTGCGGGCAATGCGCAGCCTTGTGCGGGTTTTCAGAGCTGCGCGCATGCGCCTTCCTGCCCGCGAAGCCCGGGTTCTTTCGGTCCCGTTTCTGGCCACGCTTGGATCTGGGAACGGAAAGCAGGTGGGCACCGCCGTGCCTGCCAGGCCAGTGTGCACCCGGGAACACGGCACCGCCCCAGGGTTCCCGACAGAGGGACGTCACTCCCAAGAGTCGGTCACGCGGGTCACCCAATGGCTGAGAAGCCAACCGAGGGTTAGCGGGACAGCGAGGCCGCCGAAGGGTAGCTACAGCAGGAAGCCGTCACCGCCTCCGGCTGGAGGGACAAGAGAAGGAGGTGACATTACTTGCAAGTAGGGGCTGGGGTCGGCTGGCAGAAGCAGAAACCTCAGCAGGGCTGGATTAGAGGAGGTGCAGGAGCGGGACTGGAGGAGGTGCAGGAGGGGGACTGGAGGAGGTGCAGGAGGGGGACTGGAGGAGGTGCAGGAGCGGGACTGGAGGAGGTGCAGGAGGGGGACTGGAGGAGGTGCAGGAGCGGGACTGGAGGAGGTGCAGGAGGGGGACTGGAGGAGGTGCAGGAGGGGGACTGGAGGAGGTGCAGGAGCGGGACTGGAGGAGGTGCAGGAGGGGGACTGGAGGAGGTGCAAGAGGGGGACTGGAGGAGGTGCAGGAGGGGGACTGGAGGAGGTGCAGGAGCGGGACTGGAGGAGGTGCAGGAGCGGGACTGGAGGAGGTGCAGGAGGGGGACTGGAGGAGGTGCAGGAGCGGGACTGGAGGAGGTGCAGGAGCGGGACTGGAGGAGGTGCAGGAGCGGGACTGGAGGAGGTGCAGGAGCGGGACTGGAGGAGGTGCAGGAGGGGGACTGGAGGAGGTGCAGGAGCGGGACTGGAGGAGGTGCAGGAGCCGGACTGGAGGAGGTAGGAGCGGGACTGGAGGAGGTGCAGGAGCGGGACTGGAGGAGGTGGGAGCGGGACTGGAGGAGGTGCAGGAGCTGAACTGGAGGAGGTGCTGGAGCTGGACTGGAGGAGGTGCAGGAGCGGGACTGGAGGAGGTGCTGGAGCGGGACTGGAGGAGGTGCAGGAGCGGGACTGGAGGAGGTGCAGGAGCCGGACTGGAGGAGGTGCTGGAGTGGGACTGGAGAGGGTGGAGGAGGTGCAGGAGCTGGACTGGAGGAGGTGCTGGAGCTGAACTGGAGGGGGTGGAGGAGGTGCAGGAGCTGAACTGGAGGAGCAGGAGCGGGACTGGAGGAGGTGCAGGAGCGGGACTGGAGGAGGTGCTGGAGTGGGACTGGAGGGGGTGGAGGAGGTGCAGGAGCTGGACTGGAGGAGACGCATGCCCTACTTGCAGAGAGAAGGGAGGGAGAGAAATGCCCTCCCTCCTCCTCATCTCCTACAAGAAGCCCTCGTTGCCCATTGCTGAACCCAGAAGCCAGGAGACACAGATCCTGGGAAACAGCCTGCAGGCGTCAACCACTCTTTTTCTGCCCTTAGGATTTAAAGCAAAGATTAAAGGGGAGAACCAGAAGATCCTCTGGTTCCCCAGTGTCTAGGAGCCTGCTTTGGGACTTTCTTCTCTGAAAACCAGAAAGCCGCAGGACCAGGGAAGTCCAGGGTACTTACTGGAAAAACAGTGGTATGAAGTTCTAGCATGCCTGTGCTAAGTGCAGACAGAGCCACACTCCCCTGGGGGAAGCTCACCAGGACCAGTGTTCTCACAGACACACTCATCCCTCAATAACTTCTGGAGCTCCCTCACCAATGACTGTGGTCCATGCCTCTGTTCTCAGAAGGGTTGGCTTAGGCAGGTGGCATTTCCAAGAATGCTCTGGCTGGCATTAGCAGGTTACGATCCCCCCCGCCCCTCCCGGGGTCACTGAGAAATGTGACATGCCTTGATAACTAGGAGGCACAACTGTTTGGCTTCTTATGGTAAATGCTGGCTTATGGTGACATTTGGGGTATGAGGACACCGTTGATTCTGGGAATTTGTGGTCTGTTCTGCATCTTTTATTTGATTGCTCTCTCACAGAGTTATAGATGCTGCCTGCTTTCTTATCTAGATGTGTCCTGTGTGTGATGTGTGAGAATATATTTATTGAGAGGTTATGGGGGGGGCACGGGTTGCCAAGCAACTCTCTGGAAATGGAGGGCTATAGAGTTTACACTTGTGGGTCACCTTGGGAAAGATGTTCTGGGCTCTGGGCAGAACATTTTTCTCTCTTTGGCAAATGGAAGTTATAGGCACTTCCTAAGAACCCTGTCACCCTCAACATGCCTCTTAAATGCACACTTTTTGATGGTGTTCAGTAACATATTTTTTCCTTCTTCATAAATACGTATTCATCATAGAAGATTTGGAAAAAAATATTTAGGGAAGAAATTAAAGATTACCTACACTTCCATAACCCAAAGGTAACCAGTGCTAATCATTTTCTGAATTTGCCTTCAACTATTTTTTTTCTAATGGAGTATATATTTTAAATTAGGGCCATACTATAGTTATACAGTTTTTTTAAAAAAAGATTTATTTATTTGTGTCAGAGAGAAAGAGCACAAGTGCGTGTAAGTAGGGGGAAGAGCAGACAGAGAGAATCTTCAAGCAGACTCCCCGCCAAGAATGGAACGCAAAGTGGGGATCAATTCCACCACCCATGAGATCATGACCTGAGCCAAAACCAAGAGTTGGACATTTAACCGACTCAGCCACCCAGGTGCCCCTGTTATATACTTTTTCATCTAATATTTGGTAGAAAGTATAAAAGTATCTTACTTTTATTAAAAAAAGCTTGTTTTTAAAATCAGTGAATAACATTCTAGCTGCATGGATACACTGCATTTTGGTTATTCTTTATTGGATGTTTATACTGTTTCCAGTTTTTTTCTTATAATTATACTGCAATCAACATTTGTCCCATAAATTTTGAAGCTGGTACATCTAAAAATGTAAATATAATTGGAATGTCTGGCTGGCTCAGTAGAAGGGCTTGTTGTGACTCTTGATCTCAGGGTTTGTGAGTTCGAGCCCCATGTTGGGTGTAGAGATTATTGAAAAATAAATAAACTTTTAAAAATGTAAAAATACATGTAAGTAAAATTAAGAGTTGTTAAACTATGAAGAAGAAAATATTTGCAAAAAAAGTTACAAAGGATCAATGTTCTTAATATATAAAGAGCTCTTTTCAATCATTATGAAAATCACTATTACCTTTTTTTTTTTTTTTTTTTTTTTTTTTTGAAAATCACTATTACCTTAATGGAAAAATGGACAGAGAAATGAAATAGAAGAATTATCTAGTACCAGTAAATACATGAAAAATGTTCAAAGCCATTGGTAATCAACAGGCATGAATTAGGGGTGCCTGGCTGGCTCAGTCAGTAGAGCATGTGACTCTGGATTTTAGGGTAGTGAGTTCAAGCCCCACATTGAGTGTAGAGATTACTTAAAAATAAAATCTTAAAAAAAAAATTAAGACAACAACATGACCTTGTTTTTGCCTGTAAAGTTGGCAAAGACAAATAAAAACAAAACAAAATACAGAAAGTGTAATGCTAGTGGTAGTGATCATGTAGGTTAGAGAGAGGTCAGGATCACATAATTCCTTGTGGAAAAGTAGATTGATATATTCTTTTTGTTTTAGAGAGATTTTGTTTATTCATTTATTAGTCAATAATTATCAAGTTCCTACTATACTGAAACATATTTTTGGAGGGCGCCAGGCTGGATCAGTTGGTTGAGCACCCGACTCTTGGTTTTGGCTCAGGTCATGATCTCAGGGTTGTGAGATCAAGCCCCACATTGGGGCTCTTTTCTCAGCTAGAGTCTGCTGGAAATTCTTTCCCTCTCTCTTGCCCTCCCCCCTCCTCATGCACATACACTTGTACTCTCTCAAGTAAATAAATACATCTTTAAACAGACAAACAAACAAAGAAACAAATATGTTTTTAGGTGCTAGGAGTCCGAGTCCTATAAAAATATGTGGGATATAGCCCCCGTCCTTATGGAGGCTATGGTCAAGTAAGAGAGGTCTCAGGTGTCCAAATAAAGATAGTGAAATGTCAAATGGACTGATAGGAAGAGCATTGGATTTAGAATCAGAAGATTTGGGTTCTAATATTGGTTTTGGTCTCTTATTAGCTGTGTAACTTTGGCAAAGTCACTTTACCATCTCCAGCTTTGATTTCTCCACCTGCAAATAAGTTGTAGGAGAATGAAACGAAGCCAGAGATCTCAAAATAATTTGTAGGTTACTCATGCTTTTCACATCTGAAGCTTGTAGCTCTGTGATCTTAAATGAAGAAGTCATTATGCTCTTTTGGGACGACTTGGAAAGCTGGTGGGGGGAGACAAAGCATCCTGTGCTGTGGGGAGAGATTTTTGACACTGAAATTGTAGAGAAAAAATGGGCCAAGTGGCAGGAATTGATAAGCAAAGCTGGGAAGGCAGGAGAGGGTAAGGAGAGTTTAAGACCCTGTGGAGTATAAGGTATCTGGCTGAGGTGTAAGAGACTTCTGGGGGTTGAGATAAGCCTGGGGAAGCTGGATTGGGAACTAATGGTGAGAGAGCCTTGATGTGAGGCCAAGGAGCCTGGAGTATGTTCTGTAGATAATCAGAGCTACAGAGATGTTTCAGTAGACGAGTGGCTAAGAATTGAGGTTGATGACTGGCATAGGAAGAAAATGATAGGTAACCCCAGCATGCAAATCTAATATCATTCTCCAGGAAAAGGAACAAGAGCTCCTTGGAGAAGAGGCCAATGCACCGGCTGGGGCAGGGAAGTGCAGGAATAAGCCTGAAGAACCTCATAGTGCTGGAAGGTAGGAAAGTGCTAAACCCAACCCAACCCAACCCAACCCAACCCAAACAAAAGGATGGGGGGTGGGTGTCAAAGAGATACAGGAGCCAACCTGAAAGAGGTCTTAACAGCCAAAGCAGAACAGTTTGAGCAACAGAATAAATAATGTAGTACAAGGTTATAACCCAAAGTATAAAATAAATACCCATGTGTCCATACTGATACAAATAAATGAGGAGAGAAGAAGAAAATCCTTCTTGTCAGAATTCCAAATAATTTCCTTAGATACCCCTCCTGCCAGGAGGTGGACCTAAGCTCCTCTCTAACCCCTCCCCACCTTGAGTGTAGTTTGTGGTTTGTGGTTGGTGACTTGCTTCCAGCAGGTAGAGTATGGCAAGAATGGGGAGGGAGTGTACCTTTACCAGGCAGGAATCTGGCAAATACTCTCTTGGTTTGGTGGTCAAGGTCAACATCTTCAGCAATAAATTGTGTTGCCAGCATATACCCTTGATGTGATGTCATGAGAAGAGCACTTATCTCTGTGGTCCTCTGATCCATAACCTTAGTTTAACCAGAAGAAAATTATCAGATAGATCCAAATTAAGGATCATTCAACAAGATACCTAACCAGTGCTCCTCAGAATTGTCAAAGTCTTTGACAAACAAGAAAAGTCTGATAACCTGTCACAGACCTGAGACATGGCTACTAAATGCAATGTGCTATCCTGGATGAGATCCTGGGAACAGAGACAGGTATTAGTGGAAAACCTAATGAAATCAAAATAAAGCACAAAATTAAAAAAAAAAGTTTTAAAAATGTATTTATTGAGAGAAACAGAGAGAGTGCACACATGTGCATGAGTGTGGGGAAGGGCAGAAGGAGAGAGAGGATCTCAAGTAGACTCCATGCTGAGCACAGAGCCTGACCTGGGGCTTGATCTCACGACTTGAGATTATGACCTGAGCCAAATCAAGAGTTGGATGTTTAATCACCTGAGCCACTCAGGTGCCCTTAAAGCATGAAATTTAGTTGATAGTCTCTTATCGGTATTGGGTTCTTTGTGAAAAACTGCTATGGTGGCGTAAGATGTTAGCAATGGGAGGTACTAGGTGAGAGCTATATGGGAACTCTCTGTACTACCTTTGCAATTTTTTTTTTATAAATCTAAAACCATTTTATTTTATTTTTAAATATTTTATTTATTTATTCATGAGAGACACAGAATGAGAGAGAGAGAGGCAGAGACACAGGCAGAGGGAGAAGCAGGCTCCATGCAGGGAGCCTGATGTGGGACTCAATCCCGGGTCTCCAGGATCATGCCTTGGGCTGAAGTCGGCGCTAAACCGCTGAGCTGCCCGGGCTGCCCCTAAAACTATTTTAAAGTGGAAAGTTTATTTAAAAATTGTTTTTAGGGGGTTCTGAGTGGCTCAGTCAGTTGGCCGTCTGCCTTCGGGTCAGGTTGTGGTCCTAGGGCCCTGGGATCAAGCCCCATGTCTGGCTCCCTGCTCAACATCTTCAGCAATAAATGAATAAATAAATAAATGAAGACCCCTGCTCAGTAAGGGGTCTACTCCCACTACTCCTCCCTCTGCTCTCATGCTTTCTCTCTCTGAAATAAATAAAATATTTTTTTAAATGTTTTTAAAGATAAATGAATGCTGTTAAATTCATTATAGAAGGTAATAAACAATATTATAGTGACTTTGATAGAAGATATTCCATGGGACAGGTATAAGGAATAAACTGATTGGATGGGCCACCTAATAATTTGACTCTTGTCTGCCTTTGATATTGAAGGCTGTGATTTTTTTCCCTGTAGCTTAGAAATTTAACCTGGAAAAACACACACAGATTCACAATGCCTTACTAAATCCCTCCAAAAAATTCAAGTTGTTTTTCTTCAGATCTCTTCAAGACTTCTTTGATAAGCGTTAAAGATATAACTAGCCATGTTTTCCTGGAATCTTATCTCATAATCATCTTTTCTTTTCTTTTTTTGAACTGCTAGGATAAAATGTGACAGAGAGTCTATAGTCTCAGGTTAAATCCATAGTACATTTCATATTACCTTCCATTCAAGTTCTCCTTGGATTCTATAATTTTTCCCCCCAGTGTTTATTTCCCACTAAATTTAGGGTAGGCTTTAAACATCTAAAGTAAAATACATTTTCCCTTAATTTCATTACCCTACCACTACAACTTCTAAATTTCTTTATACTTCCTGCCAACTGAGTCAAACCCAAGAAATGTCACAGGCATCAAAGAATGTTTTCTCTTGTGCTCACAGCTTTTCCTTTAAGAAGGACCCATTTCCACCAAATTTGCATTTACAGGTATTTCCTGTTTACAAGCTGGCCAATGATAAAAGCTTACTCTTCGGTCTTATTTCTTTTCAAAGACATTATTTGATAAGCTTAGTTTGATTCCACCCTTCCACTTACTCATTGTTAATGCCCCGTGCCTGAGAGACAGGATGGCTACAAAATTTGTAGGACCCAATGCAAAATGAAAATTATTAATAACTCTAGAATTATTAAGAGTTTCAAGAGAGTGACAGCAGAACATTGAGCAAAACATGGCATTCTTCTAAGCACCAGGTGGCACAGGTAGTGGGTCCCTGAAGCTGGCCCTGCCAAGGGGACTTAAAGTATAGCGCTTTTCATTATGGCCCTTGGACTTTATTCCAAAAGAAAAGGGTGGGGGGACGCAGTTTAGATGCCACCATCTAGCATTCATTCAGAGGCTAATGGGAGCTGGAGAATCACAGGGGGTGGCTTTGTCCAGTAGCTCAGCCCAGTCCTGTGGTGAGAGGCTGGAGTGTTCAAGGAAGGGACACAGGAATGGCCTGGAGTTCAGTTTTGGTAGACAGGTGACAGCACCCTCCTTACAACATCAATGAGGGGAAGGAGAAGGAGAGATGTGGAAGTCTGCTGGGACCATCTGACTCTTTTTGAGCATCTAGCGAAAGCCAGGGACAAAGCTAGAAGCTAGAGGTATATGTAAGTGAATGAATAAAGGAATGAATGAAATATTTACCCTAGAGGAGGTAGTCTAGTAGGGGGAGATGGATACAGAGATAAATAATATCAGAATAAATATGTTAGATATTTTGAAAGCCTCTTAATCCTACTTTGGTCTTGGGGGCCTGGAGCCCCCTGACCTGATCAAACAAAAGTGGCCCCAACTCTTCATATGTTCAATCCTGCATATGGCAGGTAAGAGATGCACATTCCCTTCAATGAGCCAGGGAAATGCTCTCATGGAGGTATACAGCAGGGTTCCCCAGTGAAAAACAGTGTCGATGCTTTATTTAAGTTCTACCTAAACAAATCTTAGCGGTTTTAGGTATACACATGAATGATAACCCTAACATATGCCAGAGTTTTTTGGGGTGCCTGGGTGGCTTAGGTGGTAAAGTGTCTGCCTTCCACTCAGGTCATGACTCCAGTGTTCTGGGATCCAGCCCCACATTGGGCTCCCTATTTGATGAGGTTTCTTCTTCTTCTTCTCCTTCTTCTTCTTCTTCTTCTTCTTCTTCTTCTTCTTCTTCTTCTTCTTCTTCTTCTTCTTCTTCTTTCTTCTTCTTCTTCTTCTTCTTCTTCTTCTTCTTCTTCTTTCTTCTTCTTCTTCTTCTTCTTCTTCTTCTTCTTCTTCTTCTTCTTCTTCTTCTTCTTTTTTTGTTAAAGATTTTATTTACTTATTCATGATAGACACACAGAGAGAGGCAGAGACACAGGCAGAGGGAGAAGCAGGCTCACCTTGGGGAGCCAGCCCAATGTGGGACTCCATCCCAGGACCCTGGGATCATGACCTGAGCCA
Organism: Canis lupus familiaris; assembly: GCF_011100685.1. NCBI lineage: Eukaryota > Metazoa > Chordata > Mammalia > Carnivora > Canidae > Canis > Canis lupus. The sequence continues at coordinate 66,073,275 of NC_049228.1, read as the reverse complement.
AAAGCAGATGCTCAACCACTGACCCACCCAGACATTCTGAGGAGTCTGCTTCTTCCCTTCCTGCTCTGTGCTCATTCTCTCTCTCTTTCTCAAATAAATAAATTAAATCTTAAAAAAAAAAAAAAGCCGGAGTTTTTAATGGTTTAGATTTATTTTTAAATTCACCCAGTTGAGATGATTAAAGAATTTACCGCTTTATTTATTTATTTATTTATTTATTTATTTATTTATTTATATTTTAAAGTAGGTTCCACACTAGCTCAGAGCCAGACATAGGGCTTGCACTCACCACCCTGAGAGCAAAACCTGAGCTGAGATCAAAAGTTGGATGCTCAACCAGCTCAGCCACCCAGGACCCCCTTTACTGCTTTTTTAGAAATAGCAAACTGAAGAATCCCACCGTAATGCAAAAAAGCATTTCCCATGAATATCTATTACAGCTTTAAATGAGCTTTTACAGTATTTTCTCAAAATCAAATTCTTCTCTGAAGTGAGCAGTTTGACATTTCATATCATGTGATAGGTAGATTGTGGCTGTCAAGAGGAACTGGTGGATGATTCCACATCAGTTGTCCTAAATCCAGTTGCCTTACCAGGGTGCCTGGGCGCACAACAGATCAGAACAGTCGTTTCTTCGGCTGTGGAATTTCCCAATCTAAAATTGCTAATGAGGGATCCCTGGGTGGCGCAGCGGTTTAGCGCCTGCCTTTGGCCCAGGGCGCGATCCTGGAGACCCGGGATCGAATCCCACGTCAGGCTCCCAGTGCATGGAGCCTGCTTCTCCCTCTGCCTGTGTCTCTGACTCTCTCTCTCTCTCTCTCTGTGTGACTATCATAAATAAATAAAAAATAAAATAAAATTTATAAAAAAAATAAAATAAAATTGCTAATGATAATTTTCTATTTGGTAATCATCTGATAATGATAAGCACACTCATAAGGACAACAGCTCATAGGGTTTAAAAAACGAGGGCCATTGCTCACATGCAGAATTTCTCCTGCTTTCATAGCAGGGGTCACTCGAGATATTCACATCTCTTCCCCCCTGTGGCTGTCCCCATACCTTTCTCTGACCTGAGTGGGTGGGTGACACAGTAAGACTGGGTGACACTGGGTGTCATAGTAATACTGTCTGAGACACCGGCCCACCCCATCTCCTCATCCCTCTGCCTGCACTGGTGCTCGACACACATGTTGTGTCCACACAGAAGGCTGACTGAATGAGCAATTTAATGATTCCTATTTTTTTCCTTGCAGAAAACTTCGCAAGTCCTTTCATATGAATCTTGCAAGGTCCCTGAGTTGTGGGTAGGCAGAAATTCCATTTTGCATGAAGAGCCAGAGATCCAGTAAGCTAAGTGAATTACTCATACTGACACAGCAAACTGAGCTGATGCCAGGGCTGCCGACCCAGCCTCCTGCTGCTTCCCCAGTGCTCGGGCCTGCAGATCGGAGCCCTTGCCTCGGGTTGAATAGCCAAACAGTGACAGTAACAAATGTTGGCTATAAACTCTCCTGATACATTGGTTAACTAGGGAACTTGCTAACTAAGAGTAGCATCAAAAGTACTTGACGATTTACTGTCAACCTCTTCTGAGAACGCATTTTGGGAAACAAGATGTTAAAACCATCCATAAGACACAAAAGAGATAAATCAGCTGAAGCTCAATGTATACTTAAGTTTTAAAGCTTCTCTTACTACCTGTCCCCTCTCCACTTTTTTTTTTTTTATAAACAACACATAAACACTAGGAACGGCATGTCTAGGATTCCAGTCAATTTTCTATGATTTAAGAAGTATTTTAAAAACAAAACAAAACTCTGGAAGATAGTTTGAGGAAATAAAAGTCTTAACCTCATGACAAAAGAGGTCAGTGGTAGTTCTAGGTGTCTACAAAAGGGGAACTAGTACATCCTTGTTATAAGGAAAAGAAAAAGGAGAAGCAAGTTGTGACCGTTCTCTGCAGGGCAGCAGAAAGGCCAAAGCTTGTGAAAAAAGAAGACCTAGCAGAATAAAGCGCAGTCATCCTGGAAAAAAATATACTGGGAGAAAAAGAAGAGAAAAGAATGACAAATCTGATGCTGAAATTGTTTTTCTGAAACACCATTTTTAAGTAATACTACTTTTTCTCTCTCCTACACATGCACACACACACACACACACACACACAGACATGCATGCACACATACTCATAGAAAAATCTGGGGTTTTGATTGGTGGTAGAAAAGTAAGTAGCAACAGAAAAATACATACATATGAACAACTGAAAATTTTGGAAAAGACTCAAGGGGCATCCCCATCTCTGGTAGATTATGGATAACCAGCTGCCTAGAGTGGTTGAATTGTTCATTTGTTCAGTAGCAGAGCAGATTTGTTCTAGAACACCCCAGCCATGGGCAGACAGCGTGATTCTAAGCAGCAACCAGCAGTTATGTGGCTTGTGGTGACTTCATCACTGTTTATGTTTTTATTACCAGGTAACATTACAGTTCTCATTCTGCAATAGGATTTGGCTCTCAGATCCAATAACTGTGTGTGTGTGTGTGTGTGTGTGTGTGTGTGTGTATACATTCATATATATTTTAATATTTAACATTCCTTTATGAGCAGGGCTGCAAAAGGAACTTTTAATCGGGGGTTAAAATACAGAAAAATCTTATATACTGGTTTGGAAGGTAAACCTTTCACTTCTGCCCTTCTGTCTGTCGTTTTTCTTCTCATTTCGCAGATGTGCTGCTGGAGAAGAACCCAGCCCCCTGGTCGGAGGATTACTGCCCAGCCCTCTGGGCAAAACAGACAGTGGTTTACCCTTAGGCTCTCTTGTGGTCTAAGGAGAGGAGGCCTGAATGAAAGCCACTGGGGAAATGTTAAATGTAAAAGGTATTAGAGAAGAAAATCAGAGCAGTTTAGTGAAATACTGACTCGGAAGAGGGCACTAACACCTCCCACATGCCCCCTTTATTTCGGAGCCGTGTCTGGGGTGGATGTGGACACTTCTCTCAGTGAGGTCTGGTTAGAGGAAATTAGCACCTCTCACCCCTCCTCTGCCCCTGGTTTGCTAGAGGGAAAAGGCTCTGCAGGCCACACTGTTCTCATGAAATGAAGCTTGGCTCCAAGCCTGCATTTTAAAAAAACTGATATATAATTGTCATATAACATTGGATTAATTTGGGGTGTACCACATAATGATTTAATATAGATTAACATTACAAAATGATCACCATAATTTGTTTAGATAACATCCGTCACCATGCACAGTTACAATTTTCTTTTTCTTCTGATGAGATCTTTTAAGACCTATTCTTAGCAACTTTCAGATATCCAATGTACTATTCTTAACTATAGAGTCCCCGTTGCTGTGCAGTTGCTGTACATACTTTATGTTACATCCCCAGGACATCTTCATCTTATAACTGGAAGTCCAAACCTACATGATACAGCTCAGATTTATTCCCATTCTAATCCAACACTCCTTGTCAGAGCTCCTGCCAACTGGTGGTGCCAGTACGTGTGCTTGTGTGTTGGAATGTGAATGGGATCTAGACATCGCTATGGTGGAAGGTGGAAGGAAGCCTCTTTAGGATTGAGTCATTCTTGGCTCAGGGGTCTTCATATAATGAGGTGACCATCACTCTGCTTTCTGAGCTGCTCACACAGGCTGGAAAGGGCTTTGACGGAAAAGATTACTTTCCAACCAGAAGTCCAAGAGCTTTGGGAGGCAGGACCTTATGCAACCTTTCTTTGACTCACTAGAGCTTTGGAAAAATCCATCTAGACCAAAGTACCTGCATCACTTGTGGTGGGCGGATCCATAGGTAGATGCCACTGATCTTATCCTGGGCTGCTTATGATGTATGTAATCTTAGGTTCCAGAATTAAAATGAAGAAATAAGTGTTAATCATATTCTTCCAACCAAATGGGGGTAAAACAGGCTTCTTTCTTTGAGTTGGCTTTTATTTTCCTGTATCTTTTTTTTGTCTGGAGGTATGAAGTATCTTTTGTGGAAACCAGTTCTGATGAAAGGTTTTTCCAATGGAAAAAGTGGAAAATAATGCTAGGAACTCCCCCACTTCTATTGATATTTTCGACGAGGCCTTTCTGAGCTCCCTTTACTTCCAAAAAACCAAAACCACAAGAAGAAAACAACTATGAACCTCTTGTTTCTTGACATTTAAATCTGCTGTGTCCTTTGGGTAATTCATGTTGGGTTTCAAAGTCTGATTTGAGACTTTTTTCTTTCCTTTCTTTCTTTCTTCTTTCTTTCTTTCTTTCTTTCTTTCTTTCTTTCTTTCTTTCTTTCTTTCTTTCTTTTTTAGGGGAGATGATGGGGAGGGGCAGAGGAAGAGGGAGAGAGAAAATCTTAAGTAGGCTCCACACACCAACACAGAGCCCAACACGGGGCTCAATCTCACAACCCTAAGATCACAACCTGAGCTGAAATCAAGGGTTGGATGCTTAATCAATTGAGCCACCCTAGGCAGCCCATACCTGGCTTTTCTATAGGTTTCACGGCACACCAGGAATGGGGCTGTTGAAATGCGTGTGCCAAAGCGCTGTCATGACCAGATGGGTTAGAGAAGCTCTTGCTAAAACAAAAAGACAAACAAAAACAAATAACTCTATAGAGATTTTAATTTTCTTTCCCTGGCTGCAGAATGGGGAGGGTGTGGAGGATGGGGAAGAGGCAAAAATGGTGGAGAATGCATAGTGTTTCCATGAGTAAGTTTAATTTGACCTTTAGGAATTTATTAACTTCTTATTGAGTTGAAGTTCTAACCTGAGATCTAAGGGTCTCATTCATCAATATGCATGATTTGGGGGTGGGTGGGTGGGTGGAAGGTACATTAGTCATGGATTCAGTTATCAAGAAAGCTCAGAGTTGGGACAAAGTGTGGCTCTGTATGCAAGTGTCTCCCGATATCCATCTGCTTGATATTCGGACTTCTCATTGTTCTCCTTGTGAGATTACACCTTCCAACCCACCACCTGATCCCCTTTTGAGTTTCTCTGTTCTCAAATTCCTCCGAAAATAAGGCTGCCAGAGGGGCAGGCCAGCAGCTATGGTATCTGGACAGCTTGTCTTCATGTTCTCTTAGCTAGAAGGTGTAGGGGTAACAGCAGTGGCCAGCCCTGCCCTGGTGCCACCGACCTGACTCTGATGGCTGAGGGCACCGCTGGCCAGGGTCTGGAAAGAACAATAAGGAAGAGGGACTGCAGAGGTGGATCAATCAGCTCACACAGGCTCTGGCCAGCCGGACTCTTTGCCGATTACTCAACTCTTCCTTTTCTTCCACTCCAAGGGACAAAAAGGTCAGGATTTCATGGCAGAGTTCTCCTCCTGGACGCCTCTTATTGTGTCTTCACAGGCTCAGCAAAGATCCAGAAGGGACTCCAGTTTTGGAATTCTATAACTTCTGTGGGAACTTGTTGGCTAGTCCAGTGCCCATGCTGTGGGGAGGTGAGGGGTGAAGATAACAGGACCAGAGAGAGTCCTGCGGAGCCCCAGGAGCCCGCGCCTGCCGGCACAGCACAGGAGGTGGCCACTGGACAGAAGCAAGGATGGTCCCCTCTGGAGCCCCCTGAGAAGCCTGGGTGAGAGGAAGTGTGCGAAGTTGAAAGGGATTTCATCCTCAAGCAGAAAGCATTTAGCAGATGTCTAAACCCTCGTTTGGAGGAGGGGGAGATATTATGCCAATTAAATCAAGACAATAGCATCTTGTTCCCCCTGCAGTGAACCCTGATAAAATTGCCCGTCCAGGGGAAGGAAAGTATTTCATTATTGCACCTTTGAAAGAGGATAATCCTTTCTGTATTTCCTCTCTGGGGGATGGTGTCCTTTGTTCTTGCACCTCTGACTCACAGCTACTCCTTACCTTTAGTTTCGGGGGAAAAACTCGGTAGTTAAAAAAAAAAAAAAAAAAAGGCATGTGTGATTTAATGACCAGGTTGTTAGACAAGTGAAGACCCATCTCAGGATTCTGATCGATAAACCAGAGGTGATGACACAGTAATCTCACAGTGTCCCCTGGGCCGGGGCACTGACACTCAGGAAGTGCCTTCTGCTTCCCTGGGGATTGGGGCCCCCGGCTGGGCCCTGCAGAGCTGACTCCTCTGGGGCAGGCATCTGAGACTGGTGGACGTGCAAGTCTGGAAAAGATCTTTTGGAACCGGGAGGGGCGACAGGTTACCACTCTGATGACCTCACTCCAGGACAGAAAGCCAGAAAGTGTAACAAGGAAAAGAATTGCTCTCACAGAATCTGTGGGATGGGATCGTAAAGCCCATCAAGCCCAGTGGCTCCATCTTACAGCTGCAGACACTAAGGCTGGGCCTGATTGAGAAACATTCCCAGATCTGCTGAATGAGTCTAACGGGCCTTGCAGCACTCGGGAGGGGCTTATCCCCAAAACGTTGGAGTTTCCAAAGAGCATCAAAGAACAAAATAAAAAATTAGAAGCTCTGCCCAGCCTGGTTCTCCAAGTCATTGCGTTCTTAGCATGATCAGGAAGTTTCAAGCATCCTTTTATCAGTCGTAAGCATTGTTTTAATCATGAAGTGTCTCTCCCTGAAAGATAAGAGCCTTCCCAGGCATGAGCAAGGAATGTCTATTTCTCAGAGTGTCTTGCTTCTTTAGAGTGACCTTTTCTTTCAGGTGAAATGCAAAGACCTGGCCTTTTCATAGGAAGGCAGGTGACTCGCTTTTTCAGACTCTGGGCATCACTAAGTATGGCCCGAACTCCATAGGAGTGGTGGCAATCCAGTTTCAGACCAGAGAGCCGGTCCCACCCCAGCACAGGGCCTTTTCTGGGAACAGTCTGAGTATCTTTAGGGAGACTCACTGATTGATCTATGTTGGAACGAGTGACTTTCCTGGCGGGGACTGATCCCAGGCACCGTGCCCGTCTTCACTGTGTGTGAACCACCTGAAATTTTGATTTTTGGATAAGCAGTAGGTTGGAGAGGTTTGATGACACTAATGGGGGTGGAGTATGTGTGTGTTGAGGGTCGTGAGGCTGCTGGCCTGGTCCTGGACTTAATCTCTGGGGAAGGACATTTACTGGAAACAGTAGTGGAATGGGGGTGGAGCTTGTGGAAATACCTCTCTAACAGCAGATGTTCTTTGATGGTGAGACACAAAAATCTCCAAGTACCAACAGCTCACCCCACTGGCCCACAGTACTGTAGTCGCACCATGCCTGTTGCTTAGGATTTGGAGAATATTTTGAGCCCTCCTTTGGTACTTTAGCCTTTCCCATAGAAAATCCTACCAATTCTTTTCCTTAAGAAAAATAAAATTGAGATCTTAGTTTTAGTTTTGTTTGGAGTTAATAGTAATTTTAATACTTCTGATAGTGAGAAGATAGTAAAAGATAAAAGAGAGAAATCTTCACTGCTTAACAACTGCTTGATCCCCTGTTCAGCTCAGAAATAGGGCAGAAAGACCCCAGGACAAGGAAATGCACGCATGAATGTGTATTAGCACCGCTGGACAGAATCATATTGCTGGGAAGGAATATATGCATGACCACCCTTCCACTGGCCTAGCTGTGACCTTTACATTGGTTAGACTTCTCCAGTCTGGAAGTAGTACTGGGAGGGAAGGGGAGATGGCTTAGGGGGAGGTGCAGTAACCCTACAGAAGAGGGTTACTGAGGCTATTTGTCAGCTGCACGAAGCACAGATAGTGGCAGGGTACCAAACTACTCTGAATTATGGACAATGTGGTTATCATTCATGGGAGGCCGAAGTAAGGCTCTAAACAGCCTCCCCAGAGATGATGGTTTCCCCTAGCAGGTAGGACAACTTGCATTTTCTGAACTGTATGGAATTTCAGGTTGTCATAAAACTCCAGAAAAAGCTGCTTTAAAACCCAAGTACATCTGTGCAGTGCATCACCATGCCCTAACCATCCGAAAACCTCTGCCCTCCAGCATGTGACTAGCTTGCGAGAGAGATTAGCCTTTTATTATTTGTGAAAGCACTCAGCAACCCAGAAATAAACATGGACGCTGATGTTGATTTGAGAACTAAGGGATATCTTTCAAGTCTAATAGATGTGATAAAAATAAACAACATCCTTTCATAAATTTAATGGAGCATGGCTTTCTGTTTATCTTGTGTCATGTACTTGAGGTTACCCCACTGGAAGAAGAAAACACTTGATTAATGCAAGGAGTCTATTTTGTAATCTGCAGTGGTTGGAAAATATTTTTCTACTTCCTGCCATGCCCTTTTTTGCTTCTCTAAGGAAGTTATTGATGGTGTGCTTTATAATAATGAGAATGCAGCAATTTCTAGTGAGAAACCCAACAGGTTCCTTTGTTGCAGCCACTCATCCATTTGGAAGTTAGTTAAAAAGGGATTCTCTGCTCTTTTTCTTTCACTGTGTGGCCGAAGCTTTTCTTTGGGTGTTTGTGACATCAAAGAATAATGATAACAACAAATATTTCAAGTACTTGTTGAAGTACTGGACAAAGCACTTTCCATAAATTGTTCATCCATACAGGGCTGTGAGGTAAATATTATTCTCATTTTACTGATGAGAAGCTAAGGTTTGAGATTAGATGACTTGCTCAAGGTCATACAGCTAGTAGTAGATGGAGGACCCCATCTTCACCGGAATGACTGTCAGTCCTGCACAAGAACCAAGGCCCTGACTGTGTTCATTCATTTATTGTGCTTGAGTATGATTATAGCACCTACTGTGTGCCAGACATTGTTCTAGACACTGGAGATACCAAACCAAAGCAAACAAAACCCCTGCTCTCCTGGAACTTACATTTTAGTGAGGTCCAGTGTGGTGACTTATGCTATGGAAAAAAAGAAATTAAAAAATGAATATATAAGATATGAGAGCAGGAGTTGCAAGTTTAAATAGAGCAGTCAGGAAAGCAAATGGGATTTCAAGAAAGAGCTGAAACAGGTGAGGGAGTATGCCATGTGGCTACCTAGGGAAAGAACCGTCTAGGCAGATGGAATGTGCAAAGACCCTTGTCTTTGTGGGGCTATGCTTAGTATGTTTCAGGAACGAAGAGGAGACTAGCAGGGCTGCAGAAGTACTGAGCAAGGTGGGGAACAGCAGATGAGATGAGAGAGGCACATGGAGGCTGGGTGGCGAGGGCCTTATAGGCCTCACAGAGACTTCATCATTTATGCAGAATGAGATGGGGAGCCATTGATGGGTTTTGAGCAGAGAATTTTCCGAAGGATCCTTTTGGCTGCTGCATGAAGACAGACTCCACTCACCAACCCGAGATCAAGAATCGCATGCTCTACCGACTAAGCCAGCCAGGTGCCCCTAGAAATGTTTTTTTTACTGTGGAAGAGACCACAGAGAGGGGCATGAGGAGGGCAAAGAGGATTTATATCAGATCTGAGAAATGGGCCTTTGTGAATGTCTTTTACTCCATGCAGTTGTCTCCTTGACAAGCAGGAGACACTGAAAGGGGGCTTCCAAGAGTATACCTGGTGGATGCAAATCGATAGGAGGTTCTCCCGTGTGATAGAAAATTCTACAAAGATAAGGCCTGTTTCCTGTCTTTTTTCTTCTTGAGACTATCTTGCCTGACCCACCCTGCAGGAAGAACATTTTGTCACAAACCATCATCACACAGGAACCTACAATTGTGCCTGAATGGGGATAGGTCAGTTAGTGGATTATGGAAGTGAATATTCTAAGGGTCAGGGTGGGTTCTGAGATATGCAAAGCCTGCCTGCTGATGGATACGCTTATCAGAGCTGAATCTTGGAGGTTCCTAGAGGAAGTAGGGAATAAGAAATGGAGTAAGGTTTAGGGGCAGCTGGAGTGGGGCGGAAGGACCTTTATCTACTTTGGGAGACCTAATCCAAAAGCTATTGCACACTCTGAAAATCAAGGCAGGGCAGCTGGGTGGCTCAGTGCCGCCTTTGGCCCAGGGTGTGGTCCTGGGGTCCCGGGATCGAGTCCTGCGTCGGGCTCCCTGCATGGAGCCTGCTTCTCCCTCTGCCTGTGTCTGTGCCTCTCTCTCTGTGTGTCTCATGAATAAATAGAATCTAAAAACAGAAAAAAATGAAAATCAAGGCAATGGGGGTAAAGGAAAGAGGTAATTTCCATGGATCAGGGTGCTTTAGGGATTGGAAAATGAAACCATGCTAGAATTTCCGGGAAAGGCTCTTCTTCTATCCTCACCCTCAACCCTCACTCATCACAGTGCTCTGGACTGAGACACTGATCTTAAAATGAAAGCTGTTCCTCTGAAGACACTGAAAGAATTTCTTAATACTTAGTTGGGATCATCGTCAAATTCTGGGGTGTCCTAAGATTGGAAACCTCTGGGAAAACCAGGGGTCTGTGGTATCATGATGACAGTAGCTTACCTTTATGGGAATGTTTGCTAAGTGCCGGGCTCTGTGGCAGGCAACTAAAGTGCATTTTCTCATCTAATCCTCGTGCAATCTGAGCAGACACATCTGAGAGCCTTAGCCCATCCAGTGGACTCTAAGACCTGTCCTGTCCCACTGAGACCAGGCATAGGACACACAAAAGGGGGACTGACGGGATATCTGGGGGGAGGAGGGATTTCTTTTCCCTGTAGTCTTAGAACTAGGCCATGCCATTCTGAAAGCTGGTTAACCTTGATTTCAAATTAAGGAGTCATTAGTTTTCTCAACATTTGCCTCAGAAAGAAACACCTCCCTTCTTCCTTCTTGAAGTAATTAAACGTTCACATTATACTTTAAGGGATATCCTCTATTTACCTAATGCTTTCCTGTTCAGTCCTTTCAGACTATGAATCTTGTATATTTTATATACACAAAGGTGACTTTTCCTTCCTTGAATGACCAATGCTTATCAGCACGAGCAACCGATACTGAGCTCATAAATATGTCACTCGGAGTTCAGTCCTTGCCCTTCTCTTTTCTAAGAGTAATTCTCACGTGACACTTTCTCTCCCCCTTTCTTTCCGTAACCCCATGGAGACTGCACTTGTGCCCCCAAGTCCCTCTTGGAGTCTGTCTTCATTCCACTCCCCATCAGCATATATAAAAATGAGTGACTGATGCTTACACACCAGAGTCATTTTGGCAGGAGCCTGCAGACAATATAAAACAAGGCCCATGGAGCCAGCGCCTTCCGATTCCAATTAAATATTTCCTGTAAGTCTGTGCCAATTGTGCATCTTGTAAGAACATTTGAAAGCAGAAGTTTGAACTCACAGGGACCCCGTTGCCTTAAAAACCTGTTTCCTGTTTGACAAGATTTTACTAGTAGGAGCAAAGTAGCACATTCAGCAAGAAAAGTCATTGTTAGTGGCTGCGATGTGCAAAGGTGGTGGTTTCCTCTCCTGAGTGCCCTCACAGCACAGCCGCGCTGGGTTGCAGATTTCTTTCTTCCAGATAAATCTCTCAGAACATTAGAACCCTATCCCAGAGGACCCTAATGACATTTCCAGAGTTAGAGAAAATATTCGCTTATCTCCCTGTCTGCACATCCAACCCCTTGCCATCTTGTGAAGTTTGAAAAGCTCTTCAAGACAATTCTGTAGGTGTTATGCATCTTCATTTTGCAGATAAGGAAACGGAGGCTCAAGGTTCTTAAGTCAGTAAGTTTTGTATGGAGTATTTTAGATTGGCAAGGACTAGGTGTTTGAGGTGCCTCTCATGTCACCGCTTTGCACAAATTACTAAAATCCTTGTTGTCTCAGTGTCCCAAGCTATAAAATGAGATAAATGGCAGCAGGTATTTGACATCATAGCTTTGAAATACCTCTAAGTTGGTCACAAGAAAGGCACTACAATAATTGTAAGGTAGTATTATTATCGGAGTATTATTATTAAAAAAATTTTTTAGAACAACTCAAAGTACTCTGTGATCTGGCCCTAGCCTACTGGTCTACCAAGTTTTTTTCCAGCCCCGATACCCTCCTGCTGTGCCCCATCACCCAGACACACTGTATCCTTTCTTCAGACTTTGACCTTTGGAACTTTTCCTACATGATCCCTTCTACCTGGAACCCTCACTACGGCTTCACTACAGCTTCTCTGAAGCCTTCCCAGCTCACCTGGGGATTAGGCTAGGGATCAGGCTGGTGTGATACACGGTTGGTATCAGAATTGGAAAGCTACACATTTGAAGCCTTGTGTATTATCACTGTGGTTTATTTAGGTTCCTGGAGTTCCTGTGCTCATCTCCAAGATCCCCTTTCCCTCACAATACTATGAAGACTCAGTGACATAATGCATGCCATATGCAGGGCCCAGGATAGGCACAGAATCCACCTGAGCCCTGACCTCCCATCCCCTCAGGTTAGATTCCTCTCTCCCTCTCCTGTGCTGTGTGTCTATTTTGCTTGTAACTCTCTTATGACATTCACCAAACTCTGTCTTGAGTTATTGTCTCTAGTGTATGTCTCTGCTTCTCACGTGAAACTGTGGCCAGGCTCTTTGAGATCGGGAAGGTGTTGATATATTTGTATGTCCTTACCTCGTAGCAAGTCCTCAGTGCTGCTGACGGAACTCCAGAAATGTTATCAGCTGGCTCTCCTGGCCCTGCTTCGTTGTGGCGTGGGCCGGTGACTAATGCTCATGGCTAATTTGTGAGCATGGGAAGCTGAGGCAAAGAGGGGTGAAGTGAGTCAGAAATGAAGCCCGAGCGTTCCAGAACATATTCTGAGGCTCTGACTCCAAACTGCCTTCTCTTACCACGTCAGCATTGGACACATTTAAACAACTGAGTATTCTGCTTGACCGTGTGAATATAATTTGATAAAGAAAGACTGAAGCATTCATTTAACTAACCTGTAATATTAATACTTTCAATGGGTAGGTACTACATTCTAAGCAACTAGACCTCTTACTTCAGATGATATTGACCTCATGGAAATCCTGAGAGATGGTACCCACCCCCCTCCATTTCGCAGCACAGTGATGCTTAGACAGTACTTGTGATATATTGTGCTAGGTTGTAGAGGTAACTGTTAGTGAGCACCAAGCTCCTGTTTGTTAAGATCACATATTGTCAGAGACAGGCAAACAAATCATTGAGTGTATTAAGAGGCATACACTAAGCTATAAAGTGGGGGCACAGATGGGAGAATAGTTACATTGGGAATGAGAAATTATCAGGAAAACAGGCACTATTTGAACAGAATCCTGAAGGATGAGAGATCAGAATATAGATAGGGGAGAAAAGGCAATTCTAGGAATGGGGAACAGTATGTTAAAGGTCAAGGAAGAAAAAAAAGGTCAAGGAAGAAAGAACAGAGCCCATTTCACTTGCAGTGGAAAGAGGACGTGAAACTTAGGCTGGGGCAGGAGTATGGGCCAAGCCAAAGAGCTTGGCCTTTTTTTCTGTAGGCAATGGGGAGCCATTGAGGGTTGTACACAGGAGGAGTTACTCTGGTGTTTTCTTTCTTTTAAAAAAGTAATTAGTTTATTGGAGGGAAGGAGAGAGAGAGAGAGAGAGAGAGCAGGGCAGAGAGGCAGAGGGAGAGGGAGAAAGAAACTATAAGCAGACTCCTCACTGAGCTCTGAGCCTACTCAGGACTTGATTTCAAGACCTTGAGATCATGACCTGAGCTGAATCCAAGAGTCAGGCGCTTTGTTTTTGTTTTTAAATTTGTTCATTTATTCATGAAAGACGAGAGAGAGAGAGAGAGAGAGAGAGAGAGGCAGAGACTTAGGCAGAGAGAGAAGCAGGCTCCATGCAGGGAGCCCAATGTGGGACTCGATCCCAGGACCCCAGGATCACGCCCTGAGTCAAACGCAGGCGCTCAACCGCTGAGCCACCCAGGCATCCCAAAGAGTCAGGCACTTAACCAACTTGCAACCCAGGTGCCCTCACTCTGGTGTCTTCTTACGATCATTTAGGTGGTCTTAGATTTGGAAGAGACAGTGAAGATGTCCTAAGCATGTTAGCTATAAAGTTATATCAATGTTAAAAGTTATTCTAATGGAAAATATGGATGAATTGCTATTATTATTATGCTTGGATATTAGCAAAATTAAGCTTTTTCTATTTCAGTGCTTATTTCTTCTTTGGATAAAATTGAGAGAAAATGCGGTATGTGTCTAAAACACTTCCTTGCAGGGACAAAAGATCTCAAAGAAGCTTCATTTTGTGGAATGTTCTGCCCCCTGGGATGGTAATTGTTAATCTTTTGAATGACTGTATTTCTTTCATTAATGGAAACACAGTTTGTCTGAGAGTGTCTCTCAGGACACGTTCCTTGGCACTCTCTTCCCAGCGCCACAGCAGACACAGCTCCTTTAGGTATCCAACCATCCTGGCCCAGCCCCCTTCACCCACAGTGAACGAAATCTTCAGATACATATTACATATGCATTTATATGTTCTTAAATAAGTATGTGGGGGCGGGCACCTGGATGGCTCAGTCAGTGAAGTGTCTGTCTTCAGCTCATGATCCCGGGGTCCTGGGATCCAGCCCTGCCTCCGGCTCCCTGTATGGGAGTGGGGTGGGGAGGGGGACCTGTGCTTCTCCCTCTCCCTCTGCCTGCTGCTTCCCCTGCTTGTGCTCTCTCTCTCTGTCAAATCAATCAATTAAATAAATAAATAAATAAATAAATAAATAAATAAATAAATAGTGATGTAGGCTATGGGGAAAGATAATCCAGACACGTTCACAGAGCCCAAACTTCCAAAGATTTCCCCATGATGGCCCATCAGTTTCAGTCAAGTTACAGCCCGTGCAGTTCCTGGCTTGGACCCAGGGAGGCTGAGGCTCCTGCCTCTATTGCTCCCTGTGGCTGTCTCATGTGATCAACCTGCACAGGAAGTGTCCTCGAACAGCTTTTCTTTCTTCGTTTCTTTTAAACAACAGCTGACTAATCTACTGTGAAATGTTCTTCATGAAGTGAGCTCACCAACAGATGGTGCTGCTGGGACCCATCTGGGTACAAACAACATCCTCACCCCCTGACAGGGCCGGCTCTTCCTGGCTTTCCACACCAGTGTTTTAACATTCCTTCCATTTTCAAGTGCTTGAGCTTCTGCAGTAGCCTATCAGAGAGGCCATCATGAGTAGTAAGGCAGGTGCTTGTTGGGAATATGACTTTTCCAAGGTCACCTGGGTGGGTTCACTATTCCTCTGTGGCCCCCCACCTCAAACCCCACCTTCCTTATGTGTGATGTAATCTGCACAGGCCATCACAAGTTCTACAGGCTGTTTCTGCCATCATCCATCATTAGCTCTGGGTCAGTGGAACTTCCAGAACCTTGGAATTCAGCCCCTCAACCTGGTCTTGGAAACTTGCCCATCTCACGGTGGTAGGTAAATCTGACGCAGGTCTGCTCAATTCTTCACATGGTGAAGAAGGCCTTTGGGGTGACTGACCACTGGGCTGGACGTTGCCACAGGTGTGGTTCCTGTGGAAAGGGTGAGTCACAGCCCTGGCTGTTGGCTTGCTCCTTCATGCACCTGCCTCTGTCTGGAGGCATCTCACTTCCTCATGAAATGGACAGAGGAAAGCCCCAGGGTGCCAGGGCATAAGCTGCTTTGGCTCTGCCAAGTTACTTCGTCATCCTCAACTCATGTTGCCTTTCACCAACCACACCACCAACACCACTGGAATCACCCAGTGAACAGAGGAAGGAAACGGGGGAAAGTATAAGTGTGCCGTCACATCAGGTTCTGGATCTGCTCAGGTAAGTTCAGAGATAGTTCAAAGGAGCAACAGCAGTTCAAAGTTCAAAGATCAGAGAGCTTGAACTCAGTTCCTGTGTTGGGTGGAGGCGTGCATGGCTGTTGGTGTTGGGCAGATGTAAATTGAAATCCTGGCTTTTCTATTAATGAACCCTGTGGCATTGGCAAGTTACTTGAGCTCCCTGAGACTCAGTTTCCTCATCTGTAAAAGGAAAGGCAAAATGTTTTCCTCATAGACTTCTAGTGAAGGTGAAAGGTGATGGTTAATATAGGGTAATCAAAAGAACCAGATGCCACTTTGAGATTTCAAAGAACCATGAGTTAACTAGAAGCAGGAATAATCAGCAGATAGGGTAGATGACAAAAATAAGATAAATCATCTCTAATAGTTAAATAAAATTTTAATAATAAGTTTAGAAAGTACCCTTTCTCCAGACTCACTGAAATGTTTAACATAAATATATCTCTCAAAAATTTAAACTGAGTAAAAACATTTTCATCTTGCCGCCTTGGTTTGATGTCTTATTTTCACAGTGTTTTGTGCCATATTTTGAATGTTTATTAAGTCACCTTCTCTATATATAATCAGAGCACTGTGATGGTTTTGTTGTTTTTAATTTTAAAAAACTGTTAAAAAATAAAAATAAAACCCATTTATAACTCATTGGCTTATCATTCTAATGTCTTTTATCAAAAATATCAAAATTAAGCAATGACTAAAACGTTTAAAAGCTTAAGAAATGCCATCCAAAACAAAGTATTGCAGTTGATAAAGAGGACTCTGGGGACTGAAAAGGAAGCCTGAAGGAAGACTAGAGGAATTATTCTGAAGAATTATCCTAGAGAGGATGGTGAACAGGCATTACCATGTACCTGTCCCCAACTCAGATGACTTCCACAGTGCAGAGTTCCTTCTTTTTGTGACCCTGACTTACCTGCCCTTTCCTTGCTTGCTCTTGTTCTCTTAGGATCCGACCTTTCACTGACTTTAGATTCTCACTTGTACCACGGGGAGAGGTAATGCAATGGCTCAGGCCCAACCACTGAGAGTGTGGCCTTTGTGAAAGATGTATGTCCCCAAATTGAAACCAGGGGCTCCCTCTCCTGGTGTCACCCTAAGAACCCTCACATTGGAAGGATCAGTGGGGCCTTCATCAAGGGAGATGGAATGGATGGTCTTTTTATGGCTTTGGGGGATGGCAGTCAGGACCCATCATCGAGTGGGACCACTTCTCATCCTATGCCTTCATGGCCAGCACTTCAATGGGCACTTGAAAGTTTCCATTTGGATCAAGGCATCCTTCACAATTGGACAGCAGAAATTCCCTTCTGAGTCAGAAGCTGTTATTCACCTCCATACCTCTAAGACAAGGGGAAGGGTAAGGTCACCCAGACAGTACAAAACAGAGAAAGACTCTCCAGGATCAGTATTATGTTCATCCACATGTTAAGTGTGGTCCTTGAGCAGGAGAAAATGTAGCCAGAACTCTCGCTTTCAAGTAATTTTTCTAATAGCGCATTTCATAATAAGCCAAAACTTGGTTTCCTTATTTCACTATTTTTGCTTTATGTCATTATTTTTATGAAGGTCTCTTAGCACATCAAAAAGGTATTTATGAGGTGTTTAAAAAAGCCATTAGGCAGAAAAACCAAAAGATAACGAGGATACAAGAATGATGTAGAGGAAGAAAGTAAGGAATGTGTATTTCCTGAATAGTTATTATTAGCACTTATATGCCAAGCATTCTAAATGATCTTATGTAAGCCTAATAACTACTGGAAATGCAGGTTTTTGCATCTCCATTTTACAGATGGGGGTCCAAGACTTGAGTGGAGTGAGGTTAAGTAATTTGTGTGAAGATGCTGCTGAGGAGCAAGATTTGAACTCAGGCCTGCCAGCTCTGAGGCTGTATTAACCAGGCAGAGGGCAACACACTCATGGGCTAGGTGAGGCATACGTGGGGACATGGGGACACAAGCATTTCTCTGGCCCTCAATGTCCTCAAATGGGGGCTAAATTGGATACTCCTTAAACTGTTATCAAGACATAAAAGTATTGCCTATGTAGGTTCTCAATAAATGTTGACTGAACCACATTGTGTATATCTGGAATTATGGAATAGACGTCTGAGATGGGCCCCACCCAGGGAGGGAAAGAGAACAATATGATGTTGTGACTACAACCTCAGGGAACTGAGCCTTTAATTTGTTGTTCATTTTAATATATATTTTGTCATATTAAAAGTGCATTTTTAGAGGACCCTGGGCAGCTTAGTCGGTTAGGCATCTGCCTTCTGCTCAGATCCTGATCCCAGCATCCTGGGATCTGGCTCCCTGCTCAGTGGGGAGCCTGCTTCTCCCTCTTGCCTCTTCATGCTTTCTCTCCTTATCTCTTCCTCTCAAAAATAAATAAAATCTTTTAAAATATTTAAAAAAAACCCCGTAGTGTCATCATTTAAAAAAAAAAAAGGAGTGCCGTTTTACAAAAGTAGAGTTTTGGCTTTTTTTTTTTTTTTTTTTTAAAGGAGGCTCTATGCCCAACATGGGGCTTGAACTCACCACCCCGAAACCAAAGGTCACATGCTTTACTGCCTAAGCCGGCCAGGTGTCCCTTAGCCTATTTTTAAATAAACAAATATGGTTGGCTCTTTTGTTATACTTCTAAATACATGTCTGGGGTCTTAAAAATCAAACTGATTTCTCTTCAAGTATATATTTTCAATCGTTTCTATTTACACTGAGGATTAAAAGGCCCCCACACCAGGTTAACATGATGGTTAGCATTATATGCGTGCAGGCACCTGCTTTATAAATATACTGAGAATTTCTCCATATATCTGAGATGCAAGGCTACTCTCTAGAGAGCATTTCCTACACTGTGCTGTGGCTTACCTTGTATGGACAGCTGCCACACTTATTTTATCTAGAGTTATCTGGAACATTTGGGCCTCCTTGATTTATGTGAGTGAATGAAAGAAAACCACTACTATATCTAAACAATACAGATAGCAGGTGTGATAGCTAAACCCAGTAGTGAGGAGACCAGATTCCTGCAGTTTCCTGCCTGCTCTGGCCACACTGGGATGGGCCCTGTGCCTGGGGGTGACTGGCATCACCTCTGTGTCACCAAGACAGAGCACTTTGGGCATACAACTGGATAAACTGCTTCCACCAAAGAAGCACTGAGAGGTCATGTGGCTTTGTGTGATGTTGTGGCTCATTTCCTTAAGAGATAAGTGGTACCTGGCTTCCTTGAGGTCTAAAGATCTCAGAGATAGCTGGACTTTTGTCATTAAGCTTGGAGCAGGACAGGGGAGGGATATATACATATATATATCCCTTCCAGTGGCAAAAGAAGAGTGAAATCCCGGGGTTTCTCCTTCTTCATTTGAAGCCCTACCCATGAGGCATCCCAGACAGGGAAGATTATGGAGTTCCAATGAATAGGTTCCTTATAAAAGACCTACAACTTATATACATAGAATCATCCCATAATAATCGGCACCCTGATTTGGGGATCAGGGGCAGGAAGCAAATGCCCCTGTGCTTGTCCAGACTTCTCTGGCTTTCTGAGACAGCTTTCCTACCTTTTAGCTTATATTGCACTTGTAGCAGAGTTCATCTGTAGAAACATATTCATGGGAAGAAGGAGCTGGGTGCCCAGTACCCCAACAGGGACAGTTGCTTCTCTAACAGCGGCTCCAGGATCTGGAGTGGACTCCAGAGGGCCAATTTGAATACACTCAAAGCATATGGCCTGGCTTAATGCATTTTCTTTAAAAATCCTTATTGATAAACAGACTGATTTCTATTCGGGAGGGGTAGACCAGAGGTTCTCAACTCTGGCTGCCCCTTAGAATCATCTGGAGAGTTCAAAATCTCAAGGATTGTATAGTTTCTTTGATGAATTGAAAACAGAGAAAAAAATGATTCTAGCAGATTATTTCTTTTGGAAACCAATCCCCAGCACCTTGCTTGCTCTTAATTAATTTATTGGAGTTGACCCAAATAGAAATGTATCTCATCTCATCCACCCACCTTCTCTGTCACTCACTGAGTAAGGAAGATGAAGGGATAAGAAGCAGAACTTGGCACTGTGCATGCCATTGACACATAAACCGATGCAGGATGCTTGGACAAATCAAGAGCAGCCTTTCCCACACCTGGAGGTTCCTCCTGCGTGGTCCGCGGTACTGGCATTTCTAAACCATCTCTTCTCCCAATCCACACAGCTGCTTCCAGAAACATCAATGGAAAGTCAAGAGCAGGAAAACAGCCCTTTCTTCTTGCAAGAGGTATTTTACATTTTAGTGACAGAGGTGGAATTGCCTGAATGTCACTCTGCACTTAGCAAAAAAGAAAAAAGAAAAAAAAAACCCAACCCCAAACTCTGGAGTGTTCCCAAGAAGAGAGGCAGATTCTCCTGGTGATGAAGATTACAGCATCTGACTGAGAAAGAATCTCCCAGGATAGATGACTGGAGAATCAGAAGAAGAGGGAGCTAGGGACTTATGTGTCCTCGATGGTGGAGCTTTCAGTGGGTTTGACTTGTGCTTCTATAGAGTTAGACTTACTCCTCTGCTTTTCTGAGCATCCTGAGAGGATAGATCCCAGATGGAATATTCGGGGAAACTCTCAGATGGGTTTGGGACTCTAGTGTGTGTTCTTCACTCCAAAACATATCTATTGTCATCCCTCTAAGTAACTGTATGCAGTCTGACAGACGTCTGGGTGATAACGCTGTAAAGGAAAACCAAAGAGACCAACTGCTTGGGTTCATTGCTGCCGGCATTGACGTCATTTAGAAAGTGTAGGACATCAAGTCACATGGGAGACACTTTCACACCCTGTGCTCCAACGCTGGCTGAGGCAGATCATTGACAAATTTTGATCTTGTCACTACTGTAGAAATGTTGTAAAGGATAGAACGTTAAAAATAAATAAAACCAAAAACAAACTTCAGAGTAGACATTAGTAAGAAATATAGGAGGGTTGCAAAGGCACCGCAGCTTCTGAAATCTGTGCTGGTGCTTTGTGAGTATTTGGAAAGGTTTTTGTCAGGCTGGAGGGGATATTAGAGGAAAGGGGTGGGGGCACTTGCTCATTGCACTCATTGAAACACAAGAAAGCTGGAGCATGGACACACAAGACCTCCCAGGCTAGGGTTGGGCAGCCGGGGCAAGATCTAGATACTGGTGTAAGGACACGAGTACAGCACTCCGGAGGGTGTTCCTGCTGTTAACTGTGCCAGGCAGGCCCCAGACCTCTTCAAGCTGCCTGGTACCCTGCATCCTTCTCCAACACTTCCCAAGGTCATAAACAAACACTTGCAAAGAGCAGTTCACATATTTGAGAGACAAAATTGATCCGCTTTAAACTTTTAAACCTGAAAGTTTTAAGAAATGTATTACTGTAATCATAGATGCATAGAGAAGGCAACATAAGACCTCCAGGCATTGGCCAAAGTGGTGTCATGTTGTCTGTTTTACAGTTGGAAACTCTATAGATATATACTGCTGGGAAATATTAAAAAGAAGATCTGTGAATGTCTTTTGAGTGTTTAGTTCTGGTAGGGCGGGAGAGAACCAAACAGAATTACTATATTTCTTAGCAGATACCGACAGTTTCCAAAATGCTTAATGTCACATTAAAAAAAAAAAAAAAGAAGGATTTTCCAAGTCAAGGATATGTTCCTAGAGTCATGAAGGGATGTCAAAAATGATTATGTCCCCACAAAAAAATTCATTCAAACGAAGACATAAAGATACTCTATAGAAATGGCAAAAGAAGGAAGCTGGGGCTTGTGTCCAAGCCCAAATGAAGGTTAACATTACTAAAAATCACTTCCATTGGAACAGTGTGGCTCACCAGACATCCAAATAGTTTTTATTTCCACTGGTTTCTCCCTCAATAATTGGATCTTCTAATCAATTCACTTTCAGAAAAGAATATTGAAAATAGATTTGCATCTATATTCTTTTAAATTCGTGGTCCCAATGTTAGACCGAAAGATCTGATAGATAAAGATAATGGTTTGATCCAGTGTCCTGACAGGTGTTTCAAAGTTTGTCAAGGAGGGCTCTCACCCATTAGATTGCCACTTGTTTTAGATCCCTCTGGTCCCAAGAAACAAACAATAACTCACCGGCTTGCTAAAGCGCTCAACTCTCATATCATGTCAGGTGAGTGATAATCCAGTCTATACTTGTCCTTTGGTCAAGTGGAAGAAGATGAAGACAGGACGTCTGGGTGGCTCAGTGGTTGAGCATCTGCCTTTGGCTCAGGGCATGATCCTAGAGTCCCAGGATTGAGTCCCCACATGCACTGGGCTCCTTGCATGGAGTCTGCTTCTCTCTCTGTCTGTGTCTCTGCCTTTCTCTGTGTTGTCTCTCATGAATAAATAAATAAAATCTTTTAAAAAAATTTTTTAAAAAGAAGAAGATGAGGAGCACACAGTTCCCCTTAGACGTCAACCAGCCTTCAAGGCACTCTCTTCCATTCACAGCATTACCTCCTAAGGACTTTCCAATGGAATTTTAGGAATATTCCATTTTAATTCTATTTTCTAATAATAAGAATAGAAACACCTTCATTTCAAATAATAAAATCACATTTTTTTCCTGTTTCTTTTTCTTCTGCTTTATCATCATCATTACTAAAGATTTCATCATTGGATCCTAATATAATTACTCTTTGAAAATAAATTTTATTATATCATAATGAGAAATAAAAATTTAGGAAAATATTAAGAAGGAAAAATAAGGAAGAAAATGTTACATATTTTTCAACCAATGAAAAAATCTAAAATGGTATTTTGGGGTTATTTATGCTCTTTTTTCCATGTAATGATTTTTTTAAAAACTCAACATAGATATGATATAGAGAAGTGAAAAGGCAACATGCAGAAATTTCTGAGAAAAGATGTTTGAAATAAAGTGGCAAAATCCTTGTATCCAGATTATTAAAAATTTCCTACAAAGTAATAAGAACAAGACAACCTAATAGAAAAATCGGCAAAAGAATTGAATGGGCATATCACTAAAAAAGATATTGAAGGGGCCCCTGACTGGCTCGGTCAGTGGAGCATGTGACTCTTGATCTTGGGGCTGTGAGTTTGAGCCCCACATTGGGTGTAGAGGTTACTTAAAAAATATTCAAATGGCTAAGAAACATATGAAAAAGTGTCCAAATTCATTAATCATAAGGGAAATGCAAGTTAAAACCATGATAACATACCACTACATACCTCCTGGGATGACAAAGATTAAAGTCACTGGTAGTATCAAATGTTGGCAAGGAGGTAGAGCAACTGGAACTCTCCTGCACTTCTCATCACAGTGTAAATTGGCATAATATTTTGGAAAACTTTTTGTCAGAATTTACTAAAAATGAACATACATATATCCTACAATCATCAATTCCTCTTCTAGGTATATACCCTGTAGAAATGTGTACATTTGTGCAACAAAAGTCATACTCACTGTAGCACCACTTGTAATAGCCCCAAACTAGAAGGAACAAAGTGTCCATCAACAGTAGAACAAATAAAAATGCTATATTTATGTAAGGGAATACTACACAGTAATCTGAAAGAATTATTCCTGAATGTAGCAATGTAGATAAATCCCATAAACATAAATTAATCAAAAGAAAAGACACATAGAAGTACAGTTGACCCTTGAGCAACACAGGGGTTAGGAGCTTTGACCCGAAATGCAGTGGAAAATCCACTTATAACTCTTGGCTCCCCAAAAACTTAACTACTAATAGCCTACTGTTGATAGTCAATTAACACATATTTTATATATTGTATGCATTATACATTATATTCTTACAACAAAGTAAGCTAAGGAAAATAAAATGTTAACAAGGAAATCATAAAGAAAAGAAAATACATTTACAGTACTGTACTGTATGAAAAAAATCCGCAAATAAGTGGACCCGCAGTTCGAACCCATGTTGCTGTAGGGTCAACTGTACATATTTATGGTCCCACTTATATACCTCAAAATTAGGCAAAATTTCTTTATGATAATGCAAATTTGGTTATTTTTTGTGTTGTGACTGAGAGGGTATCTGAAGGGGCTTTTGGCATGCTGGCAATGTTTGATTATTTGTTTTGAGTGGTGTGTACATGTCTATACTCACTTAGAGAAAATTTATTGAGCAATAAATCCATGGTTTTATACTCTTCTGTGTATATAAATGTCAAGAAAGATTCACTTTATAAAACGTCATTAAACAAAGAAAAAGACACTGCTTCCAAGCTGTTTGTGAAGTGTTAAAATTTTTTCCCTCTACAATGAGTTGGAAAAAAGCAATATTTCAAAATTACCATATTCTTTTATATAATTAATGATTGTAAACATGTGAAACAAAATTAAATGTAATTATAAGTAAAACTACATTGTTTTAAATCTTGCAAAAAATAGTAGATCTAACTTTTCTTACTTAACAAAAAAAAAAAAGGATATTTGGTGTTGCTAAAGATTCACCATAAATCTAACCTCTGATGTCTATTATTGGATCAAGATTTGTTAACCCCTTTCCTTCTGTAGGACTGGATAATTTTAAATTTAGGGATGTTATTAAAAATGTTACAATGAATATTGGTACATATTTTTTCTATAGTTCAGATTATTTGCAGATGGGAATTACTGGGTTATAGAACATAGAGATTTTTAACTCTTAACGTATATCATCAAATCGCTCTTTTATTTTATTTTATTTTTTTATTTTTATTTTTTTTTCAAATCGCTCTTTTAAAGGGCTGCTCCACAGCAAAAGAGACAGTTGACAAAACTAAAAGGCAACCTATGGAACAGGAGAAGATATTTATAAACGTCTTATCAGATAAAGGGGTAGTATCCAAAATCCAAAAAGAACTTATCAAACTCAGCACCCAAAAACCAAAAAATCCAGTCAAGAAATGGGCAGAAGACACAAACAGACAGTCCTCCAAAGAAGACCTACAAATGGCCAACAGACACATGAAAAAATGCTTACATCACTCTGCATCAGGGAAATACAAATCAAAACCACAATGAGATACCACCTCACACCAGTCAGAATGGCTAAAATGAGCAAGTCAGGAAACGAAAAGATGTTGGTGAGGATGCAAAGAAAGGGGAACCCTCTAACACTGTTGGTGGGAATGCAAACTGGTGCAGCCACTCTGGAAAACAGTATGGAGGTTCCTCAAGAAGTTAAAAATAGAGCTACCCTATGACACAGCAGCTGCACTACTGGATATTTACTACAAAGATAAAAATGTAGTGATCTGAAGGGGCACCAGCACCCCAATGTTTATAGCAGCAATGTCCCCAGTAGCCAAATACGGAAAAAGCTCAGATATTCACCAACAGATGAATGGATAAAGACGGTGAGATATATATTTTTTCAATGGAATATTAATCAGCCTTCAAAAATAATGAAATCTTGCCATTTGCAATGACATCAACAGAACTAGAGGATATTATGCTAAGTGAAATAAGTCATTCAGAGAAAGACAAATATGTGATTTTACTCATATATGGAATTTAAGAAACAAAACTGATGAACATAGGGGAAGGGAAGGAAAAATAAAATAAGAAGGAAACAGAGAGGGAGACAAACCATAAGAGACTTAACTATAGGAAACAAACTGAGGGTTGCTGGAGGGGAGGGGGGAAGGGGATGGGGTAACTGGGTGATGGGATTTAAGGGGGGGCACATGATGGAATGAGCACTGGGTGTTATATGCAACTGATGAATTTCTAAATTCTACCTCTGACACTAGTAATACATCATGTTAATTAAATTGAATTTAAATAAAAAATTTAAAAAATGAAGGACTGCTCCAATACACACTCCAGCAATATGTGATTGTGCTTACTTCATTAAAATTTCACTGACACTATTTTTTTGCTTCTTTAAACTTTGCTAATTTTATTTGTAAAAATGCATCTCATTGCAAAGATCAAAACTTATTCTGAAAATATTGTGTTTGCTGAAAATTCCTCTTTTGCATTTGTCTGCAAAATAGATTTACCAGCTACACAAGACTATCTAACCCAAATAATATTGTCTAGCATTAAAAATGTTTATATTGACCAGACATTTGGAAGAATCATTTCAAATCTTTTTGTTGCCAGTTGTGTCTTAAAAATAAAAGTTATTTGTAAATATTTCAGTATGCATCATAAAGGATAAGAACTCTTTTTATTTTTTATTTTTATTTTTTTAAGAACTCTTTTTAAAAACATAAGCACAAAAAAATAAATAAAAACATAAGCACAATAACACAATCATACCTAAAAAGATAATTCTTTAATTTCATTAATTAGTCAATAAACATTCACATTTTCCCATTGTCATAAATGTGTGTGTTTTTTTCCTTAAATTCAGATCTAAATAGTCCATATATTATGATTGATTAATATGTCTCAGATGTCTCTTAATTTATGGTTTTCTGTTTAATTTCTTTCCCGCCATAGGTTTATTGCTGTGGATGATATTGAAGAGAGTGGTTGTTAGTCCTATAGGGTTCCCACAGCCTGGTTTGTGCTGATTACATTCCTGTGGTATTTTTAAAACATGTTCAAGTATCTTCTATTTTTCCTGTAAATTGAGTCAGCATTTGACACTTGATAAAATATAGATTTATATTTTTTAAATCAAGATTGCTTCATAGGTAGTATATATACTTCCCTTAGGAAGTACATAATGTCTGATTGTCTCTCTCTCTCTTTTTTTAAGATTTTATTTATTCATTCACAAGAGACACAGTGAGAGGCAGAGGCATAGGCAGAGGGAAAAGCAGGCTCCACGCAGGGAGCCCGATGTTGGACTTGATCCCGGGACTCCAGGATCACACTCTGAGCCAAAGGCAGACACTTAACCACTGAGCCACCCAGGCATCCCTGATTATCTCTTTTTATATATACTATTTGTAGCCATTGATGGTCATTGCCTGGATAATGAATTCATTTGGACTTGCAAAAATTGTGATGAATTCTCTTATTTCTTCTTCATTTGTTAGTGTGAATACTTTAATAAAGAGAATATTCTCTCTCAACTATTTAGTTACCCTGAGATACAGTTTATATAGGAAAGGCTTTGTCTACTAGTTTTCAAAATAATGACTTGGTTCTCTGCAATTTTCCACAGGTGAACAATGAGTTTTGTTTGTTAGTATCATGATTTCAAAGACTTAAAAGGATTTGATGTGTGTTATTCCAATGCAGTTACCTTTTTTTTTTTAAAAGATTTTATTTATTTATTCATGACAGACACACACACACACACACACAGAGGGAGAGAGGCAGAGACACAGGCAGAGGGAGAAGCAGGCTCCACGCAGGGAGCCCGACGTGGGACTCGATCCCAGGTCTTCAGGATCACACCCCAGGCTGAAGGCAGGCGCTAAACCACTGAGCCACCGGGACTGCCCGCAGTTACCCTTATTGATGTACAAATGGACACATCTTTGGCCAGTAGGGGCCCAATCAGATGGGCTCTCATGTCTTTGACATGACCCTAATATTCCTTGATACCTTTTTTTCTTCTGATATGACACAATGTTTCAGGCCCTTTAAAAAATGTTTTAGGGGTGCCTGGCTGGCTCAGTCAGTGGAGCATGTGACTCTTGATCTGGGGGTTAGTAAGTTCGAGCCCCACATTGGATATAGAGATTACTTACAAATAAAATCTTTAAAAAATGTTTTAAATGGAATTTATCCTTAAAGGATGAATATTTTCAGCTATTGAAAATACTCAGAAAGGGAAATTATGAATCTGAATACAATTCTCAAATTGGAATCAGCCCAAATATTCTGAGCAATGGCAGCTTCCTTCAGGAGATGGAAAAGGTGTCTACTTATATGATACAACTGTCATCAGTTTGTAAGTTTTTTGTATTTTTTATAAAAGCCATTTACATTCTTTCCTAGTTAGTCATAGATGGTTTACATATCTGACTCCCTTGCTAGTTTGTATTCTGAGAACAAAATCTCGCCTTATCTGTCTTTGTATCCCTAGCACAGCACTTGTCACTTAGTAAGTACTTAGAAACATATTTTTTCCATTTTTGACATTAGAATTAAAATAAGTAAATTTAAAAGAGCTACATAATATGGGGAAGTACAGTAAGGGAAACAAACACCTCTATTTCCAGAACCACACACACTCACTGTTAGCATGTCACATGTGCATCTGGATGACTGGCTGTGCACCAGAAAATGAGTTTACACTTTACATTAATACAGCTTTGCCTTAATATAGCAATTTCTATAATGTCTATATACACATTTAAAGATCTATATGATTATGTTTAGCCTTAGAATGCTTTTATATTTATTACCAGCTTTTAATCCTCCGCCAGATGATTAGCAAAATATACGAACACAAGTATAAGTAAGGTCATTTCGTAAGTTGGGAGCTAAGGAATAGAGAAGTTTAATGACTGAGGACACAGAGGAAATGTCAGAGCTGAAGAGGGAGCGGGGATGATCTAGTTCTGAATTCCATTATTGACACCTCTCAGAGCCTTTGGGGCAGAACAGCTGGGATCACCCCAGCCCAGGCTGCAGCATGTGACAGGACTGAGGGCAGTATTGTTGGCCTCTCACCCCTTTAGACAATATTACCATTTCAAGAAAAGGAATAGCATATGTATCTTCTCAAGGGACCAGATATACCACCCTTTTAGGAGGATAAATTTTGCCTACTTTTCAACACTATTTTAGAACATAATTTACTCATTCCAATTCAAATGAAATCACTTAGGAGAAAGACACTTTCCCTTCACTATATGAAGGGCAGTTTTTGGAAACAGACCAGTTCCAAATTCTGGCTCTACCACTTATTAGCCTATCTACAGCTCAGTTTTCATATGTGTGGAATGATTCAGTAACTGCAAGAGGAAGGACTTGGGGGTGCTGCGGAGCCAAGTTGCTCAGACAAGTTCCTCATTGGACATTATGTGAAAGAGAAGAGGAGGAGTTTGAGTCCTGAAGATTTCTAAAATGTGAGCAAAGATATGCTGTGAATCCTCACTTTCTCAAGTGGCAAACAATTCAAGTGCTCCCAGTCTCCAGAGTGGGGGTTCAGGAGTACCATGGTGGGATGGCCAGATCAGAGCTGTGGCTGCAGTGGGGTGAAGGTCTGGACTCTCTTGGATTAGTAGGTGCAGCCTGGTAGCAGAGGGTTTGGAACCTAAGAAAGTGATCCCTATGGTGGAGAGCGATGGTGCCTTGTGGAAGTAGGGGCGGTGCTGACATTCCTGGTGTCCACTTCTCGGGGGTGGGGTCTGCTGCACCTGTGAGCAATGTATGGGGTTTCTGCTCCTAAGGGTGGGGTGGGTGGAGCTCTGCACCTCAGGTTCTCAGTCCACTTACAATGTCCTTGTTCAAGCTTTCCTTGGGCAGACCCAAGGTTCCAGAGGGACCTCCCTCCCCTGCTGGAAGCTGGGATATTTTACTCCACTGTCCTCTTCCACTATCCCTCCTGCCTCATCCAGGGCACACTCAAACAAATAGGACCACCTTTAAACATTCTTACCTTTTTTTTTTTTTTTTAGATTTTATTTATTTATTTATTTATTTGAGACAGTGAGCTAGAGAGACCCCGAATTGGGGGGTGGTGCAGAAGGAAGAGAGGGAGAAGCAGGCTCCCTGATCAGCTTGGGGCTCAATCCCAGAACCCTGGGATCATGACCCAAGCTGAAGGCAGATGTTTAATCACCTGAGCCACCCAGGTTCCCCACTTTTAAGCATGTCAAAGGGCTTTTAGATCCTGGTAGGACTGTTGTGCTTTGGGAAGGACTAACTTAATCAGACTTAATATCCTCAGTACTGTGAGCCAGAATTTTAGTGACCTCTTTTAATTCACCTTTTCCCCTTAAGCCTTTCTCTTGAAAACTTTCAAGGCTACATAAAAGTTGTAAGGATAGTGCGGTGACCATCATGATATCTTTCACATCTTCTGCAGAATCTGAGCAGAAACAAGCCCGGGAGCCAGTGTAAGATGTGTCCACGATGTACAGCTGGTTCTGGAAGATATGAAGATGGCCACACGAAAGCTTTAAGCTAAAAGTGCTTTTTGAAATTAGTGAGGTGATGGCCTATGCTCATTTGGGAAAGAAAAGCAAAGTGGCACCAGGGCTGGTGGCTGTCAGGGATCCTACATGAAAAGTGTATTGGTGACTCAAAGGCGTTGAGTTTCCCAGGGTGGCTTTGTTGCTGTGTCAGCCCTGGTATTGGTGAAACACATGTTGGGGGCCCCTGGCCTTCATGAGGTCTTGGGGCCTCTGTCCCCTGGCAATAACTTGCTTCCCATTTCCTGGAATCTGTCAGAAGTGAACCTTGTAGTATAATTACCCTAAATTGTTACAGCTAAGTTTTGAATGACAGGGAATGAACCCTTTTTCTTACTTGAAAAGAAGTGAAGGAAGACACTTGAAATGTTAGGAAGACTTTTAAAAAGGTGCAGGATTCATTTCTTCTTCTATGGAGAACACCATCCCCTCATCGTTCTGTATGGCTCTGGAGTGATTGCAGGTATAGGGTGGCCATATCTGCAATTTCTCATCTCTGGGGAAGATTTAATTGCCCTTGTCATATAGCAATTAAGAGGACTAAGTCCTTCCATGCATATCCACATTTGCTTTAACTTTTTCGTTCAACACTTAAGAAAACAGCTCATCGGGACTATGAGCTAAGACTCTAACACCTTGCTGAGGATATACAAATTGGATCACGTTCTTGTGGAAAGGACTGACCTCATTTGCTTAATTTGTTTAAATACACTACAGTGTCTTTCAGTTGGATGGTGTGGTGGTCTCACATTATGGGGGACTGTGGTAAAAGTGGGCAGGGGTTGCTGGAAGAACCCCTCCTCTTTCTGCTTCTAGCAGCTGGGGCAGGGGGAGGGGAACATAAAGAAATTCAGCTCCATAGGACTCATTAGATACAACCTCTTTTTTGTAGCTGAAATTTGTGTCTAAACCCAAGCTGGGGGTCTCATTCTGGCCCTCTGGCCCTCAAGGTGTATCAAGTGTCTTGCTGGGCACAGCAGCAGGTTTACTGTCACAGGGCAGCTCCACTCCCACAGAGAAAGACTGCTGAGCACAGAATCTCTGCTTTCTGAGGCATGAAAGTTCCTTCCTATACTGTGTGGTTCTAGGCTGGCAGAGTGGAGCAGGGAGAGGTGGAAGCCTCACTTACCTAAGGACATGGTAACAGAGACAAACATAGCATTGTTCCCTGATTGTTTTTCCCTGCCTATGGCACTACAATACCCCAAGAAAATCGAAGTTGTCCTTTATATAAAAAACAGAGAAAGATTCCAATCATCCTAATTACTATTTGCACACCTCCATGTCTAATGGCATATTCAGACAGCACCAGTAGGTTCTGAATTAAGGAATTAAATAATTGACTTTTAAGGACCAGTTCTTTTAATCTGATTTTGATTTTCCTACCTTTATTGAGATGTGATTGACATATATCATTCCATAAATTTAAGAGGTACAACATGGTGATTTGATAAACATATATATTGCAAAATCATGACTACAATAAGTTTAGCTAATACTTCACATAACTACCATTGTGCATGTGAGTGTGTGTGTGTGTGTGTGTTGACATTTAAAATACTCCCTTAGCCACTTTCAAGTGTATAACACAGTATTGTTAACTACAGTCACCATGAGGTACGTTCAACCCCCAGAACTTACTTATCTTTTTTTTTCTTTAGTGGGGAAGGGGTGGACAGGGGTGGTGGGGGAGAGAGAATTTCAAGCAGATTCCCCTGCTTAGCATGGGAGTCCAACTTGGGAATCCATCTCACCACCCCAAGATCATAACCTGAGGTGAAATCAAGAGTTGGTTGCTTAATTGACTGAGCCACCCAGGCTCCCCTAGAACTTTTTCAACTTAACGAGGGACTGTTCTGTAGAAAATACAGGTGTGATACTCTCTCCAAACAACTGAAAATCTTACTAACACAAGGCACACAAAATTTAGAAATGATGCAGTTGGTGCTGAAGAAAGTCAGAGGAGTCACACTAGCGATGGCAGGAGCAGCCTGAGAAGACAACAGATGGGCAGGCTTAAACTCGGCAAATATTACAGTACATAACACATGCAAGCGTGCTGAGTCCTGGGAAGGAGATTGGGGTTGTATGTGGGGGCTGTTAAAGGGGATCATTGATTTTTATTGCACTCACGTATCACTTGCAATAGTCAGTGGTGTGCTGGTAAATGTTTAAGAAAAAAAGTTTATATTGTAGTGTTCTCCATGGTGTAAATACTGCCACTATGGATAATTTCAAACAACCAATGTAAGACCAATCAGTTCACAAATTCTTGGAAATTTAATAATTCAAGGAGATATTATGTGCCAGGCTCTGGGTCAAGCACTGGGAGAGATGGAGAAAAAATTCTGATGCAATCCTTGTCTGCCAGGCGACAGAGATAGAAATAGAGCCAAGGAGCTCAAGAGGAACTAGTGGGAGGACACATTAGCCTCGGCAGGGTGTGGGGAAGCAGGAGAACCAAAGAAAGGTTTCTGAATGAGCTTTGAAAGATGGGATGATAGCTAAGTAATTAGAGAATGGGAAAAGGCCCCAAAGCATGAACGTACATGCTGCATTCAGGGAATTACACAAGATTATTGGCACTAAAAATAGGATGAGGCTGGAAAAGAAAATTGGGGCCATATTATCAAAGGAGATGAATTTTGCTGTATAGTAAGTAGAGCTACAGATAATTTTTGAGAAGAATCTTGCAATAATTCTTTTTTTGAAAAAAATGATTTTATTCATTTGAATAATTTCAATTATTTCAAAAATAATTTGAATTATTTATTCATTTGAATAATTCATTCATTTTGGTGGGGAGGATGTGGAGGGGCAGAGAGAGAGGGAGAGAGAATCCCAAGCAGACTCTCCACTGAGCACAAAGCCCCACAGGAGATTGATCTCAAGACCCTGAGATCATGACCTGAGCCAAAATTGAGTCAGAGGCTTAACCAGCTGAACCACTCAGGCGTCCCAATATCCAGCAATAATCCTGATGGCAATATGGAGACAAACCTGTAAAAAAGATCACTGCAATGTTTCAAACAGAATATAACAAGAGCTTCAATTAAGTCAAATGTAGTAGAGATAGAAATCGGGCAAATCCAAATGGCATTTAGGGAGGAAGAGCTGACAGGCTATTGGACTGGCTGAAGTGAGTAGAAGAGTTTGGTTGCTTGAAGATAATACCCAGGATTTTGAGAAATGACCACTCTGCCACCTGTGGAAATGAGTGACTTGAGAGAGCCCAGCTTATCGTTTTCTTTGTATCTTACTGACATTTGTGAGTTTGAAAGGGAAAAGGTCAGAGACATGAGTAAGGCCATGCACATGGCTTTGTTGTTCCTGTGTTTGGATTTATATATCTTGATTCTGGATAGTTATGTTATAAAAATTATGGACTTCTGATTTGGGATGGAGAGCCTTTGACAAATTTGGGAAATAATTATCCCAGGAGTTTACTGGATAAGTAAGAATTTATCCATGGAGCTTGAAAAGAGAATAAATGAGAGAAGGGAGGATAGCACCCAGGTAAACCTGTGAATCCAGTTATTCTGAAGAGCAATAGGCATAACATAAAAAGAATAAGGGAGTGGGAGGTGTTTGGTGATTCACGTGAGAAAACAGTTGGGAGGGAGGCCAGAAATAATACTCGGTGCCTTAGATGTCTGTGTACAAACACATAGGGCATAGGTAACAAGCTAAGTCAACTTGGGATTATAACACCAGGTGTAAACATGATCTCCCTGAAACCTTGTGAATGGGACTCAAGACTTACGCACAGTGATGAAATCAAACTTATGCCCTTTTCAAAAGAAGCATGCCTACGAAGCAGAGAAGGGGATTCATGTATGTTGTAGAGGAACGAGGTATAAGCCCATTGAAGAATGTAAAAATGAATATTTAGAAGGAGAGGATCAGAACATTACTATATACCATTTGGCCAGAGGTCATGGGGAAAAATTAAATTTCACATTTGTATAAAATAACTAGATAAAATTCTTCAAAATTTGTAATGGGAAATCTGACCCTGATTTCACAAACATAACCTTTTTATATCCATTTTTATGCTTGAAATTACTGCATGTGGTCCCTGACAAAAGCTTTATTTAAAAAAAAAACTATTTTAGAGAGAGATCATGCATAAGCGTGAGGAGCAGAGAGAGAAGGTGAGAGAATCTTATGCAGACTCTGCACTCAGCATGTAGCCTGACGTGGGGCTCGATCTCACGACTCTGAGATCACCAGCTGAGCTGAAACCAAGAGTTGGACATTTAACAAACTGTGCCATCCAGGCATCCCCTAACAAAAACTTTTTAAAAATCAGTTCTTGAAACTCTCAATAATCTCTGTTAAGGAAAAAAAAATTTTGTTGTGTAAGTAGGTGACAAAAAATGGAAATGTTTTTATAATTATTTAAACATGTACAATTGTACTATTTACAACTATTTAAAAACATACAGTAGGACTATAGAGAATCAAACAGTACTTCCCTTTTTTTCTATTGACGTGTAATGTTGAAATTCATATGATAAGGCAATCAGATTCTTTATGATAGGCAGATACACTCAACTTGTCCATGGGGATAGGTTAATAACCCCCTGTAGCCAAGGACCAAAGTCTGCTCAAAGGGGTCTGCTAAAAAATTGAACAGTGGAGGGGCTTCCACCCAGGAGTTAAGTGTCTACCTTTGGCTCAGGTCATGATCCCAGGGTCCTGGGATTGAGACCTGTGTTGGGCTCCCTGCACAGGCGGGGAACCTACCTCTCCATCTCCCGCTCCTCCTGCTTGTGCTCCTTCTGTCAAATAAATAAAATGTTAAAAAAAAAAATTCAACAGCGGGAGTCTTTAGAAAGTGTCAGGCCAGACACATGTTGATGCTCTCAGGAGGTCTAATCTTATGTGGAGCCATATTCCATCAGTACCTGGATATGTGAGTGTTACCTCACATATGAATTGTGCCTCCCCCACCACAAATTCATATGTGGAAGTCCTAACCCCCTGTACCTTAAAATGTGACCTTATTTGGAAATAAAGCCTTTGAAGATATAATCAAATTAAAATAAGGGTGGGCTCTAATCCAATGACTAGTCCTTTTAAGAAGAGGGAAATTTAGACACAGAGGTGCACAAAGGAGAGACAATGCAGAGTCATGAAAAGAAGATGCCAAGAGGAAAGGCCTGGAACAGAGACTTCCCTATCAGCCCCCAAGAGGAATCAAACTTACCGACAACTTGATTTTTGGACTTCTGGCCTCCAGAACTGCGAGACAATACATTTCTGTTATTTATTTTATTTTATTTTTATTTATTCATGAGAGACTCACAGAGAGAGGCAGAGACATAGGCAGAGGGAGAAGCAGGTTCCCTGCGGGGAGCCTGATGTGGGACTGGATCCCAGGACCGTGGGATCATGACCTGAGCTGAAGGCAGACACTCAACCCCTGAGCCACCCACATGCCCCATTTCTGTTATTTAAGCCTCTTGGTCTGAGGTGCTTTGTGACAGCAGCCTGAGCAAACTCATCCAGTGCAAATACAGTTCAGTCTCCAGAAGAGGGAGGCCACTGGTAAGGACCAGGCAGTATGTTCGGGTAACAGCCAAGCAGGGGAGTGGAACTTTAGCCTCAGAGGAGGAATGAAAATGAAAAAGGGGAATGGAGACAATGTCTAGTGAATTTTGGGCAAACTGTGAAATTCAAGTTGTTCCCACTGACTTTTCCAAAATTCATCTTCCAAACATAAAAGATCTTACATCAAGGACAGAGTGGTAGGAACCCAGGAAAGCTGCTTGCCTCCAGGGAGAGTGGCCCAATGGTTGGGCAATGTCATGGTGTCTGAGGTTTCTAGTACCCATGGCTGGGTGGAGGGGGCAGGTGGATAGGCAAGGCAGTTGTGTGAAAACAGATTTAAGTTTTATTATATAGAAGGATAAATTTTGGGTCAAAATTAAGAGAACTTTCACTTTTTTCTCTGTAAAAACATCTGAAATTTAAAATATCATAGGGAATTCGTAAAATAGAAAAAAAATCTCCCCATGATTCCACTATCTTTTTAAAAAAGTAATCTCTACATCCAATGTGAGGCTCAAACTCACAACTCCAAGATTAAGAGTCACATGCTCTACTGACTGAACCAGCCAGGCACCCCAACAATTCCTCTATTTTAACCAAATTCACCATATATTTCCTTTGTCTTTCTTCATGTGTGTATATTTTAGGTAGTTGGATATAGTAAGTGTACATACAATTTGAATACTGATTTTTAAAGAAATAAAATTATAGTCTACGTATGTTCCTATTCTGCTACATGATTTCTTATTAAGATAACTTTGAATGGTTGCGTAAGCCCACAGAGTGCCTGAAGCATAATAAATGATTCCCTGTTGACAGATATTAAGGTTGTGGTTGGTTTTTTCCTTATCAATTTTTTCTTTAAGGTTCCTTCCAGCACTGAGAGTCTATGATTCTATGTTTGGCAAAGGGAAATGAAAACTACTTCTCAAATTATCTTTTCCATCTCTAATTACTTTTAAGAAAGGGCCTTTTGGGATATCCTGACATGTTACATTAAGTAAGTCAGATTTCTTTTATTTCCTGAGTATCACTTCACAAAAATAATTTTAAGAAATTTCTATCTGGTTGCCTAACTTGGACAGTTTTTCCTCCCAGATGTATCCCAAAATTTTAAAAATGGAAAACTAGTACCAACAATTTTTAAACACCTTTCATCCAGATTCCCCCAACATTACCATTTTATCTAACCACAGTACAATGATCAAAATTGGAAAAGTATTTTTGATACAATACTCATGAAATCTGCAGACCCGATTCAGATCACACCCATTGCTCTACTGTGCCCTTTTTCTGGATCCAGATCCAATGGGGAATCACAGGTTGTATGAGCTGCATGTCTCCTTAGTCTCCGTTAATCTTGAGCACTTCCTCAATCCTTCTCTTTCACACCTTGATACTTTTGAAAAGTACTGGCCAACTATTTTATAGAATGACCCTCAGCTGGGGTCTTTTATTTCCTCATGGATTTTTCATACCACCAAGGATGTCACGCCCTTCTCAGAGCACCTCTATGAGGAAGCACATGATGTAGATCTGTCCCATTACAAGTAATGTTAACTTTAATCATCTAGTTAAGGTGGTGTCTGTCAGATTCCTTCACTATAAAGTTACTATTTTTGCCTTAGTAGGTACTGTGAGGACCTACCCTGAGATTTAAAGATCTTGTTTCTCATTATACTTTCACTGACAAATTTTAGCTTTTGTTGATGATACTTCTCCAAATCAATTAATACAATTAAGTATTTTCCACATGATGATTTTTCTTTTTTTTTAAAAAAGATTTTATTTATTTATTCATGAGAGGCAGAGAGAGAGAGAGAGAGAGAGGCAGAGACACAGGCAGAGGGAGAAGCAGGCTCCATGCAAGGATCCTGATGTGGGACTCGATCCCGGGACTCCAGGATCACACCCTGGGCTGAAGGCAGGTGCTAAACCATTGGGCCACCCAGGGATCCCGATTTTTCTTTTTTCATTATTCTTTTTATTGTTGTTAGTTATAATTTCTTTGGACAGTTTTTATAGATTTCCTTAACCCATACAGCCCTTGATCATTCTTTCGTTAAAGTAAAAGAAGAGAATATTTATCTAGTGCTCACCCTGTGTTGTTCCTGTCATCAAAATGTAACGGGGCTGCCAAAGGCATGGTGGTGACAGAGCATCTTCATGCATCTGCATTAACTCCTGATTTTCTGAGTCTCCCTCAGCTAATTAGAGCTCATTCTGCCAAGGAATCACACACACTTTTTCATATACTATGTACCCATGAATCATGACTGTAAAGTGATAAAGGAGTAGCAATTGCCACTTCAGTTCTGCAGATGAGAAAAATGAAACCCAAGGAGGTAGATCCATTGCCTGGATCAGATAGTAGCACAATTGGAACTAGTTTCTAGTCCCTGGAGGTTTTTAGTTCCTATCTGGGGCTGGTCTAAAAAGTATATCCTAAAAGACAAATAAATAAATAAAAAGTATATCCTTCTATTTGTGTATGGATAAGATGATATGTCTTCAAGAAAAGATGCTGCTTTGGAACAAATTTATTATTAATAAGACTATCATTCTTTAGGGTATTTTGTACTGTTCACCATTATAATCCAGTCTGTTATTTGCAAATAACAATTATAATAGTTATTTAAACATAAGCTTCTTTCAGGTATAAATTTCATTGACTATTTCCATCTCAAGCTGAATTCCTGATGATGACCTTAAATTCTAAATATGGAATCTGCCATTTATCCAGAATGCAGAATGGTTAAGAGGTTCTGGTTAACTGAATGTTACCCTATGTAGCCAGCTCATCATCTTTCAAACTATCCAAGCACAAAGATGAAAGGCAAGTATTCTTTAAAATCAGACAGTATCGTATGTTAGGACAAATAGCAACTCTGAGTGGTGCCATTAAAACAGGAGGTAGGAGATAAGCTAATTTAAAAAAGTTATCTTGGGTATGTTACCTTATTTTCTTGCCATTGATCTTTTTTTTCTAAAAAGAGCATGTAAGAGAAAGAATTTTATATTAGGTGGACTTTTGGGTGGTTGGTTAGCTCAGATTTTAAAAATGTACTAATATATCTGTTAAACTAGTTTCTTTTCTTTAGGGTACCATAATTAGAATTTACCAATGGGACAGCAAGCATCTGCATTTGTTCATACAATCAAGACCCACTGTAAACTCAACCCTCCTGGTTGGTGTTGTTTTGTTTTATTTTTCAGTCATTTGTATCCCCAGGGCTCGTCTCTGTGCCTGGTACAAAGTAGGCACTGTATAAATATTTGCTGACTAATCCACTGACCCACTGACAGCCAGACTTTATATCCAGAGTGAGGGCCCAGGCTGGGCCTTCCTGAATTCCTGGGATTTTTTTTTTCTGATTTCAAAAAACAATACATGCTCTTTATAGAAACTTGTAAAATAGAGAAACACACACACTCAAAACAGAAAATAAAGCTCTTCCTTATCTTACCAGCCATAAAGCTGATTATGCCATAAAGATGAGCATTTTCCCATTTATTGAATATTCTTCAAAAACATGTTTTTAATGGCAATAGAATGATCCATTGTGTGGATGTGCCATACTTAATCATTTCCTTGTTGTAGGTCATATAAATTCTTTACAATTTGCCACCATTGGAGATAATATTGTAAGGTTATACAATAAACTCTTCAACTAGTAAAGCTGATTATCAAGTTACTTTCCAAAAAGATTATATCCATTTAAGTCCACTTGCTAGTGCCCCATAGATTTTAAATGCTGACAGTTGAGAAACAAGGGTTTTGAAACTACTCTTTTTGCTTTTAAATAGCTTCCAGCGTGATGAGAATGAGCTTAGCCTTTTCCTGCAGACTTAATTCTGGGCCCCTGTGAAGGGTAGAGTAAATCACAGGGGAGTGGATAATTTGGAAAACATGCCTGGAAACCTCAACCTAAATTGAAGAGAGAGCATTAGTCCTTTACAAAAAAGCTTTTAGGATAAAGCAAAGAAGCAATAATACCCCAAATTGAGTGATTAATAACACAAAACAACTAATAATATTATGCTGATTGTTGACACTTTATTTATGTCTCAAGTTAAAAACTATTTTCTCTTTTCAAAATACAAAATCATGCCAGTGAAAAGGAGAATATATTTGGGCTAGAAACTAGTCAGAAGGAAGGAGGACTTCACAAAAAATTAACATTCAATAAATAAATACAATTTTAAAAATAAAAGTTAACATTCTGAGGAATAGATTCATTTCACTCTGAAACAAGAACCCGATTTTCAAAAATAATATGTAATAAAAGCCAAACTTTCAAAAATTATTTGCTAATATTGTAAAAAAAGATTCCATTTTGGTGCTTGTCTTTTTCTGCAACTGCTTATTCTACCTCAGAGACTGGTAGATCAGGTGTAAGACTGGAAGCTCTGCTCAGTTCCTACTACAAGTACCCTTTAGCTCCTAAATATAAGATGTATGCATCTCTTTATTAAGTCATCATTTAAAATGACTATGAGTCATTACAAACATTTGTAAAGTATTATTATTGCAATAGAAGAGTTTAAGTGTTTAAAATTTAACCCTTGGAAGGACAATTCTTTTCCAGGCTTCCAGTCAAGCAAAGGTTGCAATACTTGGAACTCTGTGGAAAGCTCTAGAAATCAAGCTCTGGGCTGTGAGCCAGTCATGCAGTGAGAAACCACCATTTTAGAAAGTGGGATTTTTGGAGTACAATGGGAGTGAGACTGAAATCAATCTTTATGTGGGGCAATTTTGCTGAGAAGCCTGAGTGATTGACCCTTTACTTTATTTTGTGTTTTTACTGATTGTCATGAATCACATTCCAGCTTATTTTCCAATCACAAGCTTACTTATTACATTTTACAGCTTAATGGCTCATGAATAAACACTGTAACTACCATTAGTCAAAAAGAAGATATTTTGTAGAGAGTTGGGTAATGTGCTTTTATTAATATGAGGTAGTTGGGAAAGCAATATTGACTCCACTTTCTTTGTACAGTTCTTTAGATGGTCTCATGGTTGACCTTGTAATCCTAGTGCATGATTGACCAAAGACAGACCATCAAAAGTGGACTAGAAGCCACCACAATTTTGCCCCAAAACATGCTGGCAAGTCAATGAATACCAAAGCTATTTTCTCAGGAGACAAAGAGTAAATCATATTTTGAGGACCCTTGTGTTTCCCTTCAACAAGGAAGCATAACAGAGAGGAAGGTGAAAGACTTGTAACCACTATTAAGTGATGTAAGAAAAGACATGTTTTTCTTTTTTTTCTAAATATTTATTTATTTATTTATTTATTTATTTATTTATTTGGGAGAGAGAGAAAGCATATGCATATGAGTGCCCAGAGGGAGGGACAGAGGGACAGAAGGATAGGCGGGGGAGAGGGAGAAAATATCAAGCAGACTCCCCACTGAGCGTGGAGCCTGACGCAGGGCTCAATCACAGGACCCTGAGATCATGAACTGAGCCAAAACCAAGAGTCTGATACTTAACCAACTGAGCCACCCAGGTGCCCCAAGATACTTTTTTCTATTTCTATTAACATTTTCCTGTCTAGCGGTGGTAGATCTGAAGGTTCTAAGCTGGAGTGAAGGTCTAAGTAGCTGGGATTTGGGACAGAAACTGAGGATCTACAGTCTGGGCCTCCTAAAGGATGGAGGTAAATTGTATTCTAGGATGAACCGAAGTAGAACATTTCCATTTCCATCCTCTGCTCCCCATACTTTTATGCCTGCCTCTATTCATCTAGCTTTCTCAGCTCCACCATGCCACATAATACCTCCCTTGGTGGCTGGGGTTGGGGTCAACGGGGACAGATAGTTTCATGGATATTATTGGTATTCTG
This sequence comes from Canis lupus familiaris, assembly GCF_011100685.1. Classification (NCBI taxonomy): domain Eukaryota; kingdom Metazoa; phylum Chordata; class Mammalia; order Carnivora; family Canidae; genus Canis; species Canis lupus. The sequence continues at coordinate 66,032,148 of NC_049228.1, read as the reverse complement.
CCCATTTCTCCTCTTTACCCAGCTCAATGGACCATGTCTTCATTTAGTTTACATCATCAACCATGTACTCTGAGGTGAGATGATCTCAACCTCACCTGTTAGTTGGCTTAATCCGATCAGCCCATTCCACTTCCAAGGCTAAGGGTACTCATTTAGGTGTGGATATATGACTTACAGGGTCCCATCAAGGTGAGTCTCGGGACTCCTGCTTGAAATGCTGACTAGGGTGCTCTCTTTTTCCTTCTTATTTCAGGAAGTATAGGGACCACTGCAGTCCTTTTGCCACCTGATAGAAGTGACCTAAAGATAGAGTCAACAAATGGGAGAGGCACACAGGAGGGAGTGTGCCTCCTGTGAGGGAGTGTGCAGAGAAATGGAATGGGAGCTCCTGGGTTCAAATGACTCTGAAGCTTGTCTCACTCAGAACTTCCAGTTACATGAACACAATTAATGTCCTCATTTTTCAATTCAGTTAGAGGACTTTCTGTGTTTTGGAGCCCCAAATATTCTCTTTACAGAGGCATGCAGATGTCTTGTATCTAGGCATCATAAGGGAGATCTCCAGGAGCACTGTCTCCCTCTTTTTAAAATAAAATATTTTATTTTTAAGTAATCTCTGTCATGCTCAAACTTACAACCCTGAGATCAAGAGTCACACACTCTACCGACTGAGCCAGCAAAGTGCCCCAGTAGTGTCTTCCTTCTGACATGATGTTATGAATGGTAGTCAATCACTCATGTTAACCTAGAATGTAGGGGATCCCTGGGTGGCTCAGCAGTTTAGTGCCTGCCTCTGGCCCAGGGCGTGATCCTGGAGTCCCAGAATCGAATCTCACATTGGGCTTCCTGCATGGAGCCTGCTTCTCCCTCTGCCTGTGTCTCTGCGTCTCTCTCTCTTTCTCTGTGTCTCTCATGAATAAATAAATAAAATCTTTAAAAAATAAAAAAATAAAATAAAAAAATAAAAATAAAATCTAGAATGTAGATTAAATGGTATATACTTGTAGTGAATAATGCTAGAAAGTAATACTGTTCAGGTATGTACAATACTGTATAACAAGAGGGGGAAGGGCAGTATTTGGGCTCTAATCATCACTTATCACATTATTTCTATGACAATATCTGCTCCAATAAGTGACTTACAAGTGAACTTTTAGGGACCCTCTGGATCTCAGGTTTCTCACCAGGGTGCATATTAGTTGAAGTTTGAGGTATCTTCTAGCTTTAATAGTCTATATTCTTTGTTACCAGTTCATTTCAAGTAAGTAAAAGTGAAACCCTGTAATAGGACAAGCATTCTTGAATAATAGGGCATTTGAAGATTGTGCATTTCCCATTCAGCAAGCTGTATCGTGTTTGTTTTCACACCAGTTGAAGATTTGCCATCATTATTTTAGTCATTTTTGAAATTCTAGCATACTGCTCACCTCTTGCCTTTAAATATTTGTACATAGAATACCTTATTTCCCATAGCAAAATCATTTTTTGATTTGCCAGTTTTATGGAAACTTTAGAGATCCAAATAGGCTCACATTTCTAAGCAAAAGCAAATAGTAATTTCCTCCTTCTCAACCCATGGATTTGTCAAAGCAGGGATCCTTTTCTAAGAGTAGAGATATTTGCCATCTTTAGATGGTTTTTCTTTTTTAATGTCGTTCTTTTTTTAAAAAAAGATTTTATTTATTTATTCATGAGAGACACATAGAGAGAGAGGCAGAGACACAGGCAGAGGGAGAAGCAGGTTCCATGCAGGGAGTTGGATGTGGGACTCGATCCCAGGACTCCAGGATTATGTCCTGAGCAGAAGGCAGACACTTAACCACTGAGCCACCCAGGTATCCCATCTTTAGATGGTTTCAATCCCAAAATACAATGATTCAAAATACTTTTCCTTAAACACTTAAGTAATAATAGATTGAAAAACAAGTAAGCACAGAGGATGCCTTGAAACAAACAGATCTATGCCTGGAATTGTGATTAGGCGAAAACTACTTTACCTATAGGTGTGGTAGGTGATGGCTTACCTTGTAGAAAATAAATGTTACTAATTTACTTAGTAACATTTAGTAATTCCTCCCCCAACTCTCCTTCACAAGACCGCCAAGAATTTGGAAATTCTACCAATCACTCTTCAAAGAACTTCTACTACAAGTCCCCAGTAAAACAATAATATGTTACGTTGGATGGGCTGGTGATCAGCTCATTGACTTCCAGTACCACAATAGCTTAGATCAGCTCGAAGGCCACTTGTTTGGGGGTGAGTTGGTGGGAGAGAGAAGAAGACACAAAGCTTGACTGTGGGGTAGCCTGATGAGAGTCCCTATTGATTACACAGTACTAGTTAGGAAAGGTCAAAGATGATTTGATCTATTTCAAGCTGCTGCCTTGAGCTTTCCCTATATCTTCATTCACAGGAAGTCAATAGATCTCATTCTCCGCAAGTCTCAGAGGGTGTGGATTGGTATAGCTCCTTTTCCCCCACATTATTCCCATTCTTTGCCCTTTGGTTCCCCATTGTATGATCTCCTACACAGAAGTCTCACCAGGATCCCTGTTCTATAGCCTGACAGTTGCTCTGTAAGCAAGAGAATGGCTGATTTTATATGCTACTTCTCTTGCCTAAATGATGTACTTAGATTATGTCCAGAAATAGTGCCTCTTCAGTGAACCCCTAAGTTGGTGCATAGAGGGAGGAAGTGAGAGACAGTTCTTCTTTTGCTTCATCCTTGTCTCCAGCCCACAGTCCCTGTATCAGTGGAGAGATGAAGCGAGTAACAGAAAATGTGATACTGATGTTGGTTCTTGATGTTGTGGAACGAAAGAAGTGCAGTTGAACTGATGTGGGCAATGAATCTATTTGGGGTACAGCTAATTAGGTAGGATATTTTATGGTGACAATTCCTTAAAAAAGGAATCTGTACGGCAGGACCTTATCTATAGCATTCTTGTAAGATACTCCACCCTCCACCTTTTTTGGTCTTCTGTGAGAATGTGTTTGACTTTAATTTCTTTATCAGGTGCCCCATTTCCCATGTATTTGAGGGCTTCTGGGAAGGGAGGACCCTTGGTGTGAATGATAGCTGGTTTTCTTCCAACAGGACACCAGGCCTCACACTAGGCACATCCCCTCCAATGAAAAGAAATTTTGACTACCCTGAACAATGACTGTACTCTTAAACTGAATTTAGCAAAAAATGAAAGGACTTGACATTGTACTTGAACAAGCCCTTCAGAAGTGCCTCTTGTACTCTTCTCCACTTTTTGGTGTGAACTTATCCTATTCTATTTTTGGTGTGCACCAGTTAGTCATAAATCTGTTCCTTTGTGTTATACCTAATGGCAAAAGGCATTGCTCTTAAGACTGAAATCTGTTCCTTTAATATCGACATGCTGGAAACAAAAGAGGAGCATGCAGCCAGCATGGAAAAAGGAAGTGACATCTTTGCTTCATGTTCATGGTGCTGGAGATATTGCTGATGTTTACTAAATTCTTCCTGATTTGAACAATTAGCCATTAATTCTCTTAAAGTGCTCTTTCCAATTGGCTTCATAAATTATTGGCTAATACAGAATTCTGAATACAGACAATATAATATTCTTAAGTGGCTGAATTAGGGGGGAATTATGTGGAGAGTATTCTGAAGTTGAGGGGTTGTAGAATAATGTGAAAGTATGCAGTCCATAAAAACCAAGACAAAGCTTCAGCTGCAATAATAGCCTCATAATAGCTTCTTTAAATAGTACACATTTCCACAAGCTACAGTCATGATTTGTTTGTATTAAGATTATTGAGTCAGAAAATGACTCATAGATATCATTTGATAATCAGCTTTATTCAATATAAATTCCCCTGCAAAAGTTGATGTTCAAATACTCTGGCTGAGGAGTCTATTTAGTAGAAGAAAAAATTGAATTTTAGGAAATGATATAAAGAGATCATTGTTTTTACTGTGAAATGATGTGGTGTTGATAATGCTGGATTTTATGCTTTGGTTTGGAGCACTGCATCTGAAATTTTCAATATTGTCACACTCAACTGTTTATTCAATGAGTATTTAGTGAGTGCTTTGTGCTAGACACAGTGTGTTAATGGGGAGACAAAAATGAATGAGACATGATCTGTGCCCTTCAGGTCTTACAGACTAGAGGAGCACAGGGATGCAAAACAAGCCACCTGTGATTCACTATGTGTCACAATGACCATAATGTTGCTTAGGCATAAAGGTGGCAGCCATAATCATGAGAGTGTGGTTGGGTGGGTGGAGGAAGAAGAGGACTCCTCTGTGGTACAGACATATTGTGATGGTCTTTGCTGGTTTGGGGGTGGGTTTTTCAATCATTAGAAACACACCAGTTGTGACTGTGGACACAGTCTGGGAGAGCTCATGAGGACAAAGCAGGTACAGAAACCCCAGGCCACATTTTAGCCATCATGCAGTGCTTCTCCAAGGGAAAAAGGTTATTGGCTCTGTCAGAAAGAAGACTCTTTTACACTCGTTAGACATTAAAATATTTGCAACCTGGAAGAGTTTCATTGCCTCTGAAACTTTCAGTTTTGCCTCTGATGTAAACATGCTATGGTGGGCAAAAGCCCAGGACTAGGCACCTCGGTGGTGCAGTTGGTTGAGTATCTGACTGTTGATTTCAGCTCAGGTCATGATTTCAGGGTCGTGGGATAGAGCTCCATGTGAGGCTCCATGCTCAAAGCGGAGTCTGCGTGTCCTTTCCCTCTGCCCTCATCCCATGCACTTTCTTTCAAATAAATAAATACATACGTACATACATGCATAAAACCTTAAAAAAAATCCTAGGACTCCATTCACAGGTCAAATTGTTGGCACATTTGTCACTGTGAGGACAGCACACCGGAAGGTGCCATATTAAAAGGGTGAGTTTATGATCTTAAATGATCCCCAATAGGAAATGTCGGATATTCTCAAAGCCTTTTCTCTGTATCTTTAGTTTTCTTTATGCCTTTGATTGCCTTTCTCCTTAACTTTTTGAGTGCTTGATACTCTCTCTTCCCCCTCATGTCTCTTTCCCTTAAGGGGTGGCTTGAACTAGAAATTTGCATTTGTACTTATTTATCAAACAATTCAAATCTGCACATGGAGCCAGGTACTCTTCTAAGCATTTTATAAAAATCAACTTACTTAGTTGAGTTGTCACAATTCTTTGGAGTGGTTGGTTACTCTTATAGTTGCCCCCTTTTTACAGATAAGAAAAGTGGGAAGTAGAGATCTTTAAAACATCCTTACGGACACACAACCAGGGAGCTAGCTGAAGAGCTGGGATTTGAACCCAGAAATCCATGCTCTCAGCCTCCACACGGGTGCTGAGTCCAGCCACAGCACTAAAGTGTGGGTACAGTCTGCCTCAGGTCCACCAGCTCAACCGCTCAACCACTGGGTAGGCTCTTTTTCCTTACTTACCAAGGCTTTTCACTTTGGCCCAGAGCATGCTGAGCTCTTTACAGAAAGATGCCTTTGAAATGCAAAGGTTGACAGCTTTATTTGTGGATCTACACTGTGGTTTTTGGCTGGAGTCAGCTGGGCACCAGCTATGTGGTAGTCAGTCTTTAAAAATGGTGTAATATTCACACTGTTTTTGTTGGATAATTGCATGCCTTTAATTTGTGGTATTATAAACAGAGCAGTAATCTGGTTTAGGAGTAGCCAGAAAACGTTATTTGATATCCATTAAGTCAAGCTGCTATTTTTATTCACCTCAGTAGAGGTGAATATTATTATGGTCCAGAAAAAGCAACGTTGTAATATATTCTAATGGGTGCCTCCTGACTGGATAGAATGGGGGAATAACAAAAGAACCTTCTAAAGAAGGTAGGGAACAATTCTGCTTGCTTCCCTAACCAGTGAGTACAATTTTCCCTTTAGATATTACAAGAGTTTAGCTTTCTCTAGAATATGAGCTTCTTAAAATTTATTTATTTGACAGAGAGAGAGAGAGAGCAAAAGCAGGAAAAAGGCAGAGAAGCAGGCTCTCCGCTGAGCAGGGTCCCCCAGATTTGGGGCTCCATCTCAGGACCCTGGGATCATGACCTGAGCTGAAGGCAGACCCTTAACCAACTGAGCCACTCAGGCTCCCCTAGAATATGACTTTTTTAAAAGGGAATCACACCTTTTTTAGTTCATGGATTTGGAACAATGATTTTTTTTAAAGACCTACTTAAACCACTGTTGCCTAAAATGTTTACCTTACTCTGAATATTCTGAGAGCTGAAGATAAATGAAAATGCTAAATCATGTAAAAATATTTAGTAAATGTAAAGTCCCTATATAGTAACCATATTGGAAATAAAATATTCATCATCAGTGGTTGCTTTTTATCAGTGTCCTGTGATTTAAGTTTACTTATTATATAATTATAGATAAAAAATAGGTTATTTAGATAGCATCTTTCATCCAAAGACATTTCAGTGATTTGCAAACTTGAGCCTAAGTTAACCGTTTAGTCTTTGGAGATGAATCATTCCTTTTGTTTAGCCCATTGGTATAGTATTTAGATTAACTTGTAGGTTTGTATTTAACCTGACACAATCCAAAAGAGCCAGATCAGATATGTGCTAGCAGTCTTCCTGGGGCCCCGACAGAGCTACATGCAGGGAGGAGGGCCCAAGTCATTAGTTTGTGATTAATGTTTATAGAAAGTAATATTTCTAGCATTTTATGGATGTAGCAACTGAGGCACTAAGGGGTTAAGTGGCTTGCCTTCGATCACAGAGCTGTTTAGTAGATCCAGGCAAGTCAGGCACCAACACAAGCCGACCATGATTTTACACTTAATTCTCACCAATTTAAAATTTTCCAAGTTATAGTTCCTGTACCTGCCCGTGGGCAGGTTATAAACTGGAAGTTGAAACTACAATGAGAGGATGTTGACAATCATTTTCTAGGGGAAGGAAGAGACCAAGGTTTGCTTTGGCTAACAGAGCTGGCAAGGGGGCCATTGTCCCCACGGACCCAACCCTCTCGGACCGGCTGGCTCTCTGCTGATCCCCCAAGGCTTCCATCCATGAGGATTCAATCAGCCTTAGGGCTGCTGGCCGGGGTGGGGGCGGCAGGAGGACTGTAAATCTGGGAAAGCTTCAAGTATTCAGGGTCTTGAACTTTATCAGGTTTGAATGTGTGATTGTGAAAGTAAAGAGCAGAGAAATGACAGCACTCAGTAAATCAAACGTAGAGAAGATCAGGACTGTCAGAGACAAGAGAAAAACAGGCTCTGGGCACAAACCCTGGTGAAAACCTGCAGGCAGGAGAAGACTTTTATGTTCCCTCCAGACTGTGTCTTCTGAAAAACAAATCTCTTTCCCTGTCATTTTATCTAAAGAACAGTATTCTTTGTTTTGTCCCCCGGATTTCTTTCTTTACGTTTTCATTATTGAAGTTTAGATCTTGTTTTGGAAGATGGGGCTGTATACGGAAAAGAAAAGAAAAACCAAACTCAGAAGGAAAATCAGTTGAAAAATGGCTGGAATGGCCTGGATTTTCCTCTATCAGCTATGTGTTCCATAGTTTCTCAGTGATCTTTATTTTTCTACTCCTTAACAAAATGTAACTAAAGTAGAATAAGCCTCCTGAATACAGTGATACCAAACTGAAAGGTACAAAGCCTGAGAGTAGTATCAGATGATCAGATCAATTTAATTAGCGCCTCCCACCCCTTCTATCTAATGCCAGTCCACAGTTGCCCGCCTTCATGGCCTCATCTTTTAACTCACTCCCATCTGTTACCAGAAAGAAATTCCTAGGCAGGGGGTACTGTTGTGGACTGGGATACTTTTCTCAGGGGATGAGTAAACTCATCTCAGGGGATGAGTTTACTATCTCTGTCCTGTAGAAGATGTTGGAGTCTGCTGCTGGCATTTGTAAGGGAGAACTACAAGGAATGTTTCTTCTTCAAAGGAACCAAGAGCAAGGAAAGGATCTATAAGTGTCTCACCCCATTCCTTCCTATCATAATGCAATAAATAAAATCCTCACTGCTGGTATGTAGAAAAAGCCTGAGACCTTTAATGAATGGCAGGACTTCAAGTTGGTGCGCAAAAATGTTCTTTCCTGCAAATTATTTAGCTCTGGGGAACAGCTGGGTCACACAAGAAATTGAAATTTGTTGTGGTACATGCAAGTCTATTACAGTACAGTTATCGGTAATAATAGTTCACACTTACGGAGTGCTTGCTATGTGCCAGGTACTCTTAGCACTCTACCTATAAGAAATCATTCAATCCCCTTAACAATCCTGAAAGGGGGAGGTACTTTTATCATCCCCATGTCACAGATGAGAAAACCGAGGCACAGAGAGGGTGAGGCAATTTGCCCTGGTCACACAGTTAGAAAGTGGTGGCGTCAGGATTCCAACAGAGGTAATTCCTTCAGTCCGTGGACCAGAATGACTCCCTTCTTTACAAACTCACTGTGAAGGCTAGAGGACAATGTGAGCCTGGGCACATTTGCAGAGAAAGGATCAAGCATCCCTCTCCATCTTCGAAGCTGTCTGTGGTACTTTGCCTAACCGGCTCTACAGAAGCGCCAACCTTCTAGACTGTAAACACTTCAAAATTAGTTGCTAACCCTTCTTCTTTGTGGAGTATATACGCAGTGCTATTGGGCAAGTGCAGGAAACTGGAGGGCTGCATATGGGCAGACAACTCTTGGTTCTGATTCTCTGCATATTTTCAACATGACTGAGTGCAGAGGTTGTAATTCTGGGTGGCAAATGCAGTAGTTTTTTATTTGAGGGGGCACTTTCCCCTCTTTAATTGACTTAAAGGAGCATGAGTTACTTAGCAGATCTCTAAAAGCTTATCACCTCCTTTTCTGCTTCCCCTTAGCACTCCCCCCTCCACCTCCACCTGGCCCAAGAAAAGTAAAACAGAAAGGTCTCTGAGCTGAGACCAGCTCTGTGGCAGTGGCATCTGGACTCTGACCCTAGAACTGGCATTGTCTGCACATCTAGTGATACCAGCAAACCCCAGGGGAAGCCCAGATCCTGTCTGTCTAGTGTGTTGGAAATTTATGTATCTCTTCCACCTTTTGGGGAGCAGAAATGATCCCTTTCCTTCTGATGCCCTGATTTTCCCTATCCCTGGAGGCTGGGTGAGGGGGAAGGATTAGATAAGGTGGAAGGGTTTGGAGTTCACCTTATTTGGAGTGGGGCCATGAGAAAAGAGAGGCTTCTTTAACATCCGGGGCCCAGCATGAGGTGACGAAACCGAAGATGTTGGTTTGCCCTTTGGAATTCAGAGTCCAGTCTCCAACTTCACCATAGAACATGGGGGGCAGCATAAGATACGGAAAGAATCCCCACTGCAGGGAAGCCAATGCAGTCTCTCTAATCTGCCACCCCAAGGTTCTTATCCACCCATACTGCAAAGAGGTAGAAAAGGCTTAGGTGAGCCTAGAGTGGGGAAAGCTACCTCTACAGGGGGGAAAAGAAATGACTTGCAGAACCCCCCCAAAAAAACATGGCACCTGGCTCCCCAAGACCAGTTCCCGGTCCTGGGTCAGGAAAGTGGATATTGCCTGCTTCACCTTTAGTGAGAGGGAAGGGAGCACTCTCCGGGCAGGGCCTCCACCCAGCTGGCAGCCCTAGGCTTTGTGTAGTGATGCCAGCAGTAATTAATAATGACAATAAATATCACACTTCATAACCAAACCCAACCTGGCGATGACTGAATCATGGGACCTCTGCCTCCCACCTGCGTGCTGGCAGTCCCCACCCTCCCCATCGGCCTCAGTCTCCTTTGGATGCCCAGTTCCACCCACCAGGTTCTGACCGGCGGCCGGCGGAGGAGGAGGCCGGGGACTCAAAAGTTCTGCTCCCTGGGACCAGAGATTTGGAGGAACTCCGACCCTAGGCAAAACCGCAGGGGGTCGGGGGAGAGTGGGAAGGCAGGGGTGGGGTGACCGGAGGATTATTATTCAGCATCAGAAAATAATCAAAACGGGATAGTAACTCAGGCCCTCCTGAGCTGGGTTTAGATTTCCTGCCAAGCGCAGGGGCTCTGCTTTGGGAGCCCAGGCCCCTGGAGCCCGGAGTGCCACGGCTCCGGGGGACCCCGAGGCCTGGGCACCTCCACGTTCCCGGTGCAGCAGCCACAGGTCGCGCCGGGCCGGTGGAGGTCTGGCCCGCGGCGCGGAGATGCCAGGCTGTCGGGACGCACCAGGCCGGGGGAGGGCGGCCGGCGCCGGGCGGAATGTCTTTATCGGGATCAGAGAGCCACGGGCTTCTCCTTCGCTTCTCTAAGCGATCGCGGATAGACACCTTTCGATCTTTTGCCAGGCATCTTGGCCCTTAATAGCTAAATTTATTTGGTTTAAAGCGGCCTTGGGAGAAGCAGGGAGGCAGGCTCTTTCGTCGGTCATGGGTGGCCTAGATAACAAGCTTTAAAAGAGAGAGGGAAGAAGAAAGTAAAAAGGTTAATGGACCAGGGGAGGGCGAGGAGGCGCCCAGCGTGCGGCTTCGCGGCGACCCTCCTCCGGCCGCCCCTTATCGCGGCGCTGACTTACCCGCGGCGCAGGCAGCACATTAAGTCACGTAAACAGCGCGCGGGGAGGAATGCCACCGCGGTGACCTCGCGCGCCGCCGCCGCCGCCGCCGCCGGCCCACCTCCGCGCCGGGCAGGCGGCCGCCGGGGGCGCGCGGGGGCGCCCGGGGCTGCGGGGCTGCGGGGGGCGCCCGGGGCTGCGGGGCTGCGGGGGGCCCCCCGGCCCGGCGTCCGCGCTGCGAGTTCCTCGCCCCGAGTGACCCGCGGCGGGCGGAGGGGGCGGGGAGCCACGCCAGGAGGTGGGGGCCACCCGTTCCCTCCGCTGCGGACTCTTCGCGCTCCCGCCGCCACCACCTGACATGTCTAAACAGTACTTTCGGGGTTTCCAGAATTAAAAACAAAACAAAACAAAAAAACGCAAAAAAAAAAAAAAAAAACCCAACAACCCCCAAACAACCCGTTTCCCCCCCCATCCCCCCCTCAAACGGGATCAGAACTCTCTGGACGCGTCTGCATCGGATTGACAGCCGCTGAGTCGCGAGACAGGCCGCCCCGACCCGATTATTGGGCCGGGAGGATGGCTGGGGCGGGGGTGGGGGCGGGGGCGGGGGAGGGCCGGGGTGACCCTTGTCCTTCGGCACAAGCATCCCAGGGACTGGGAGGAATCCGGTATAGACGAGAAGGCCCCAGAGATCTGGCTTTTCAAACGCTCTCAATGGGAAACCATGTTTTTAAGTCAGAAATTGTACTGTTCCTTTCTGAAACGTCGCTGGAGCAGCGAGGAGCTTTGTGAACTGACAACACGATGGGCTTCAGTTTGCAGGGGTAAAGGCGTGTCGTTCCGCGGGTCTCCGCCCGGGTCTTGAAGCTCCTCTGGAAGCAGGGCGCGACCGGGTCCCCAAACATCCCTTCGCTTTTGGCAACAAAGCCTCCGCCCCCTGCCCAATTGGCTGCTTTATTCTGGCTGGATTTGAACCGCGAATAGTAGTGTGGCGCGACCCAAATGAATCAGCCCTGGGGACAGGTCGCGTCCCAGAGCCAGCAGCTCTCGGAGGACGAGGAGGGCGGCTCGAGGACGGAAGGCTCACTCCGAAGGGGCCACTCCCTGAGTCTAGATAGTCGGGAGAGAAATAATTTCGTTTCAGATTAGCAAACTCACCAAAAAGGAGACCGGCAGAAGGAAAAGGAAAGGAAAAAAGAAAGGGGGAGTGGGGGAAGACCCATGAAGAAAATAGAACTTCTAAGAGAAAGGGACTTCTCCAGCTCTAGGGTTCCTCCCTAGTTTAGGGAGCACTTTTTCCCACTGAGTCCCCCTACCTAGACCAGCTGCAGTGCTCAAAGGAAACCCGGAGCGCGGGACCTGGGGTCCCTCAGGGGGTGGCTTTGAAAATGTGCCGCTCCTGCCCGGGGATGTTTTCCCCAGGGCCAAATCCAATGCATTGGGAAAATGGTAAACTGGATGGGTCAGTCTGGCATCCCTGCCTTTCTGTCTGAACAAACTCTGCGGGATAAACAGTTTTGTTTTGTTTTAAAGTTAACTGAAGAGAAAAACATTTTACCATCCATTCCTCCCTTTAGTTGGAAAACCAGTCTAAAAAAATTGTGACGGTGCAAAGGAGCAAATTACAACCTCCCGCCCTTGTTTTAGGCAGTTTTAAAAAGAGATTGGGAATCTGGAAATTAAAATGCCGGGTCCCTTCTGGAGCCCTTAGGAACTATAGGCTGCCGGCCGAGTTGGTCAGAGTCTGCCTGGCTGCTCACCTCTGTTCCAGCGGTGCCAGAGCCAGCTGCTGCGAGCTGGAGCTGCGGGAAAAGCAGGTCCCTGGGGGTTTAGCTATTGTCCAAGGAAATTCACCCAGACACCTTCATACTTGCTGATATAAAGAAACACACTCAACAGGAATCAGGTTCCGGGCTAGGTCTCCTCAGGGCTCAGGCTTGGAGGCCGTTCACAGCTTGGAATTTAACTTAGACAGAGGATTTTTAAAAACTCATCTCCATTAGAAATCACCTCACTGAGATATGAATTAAGGAAAAAAAAACCTCCTCTGCTTTTAAGAGTAAACCTGAAAATCATTTCAAAACAGTTGGACTCAAAAGAAAGTCAAATGTCCACAACGTTTCTGTAACTGCTTGCAAATGAGACTCTAAAAAACTTCAGTCTACTTAAAAATTTGGTCGGAACTCACGTAACCCCCTGTTCCCCCCCGCCCCCCCAAAAAAGGTATTGGAAGCCCTGGCCAGTGTTAAGCGGAAGGCGGACTCCAGGTCATTTCTTCTGCTAGTCCCATTCGATCGAACTCAGGTTAAATTTTAAAGCCCTGAATCCTGCTCCGGTGGCCAATCTCTGTTCCAGAGTTTTCTACCTTCACTCCACCCGAATTGAGGCCACATTGAAACTGGGAGCCACCACAGTGATTGGGGGAAGCAAAGAGGCATGTAATAAAAATGACTAAATTGGATGAGAACGGTTTATGGACAGTTGTAATAGCAATTTAGAATTCAGAAGTGTTTAGCAGCAATTTACAACGAAGAATGGGGAAAAAAAAGCAACCAAGAGTTCTCGCCAACTTCCTCGATTCCGCTTCTTCCCCTCACTGCCAGGGCCTGTCCCCTTTCCCCCGTTGGACACACAGGTTCACAGCTCATAATTATATTGAGAGGAAACATACTTTTAACGATGGGGGTCTCACAATCTCTCAAAATCATATTTTACAATGCCTCTAGCTACGCCCGTTCAACTCTGCTTAGGCTCCTCTCCCTTCCCCAAATGGAAAAAGACAAAATAGAAGAAGAAGAAGAAGAAGAAGAAGAAGAAGAAGAAGAAGAAGAAGAAGAAGAAGAGGAGAAGAAGAAGAAGAAGAAGAAGAAAGAAGAAGAAGAAGAAGAAGAAGAAGAAGAAGAAGAAGAAGAAGAAGAAGAAGAAAGAAGAAGAAGAAAAAGAAGAATAATAAGAAAAGACAGAAAAAGAGAGAGCCCAAATGCTTTCAGGGAGACTGACCTTTAGAAAATCATTTACTTCGATTCACCTGGGGAAAAAAAAAATGTAAAAATCCATCCTCCCAAAGCAAATTCTCTGTCCGCTGCCTTCTGGGGTCACATCTGTCGGAAGAAATCTTTTTGTGAGCGAAAGGGACCGAGACATATATCACTGCTCCTGCGGCGGATGAACCTGCGGCCGCGCGCCTCGCTGCTGACAGATCCGCGCTGATAACCCCGCGACGTTCATTTCCAGTCCCTTCGCCGGCTCGGGACCGTATCAGTTTGTACACAGTTGTGATAACCATTTGGAGGGAGCGAAGAAGGGGTGTGTATGTGAGGGTGGGGGGTGGGGGAGCGGTATTTCCCGCTGGGTCCAGGGAAGGTGAAGTGAACCCCCTCCCTCTTTCCAACGACTTATCCGAGACTTACCTGCAGTTCTCCGGGATAAGCTCAGAGCAAACGGGGACACGAAAACTTGGAAAGCATCTCGGGGTGCGACTGGGGTGGAAGCCCGTTTCATCACGCGCACCTTCCGGGACTAGCCTTTACGTACACCACAACCCCGAATTCAGAGTTCCCAAGGGTTAGCTGGTAAGTGTCGACGTGAGCTTCCCGAAACCTCCTAGGAATTTAGTCTGTTTCTAAAAAGCCTGGCAGAGATAGGGAGTTGGGCACTGGATTTCCTTCTTTTCCATATTCTTTGGAGCCTCAATCCCCGACGGTCACCACGACCCGAGCCCCAAGGTCTCGAGGAGAGGTCGGGGAGAGTTTAAGGTAGTTCACATACAAAGGCAGAGCAAAAAGCTCTTTTAACGTGGACGAAATAGAGCGGAAGGGCCGCGGAGTAAAGCACTTTCCCCCTCATTCTGGGGGCACATTGACCCGAAAGCTGGCGCGTCCCTCTCGCCGTGGTGGCCGCGCTGGGCTGTGCACAGCCAACTCCTCTCGTGCCGCACCCCCACCCCCCCGCCCCCGTAAGTGCGTGTGTAACTGGGGGCGGAGGAAAGTGCTGCGCAGCCGGATGGGTGTGGGTCGCCAGCCAGGTCAAGCGTTCCGCCACCTCCGCCCCTCCCCGTGCGTCCCGGGGCTCGGCGCCCCCTCGGTGGACTCGCCCCCACTCCCAGGAAGGTCCTCGCAGCTCGGCCCACACCCGCAGGCTGCGCGGCGCTCATTGTCTGCCCCGGCGGCGCGCTCCCCTCCCCCAGCCGCCCGAGGTCCCCTCCCCACCCTCTTTTCTCTCCTCCCCTCGCTCCCTCCTCCTCCTCCACCTCCTCCTCCTCCTCCTCTTCACCTCCAGCGCCCAGCTGCTCGCACAGCGCAGTTCCGACCCACAGCCTGGCACCCTTCGGCGAGCGCTGTTTGTTTAGGGCTCGGATGAGTCCAATCAGGAGCGCAGGCTGCAGTTTTCCGGCAGAGCAGTAAGAGGCGCCTCCTCTCTCCTTTTTATTCACCAGCAGTGCCGCGCAGACCCCGGACTCGCGCTCGCCTGCCGGCGCCCGCAGCCTCTCTCCGCGCTCGAGAGCCCTCTCCGCCGCAGCCGTTCTCCATGCGCAGCGCGCGCCCGAGGTTCGGCTGCTTTCTCGCTCGCTCGGGCTCCCCTCTTTCCTCCCCTCTACCCCCTAACCCGTCGCGGGCCCCTCAGCCCCGGGCTCTCCGGCCCTCTGCGGGCCGCGGTCGGCTGGGAGGGTGTCTCCCTTCTTCTGTCGCGGCTCCCAGGTTCCCGGGACAGACACCGCGGACCAACTTCTGCTGTCTCTTCCTCTCTCTCTGAAGCGCTTATCTGCGCGCAGCCTTATCTCCGACTTATCTGGCGCAAAGGGGCGGGAGCCGGCAGTCAGGCGGGCAGGGAGACTTCTTTCTTGCTATCTAGACCGGGTCTGTGTGTGGGCATTAATTTTAGTATGGTTATCTCCGATGAGCCGAAGCGATCTGGAAAAGCAGCTCGGAGGAGGCCCGCCTGGCTGCATTTCGCCTCCCTTCCCCACTGCCTCCGAGTCTCCCCGTCTCTCTTCCTGCTCTCCCCTTTGGGGTGGCCTCGGCCCCGGGGCGGTCTCACGCCCCCCGCTCCCGCCTCGAGCCCCCCCCCCCCGCATTTCCCCCTCCTTTTCTCAGCGCTCTGCTCCACCCCGCTACGTCCGATTCCGGAACGGTCCGGCCTTTCCGCGGCTGGGGATGACCGCGGGGTGGGCGGGGGTGGCCCCGCCGGCGTGAGCGCACGCGCTGGTGGCTGCAGGCGCGAGCCGTGCCTAAGGTGTGCGGCGCCGCGGGGAGGAGGGTTGGGCGTGAGACTGCGGCCCCGCGGGCACCCAGCAGTGCCTGGGCCCGGAAGGTCAGAGCCTGCGGTCTCCGCCCCGGCGCCCCACCTTCCCTGGGCTGCAGCACACTTCAGTCTGGAGCTCGCGTTGCGTCCGGTCCAGGGCGGTCCGGGAAGCTCCGGGGAAGCCGGTGTGGGAGAAGGCGGCGGTTTCGTTTTCGGGGACAGGTTGCCTTCCTTTACGCTAACGATTGTCACTCGGGCGGACCTCACACTGAGGCGTCCCGGGCGGGGACTCCCGCAGGGAGGCGGGAGAAGGCAGCGCCGACGAGCACGACTGCTTTAAAAAGTTCTTTTGTGCGCATCGGCCGGGAGAGAGCCACTCTGGGGCGGAAGGACGACCTCGGCGGGTCTCCCCGTCACCCCCGGGAACTGGCGCGCGGAGATGGAGGATGCTGCGGAGGGGGTGGGCGGCCGGGCGAGGGGCCCCCGGCGGTGCAGGCCGGGCAGGGCGGGTTTCCCGGGCCGGGGGCGGGGGGGGGGGACCCCGCGGCGGATACCCAGGCCCCGCTCCCCTCCCCTTCCCCAACACCCCCCACCCGCCCCGCCCCGCGCCCGCGCCCGGGCCGGAGACGGGATGTTGGAGGAGCCTCATTAGCTCGAAAAGGCAGTGGGAGCGAGGTGCCGTGCGGCCTGCGCGTTTGGTGACCCTTTTTGATTTCTCCTCCCGTCCCCGCCTCCCCCCACCCAGCCTCAGGAGCTAGGAGTCGGCTTGGAGAGGCGCCGGACCGTGGATGGCCTTGACTGACGGCGGCTGGTGCCTGCCGAAGCGCTTCGGGGCCGCCGCCGCGGACGCCGGCGACTCCGGAGCCTTTCCAGCGCGGGAGCGCTCCTCGCCGCCGTCCCCCATCTCCTCCTCCTCCTCCTCCTGCTGCTCCCGGGCTGGGGAGCGTGGCCCCGGCGGCGCCGGCAACTGCAGGACGCCGCAGCTCGACACGGAGGCGGCGGCGGGACCCCCGGCCCGCTCGCTGCTGCTCGGCCCGTACGCCTCGCATCCCTTCGGGGCGCCCCACGGACCTTCGGCGCCCGGGGTCGCAGGCCCCGGGAGCGCCCTGTCGAGCTGGGAGGACCTGCTGCTCTTCACTGACCTCGACCAGGCCGCGACCGCCAGCAAGCTGCTGTGGTCCAGCCGCGGCGCCAAGCTGAGCCCCTTCGCGCCCGAGCAGCCCGAGGAGATGTACCAGACCCTCGCCGCCCTGTCCAGCCAGGGGCCGGCCGCTTACGACGGCGCGCCCGGCGGCTTCGTGCACTCTGCGGCCGCCGCCGCCGCCGCCGCCGCCGCGGCCAGCTCCCCGGTCTACGTGCCCACCACCCGCGTGGGCTCCATGCTGCCCGGCCTGCCGTACCTGCAGGGGGCCGGCGGCGGGCCCGCCAACCACGCGGGCGGCGCGGGCGCGCACCCCGGCTGGCCCCAGGCCTCGGCCGACAGCCCCCCGTACGGCAGCGGGGGCGGCGCGGCGGGCGGCGGGGCCGCGGGGCCCGGGGGCGCCGGCTCGGCCGCGGCGCACGTCTCGGCGCGCTTCCCCTACTCGCCCAGCCCGCCGGTGGCCAACGGCGCGGCGCGGGACCCCGGGGGCTACGCGGCGGCGGGGGGCGGGGGCGCGGGCGGCGTCGGCGGCGGCGGCGGCGGCGGCCTGGCGGCCATGGGCGGCCGCGAGCACCAGTACGGCTCGCTGTCGGCCGCGCGGCCGCTGAACGGGACGTACCACCACCACCACCACCACCACCCGAACCCCTACTCGCCCTACGTGGGTGCGCCGCTCACGCCCGCCTGGCCCGCGGGACCCTTCGAGAGCCCGGTGCTGCACAGCCTGCAGAGCCGCGCCGGAGCCCCCCTCCCGGTGCCGCGGGGCCCCAGCGCAGGTAAGCGGAGCGCCGCGGCGGAGCGGGGGGGCCTGGGCTCCGGGGCGCGCGGGGGTGAGGAGCGGCCAGTCGCCTGGGCCTTGTGCCTGGGGCTTTTCTCTCTGGGCGCCCCGGGAGGACTCGCAGAACTCTGGCGGGGCCACCCGGAGCCCGGCGGACTTGGCGAGGTGCTTCTGTTTGGCCGATTGTTGTTTCAGTTCCTTTCCACGAAGGAGACTTCGTGCGCGTGGACGTGTCAGTGCCTCCGAGAAGCTCGGGGGACGTGAGCAGGGAATGGGATGGGGAGGAACTGACAGGGCCTGAGACTTGTCACAGGCCCCGATTTGCCCAAGCACAAGAATAGGATTCTGTGGAGGGCGGGCGTGGGGGGGGGGGGGTCAGTTTAGGAAATGTTGATTCACCCCTCCTCGGATACGGTCTCACCCAGTCCAGCTCCCCAGAGGTGAGGAACTGTGTGTCCCTCAAGGAGAGTATTTAAGAGCTGCCCAGTGGAAAAGAACCTAAGGAGCCGGTTGGCTTCCTCCTAGGTGAGAGGGACAGTAGAGAGGCCACCTGGACTGGCCAGCCTCCTGACTATGCCGAGGAAAGCTGGCGGAGGGGTCCTTTTGCTTGACATCAGCTGAGCAGAACTGTCTGGGGTTGCTGCTGCTCCTGCCCGGCTGCCCCCCACCCCCACCCAGGGACCCTGGAGCTCCCACATCTCTTCTTCCTCCAGAGCTCAGCCCACCGACTTTTCAGTTTTCCGGGCCACCCAGACTTTCATTCCAGTGTCTGGGGGCAACGCTGGGTGAACTGGGAAAAAAACAGTGGTCAAAATACCTGGAAGCACCCCCATTTTGAAAAGCGTTTTGTGCTCAAGCAGAGGAGGTTATAAACGGTATTGTCCGGCCTGACAAGGCCTCTTGCTCCTTTTCTCGGCAGCTGCAGCATTCTGGGTCCTTCTAGGTGCGTTCTCAGGTCTCTTACTTTGTATTTAACCTGTCTGATAACCCGACAGACTCCTAAGACAACCTTTTGGGTGGGGGGTAGGGGCTGTCGTTTGTTTGAGGGGAGGTGTGGGAGTCACAGAGGTGACAAAGAGGCAGGAGGCATGTCAGCCTAAATTATCCTACCTGGTGTCTTCACACTCCAGATCTGGGTTTTTCATGGAGCCTCAGTGCTCGGTTTTTAGGACAAGCCTTTTAGGGGCCCTAACTAGTAGGAGAAAGTGATGAATCGCCAGCCTTGTATTCAAAAGACATACTGGAAATGCCAGGGGCCCCAAAGTGAAGGATGTGTCTTGAACAGCCCTGCTGGTAACACTGGGAGGGTGCAGCAGGCGTTTTGGTAACAAGTTCTTCCTTTCATTCTCTACTTCCTAAGATTCTGGTCTCGGAACTCGCTCTTTTCCTCTGTGAAGCTGGCCCTGGAGACATCTTCACCATTGTGTGGAGTGGGTGTGGAGAGCCCTGCTGAGGAGAGACTTGGGAGCAGAGAAGCATAGGGACGCACGGCTGGTTCCCTGGCCGGAGCTGAGGGACTGGAAGATGAGGAATCTTCAAAGAATGGGAAGGAGGTTGGGGGTTGTTAGGATGAGGCTTTTGTCAGCCAAGAATCCAACCGGGAATCCGAAAGGGTACATGAGTTGGGTTAGGGGCGAGATCCTACAGCTCCACCTGTTTCGGGACATACCTTAGGCTGGTCTCCGTACCCCTCTTCTCCAGTCTTCTGGCATTTCACAGGACTGAGGAAGAGAAGTAGTCCCAAAAGACATAATCGGAGTCTTCCGACGTTTAAAGCAACTTCTTTAATATAGAAAATCTTTTCAGGGGCCGTAAGTGTGCAATTGCAGGCGACTTACAAATTTCATTTTAAACCTAGCTTATTCTTTCACCAACTTTTCAACCTTCTGGATGGGACATTGCAAAGTCAGAAAAATCTTCCATAGATCCAGCATATGTTAAAAACAACCAAAAATGGGAAGGGTTTTGGGAATACACACCTTTTGCTTAAGAGTCTTTTAAGAAAGCAGGAAGCTACTGAGAATCAGCCAGTCTGGGAGTGGGGGAGCAAAAGATCTAATTTTGGTTGTCCTCAGAGGTGTTCTCCTGCAGGGAAACCTTGACCTCCAACCCCTCTTTCTCCTCCTAGCTTCCTAGCTAGATTTCTCCTTCTCCACTTTGATGGTTTAAAAAAAAGCGCCCCCAAAACGGACCGTTGTTGAAGGCACTCTTTTGCCTTCTGTTTGGGCTAAAACCCGAGAGCACTGAGCCTTTTCAATCTACACTGTGTGGAGGACTCCAGCTACCTGCTCCATACACCTCTCCCTGATTTTGGTGGTGGATGGGTGGTAGGGAATCCTGGGGTGATTATGCTGAGTGCTTGAGTCCCTGAGACCAGCGCCCTCCTAACCTCCTGCTGAATTGTGCTCCATTCTTTGGGTCCTGGGATGGCATTCCCTGGCCGTACCCTTCTCCCTGGAGCCTCTTATTTATTTATTTTTTTCCTAGGAATCCAAAGCAGTTGTGTTGGGAGACGATGATGAGTAGGGGGGAAACTGATGAACGAAAGTCCAGTGCAGTCAGATTTTCTAATTGTTAAAAAAAAAGTTTTTCTTATTTTAGTCCGTTGAAGGATTATAGCTGCTTGGTAAGTGGTAGGGAGAAAGTTGGGAGCTCTAGATTCGATTTAATGAAACAAACAAACTTCCTAAATTTTATTTATCCAAAGGGGCTTTTGGTTTTCAGATGACTAAAGAGATTTACCTGGAGAGTTCACACTGTCTTCTCCTGGGAACTTTTATTGTTTCCAGCCTGGGGGAAGGAGGCCAGGCATAGGGCTGGGTTCTCCAGGGAATGCCCCACTCCTCTATCGAGAGGGTCTCTGATAGGTAACATTTTAAAGTCAACAACTAAGACAAATACCTTGTTTAACTTCAGTGTCCTTGAAGTCCTGAGCATTTTACTGATTACCGTAGTCAATAGTGGCTTTTAGGGTGGAGAAGAATAAATCTTTGTGATGTGTTGTAAGTCGCGGTGTCCCCGTGACAACTTTGAACTCCAGTTATGTAGGATGCTAGTTTCTTTTAAACTTATTTCTTGAGGAGGAAAGAGACTTGTTTTGTAGCGTAAATTGCATTAATGGACTTAGAGAGTATTCATGCCCAAAACATATTTAAATATCTTTACAAGTAGTTAGTTGATGGTAGGAACAGGCTGTACACTCCTCGGGAATGAGAAAGAACATAAAGATTTGCTGGCACACATCTTCAAATAAAGCTTTAAAATGTAACATTTATTTACTTTAAAAATTGATTCAGAAATTCTTGGTAAAGCCACATTTGGACATTTAAGTCCTTTATAAATAACCCTAAACAAAAGGCTATTTTTATTTTTTATGAAGTTTATTTTAAAAGCACTTTTTAAATTAGTGAGTACCCATCTCATTTTAGATAGTATTTATTTATTCATATTTAACAAATTTAAGTGGAAGTAATAAATATTACAACTATTTACTCTCAAGATTTTTTTCTTAATAACAGGCTTGGGTTAGTTGTAAACACCAAAAACTAACCAAAAGCAAAATGACAAACGCAATTTAGATAGATTGCCTAAACTGAAGTTCAGTGTAGGAAAATATGAAAGTTTTGTTGAGTGTTACTAAACGATTTTAGTAATGTCCCGAATCAAAAAGATATCAACCGTTCGTAGGAATTTTGCAGATGGAAGCAGTGGAACTCAGAATATTTTAGCGTTTGCTCCTTGTGACATGAGAAGAAAATTTAACATTTATCTCGGTGCTTGTTAATGTTGGTGCGTTTTTCCCCCTTTAGGAGACCGGAGTCATTTTCTAATTAATGGATAAAGTGCCTAAGAACATATTTCTAATTTCACTTGTCCATTTTTTTTTTAATTGGAGGAAAGGAAGGTTGACAGATACAGTAAATACATTAAAATAAAAATTACGTGGGATAAAAGTAATAAGGTAGCCGGCCTGTATCCCAGGATATCTGTGGGTCTGGTTGCAGGGGTCAGTGATCAGCGTTGATATTGTATGGCTGGCTGGGGTTTGGCAGGTGGTCCACTGTAATTATGATGGATTTCAGTTTTGAAACGCTTGGGAACAGCGGGAAAGGAGGGGGTCAGGGGACCCAAACCAGCTTGCCCACAGCTCTCCATTCCGAGGTCCTTGGAGACCAGGCAGATGAGATGATTCGGGCTCGGCCTCCAGCACCATCTCCTGCCACTTTTCTTGGGGTTCTCCCGGGCGCGCCCAGGGCTGCAGAAGTATTGGATACAGGCTCAGCGGATCGATGGAGAGACTACGGCCGGCTCCGGGCTCGGCCGCCGAGCGCGCGGGGAAGGAAGGGCGCGGGCGGAGGCGGAGGCGGAGGCGGGCGGGAGCTGGGGCCCGGGCTGCAGGGGGCCGGGGAGCCCGGGAGGGGCGGGAGGGCCCGGGCTGCAGGGGGCCTCACCGGGGCTCCCGTCCCCGCTCTCGCCGCAGACCTGCTGGAGGACCTGCCCGAGAGCCGAGAGTGCGTGAACTGCGGCTCCATCCAGACGCCCCTGTGGCGGCGGGACGGCACCGGCCACTACTTGTGCAACGCCTGCGGCCTCTACAGCAAGATGAACGGCCTCAGCCGGCCCCTCATCAAGCCGCAGAAGCGCGTGGTGAGTGCGAGCGCCGCCCTCCGCTGCGGCCCGGGCGCCCCCGCGGGAACAGGTGCGGCGGGGACCCAGCTGCGCCCTTCCCGCCCGCGAGCGCCCGAGGCCGGGGGGGCGAAGACCGCCCTTCCCCACGTTCCCACCTAGGGCAGGATGTCTGTCAGCGCGGGACCAGCAACGTGTAGGGGGCTACCTTGTTTTTTTTTTTTTTTTTTTTTTTTTTAAAGTCTGTGTTTATATATATAATCTCTAGATGTACTTCTAAATGCACTAGAATCATTCTGGAAGGAGACACAAGAAATTAGTAATGACGGTAACCTCTGGGGAGAAAAAACTGAGTATACCGAAACCAGGTCAGATGAAGGAAGGAGATGTTTTTCACTATGTACTGTTTGGTCTGGTTTGGATTTTATTTTTGAGACTCGAACCCCCTCCCTCTCGCCTTAGAGTATCACAACCACAAACCCACACTCCCTTTCCCCTACACCCTCATTCAGGGTTCCTTTGATTCTGTTCCTTATACTTTTGGATCCCTTTTACCTCTCCTCCTGGGAATGAGACAGCTTGTAGCCCCAAATTCCATCTTTTGGATTGTCTTTGAGTTTGATCAAAATTTACTCTAACCTTTGTTATTTTGAAATCTAGCTGTTCAGAAAACTGCATAGCACTTGAGGGGAAAAAAAAATGCAGTCTTATGTGCTTCCCAAGTTGGGGATTTTCACCAATCCAAACACATTTTTAAATGTATTTTATGTATTTTAAATTCTGGGAATTCTGATTTTTTTTCAGGGATAAATCTCTTCAGAGTTAGGTGTGGTTTTAGGAGAGGGCATTTACTGCTGTAGTGATTAGAGAAAATAAATGAAAGTGTTCACAGGCCCCACTGTAGGGCTAACATTTGTTTAACCAAGCACTCATACTCTTAATACCTTTTAAAGTAAAATATTTTACAGTGAGATGCCAGACATCTTAAGTATCCAAGTAATTTATTTAATTGTTATACTGTAATTAGCAGGAACAAATGCTACACATGTTGTTTGTGTTAAATAGATTAGGGTGAAATTGCATCACAATGGAAGTCTGACACCTTAAAGAGAAGCAATTAGTTTTATGGTTGTTTTGTTTTTAATGCATTTAAAATAAAGTGGCTGAGGTTAATTTAATGTATGTGCCTTAAACTTGTTACAACCTCCTGCAGCTTGAAATTGTCTTCAGAGGGCATCCTTAACTTCAGCATCTGACTCCCTATGGTTTTCATTTCTTATGCATCATATTAAAAAAGTAGTGGCCAGAAACTATCCCAAGAAGTTTGTCGTTTTGGTGTGTCAACAGTGAAACTGATTTTTTTTTTTTTTGAAAGGTACATTGAGCTGAATACTAGCTGAGTTCAGCAAGATAACCTTTTCTTGAGATTGAGGGAAAAACTGGTAGAAGAGTAGCTGATTAAGTTCTAGTTGCATTCTAAATTTGATCTAGTAACATCCATTATTTAGATAGTGCCATTTGTTTTGTGCACTTACCAGTAAAAATAACTTAACAAAAAAGAGTTTTTGACATCTTCAATTTGTTGGTTTCCCTTCTGTGTGGCAGGTGTCTTGGCCATGACCAAGGTCAGCCATTGTGCTTTGTAAATGGGTTATAAATGATACCAATTGAAGGGTGTGTTCATCAATTAGTTCTTGTGGGCTTCTTATTTATGGTTTTGATGGATCTAGCTTAGTTCTCAGAATGTTGAACCCAAGTTTGTTTAGCTAGCAGTCCAGAACCAATCACTGTGAATTTGAACTTGTAATATATTGCAAAATAAGAGATTTATGGTGTAACTTGAATTCCTTGTCAGTGATGAATATAACTGAGATCACTTGTTACAAGGAACTTTTATAACCCATTCACCTTCATTTCACATGTTTATGGAGACTGGCTTCACTTATGATTTGCAGTTGACGGTCATAAAGTTCTTTGTTATAATGGTAAATTCTGATAACAAGTTTACTTCACATTGGCTTCAAATTCCACTGGAAACTGTCATAAATGACCTGTTTATAAAATGAACCTTCTTGTCCCTAGTTTACTGATTTCACGTTTATGAAGAAAAAGGAGTGCTCTCCTAGGAAATTATTTTAAAAGAAAGAAACAAATCTCGACATGCAAAAAGTTTTGTTTTTATCATTTTAACAAAACAGTTCCACAGATGGTTTGCCTGTCAGCCAAGCATGTTCATTTCAACCAAAAGTCAAATCGATTTTTCTTAGCATTGACTTCTTACAAATGTTGTAGTGCTAAGGGTTTGCCAGTGTCTGCTTGTTTTTATGACTTGTCTGTAAAGAATAATGCTACAGTCATCAATAGGATGTGAATTGTAAATGCAAAATTCAATTTTATCTTTTAAATATGTCGGCAAAGGATTTGATAAATCTGTCCTTTAGCCTGTGAATATTCAACACACCCCCAGTTCGTATTTTTGTTATACAAGACTATTCTTTTCTGAAATTAATTGATGTAGCTAACTTACCAAATTCTGTTGAAAAAATTTTCGACTTATTTTGATCCTTGGATTTTTCCCTCACAGCTTCTTTACTGAAGTCATAATACTGTTTTAGTTGCCTCTCTAGGTAATTTAAAAACAAATATAGATTTTGGCCTTTTGGAGAGAAACTTATACTAGCTTAAACTCTTCTTTATCACTCACACACAATTTAGATGAGATAAATTCCCTCTTAGGATGTTATGGGCATAAAGGTCACATGGAAATCGGAATGACAGTGCCTTTTCTAATATTTAAATCTTTGTATGAACAGAAGCTGAATACTGTACTGATAGGACAAAGAAAATATATCCCTATCACCGTAAATAAGACTGCCAGCATTAAAACGGTGCCACAAAATTTGCTTATACTTTGTAAAAAGAATAATACGAAAACTTAGAGGCAGCAGGCAACCTTGCAAATTATGATATGTATTACAATATATTTCTTTATAAAAATTTTGTACATTTTACAAGATCCGTTTCTTTATACCTGTCAGTCTATCTACCTGACTGCCTGCCTTTGTAAAGTTTTTGGGTTATTCCTCTGCACATGTCTGAGAAATAGACTTGATTACAAATGACAAGTGGAGACCACCCAAAGCCACTTAGGACACTGGCAGGCAGTTTGTGATTGTGTTTCGTGACTCTTATAATTCAGACCTGAAAACAGTGAGTGCAGTTATTGGCCAACATTGTCCGGGTTATTCTGTACGCTGGGAGAATAATCTGGAGCAAACCAAACACTGTGGGATGGAGCACCCTACATAAAATTCCAGTTTCTTGGTTCAAGAAGTTCAGTCTAATCAGACTTTAATTTTTTCCCTATATTTTAAAATTATTGTAAATAAAAGATCCATGCTTGTTGATGACAGGGAAATGATACGTTGATGTATGTGGCATATACATAAAGTCATTCATATCTGTACACTTTCTTCTACCTTTTAGCCTTCCTCCCGGCGGCTTGGATTGTCTTGTGCCAACTGTCACACCACGACCACCACTTTGTGGCGCAGAAATGCGGAGGGTGAACCTGTGTGCAATGCTTGTGGACTCTACATGAAACTCCATGGGGTGCGCCACGTATTCTGCTCATGTGTATACGTGTTTAGAATCTTATTTGTACATAGTTTCAGTTAAAAAAAAAAACAGCCAAGGAGAGGGGATAAAAGTGAAGAATCTGATTTCCTATATGTACGTTACTGAATTTAGGATGTTATTAATTATAAACCATTATCTTACATATCAGTAAGAAACAAAGAAATGCTGCCAGTTAAACTGCCACACATCCATTTTAAGACATCTCAGTTTTAGAAATGCTAAAATGTGAAAAATGTGCATTTTAGAATCAATAACATAGTAGTAACTTTAAAAATATATATACTCGAAGAAAAAAAAACATGGCACCAACTAGAAATGCATAACTAGTTTATACCTTAACTTTAAACTTTTTGATGCAATCAAGTACATTTATGTAAAGGAGCAATAATATATTTGATAGTTATAGTTAGCAACACTGTCCTTCATTTGGAGGAAACCGTGAAATATTATAAACACATCAATCTTAAAAAGGAAATTAACCTTGTATGTGTAGGAGGAAGAGAATACACAATCTCTTTGCAATAAAAATATGTACCTAGTGGTTTTACTCTGTGATTGAAGTTGTTTAAAACAATAAACAGTAAATTGAAGGAATAAATTTTCCTTGACAAGTCACCTCATTTTCTCTGAAGGAATCTGCATTTGCTGGGGAAAGTATAGTCTTTGTACAGGTTGGGATCTATTGAGTGTGTATAAAAATTGAGTGAAATTTATGCCAACTTCTTTTAAATGAGGGCTTTCAGTTCTGATGTTGAGTCTTTAGTTAAAGTTGAGTTTTTCTTCAATATAATATTCATTAAACTTAAGGCCTGTTTGAAAATTTTTTTTTTTAGGTGCCTCGACCGCTTGCTATGAAAAAAGAGGGAATTCAAACCAGGAAAAGAAAACCTAAGAACATAAATAAGTCAAAGGCTTGCTCTGGTAAATACAATAAAATGCTATTTGATTGTAAAGTATTGGCCAACTGTAACGGTCGAGTATGTGTGTATTTATGAGGTTAATTTTGACTGTTGCAGGTAGTAGCAATAATTCTGTTCCTATGACTCCAACTTCCACCTCTTCTAACTCAGATGACTGCAGCAAAAATACTTCCCCTACAACACAACCAACAGCCTCAGGGGTAAGTGTTAAAGGAGTATAGACGCTTTCTAAGCTAGTGGGTTGCTCTCTAGTATATTATCACAAGTTTTATCTTATCTGGTAGTACAATAATCTAAACCAACAGTTCAGTTTAGTTAGCTGATACCTAGGAATAGTTTTTAGAGGAGATTACATTTGAATGTCAACAAAATGACAAACCTAAGTACTTTACAAACCTCTTAATTAAGATCTATATCATTTTTTATGGTTAAATTAACCCAAGTAAAAGCAAGAAGTTTTGGTGTGAAGTGCTTGAAGTTGTTTTATTTCCAGGTTTCTGTCTTGAGCTGCTTGTATAGATGTATTTGTGATGTAGATCAAGAACACTATGAACTCAGGTTTTATATATCTCGGTGCCCATGGCATTTAAATTTGCTTATCGTAGCGACTCCATCTTTTTGCCTTTCTTCTCTTCCTTTTTTTTTTTTTTTTTTTTTAAAGTCATTTCAAAAAGCAAAACTCATCATAATGTGTTCTGTGCTGCTGTAGTCACTGATCTTACCCACTGGCCTTCTGCTTGGGGGCCCTTGCCTTCTAAGGCCCCTTCATTGTACCTTGGCTTATTTCAGCCTTGCCACAAGCCTGGGAGCAATTCGCTTTTGAGTAATTCACACCCCTAAGGATAGGGATGCCTGGGCTTGGTGAAGATCACAGTTTCTGTAAAGGGGTGATTGAAACCCAGTTTTCCTTGAGTGTTGAGCACATTCCACCGTAAATTTGTTTTCCAAATTTACCTGGAATGCTCTTTTAATGATCAGGCCTTACCCTAGACCTCAGTGTGATCCGGGGCGAGATCTGGGCCGCAGGACTTTTTTTTAAGGATTATGCTGAGACTGGTTTAAGTCAAAATACCAGCATTAAAATCCCTATTTACTTAGTAATTGTTTTTTACTTTTAGCTTTGCCCTGTTTGGGGTACTTTGAAATGCTACAGATTCCTGGGCCCCACCCTGGATTTTCTGAGTCAGAGTCTCTGGGGGTGGGGCTTGGAAGGCTGTGTTTTTGCATAAGCGCCCCAGGTGAAATTGAAACTGTTGCCCTCGAGGTGTCTTTAACCTGGGTTCAGGAACCACAGAGCCGGTTTCTTTTCATTGTATTTTGAATGGCTTAAACAAGCAAAAGGGAAACATTAAAAAATTTAAGTTTGATATTTCTGTCTTTCCTCCATCCCAAATTCTTTTGGCTTTTTCTTTTGCTTTAATGATGCAAGAAGTATGTTCAGTTTCACAAGGCAAAAAGCCTTTCCGTCATTTTCATTTGTTGCAGATAAGGTGTTAAAGAAGGCTTCTAGCCTTTTTAAAGGTGGACTCTGGTGTAAGATTTTTTTTTGTTTATTTATTTATCTTTTACAAAAGGGTTAGTTGTGATTTCAAGAGTCTAAAGTGGTTACTTGTGTGGGAATGAAAAGATAAAGATTATTTAAAAATATTCTTTATGTTCTCAGTTCTCAGCAGCACTTAGGTAGTAGCTAAATGAGGCAGGTAGTAGCTAAACGCCCTGGTTTTTAAAGCACTGGGGGAGCCGTCAGGTTTTTTGGCTTTGGTGTTGGTCTCTTGTAGCTGAAATAATCACTGCCAGCTTTGGGTCACTTTTGTTTGTTAAGGCCGGCTTAAGCCTGGAAAAGGCCAAATTTGAATGATAAATGGCACAGAAATACAGGTATTTGCCCAACAATGGACTTGGGGGACTCGGGGTTTCTTTTGCTCTCATGGTTTTGTGCTGTGTAATTTCAGAACTGGCTATTTGTGAGTCTGATCGGTTGTCCTCACCGGACAGGCGCTGGGGAGAAAGTCGGGGAGGGGTCTGGCTCTGGCCTGCCTGGAAGAGGGGTCTCAGGAGCTATGTTGGCCATCCTCCGCCTGCTTTGTGGGCACCTCCTACCTGGGGCCCCGCATGCTGGAGGCAGCTGGCCGGCCCTCACCCCTCGAAGGAACTCTTCTGTCCTGCGCTGGAGGCCGGGAGGCAGGGCGAGCAGGACTTTGGAGGTTGGTGGAGTCTGAGAGCAGTTCCAGGCGAGGTCTTGGGCTATAAGCCCCCAGCACTCCTTAGCCCAAGCAGCAGCGTGCATGGGAGCTGGCAGTGTGAGCTGCCGACCAGGCAGAGTTTGTGTATGCGTGAGTGTGTGAGCCTGCAGAGCCCCAGCGGCCTCAAAGGCTTCCCAGCACCTTTTCCCAGGGCAGGGGGCACAGACTGCCTGCCTTCTCCCTACATACAGGGACCCACTCCCTCTGGCCTGGGTTCCACAGGCACCTGGGCTTTGGGGGTTCCCTAGTCTGCTAGCCCACCACACACGTCTCTAGCAACCCCTATGTGACATGGCTGTGGTGGGGAACCAGGCCGACAGGACAGAAGCCCATCTGCTGGCTGCCTTTGGAAAGTGTCCCCTCCCAGAATAATTGTAGACCCTAATGGTCTCCCCAGGTGACTACCTATGGAGGAGTGCCCGTGTGTGTGCCCCGTGGTCCCTGAGTACCTTCACGGCCTTCTCTGGGTGGAGACTTGGTTGGTGTGTGCCCTTGGGGGGCGGAGGGCAGGGAGCTCCCTGAGCCACTGGGGGAAGCACTTGAGAAAGGTGGCTGTGCCGACAAGATGTGTCCTTTTTCCCATTTTGGTCACAGTTTATGATGTTGGAGGGCAGCTGGTGTTGTGCCAGGATGATTACAGGATTTGGGGAGGTGCTGTAGGTGAAGAAAATGTTGCATCCGCCTGGCAAGGTTGCGCCTGGTATGCAGTATGCATCACCCTGGTTGGCTCAACGTTTAAGCCTCCTTTGATGTCCCGCTGATCTCCAGTGTGGCCCTGTGGTTGACGTGGTGGAAATGAGTAGTTCAGGGTTATTTCACTTTTAAGAGGGTCAGCCGAGCTACAAAACAGTCATCTCAGGCATACTCCCAGTGGAAGAGCGGAACTGGGGGGGCCACATGGTGTAAGTGGCAACATAGCTGCTTTGCCCATCTTTCCTTAATGGTTGTAATAGCAAGGAAGTCAGATTGTTGCAGTGGTCCACCGCACACCTGCTGTTCCTTTTTAATCCCGCCACCCTCAGAAAAGCAGTGTAGGAGACGATCAGTAGGCGTTCCCAGCAGGCTCCTTTTAAATCCTTCTGTTCCTTCCCTCTCCTGTGGGGGGTAGGGGGCAACAGGTTCCCATGGCTGGTTCCTGAGCTAGCCTGGCAGGACCTGAACGTTCTGGAGGGAGGGTAGTTTTCTGCTGCTGAGAGCAAAGGCTCTAGGGCTCCCTCCTGGGCAGCAGTAAGGTGAGGGCAGGATTCCTAGCATGCAGCATTTGGCATTCTTCCTTGACAAGTGTCTCAGGGGCACGGAAATCATTTTTGTGGTGCTCTGAGGCCTTATGTCTTTCCTTATTTGTCATGAAGCTACAATGTCTTAGCTTTATGTATTTGTTGCTAATTTGTGTTTTAACTTAGAAAGAATGTCGTCTTTTTTCCAAGAGATCTAATGGTCATCAGGTTGCTGACTCAGCTACCTGATGACTCAGTTTCTCTTTGTAGGTTTTCTGTGTGGTGTGTTATGTGTCGGAGACAGAGGGAGGGCAGTGTGTTTCCTCTCTGAGATTGGGAAGGCTGACTGCTATGCAGCCTAGTATTAAAATAGCCCCTGGCTTGTTCTTTTTGAATTTTTGTGATTAAGAAATATGTCACACTTACATTTTGATAGACAGTTGATTATTTTTTGTGCCTTTTGAACTTAAAGATGCATTTTCCAAGAAAAGTCTTATGTACTAAAATTTTCTCTCGTGCAGGTTTACTGAAAAATATGTATTTAGTTGACTTAAATATGTAACAGATTTTCTTTAGCATTTATATTCTTGGTGGATGGTAAGAATATTTAAATCTTTCATTGAATTCCATTTATTGACTAAATCACACTAGAGTTTTTTTGTTCTTATTTAGAAGGGAAATATGGGAACAGTGTTCTATTTTAGCACTTCCCAAATAAGATTTATTTTTTCCAAATAAGATTTCATAATTTCTAAATATTCTTACCCTTCCTATGACTTGTAACTAAAAATTAGTAAAACTGGAGAAATCTTTACATATATAAAAATATAATAGATGTGTATATATGATGTGTGCATATTATACATCATATATACTCATT
This sequence comes from Canis lupus familiaris, assembly GCF_011100685.1. Lineage (NCBI taxonomy): Eukaryota > Metazoa > Chordata > Mammalia > Carnivora > Canidae > Canis > Canis lupus. Next base: position 66,000,955 of record NC_049228.1, on the reverse strand, counting down.
ATTATCCATACATTTCATACATCATATATATTAGCTTATGTTTTATAGCTCAGTCCCCAAATTTTATAGATAAAAGGCATTTCTCTTATTTTTCCTTTGTGGCAGGAAGGATTAATTTGGGGATGAAAATAGCAGTGAGATTTAATGTCTGAGAATAAGATACCACTGAACATATTGCCTGCCTAAAAGTAGTTCTATAAATAATTACTTTAAAAAATTAAAAGCCACTTAAGTTTATATTAAAACTGCAAATATAATGTTGAAGTCATCATAAAACATAAAATGTTGGAGATGAACTCTAGCAGACTAATCCTGGCTTTATAGTCGTTGTTCCATTTAAAAAGTATTGTGCTCTGAGAGGCCCTGTTTACCATTGAATGAAACAAGGTACCTGACCTCGAATTGTTTATAATGTGGTGGTAGTGGTAGGGACCACACTGCTGGTCAGGTGTGGAAGTGCCTTAAATGAGCTACGGGGTAGGGTAGAAGTTGAAAGGAGGGAGTGGTTAATTCTGACCTCAGAGTTGGAAGTGGCTTCACAGAGTGCATTTGAATCAGTGGGATAGGATTTTTGCAGGGCAAGGAAAGCACCACGATGACATCCTCCAGAAAGAAGAGCATGGGCAACTGTGATGCTTTGAGGACATAGCTTTAGTGTTCAGTGTTGCTGGAGCATAGGGTGTGGAGCCAAAGGTAGGAGGTGAGACTGGTGAAGTAAGTGGAAGGTACACTTTTGAAACTGGTTCACATCAATATAAAGTCAACCTTAAGTGGGGTCCAGTTGTCTTCATTTCTAAATGATGGACTTTCTCTAACCCCCATCTGTGTTGACAAATGTGTTTCTTTTTCTATGCTAGAATACAACAATTAAAGCACTTTTTAAAAAATTTATTTATTGAGAGAGCAAGAGAGAGAGCTCACAGTACACACAAGACAGTACACGAGCTGGGGTGTGGAGTGAAGAGGGAGAGGGAGAAGCAGACTCCCCAGTGAACAGGGAACCTGATGCAGGGCTCAATCCTGAGACTCCAGGATCTTGACCTAAGCCGAAGGCAGATGCTTAACCGACTGAGCCACCCAGGCTCCCCAATTAAAACATTCTTAAGAGAGTATTTTGATAATTGATGTAAACAAATACTGGCATGCTCCTGCTTGTACATTTTATAAGCAGGGTTTCCCCTCATCATTAGTAAGGAAAAGACTCCCTCAGAGCTGGTTGACATGCACTGGCCTCATGGCACTATGATGTAGGCCTGGGCTCTGGTTTCTCTATCCCCAGGGCTTCTCAGGGCAGGATGGTTTGGGGTGGCCTGTTGAATTTTCTGAATGGAGACATATTGGGCATGGTGTGTTGGAGATAGGAAATCTTTCTGTACCTTTTGTGGTTCATCGCTGGTAATAGACGACTGCCACGAAGAGAGGCAGACTTAAGATTTGATGCTGGCTGATTCTGCCCCTTTGGCTGAGGGGTGGGGGCGCTTACCTGCTGATTGGTCATTTTGATACAAAGTAGGTATCTTCATTCTTGCCTTATTTATTCTTCTGGGATGCTCTGTGCCTAGATAGAGCTGTTTCCCAACTAGTCACTCCTTGGTAGTAACTTCATTCAAAAACCTTGTCAGAAGAAATACTTCCTCTGAGCTGCATGGTGCTAAATCTTGGGGCTCCAAGTGGTTTGAAAGAATAAATGCGCACCTTAGTGCTTGTGGCCACAGCAGCGACTGGGGACTGATACTTGTTAGGGTATGCGTGGGTACTCAGATGGCCTTCTGAAGAAAGTTTAGGTGCTTTGTAGGTTAATATTTAAAGTTCTTTTTATAGGTTTTACGTGCTAATATTTGCATCCTATACTGAAAAATGGAAAACACCACTTTAGTCACGTAGCTTATTACTTTTTTTTTCTCTAAGATTTCATTTTTTTATTCATGACAGACACAGAGAGGCAGAGATAGGCAGAGGGAGAAGCAGGCTCCCTGTGGGGAACCTGATACAGAACTCCATCCCAGGATCCTGGGGTCACGCCCTGAGCCAAAGGTAGATTCTTAACCGCTGAGCTACCCAGGTGCCCCAGCTTATTCCTTCTTTATTAGCAAATTTATACTCCACTGTCTTTTTTTTCTCCAAGGGATTAGGTCATACTGGATTTACTAAGGCATTGTGATTGGTCACAAAATAATAATTCCTGTTATTATTAACTACTACTACCATAATTAAGTAGCTGAAAGGTACATTCATGAAGGACTCATATACAATATGAGTTACTTTCACTCAGAGGAACTTGATTCTGCAGAGCAGTTCTGATTCATATGAGACTCCTGGAGAGGGTCAAAAAATTACCGCTCATCTCTTAAGTTGAATATTTTATGAGAGCCTTTAGGTTGCAGGAGAGCAGGGCATTAGTGTTAGTTTTGCATTTTATCATTGTCCTCTTGCTTTTGAGAAGATTTCTCCCTTTTCTGTATTTATTATTTACAAGATACTGGACATAGAAAAGCAGAAGCCTGCTTCTATCAAGTACTTTATGTATTTTGTGTACATTTTCTCTTTTAGTCATAATTATCACTCTACCTATGTTTTATTTCCATTTTTGATTTAGGGGGGCAGTGAGACTCAGAACAAAGTAATAGGCCCAAGGTTCTGTATGTATTTTTTTAAAAGATTTATTCAAGATTATGTACGTATTAAGAATCAGGATTTAGACTCAAGTCTGGCAGTCAGTTGTTACCTGTGGCATGCTAGAGTTTTTTTAAAACCTTTTATTTTTCAAAATTTCAATTAATTAACATTTCAGTAAGGCATAGATTAAGACATGATAAATGTGATATTGAAATCTTCAGAAAGAAAAATATTTTCTGAAAGAAATCTAATTTTTATTAGTAATTTGAGCATCAAAAAAAGTCCTGCAGAAACAGGTGGGAAAATTATGCCAGAGAAGTGATTTGCTTATAACCAAATATATAAGGCAATATTTGTAATTTTGTACAAATTTTCATGTATTTCTAATAAAATGTGTTACAGTGCTAAGACTATGTCAATTGGATAATAAAAGAATAACACATAGTGAAATTGGCTGTGGTTGGTGTACTTAAGGTAATTATTAAAAGGCAGTACTTACATCCTTCAAATGATGTGATTTCTGATACATAGTAAGTGCTAAATTAGTTGGAATTGTTCAGAATGTTCAAATTGCCTCCGGTCTTTATGAAATCATTGAAAAAGCATTTAATAGGCAAGTGTCCATTCCTCCCCCCACCGCCCCCGGAGTTTATAGTCCACGATGCTCTTTTCTAAATGAATAAAAAGAGAGTTAGAAAGTCATCAGTCTCCCACAGCGGTCTGTGAGAGTGCTGCAGTTAGGTTTTATAATTGCCTCATTTATAAGCCAGGATCCAGAGTGACTCCCTAAGGTCACAAAACCAGCCGGTGTTGAAGCCGGGACTGGAACCGATGTCTCCTGCCTCTCTCAGTTCCAGGGCTGTTACCACTCCCAGGGAGCTGACCAATCATCACAGTTATTAATATCCCACTTGCCACTCGCTGCAAGCCATGAACGTAAATATTTTGTTGGCATTTTATCTTCACGCTCCCTATGTGCCAGGCTCCCTTTCTTCTTTCAGTTCCTTCTTAATAACTCACGTTCCTGTCTGACCACACTGGCCTTTGCTGAGAAAGTCACACGCCAACCTGGCAAGGAACATGGAAGCATGTGGAGTTTGCATACTTTCATTTTGATCTCAAGGCCTTTTCTAGACTTCCCGTTTTTTGTCTTGTATGTGTGTGTGTGTTTGTGCGTGCGTGCCTGTGTGTTATGGGGAGGATAGTAAGGAGGAATAGTTAGAAATGCATTGCACTACAGTAATACCCAATGCCTTTATATATGTGTGTGTGTGTATATATATATATATATAGAGAGAGGTCAGCACAAGTATATCATTCTTTAAATAGTTTATAATATGTAAGTCCACCCAATTTATCACAGGACTGTGGCTTATTTAATAAGTGACTCATTATCACAATCTGAAAGCCAGAATGCTAGGTAAAGAAGAAGTGTGGGTAGAATGTCGTGTGCCTTCTCACGGCCTCGGGTTGGGCAGCTTCGTCGTAGAACACAACGTTTCTCTGTAGATTACAGATTCTTTGTAGTCTCCCCCCCCACCCCCCCACCCCGCCCTGCCTCTGTAAGAATATACAAATTGTCACAAAACATGAAATAATGTTACGGGAAACATGGCCAAATTTAAGAAATCTGGCTTAGAATGCTCTGAAATGTTATTGCTAAATGAATCTTCGAAGAAAATGAATTCCTTTACTGGAACGAAAGTAATTTATTATGCATTTCATGGGTGTCTGCCAAAAGAGTTACTAGCAATATGAAGATCTAATGGATATGAATTCAATACAATCTGTTAGCTTTGTTCATGTTGAGAGCTACCTGTTATTTTTTTTCCTGAAATTTTAATAATTTTAAAAAGCATCTCCAAAGACAGGTGTTGGCATGTGCGATAATTCATAATTCAGTAACCTAGTGCACCAGACCCAGCACTTGGAATCTGTGGGAATGAGCACAACCAAATTATTTTATTGACTTCGGATTTTAAGAAAGACTTGAACAAATAAACGACAAGTATTGATCTCCGTGTCCTGTTGGAGTCTTGCGAGTAAATAGTTCCAAGTCAATATCTGACGATGTTTAAATTTACTTGCTGTGCTGCTGTTTTCGTTGTTGTTAACATGGCATGGTTTCACTAGAGCCGGGGTGCACACTCTGGAATCATATTTTTTATCTTATTAAGGGACACATTTTTAATTTAAAGCTCTGATTAAGCTTATTTGCTTGATTCATGGTGAAGCCTTGGTATGGTCTGAAGTTTATTTCTGGGGGTTCACAGATTAGCAGCTGGAAGGAAACAGATTCAGGCAGCCAGACACTAGCTCCAGCTCTATGTGTGACTCTAGTTAGCTGCCAAGGTTTTGTAAAGCCTCTGTTTTCCTCCTACTAAAAGAGAAAAGTAATTCCTACCATCTGGTCCTTAAGAGCATTGTGTAGCATAAGTGGGAGATGCCTGCAGACCTCTTTGAAGCTCAAGGAGAACAGCACTATTTAAATATAATCTTGGAAGTTAATAGTGCTGTGCTTTATTCACATGGCATTTCCCACCCCCCTTCCCCATTTCAAGACATTAGAAATAAATCCTTACTTTCCTGGTGGGGGGAAATGAAGAGATGTAGAGCTATTGCATTAACAAAGTAACCATGGGTAGGTTTTTTTTTGTGTTTTTTTTTTTTTTTTAAAGATTTTATATATTTGAAAAAGGGAGAGCATGTGTGTGGGGTTGGGATGGCAGAGGGAGAAGCAGATGCCTCAGTGAGTAGGGAGCCCAATGTGTATAGCTCGATCCCAGGACCCCGAGATTGTGACCTGAGCCAAAAGCAGATGTTTAACTGACTGAGCCACCCAGGTACCCCCAAAGTAACCATGTTTTAAATATTTTTATTTTTCTGATAGCCACAAATTTTCACTCCTTGTGACACTTAGTACTTTCATAATGCTTTCTTGTAAATGCTGCTTGGTTCTCCGATCATGGTCTGCTTTCTCTGATTGAGATGGTGAGATTAAGTTATCCATCTGAAAGTTTTGTTATAAAAGATCATAATTCACCAAGTTTTAAATCTTTCCTTGGGATCCTTTACCACTTTGACTAGAATAGAGCCATCCATTTTAATTCATTTTAGAAGATAAACTTTTTCTTTAGAATACCAGTGACTTCAGTTTGTGGGACAAATATTCCCCCATGCCATTTTTTAAAATTTGTTTTCATTTCATTTGTTTTTATTGAAGTTCAATTTGCCAACACATACTATAACACCCAGTGCTCATCCCACCGCCATTTATGTTTGTGATCAGCATTTAAAAAAAAAGATTTTATTTATTTGAGAGAGAAAGTGTAGAGACAGAGAGGGCATGAGCACTAGCAGGGGGTAGGGCAGAGGGAGAGGGGGAAACAGACTCCCCTGCTAGGCAGGAAGACCGATGTGGAGTTCGATACCAGAACCCTAGGATTATGACCTGAGCTGAAGGCAGACGTTTAACCCACTGAGCCACCCAGGCGCCCCTGTAATCAGCATTTTACTGTTAACCCAAGGGCACTTAAACTTCGGGCTGTGCCTTTCTTCACTGTGACAAACCTGCTATTTGAATGTGTACAGATGTATGAAACAATCTGCTCCTTTGCCCAGGGTAGATCATGTGCATAGAATTGCTCTTCCCTCCTTGAAAAGGGCAGCATTCTGGGGTATGGATAGAACCTGGCCTACTCAGGCCCAGAAGGGGCGAAAGGGCCCAAGGGGGGCAGCCAGTGAGCTCTCCATTACAGAATTTGCTTGTTAAATTACAAAAATAACTAAAATATTTTGCTAAAAACTGAATTAGGTCATTGGCTACAATGACCGTGACTCTTCCTTCTTGCGAGAGAAGGTGTTTATGTTCTTTTGCTTTGAGTTGTTATGGGAGACATAAAGGGCTTTGTTTTGATTGACAATTTTTACGGGTCCTGATGGAGACAGAACGCTTGTGTGTTTGTGCCACTTCCTAAACTATTAGTGAGTCACTTTTATGTCTCCCTCCAAACCGAAATGAGTATAGTTTTTAGAGTGAAAGTTTATTTATCTGAAAGTGTTTCTCCTTTGTTGGAATTTACGCATAGTTTTTTTGAGGCAGGCCGCTATAAAACACTGGGAGAGCCTAACCTAGAGGTTACAAAAGCAGAGAAGAGAGTGTTGGCAGTGAGGGATGGCTGGCTTCCCCTCACAGAAGAGAAAGCCATAACCACAAGCTTACTTAGATGTGTAGGAAGGACAGATCAGAGGCCATGGAAGCCGACAGTCTGAATTCGAGCTAAGGAGGCAGTGTGATCATCATCAAAGTCTTAAGCTCTGGGAATGATCACACACTCACCCTCAACCTGCCTGGGATGCTGTGTTTTGTTTCTTCAGATCAGGGCTCCAGTAAGTGATTACAGCACAGAGGACAGAACACACCCCAGTTGACTCCTTTTCGGTTTCCTTCCTCAAAAATGAAATTGATGTTTATAATTCACAAGCTATAGAACCTATGTTGTTCTGGAGTGGCCGTGTCCTTTAAAGGGTTTCCTTGGCTCTGATAAGAGCTCTGATAGCCAGAGCTGCCTGAGGAGCTGTCTCTGGGCCTGCCTGTTACCGGGTCTGTGAGGTAGTGGGAAAGATAGACAGCTGCCAGTGTTGGTGAGGCCACTGCGAGCCAGACACTACTGGGCACTGACTCTATGACTTTATCAAATCAGAAATTCTTGACTTTTCAGATATATGTCCAAAAGTTGTTCTCACAGGAAAAAAAAAAAAAAAAAACAACCATGTGATCTGAAGATGAATTGTGCCTACTTTGCAGGCTAGTAGATATTTTCCATGACCCAGCCTGCAGAAGCCCGGGTTGTCCCTGAAGTCATTTATTCCTTTAAGAGGGAGATTTCCAGCCCAGCCATCCTGCCAGGTCTCCTACCTAACCTGGCCTGAGTTCAGTGCTAAGCCCGGGCTGAGTCTGGTGCTGATAACACATTCTTTCAACAGGAAGTGCCTCCATTTTCACTTGTCTGTGGGAGGGTGGAGGGCAGATAAGCCATGAATGGAAACACAGAACAGATTTCGGCCCCACCCTCATAATGCACTTTGATCAGAGAAAGAGCGAGGACCTCCGCCTGTGTGCACTGCCCACCAAGACTGGGAAGGATGGTGCAGCTGTGGGCATTCCACAGCCCTCCCCTCAGAGCTTCTGTTCAGGAACCCTGGCGGGGTTGGGTTGGGTTAGGTTAGGGAAGTGTCTGCTTTGGCTGTGTTCTCATGTCCGTGATCTGAACTTTCAAGGTTTTTCCACTAGATGTGGGGAAACATATTAACCAATCGAAATTTATGCTTGTAATTTTGTGTGTGTGGTACAGGATCCAGGGCCATAAATTTTCTCTGAATTTTTTTTTCCTCCAGGTTGCACTGATTCTCAATAGGTAGCTCTTGAACATCACCAAAGAGGGAAAGACACTCCAGACAAACGATGATATGAGAAGCCAGGTTTCATAAGGAGAGTTGTGCCAATTCTAGATTTCTTACCCAGTTAGAATACTGTTGCAAGAGCTCAGGTTACACTAATGCACCCATTATACCATTTTAACATCCATGGACCCATGTTTCACATCATCCAGGTTCCAGCCAATGGCAGGTGGCATGGATGTAGGTGACATCAGTTGCTTGGGATCCCCTTCTGGGCCTCTCTTCTCTTAGTGCCTCCACTCTGATTCCTCCCTGTTTGATCCCGCTACTTTATGACTTTTTCCAGGCTGGCTTGTCCTGTCCTTGAGTGCTTGTGCGTTTTATTTCTGGTGCTAATGTTTTCTACCTTCCCCAAAGTTACACTGCACTACGCCATTCAGTTAAAATATTCAAAGGAAGGTACTGATGACTAATAGATGGTCCTCTGTCCCCAAACTCTACCTGGTTCCCTTGAAATACTTCTGCATGTGCAGGAATTGTAATGATGACATAGTTAGAATTTGTATCCTGCTGTTTTTCAGTTAACATTGCATTACGGGATTTTTTCCGTTTGCTGCATGATCTTATTATTTTTAATAATTGCATAATAGTTCATTGAGCGGATGTAACTTGCTTTTCCAAACCGACCCGTATTATTAGGCATTAAGATTATTTCCATGGTTTCCACTATTATAAGTTACCCTGCAATGGCTGTCTTCCCTTGTGGAACCTTTCCCTTCCTTTGAATTCTTTCCTTATAAATACATTTCCAGAAGTGAAATTACAGAGCTAAGTAGGGTATAAAGTTCTTGTTGGCTTTGCGAACTGCCTTCTAAGGCATATACCAGAATACAGCCCCACCGGCCATGGATGAGGGGATTGGGGTTATCACGGTCTCAACAGATCTCATCGCTATGATCTCATATGTATTGTGACATAAAAATTTTGTTTTTTATTAAGATATGATTGGTATACAAAAGCTGTACATTGCAGTATTTCTTTTTTAATTTTTAAAAAAGACTATTTATTCATGAGAGACATAGAGGCAGAGACATATATAGAGGGAGAAGCAGGCTCCCTACAAGGAGCCTGATGTGGGACTTGATCCCAGGACCCCAAAATCACAACCTGAGCCAAAGACACTCAACCACTGAGCCACCCAGGTGCCCCCACTGCAGTATTTCATGTTTGAGTACCATATCCCCATTTATAAATAAGCTCCTCAAGTGTTGGTACAAGCACCTCTTTCCATTTTTTTCTGAGAAAGTCGGATGTGGCTTTTGATTTCAAATGAGCTATGAGTTGCTCACATAATTTGCAGTTTGCCTGCCCTTTGACGTAGGAGTGGTGGTCTGCAGTATAGCTTAACATTTTTGACTGGACAAAGAAGACAAAGATATTTGAGTTGATAGCTTTTGGAATTATTGCTCAAGTGTGAAGAACAAGGTGTTAGAATTTCTTTACTTAGAAGAAAGTCATTGCTGATGTGGATAGGTGGTTTTCACTTAGCTCTGAACGAGTTCCACTGCTGCTCCCATTAGGTGATGGTAGTAACTCACCTGGAAAAGGGTAGAAATGGGGAGATCAGGGACACCTGGGTGGTTCAGTGGTTGAATGTCTGCCTTCAGTTCAGGTCATGATCCCAGGGGTCCTGGGACCAAGTCCCTCATTGGGCTCCCTATGGGGAGCCTGCTTCTCCCTCTGCCTGTGTCTCTGCCTCTGTGTCTCTTATGAATAAATAAAATCTTAAGAAAAAAATAATTGGGGAGATTAAGTTAGGTCTATGCTCCTTAACAAGAATAATAAAATACTAATAGCATATGTTTGTGTTGTCTTTCCTGTTGTCTCAGATACTGTTGGAAAGACTTTATGTATGTTAATGAATTTAATTCTTGCAGTAACCTTAGGACATAGGTGCCTCTTTTAAATTTCCATTTTCTAGGGGTGCCTGGGTGGCTCCATAGGTTAAGCATCTAGCTTTTGATTTTGGCTCAGGTCTTTATTTTGGAGGCCTGGAATTGAGCTCCACATTGGCCTCTGCACAGTGCAGTCTGCTTGTCCCTCTTCCTCTACTCTCTCCCTAAAATTAATAAATAAAATCTTTAAAAAAATTCAGTTTTCCAGTTGAGGAACCTGAGACACAGGGTTTTAGTTCAGGCCTTCTAGTTTACCTCTCCCACATTGTTTCCTTGCCTCCTTTGCTTATCCTTCTGTTTCTGCTGGCTTTGCTTAAGAGTAGGTCTCTGGTATGTCCTACACACCTCCCATGCTCAATACCCTTTCCTCACTAATCTGCTTACCGTGGCAAGGCAACATGCTGATGCTTTCACAAGCACTGTACTGTCACAGCCCTGCTTGAGGGTTGATGTGAAGGCGAGTTTTGCCAGGAGGAGCCTTGGAGAGGTGACCTTACTCCGTAGGTGGCTGAACTAGGATAGTACTCAGAAGTCCGTCCACACTGGTCCCCACTGTTGCAGGCTGCGTGCGGCCCATCCCCAGGAATCCTTTCCCTTCCGTGTCCTTTTTTTGACCTATTGCTCCAACCCTATATCTCAGCCACTCATTTGTCATTCATGATAGGAAGTTGATCATTGTTACTTTCCAGTGTGTATGTGGCCTGGGAGCTCATCCAGGGAACAACCGTGTCTTTGGGGCCTGGTGTCTGGCTCTCATAAGCATCTTGCTAATGTTTCTCGTTGCTGACTTGTGGTAGTGACCAACCCCTCTGCTATCTCAGCATGTCTGGCCATGTGAGGTGGGCTGCATCCTGGGCCAATCCAGGTATCCCTTTTTGATTCTGAATGATACAGATCATTCAAATCTGTAGTGAATTCAGATTTAGTCAGATAAATGCACATGTGCTTTTTCTGGAAATAGGTAGATCAGTTATGAGATTGGATGTGACATAAATCATTTATAATTGCATTAACTCTTTTTATTAGTTTTATGGTAGCTCCTTCCTAAAATGAGGCCTTCTGTGTAATTGAATTTTTGTTTAAAATAAACTTTTGTTTATTTCTTTGGGTGTTAAATCTGAGTCCATGTTGGATTTGCTCATAGTGGAGTTTCTGGAATTAATGGTTAAAGTTGGTTACCATATTTATATGGGTAACGAGAACCATAGCTTTGTGTTTGACAGGATTCTTTGAGCCATTTCAAAATCTGTTTTAAGTTTTAGACATCTCAATGACTTCGTAAAATGTTTTTTATGTACCCAAAGCCCTCAGTTTAAGTCTCCTGTTAATTTAAAAAGAAGTTTGAGGGTAGCCCGGGTGGCTCAGTGGTTTAGTGCCACCTTGGCCCAGGGCGTGATCCTGGAGACCCGGGATGGAGTCCCACGTTGGGCTCCCGGCATGGAGCCTGCTTCTCCCTCTGCCTCTGTCTCTGCCTCTCTCATGAATAAATAAATAAAATCTTAAAAAAAAGAAGTTTGAGTGTGGTGGTACTGTTGTGACTGGATTTTTACAAACCCTCATTTTTGCCAGGAAAGGGAAGGCTTGGTTCCCCGAGGGGCTGGATTGGGAAGTTGGGATGGGCAGATAGGAAGTCCTACGACCAGACCTTCTGAAGCCCTTGTTCCCAGCCTCATGCAGGTATTGTGAGGATTAGAGAGAGAACCAGATTTTTGATTCCAGAAAGAGCAGGACTACATTGACTTCCAGGCCCCTGAGTTGGAGCCAAGGGGGGCTCAGCATATACCTTCCATTCAGTTCAGCCTGTGTGTGGTGCCCAAAGTTTCTCTGAAGTAGATGCCACATCAGCTCAGCCAGACAAATGGATGTTGTGTCAGGGGGAAAATATCCAGTAATTTATGGGATGAAACTGTGAAAGGTAGGAAGAAATAACAGATTTCTGAACTTTTTAGAAGGAAAAAGCCATGATTTAAGTATGGATTCATGGCTAGATTTTTTTTTTAGGCCTTTATTTATTTACTCATGAGAGACACACAGAGATAGAGGGAGAAGCAGACTCCCTGCGAGGAGCCTGATGTGGGACCTGATCCCAGGACCCTGGGATCACGCCCTGAGCCAAAGGTAGATGCTCAACCAGAGCCACCCAGGTTTCCCTCACGCCTAGATTTTTTTTTAATGAACTTTTTACTTTGGAGTGATTTTAGGTTTATGGAGAAGTTGCAGAGGTGGCAACCTTCACTCAGTTTCCCCAGATGCTAGCCTCTCAGGCTTCCACAATGCTTTGTCCAAATCATGGAAGCAGCATTGGTCTGTGACTGACGCAGGCTCGGCACCATCTCTCCCCCACCGCCCCGCATGCTGCTGGCCCCAGGCATCCATCTCAGGCCTGGCCTAGCAAGGGCCCCCCCTTCATGCAGAGCAGTTCTTCTGAGCTTGCTCTGAGCTGTGAGTTTTTTCTCAATGAGCCTCATTTAGGGTCTGTCTGACTTAAAGCGAGGTTCCGGGCTTTCAGGCAGAAGACCATAGAGGTGATTTCCCTGCTAACATCACAGCGGGAGAATGTGACATCTTGTCAACAGGATACTGGCCTGTGGCTCCTCTGTGGCCACAGGGGCTTCCATTCTTTTTCCAAAAGGGTTGAGAGTGTGATGGTCTTTCCACTGTCTTTTCTCTTTGGAAGGAAATGCAAGTGTTGCAGACAGGGTGGTGTTTTCAGGTGGAAGGAAGGCTGATATGTATAGACTTCTTAGCTGCATCAGCTGTCACTGCACCTGTTGTTTCCCTCAGGAACCTGGATGTCACTTGTGAGGTTTCTATATATCCTGTAACTACCTTCTTCTTCTTCTTCTTTTTTTTTTTTTGCAAAGATTTTATTTGAGAAAGAGAGCATGAGCAAGAGCAGAAGGGGAGGGAGAAGCAGATTGCTGCTGACCAGGGACCCTGAGGTGAGGCTGCATCCTAGGACCCAGGGATCATGACCTGAGCCGAAGGCAGATGCTTAACTGATTGAGCCACCCAGGCACCCCTAAATCCTCTAACTTCTTAACCAAGTATAACATGCATATAAATCCTGAGGGGCACACCCCCGTATTTTCTGTACCTGCCTGTCAGCACACATGTTGCTGGAAGGAACAGTGGAGTGTTCTGCAGGTTGAAGTTGTGGCTGATTCATGTGTACAGGCTGAGTTCTGACACCCAAGAATAGTATGTGCCTGCATTCAAATTAGTAAAGGATGCAGCAAGAAGACTTGTTATTTTTGATATGTCAGAGCTTTTGGGGGCACTGTGTGCAGATGGGGCACTGTCTCTCTGATGTACACGTCACTGACCTTGTCCTTGGAGCCACACTGAGCAGCTTGGGCGTCATGCTAGTCAGGGCTAGATTTAAGAAAAAAGCCAAAGGCAACGGCTTTCTCAAACTGTAGTCTAAACATGATTTTGGTTATTTTGGTTTGATTCTATGAAATTATATCATGTTTTCTATTTGCCTTTTTCATTTGGATGGAAGGAAGGAATGAATGAAACAGAACAGTGATATTTTGCTTCAGGTAATTGCCACAACCATGACAGACACAGGATGTTAGCATTTACTTTATAATATGCTCTGCTCTCAACATGGCCTGTTCTCCTCGAAAAGAATTTAAAGGTAAATGCAGTAGATGTTAAAGCCTGTGTACGGGTTACTTTTCCATGAAGTCAGTGCTCAAAAATTTCATTTATCAGGCCTTGCTGAGCTGTGTAGCTTTCCATTTTAGACTTTGGCGTAACTGCTAAGGTTGTGGCTCTGCTGTGTGTGTGTGTGTGTGTGTGTGTGTGTGTATGTGTTACTTTGTTTCTCTTGGGAAATGATTAGATTGTGTGGGCATCATTAAGACCTGTTTACCCAGGTGGTATGGTTTGCCTCACTGTCCAAGAGCTGAGAGTTTGGCACTGTTTATAAAAGATTTTTATTGACGTATTCATTCATGAGAGACCAGAGAGAGACAGACACAGGCAGAGGGAGAAGCAGGCTCCACGCAGGGAGCCCGATGTGGGACCCGATCCCGGGTCTCCAGGATCACACCCTGGGCCGAAGGCGGCGCCAAACCGCTGGGCCCCCGGGCTGCCCTGGCACTCTTCATGGATAGGCCTCACGCGGTTCCCCTTTGCCACCTTGTCCAGCTGCGCATCTCGCTGCGTGGCTGCTGCCATGAGGCCTCAGGTTCACGGGAGAATGTTTCTGAGAGTTTGTGCTGCCAGGGTTAGGCCGAGGGCGCCCGCGCAGGGAGCGGCTCTCGCCCGGCCCCACGGCCCGTGGCAGGTGTCCCCGCGTGCAACTCGCAGGGGACTGGCGCCTGACAAACGTGTCGGTAACCCTCTCTCCCCTTCTCTTTCCTCCCCATCCCTCTGCGGCCAGGCGGGCGCCTCAGTGCTGTCCGGCGCAGGAGAGAGCACTAACCCCGAGAACGGCGGCGGCGGCGGCGAGCTCAAGTACTCAGGTCAAGATGGGTTGTACATTGGCGTCAGCCTGGCCTCCCCGGCCGAAGTCACGTCCTCGGTGAGACAGGATTCCTGGTGCGCCCTCGCCCTGGCCTGAGCCGCGCCGCGGGAGCGGAGGGCACCCGGCCTGCGGGGACTTGGTCCAGCCGTCCCAGCCGGGGCGAGTGTGCTGACAACGCTGACGGAACGTTCCTCTGATGCGTGATTTCCGTGCCTTTATTTTGAAAGAGATGTGTTTCCCAAGAGGCTTGCTCTGCCTTCCCTCCCTGCCCCTGTCTCTGAAGAGCCAGAGAGAAGATGGAGAGCTTCGGAGCGCAGGTGCAGCCCGCCGCGTGTCGCCACCTCCCTGGCCACCGGCCACCGGCCACGGCACGGCCACTGCCAGCCAGCCTGCCTCTGGGTCCGCCGGGGATCTGGTGTCCGCTGTGCCGCTTCCAGAAACCGGGACTAGGACCGGGGCCTTGCCTGCTAAGGAATATTGAGAGAGATTTTTTTTTTTTAAAAGATTTTATGTGTATTGCCCCAAATCATGTGCTTCTTCTGATCGGTTTTGGTTGTTCCAGAATTTCTTCGTACTTTTTCCACACCTGAATTTCACATGCTTTCATGGAGAAGACCATTTGAGGCCATTTGGTACACACTCTGGAGGCTGAGTCAAAAATATTACTCAGTTTGCAAGACTGCGTTATAACTGTAACGTACACTGTGACTGACGTTTCTCAAAGTTCATATTGTGTGACTGACCTGAAGTCAGTCGGGATTTGTAAACAGGGTAGCAAACAAGATATTTTTCTTCCATGTAAACAATAATTTTTTTAAAAAGTGCAATTTGCGTTGCAGCAATCAGTGTTAAATCATTTGCATAAGATTTAACAACATTTTTTATAATGAATGTAAACATTTTAACTTAATGGTACTTAAATAATTTAAAAGAAAAAATGTTAACTTAGACATTCTTATGCTTCTTTGACAACTGCATCCCATTTCTATATTTCCAATTGTAAAAGAAAAATACTTCAAGAACAAATCTTCTCTCAGGAAAATTGCCTATATCCATTTGTTAAGAATTTTTATACAAGAACACGAATATCCCCTCTTTATTTTACTGTGGAATATGTGCTGGAAAAATTGCAACAAAACTTTACTACCTAACAAATAACATTTGTAAATATTCTAGGCATCTGTACACACTACGATGAAGTCTATAGTGTGACTAACCCACAGGCAGGTTGGTTTACATTAATTTTTTAAAGATGGGATGTCATGGAAACCTATTTCACCAAAGTTTTGAAAATAAAAAGGGTATTGTTTTGTCTTCTGTACAGTGAGTTCCTTCCCTTTTAGTTTCATTTTGATACTGTATGTGGCTAGAGATATTCATATAAAACAAGTGCATGTGATGTTTGCAAATTGCCTTTCGGCTTTCCTTTCAACAAATTGTCCTTTGGGAGTTGCTTCATACCTTGGTTTATTTGAAATTGGCATATGGAGTTGTCACCTTCAATTTGCATTGGGGGCAATTTTTATAAGTGAAAAGGACCCACTATTCTATGATAACATGGGAGACTGTTTCACAACACAATGGTGGCATTTCATTTTGGGCTCCCTAAGTGTGAGGCATTTTTTACTTCTTTTCGTGATTATAGTCATACTATGGGGGCCAGCCTGAGTCTTCCAAGAGAGAGGAAGTCTTGCCTTGTGGTGGGTTGTATTGCAAGTGAGACTCTAAGCTGGGGAGAATGTGCATCCGGGGAAGCTGCTGAATCCTGCGTACACCCTGATACCAAACAGACTAGAACAGTGGTCTGGGTGTGGCATCAGACCACACGGCTTCAGGTCTCTGCTCTGCATGCATGAGCTCTGACCTTGGACAAGTCACCCCATTCTCATTTTCCTCGTCTGTAAAATTAAGTCCAATTAACATATAACTCTTAGGATATGCGAGAGAATCCATATGAAGTGCCGAGAGCAGTGTCTGGCACATAGGAAGCATGAAGTGTTGACTTTGAAGTAGGGTAGCAGGAGCTCTTACCGCGTGGGTGTTTTGAATGTCTTATTCCTTGTGGCGTATTTAGAAGTTTATTGTCTGTGAGGGTCTGGTGTCCCTCGATCCACTTGCACTTTTTGAGCAAGGCTAGGATGACTGAAATGAGGGATTCTCTAGCCCAGGGAACAGCAGAGTTGGAGGGAGGGAGCATGCTTGAGACACACCAGTCTGAGTTCCGCTGACGGGGTTGGTCTGACAGCAAAAGAAAATTATTATCCCGACTACTTTTTCCCCTTTCTCTTCTTAACAGTTCTCATTACTTTGAGTGCTTTCTGGTGGGTGGGTTGGAAATTGTTAGAGTTAAAATGCTTTGGTTAGAAAATAAGTTTTTCTTATTGGGGCTTCCAAATAATCTTTTTTCTGGGGATGGTCTCAGATGTTACTCCTTCAAACCCAAGACACCATCAGGTTGCTAAAGCTCTCCTCCTCCTTCTTCTCCTTCTTGTTAGAACATAAAGGGAAAGAAATCAAGCTTTCATAAAATAAATTACAAGGAGTAAGAATAAGGGGAACAGGGCTTCTTGTAGCCTGTCTTAACACAATGGCCTCTCTCCTAAACTAGGCCTTTTCAATGGTAACTTTCTCACCTGTGATTATACATAAAGAAGTTCGGTAATTTGTTCCAAATATATGATCTCAGCACTGCTCCTCCAAAGTGTGACATATAAAAAAACCAAGTCATTTCTCAAAAGGGAGTGTATTTAAATAGATGGTGCACCTCATCTTACAGAGTCCTTAGACCCATTACCATGGGTTGCAGAATTTCTGTCCTCTGTTGCCTATGGCTGACTTTAGGCTGCCTTACATAACTAAGGTTCCTGTCTGGGGTCTCTCTTTGGGGCCACGTTATGTTGTTTCCTGGTGCCTATGGGAGGGCCAGGAAAGCAAAGGGAGCCATTCATTTCCCCCTGCAAATAAATTAACTTCTTGCTCATGGGAAATGTTTTCCCTAGTCCTTGGAAATTTGATGTAATTTCAGATCATAGATAAATTAGCTGCTGGGAGGGCAATACAGCAAGTCTTTGGTGGCTAAGCCAGATTCCAGGCTGCTTTTAATTTTGGGTAGTGCGGTAGCTTTGGCGCATTCAGTTCTATGTACTGGCATTTTTCATGGCGTCTTCAGATCTTACGACTCTGAGAAGGAAATAATAGCGTGTGTGTAGGCGAGGCAAGGTAGGGGAGCAGGGATCAAACATTCATTCAGGGTAAGGCAGCTCTTGCTAATTAAAATGTGTTTTGTTTCTGGGTTGAAATACTATGTCAGCTTGGCAACACTCCTGACTGATCCCCTGTTGTTTGGAAGCTCTAATGGGGAGTCAGACATGAATTTGATTATTTTAAATGAGAAACATCAATACATTTGCTAGACCAAATCTTTCAAAACAGGGTCTGTGGGATAATTTATCTACAGCTCTGCTGGCTACTTGAGGCTTTGAGATGGATTCGGTGTGGCTGAACCTGTAACTGCAACCAAAGCAGACCCTTCTGATGTGGACCCTGGTGGTGGGTGGGGGCTGGGGCACCCGGACAAGGTGGTAGCCATCTGTAGCACCTGCAGAGGAAAAGAATCCTATGGTGTCTTTGACGGGTTCAAATGTCAGATATTAGGAGATTGGAAAGCCTAAGTAAATTTACAGGGCCTTTGGATAAAATAAATTATGGCTGATACACATAGTTTGTAAAGGAAAGTTAGGATGTGGCAGGTACACGTCTGAGTTAGACGTTAGAGCAAGCGACTGTGCTCCCAGTGAGCACGCTGGCCTCTCTGTAATCTGCATCTCTATAATTTGCTTGGAAAGCTTTTTTGGGGTTGTTTGCTTTTAAGGAATGGGCATTTAAAAAATGGCTAAAGTATATCAATTAGAGATGAAATAATACTTTAATTAGTAGAAGGGCTTATGTTTCAATCATCAGTGGTTCCCTGTGGTAAGATCATCATCTGGGTATCCTTTCACTTTGGGGCAAGTCATTTCCTCTCTCTGGACCTCAGTCTCCACACAGCCATAAAATGCAGAAATCAGGCAGCAAGTGTGGTTGCTCAGAGGTCCCTTCCATCTGCATTTGCTGCCCACAGGTCCACATGTAGATTATACGCAGAGGCGATGGCGCGTCTGTGAGAAGCTGGAGCTGGGCTCTCCTAGTTCTCTACTGGTTCCTTCACCACCTCAGGTTTTGATCTATGGAGGGTATGTCCTGTCGCCTTAGGCCACAGAGGGTGAGAATCCTGGTCACATCCATGAACATAGGGGCTTTGTAAGGGGTGCTGCTCCACTCCCTAATGCCAAACCTGCTTGGTCTGGGGCCCCTGATATAAAACTTATACAGTGATACGGACCCAGACCGGAAAATGGAAACGTCTGGCAGCTGAGCAGTCCACAGAACAAGGAAAAAACAGCTTTGCTTTGCTTGGCCCATTGCTTCAATATCTTGTAGTTGGTTTTTTATTTCTTGGAAACAACCAACTTTTCATTGTTGTTTGCCTTCTGTGTCTTCTCTTTAGCCATTAAGAGTTTTCCTCCTTGTCTCTCCACCCCTTCCCGGGTTTTACCCCTATTTTTGTGAATTCTGTTCCTTTAACACTCCAAGACTGGTATGAAATAATAATAGCAAATATTTACCCAGCACTGACTACGTACCAGTTTCTATACAAAGCGTCGCACATTTATGTAATCCTCATACCAAATGAATGAAGTGGTGCTATCCTCATTTTACAGATGTGTCTACAGAGAAGTTAAGAAAGTTGCCCAAGTGGCAAACTTACACAGTGGCACAGCTAGCATTTGAGCCCTGGCAGTCTGGCTCCAAAGCAATGCTCTTAATCTCTCCGTCATATTGTCTTTTCCTCTTGATTTAAAGGGGAAGCGATTGAAGAATGCAGAAAGGGAGCAGAATTGCCTGAGACTTGAGGCTAAGTCCTTCCTCTCTCCCCGAGCATCTCAGAAATAGGTAATTATGATTTGCAACACAGGTATTCCTAGATTGAAGACACCTAGTAAATGTGTACGTTTCTTCCAATGATTTCTTTAGAACAGAGAAGGTAGTGAATAGTTGTTAGCTGGAAAGTAGAGTTTGGAGGGATTGTGCCGTATTTGAACAATTAATTGTCTTCTTTTCGTGGAACTCCAAGTAAGGCTGGTTATGCCCCTACCTGGCACAAAAGATGAGAGTAAAGCATTTTGCAAAGTGTAAAAAGCTGGCAAAATTATTAACAGTGGCTAAAACTGAACACGAGAGAACAAGGAATGCTTCATTGTAGTGTCAAATCTTTCTCTGGTTGTGCCAAGGAATTTTTTTCAGAAAAACTTGTGCAAGATGTTGGCAGTGATGTCTTAGGCTTTATCTTTTTGAATAAGTGTTCATTAGTGCTTACATCATTGTTGCTATTATTATTTTGATAAGTGTACATTACTAACAATGCTCTCTGTCAGGGGTTCTCAGACTTTTATTTACATGAGAATCATGCATAGTGCTTGTTAAAATTGCAGAACCCTTGACTCTTTCCCCAGAGAATCTGATCCTGCAGGTCATCTGTAAGGCTAAAGAATGTGCATTGTTTTTTACCTTGCATTAATGAAAATTTCTTAAATAGTACAAAATTCAAGTTATAAGTTGGAATGCAGTGAAAAACAATTGCCCTTCTTACCCCTATTCCCCAGCCACTCTGTTCTTCTCCCAGAAGAACTTATTTCTTGATGTAACTTATTTCTTGTATTGATTATATGCATTGACTATTGGTGCACACACAAGCACATACAAGTATATATACTCAAAAAAATTTTTTTTTTTACTCACCTGGTAGCATACTATACACACTGCATTTTGCTTTTCTCACTTAGTATGTCTGGGTAGTTCATTATTTAATCAGTGCCTTATTGAAGAACATTTGTTTCCAGTCTTTTGATATTCTAGCAGTGTTGCAATTACTATCCCATATCTATGTCATTTCACTCATATGCAAATATACCTATGAGGTGAATTTCTAGAAATGGCATTACTGAGTCAAGGGATGTCTCTACTTTTAATTTTGATAGGTATTGCCGAATTAGTCTTACAGAGGTTGGCTCAGTTTGCACTCCCATAGGCAATGTACAAGAGTGCATGTTTTCCCTTAGCCAAACAAGTATGTTATCAAACATTCTGATCTTTGTCATTTTCACATCTCTGAATTTTGTTTTGCATTTATCTTGTTGTGAATGAAGTTGAACTTTTTTTCCTATGATTAAGAGCCATGTGTAGTTCCATTTATGTGAACTCTACCCAATTCTGTTCGTATTCTTTACCTATTTTTTTCTATTGGGTTATTGGTTTCATTGATTTGAGAAGCTCTTTGCATATGAAGGACATTAGCCTTTTGTCTGATACTCTTTAAAGATATTTATTCCTGGTTTTTCTTTTGACTTTGTTTATACTTTTAAAAAATCATGATGATCTTTTCTTTTTAAAAGGTATTTCAGTTTATCAATCTTCTTTTTTTATGGCTTTGGAGTTTTGTGTAATATTTAGGAAAGCCTTCTCCACTGTTAAGATTATTTTTTAATCCCATGTTTTCTTCTAGTACTTTCATGGTTTTGCTTTTGAGGTTTACATTTTGTTTCCATCTGGAATTTTTGTTTTTGGTGTTTGTAATATGTAGAGAATATATTTAACCTTATGTTTTTCCAAATGGCAACCGAATTGTCCCAGTATCATTTCCTGAATAATCCATTTACCTCCCACTGATTCAAAATGGGAATTAAAAAAATATGTAGATCCTCATATGTATATGTATTCTTGTATAAATTCTTATGTGGATATATATATATAATATAAATTTTTATATATATTTGGCTCTATTTCTGGATTTTTCTATTCTCTACCAATGATCTGTTTATTCATGCTATGATCCCAAATTGCTTTGACTATTCAATATATTTAGAGGGCTAACCCCTTCTCATTAATCTTTTTAAAAAATGAGGCCTTGATCACTATTTTCACTTTATTTTCCATACAAACTTTAAAATCGACTTGTTCATTTAAAAAAAAAATCCTATTGGTATTTTTATTGGGATAATATTAAAATGTTAAGGTAACTTAGGGGGGAATTAATATATTTTATTAAGTCTTCCAGTCCAATATGAAATATATCTTTTCATTTATTTAGATTTTTTTTGCATCCCTCATAATTATTTTAAACTTTTCATTTAGATCCTATGCATGTTTCCAGTTATGTTTATCCCTAGATCTTTCACACTCTCTGATGTTAGTCTTGCTTTTCTAAATGTTTGTTACATACGCTGAGTGTATTATTAACTTTGTTTCCCAGAATCATTTTGAATTTTTCTATCTTCTTTTGGTTGATTCTCTGGTGTTTTCTGGGGGGGACATGCAGTTTCTGTTCGCACTGCTGGTGACTTGGGTGTCAGTGGGAAACCTTGCTCTTGGTGTTGTTCAAATAAGGAAATACAGTACCTCTTAATGTACTTGTTCACTTAAATCATGGATTCATTTAACTTTAGAAATGGAAGGGATCTTGCCGAGGTCCAGCAGAGGAAACTGAGTCGTGAGAGGTTAAATCCTGCTGGCCAGCGTGGACAATGAGTTTCCAGGTTCCTGACTCAGTGGTCTTGGCTCTGGGTTAGGCTGAGAGGTCACTAAATGAAATTAGAGAACTAAACATTGTGAGCAAAAGTTTGGCCTTTGGCAGAGGCTAGTAACTTCTACTACTCTGAGCATTGCTTCATTAATCAGTTTAGAAATTAACAAGCTACTGAGACTTGGGCCAATAGAGTTGTTCAAAGATTGCATATGTCCCCAAACACCAGCTCAGAGTTATCTCCAGGGAGTAGCACAAATGACCATTGGTCTTCAGTGAATCATCAGGCTGCATTTGCTGGAATAAATGAAAGCATTGTGAGAGCAGGAACTCAGGACAAACACCTACACTTGCTAACCCAAACAGTTTTCCTTTCTGAGCCCCTGGAGATCACTTATCACCAAATGGACAGATACACTCTGAAAAGTTTTTGTAGGCCTCACAGCTTATAAATAAGAGACTGCATTCTTTATGCTACCTTCTTGTTGAATCTGGCAGAGGGAAGATCTCTGGCTCCAATCAGCTGGGCAATGACCAGTAGCTAGGTTGGCTGAGGGTGATGACTAGTCAAATTAACTTTGTAAACCCAGTGTATTTAACTCAGAGCACCCTACATTTTGAGAACACAAGCCATCTTATTCATGGAAGATCGTGTTGGGAGCAACTGTTGTGTATTACCTATCGTAAAGCCAATATTGAATGGCAGTTGGTCTGTGGGGAACATACTGGCATAGGTTGCCTAATATTTAACATTTCTATAACTCTTTGCTCTTTCTTACACATTTATGATTCCTTAAACACTCTTACCAGGACTTTCTTTTTGTTTATTCTGTTCTTCCATTTACATTTTGCTGAATATGTGAGTCTACAACAAACATTTCTGATATTTTATTACCACTAGATTCATTGGTGAAATTTCTAGTTGAGTCCCCCCAGGAGAAATTCCAGAAGATGCCTCCTTTCTTTTCCAAATGAGTGAGAGATTCTTTTATTTTGAAACTGACTAGAAAAAGCCTTTGGTTGGTGGCTATATCTTCGATTGGGGCAGTGGAGGAAGCTGCTTCTTGATTCAACCTTCTTTCCTTGACCTCCTTAAGGCATTTGACATTGTGGCCTACTCTATTATTGCTGAAACCTCCCCTTTTGACTTTTCATGATGTTATAAATAAATCAGGAGTGCAATGAAGTGGAA
This sequence comes from Canis lupus familiaris, assembly GCF_011100685.1. Classification (NCBI taxonomy): domain Eukaryota; kingdom Metazoa; phylum Chordata; class Mammalia; order Carnivora; family Canidae; genus Canis; species Canis lupus. The sequence continues at coordinate 65,977,697 of NC_049228.1, read as the reverse complement.
AGACTGTGGACTTTGGAGTTATGCAATCATGAGTTTGAATCCCAGCTCCATACACCAGCTCTGTGGCTTACCAACTTACTTAAACTCTCTAGGATGCAGAGTTCAGTGTTCAAAAAGGAGAACAAGATTACTGCTTCATAGCCCTGTCATCAGCCTTGAAGCCTCAGTCAACTTTGTGAAGGGAAGAGCAGCGTTTGTAACTCTGGGCATGATGCTTTTAGTGCGCATATGAGACAGACACAAATTTATTTAATTAATTTATTATTTTTTAATATTTTAAGAGTTTTTTTAAGATTTTATTTATTTATTCATGAGAGACACACAGAGAGAGACAGACACATAGGCAGAGGAAAGACACTCACTTATTTAGTTGCTTTTTATTTCCCATGTGCAACCTGGAAAAACCTCACTCATTCATTCATTTACCATCTGTTAGGGTTCTTCAGAGAAACAGAACCATATGTGTATATGTACATGTAGGTATGTATATATTTGTACGCATGTATGTGTATTTGCATTTGCATGTATATATCTATATCTCTCTATATATATCTATATATCTCTGTGTGTATATATATCTTCTCTCTTCTTTTAAGGAATTGGCTCATGCAGTGATTGTGAGGGGTGGCAAGTCTGAAATCCATAGGGCAGGTTGGCAAACTGGTAACTCCTAATGGTTGGAGTTAGATAATGTTGGATCAATACCCATTTATGATAAAAACTATCAACAAAGCGGGCATAGAAGGAATATACCTCAACAAAATAGAAGCCATGCATAATAAGCCCTCAACTAACATCATACTCAACAGTGAAAAGCTGAAAGCTTTTCCTCTAAGGTTAGGAACAAGGCAAGGATGCCCATTCTCACCACTTTTATTCATTATGGTATTGGATGTCCTATCCAGAGCAATTCTATAAGGAAAAAAAAAATCCATCCAGGTTGGAAAGGAACAAGTAAAACTGTCACTATTTGCAGAAGACATGACTTATATATAGAAAACCCTAAGGACTCCATCAAAAAACTAATAAATGAATTCGGTAAAGTTGCAGGATACAAAATCAATACACAAAAATCTGTTGTGTTTCTATACACTGCTAAGAGACTATCAGGAAGAGATAAGAAAACAATCCCATTTATAATTGCATCAAAAGAAAATACCTAGGAATAAATTTAATCAAGGAGAGGGTAAAAGACCTGTATACTGAAAACTACAAGACATGAATGAAATTGAAGAAGACACAAATGAAAGACATTCTGTACTCATGGAGTAGAAGAATCAATGTTAAAATGTCTATACTACCCATAGCAATCTACTGATTTGGTACAATCTCCATCAAAATTCCAGTGGCATTTTTTTTCACAGAAATAAAACAAATAATCCTAAAATTTGTATGGAACCATGTAAGACCCAGATAGCCAAAGCAATCTTGAGAAAGAAGGAAGCCGGAGGTATCATGCTCCCTGATTTCAAACTATATTACAAAACTCTGGTAATTGAAAGAGTATGGTATTGGCATAAAAGCACATAGATCAATGGAGCAGAATAGAGAGCCCAGTAATAAACCACACACATATGGTCAATTAACTTACAACAAGGGCTGAAAACATGGGAAAAGATCAATCTCTTCAATAAGTGATTGGACATTTGTTCAATTGGGAAAATTGGACAGCCACATACAAAAAGCAAAAGTGGCCCACTATCTGACACCATGCACAAAAATTAACTGAAAATGAATTAAAGATTTAAATGTAAGAACTGAAACCATTTAACTCCTAAAAGAAAAAAATAGGTGGTAAGCTCTTTGACATAGGTCTTGGTGATAATTTTTTTCAGTCAAACACCAACAAAGACAACAAAAGTGAAGATACATCAAACTAAGAAGCTTCTGCACAGCAAAGGAAACCATCAAACAAAATGAAACACCAACCTACTGAATGGAAGAAAATATTTGCAATTTATATATCTGATAAGGGGCTAGTATCCAAAATATATGAAGAACTCCTACAACTCAGCAGCAATAAAACAAAAAGTCCAATTAAAAATTGGGCAGATCTGAGTAGCCATTTTTCCAAAGAAGATATACAGGTGGCCAACATGTACATGTAAAGGTGCTCAACAGCACTGGAAATGCAAATCAAAACCACAGTGAGCTATCACCTCACACCTGTCAGAATGGTTATTATCAAAAAGATAAGAAATAACAAGTGTTGGTAAGTCTGTGGAGGAGAGGGAAACCCTTGTGCACTGTTGGTGGGAATGCAAGCTGGTGCAGCCAGTATGGAAAACAGGATGGAGGTTCCTCAAAAAAGTAAAAATAGAACTACTATGTGATCCAAGAATTCCATTTCTGGGTATTTATCTGGAGAAAACAAAAACATTAACTTTAAATGATATGTGCACTCCCATGTTCATTGCAGCATTATTTACAATAGCCAAGATATGGAAGTAATCTAAGTATCCATCAATAGATGGATGGATAAAGAAGATGCACTATGTATATGATATATACATATATATATCTCATATATATATCACATTAATTTTAACCATATGTGAATATTATTCAGCCGTAAAAAAGAAGGAAATCTTGCTGTTTGTGACAACATGGATGGACCTTGAGGACATTATTCTAAGTGAAATAAGTTAGGCAGAGAAAGACAAATACCATATGATCTCTCTTATATATGGAATCTAAAACAAAAACAATGCCTTCCTAAAAAAACCCAAGCTCATGGATAGAGACAAGAGATTGGTGATTGCCAGAGGCAGGGAGTGGGAGGTAGGAGAAATGAGTTAAAGATGAAAAAAAGGAAAGAAAGAAAGATGAAAAGAAAAAAGATACCTTGCCCAGTTTTGCAGAGCAGTAGTCTAGAAACTCAGGCAGCATTCCTTTCTTTCTTTCTTTCTTTTTCTTTCTTTCTTTCTTTCTTTCTTTCTTTCTTTCTTCTTTCTTTTTTTTTTTTTTTTTTGATTTTATTTATTTATTCATGAGAGACAGAGAGGGAGAGAAAGAGAGAGCCAGAGACACAGGCAGAGGGAGAAGCAGGCTTCATGCAGGGAGCCTGACATGGGACTCCCGGGTCTCCAGGATCAGGCCCTGGGCCGAAGGCAGCACTAAACCGCTTAGCCACCCGGGCTGCCCTCAGGCAGCATTTCTATGTTGCATTCCTGAAAGGATTTTTTTATTCAGAAAACCTCAGTATTAGCTATTTGCCTCCCATTGATTGGACTAGACTCACCTATATTATGGAGGGTAATCTGTTTTACTCAGTTTACTGTTTATATGCTAATTACATCTAAACCATACCTCGGGAGCAACATTTAGACTAGTGCTGGGTAGGGACTCTCTTGGGTTTCTTACTGGGCAGGGGAAGTTTCGTGGGAGTGCTATCCTGAAGTGCAGGAGCTGTTGACTCCCACCTCTTCAGTTTTTTGCTTGGCTTGCCGTGTTCTAGCTGTGTGACTCTGGGCCAGTCACTGGGCTCTTCTGGACTTCAGCTTGGACATTTAGACTTGATGCACCTTACATTTTCTTCTCACTTTTTAACACTGCATTTCTCTGCTCCTCTAGTGTTGGTACAAGATTTGCAGAGACTTGTTAGGAATTCACAGCTTGTGATTGCTTCACTTTTTTGGATATGGCTCCATGTTTTCAGTTTTAAATTGACATCACATGTTTATTAACCAGAAAAGGGATGTCTTTTTATCACTGTTATGTGATGATGTCATTCATCTAGTCAGTGCTTTGAGAGGTGTTTTTAGATTAAAAAATATTTTTAAAGAGTATGTCTCATTAAAAAGACATGTTCCCAGGAGAAGCTCCAGGGTAATGATAGGTAGACTCACCATCTGTATTAGCTTTCTTGATATTTAGTGAACTGTAGAGTATACTGGAAAGAACCAAGGCTTTGGAGTAAGATAGATCTCGACTTAAACCCTGCTTTTCCACTTACCAGCTGTGCGAACGTGGTCATAATATTTAACTTCCCTGAGCCTCAGTTTACTCATCTGCAAAGTGAGAATAATGGGATAACTTCTGGGGCTGTTGTGAAATTAAATGAAACGCTATATGTGAACTGCCAAGCATCATTCTGGACACTGAGGAAACGTGAAATAAAGATGAGCTCCTTTCTCTTCCCCTCAATTGTTTCTGAAGTTCTGGAGCACCCAATGGTGCCAGTAGTAAGTTTGACGCAAGAGGCTTACTTTCAAGGATGCAGAAGAATTATCTGCCTTAAAAAAAAAAAAAACCCCAACACCCCACATCCGGGTGTAGTTACCATCTGAGTGTCTCAAATGAGAAAAGGAAGGGTTAGGTTGTGGAGTGCTTTGCTTTTTTTAAAACAGACAGTCTGTACTCTAGGAATCAGCAGTACTTCCATTCTAGGAAGAAGTGATTAATCATTACAGGAAATAGTTTTGTATTGTTTTTTTTTCCTCAAGTACCTTACCAATGAAAGTAATTAAAACTAGAAATTCAGTTGAGAACAGTTTTGGGAGAAGTCAGAACGGAGATGAGCATCCCAGGACTGGAGTTGACCTGTTAAGAGTTATTTCATCCTGTCATGGTTTTAATCCCTGTCGTGATCTTTCCAAGGCCTCAAGGGGCTTATATATTGAAAAATAAATTTGTTTAATGCTTTGTAGCAAAAGACTTAGAATACCATCTTTGGTATTCTATTTTTTGGTATTCTTTGGTATTCTATTTTGCTACTTCCCATCAGCAATGGGAATAATGGTAAATAATGATAACTAAAAATAGGCTTCTGTGGGTTGCTGGAAAAGAGCTCTTTTCCAGTTGCAGAAAATGGGGAAGGTATGATTCTTTGCAGCCTGTGGCTGGGTCATGCTGCTGTCTGGCAGGGCTGGGCACAAGGGTCTGACCATTTCATTTTCTTTACAGCATCATTTGTGCTGGACCAAGACGTATTCACCCTCTAGTTCCACCTGGTTTAATTCAAGCACTAAATTGCTGCTGATTATCATTAACCAGTTTCTTTCAAGAGGCTGGAGTTTGTGGCCTGTCCAACAACTAGCTTCTTAGCTCTCATCTGAGGTAGGTGTGCCCTCAGGAGAGAGTCCTCTGTCCACTGGCCTGATCTGCCTCTGCCTCCAGGCAGTGGAGGGCAGGGGGCCCGTGGCTCAGCCTCACTCTTGAACACACAAAGACCACAGAGGCCTGAGTTCTGTTTGCAGGTTCTCTTCTTAACTGTTTGCTGCTCACATTCCAGCAGGGTCAGGAAATAGGAAGCCACACCGAGGAAAGAAGTACAGAGGGAGAGACCTCACAGAGAAACAAAGAAAAGATAAACTCTCAGATCCAATCCACTAATTGGCTCATTCCTTTAACTGCCGGTAGAGTAGTAGGCAGTAGGACTAGAGAAGACTTTAAATATTTTTATTTTGATGAAATATATAAGCCAGGGGCACCATGTTAATCAACGTGGCTCAGTTGGTTAAATGTCTGCCTTTGGCTCAGGTCATGATCTCAGGGTCCTGGAATAGAGCCCCGTAGTGGGGAGTCTGCTTCTCCCTCTGCCCCTCCCCCTACTCATGTGTGTGTTCTGTCTCTCACATAAATAAAATCTTTAAAAAAAAATGAAATAGATAACCCAGAGAGCATATGCATCTGCATATATTCAGTTTAAAGAATAATAATGAAATACCTAGGTCCCGTCACTCAGCTTAAGAAATAGAGCATTAGGCAGCCCTGGTGGCTCAGCGGTTTAGTGCCGCCTTCAGCCCAGGGCCTGATCCTGGAGACCCAGGATCGAATCCCACGTCGGGCTCCCTGCATGGAGCTTGCTTCTCCCTCTGCCTATGTCTCTGCCTCTCTCTCTGTGTGTTTCTCATGAATAAATAAATAAAATCTTTAAAAAAAGAAATAGAGCATTACCGGTATTTTTAAATCCCTTGTGCTGCTCCAGAAACAAGTTTTCAGTTACCTACATCTAAATAACCAATATCAAGTATCTGAATCCACTATACATTTACATTTAAATATGCCAATTGTCACCTCTTTTGACATTCTCTGGATAAGAATTGGCTTTATTTTTATTTTTTCAAATAAGCTTTAACACCCAAAGTGGGGCTGAAACTCACAACCTGGAGATGAAAAGTCATGTGTTCTATGACTGAGCCAGCCAGGCATCCCAGATAAGAACTGGTTTTAATGATTTGAAGGATTCCCTACTTTTCCCAAACCTTCTCATTAGCCTCTCTCCTACCCCAACCTTTATCTGCAGAAAACAGGTTGATAATCCATCTAGGAAGACCTATTTCTATGAATAATATCTATTTAGCTACCTGATTCTTCCTAAATTCTGCAGATGTTAGAGGCAGAATTTTATAGACTTAAGGAAGAAACAGATGCCTTTCTTTCAGGGTAGGGGAATGGCAGGGGAGGTTGCAAGTATGATTTTCTTATTTTTAACAGACAGTTGAGGCTTGGAACAAAGATCACTCTTTCTTTCTTTCTTTCTTTCTTTCTTTCTTTCTTTCTTTCTTTCTTTCTTTCTTTCTTTCTTTCTTTCTTTCTTCTTTTTCTTTCCTTTTTTTTGTCTGGCCTTTTCCAGAGGGATACTGTAGAATGATATCATATGTTCTGTATGGGCCATTCTAGAGGGATACTATAGAATGATATTGTTGTATGTTCTGTGTGGGCAACCTCAGGAACTATATGCTGGGAGGATAGATGGTGCAGGTAGATTTGATCATATTAAGACAGACACTCCTGAGAAGCCATTCTGAATAGTACGGAGTAGTCTACCCATCAGTGCAGGTCAAGAAGCTTCTCTCATTGCTCATCACTCAAAAGCAGGCTGTGATGATTTTGTCACTCATATGCTTTATCATTTTCTGGGTGTCTTCGAGGATTTTTAGGTACTCTACACCCCATTCCTATAGCACTGACTGCTGGACTGAACCTGGACCAGTTTTAGCTGTCCTAACTTCTGCTGCCTCCTCCACAGGGCTTTGAGAATGATCTGGATGTGAGACCCAGATAGATGTAAATCTGTATTCCTTGGTCTTGATTCAGAGCAACTTTTCCTTTTTTTTTTTTTTTTTTTTTTTTTTTTTTTTTAGTCTCCTTCCTAGAATCCCATGACCTTACACCACCAGGTGGAGCTTTTTGGCCCTGGACCCAGAGGAACTTCTGGTTTTGGGGCCTATTTGAGGGGTGGTGGTGGATCTTTTTGGATTTGGCATTATCATTGATGGGCAGGGTCCAGGCAAAAGAAGAAACTCCTTCTTATTCCTCTCATGAAAGTTGAGGCCACCGTGCAGAAGGCTAGTCCTGAGAGCCTTATCTGGGGGGTGGGGATCTTGTCCTTAGTCTCCTCCAGTTGGTAGAGAACCTCAGATCCATTAATGATGACCAGAGGATGAAGTCACTAGTGAGTCAGGTTGAGACTAAATTATCAACTAAAAGAGATGATTTTGACCCGGGGCCTGCAAATATTTGGACTTATTTAAAAAATATCATATGTATGTAGGTATGTACATTTTTCTGGGGAAAGGTCCCTTTTTTTCATCATATTCTCAGAGGCACATGTGACTCAAAGTAGATTAAGAGTCAGTGATCACTTCTGATTGCTCATTTACAATAAAATGAGAACAATAGGAGTTATAATTGATTTTTTTGTAAACCTGAAATTATAAGAATGCCTTTTATTCTAGGATTATGTCCATTCTATTTTGTTGGCATTAAAATATTTTTTTTCCTTTTAATGAGATAATGGTGATAGTGAATGATAATAACTACAGAAAAAAGTTCCTTCTGAATTATAATTTCTTTTTCCTTTTTCTGGCCTGTGAAATACCACATCGTGAGAAGTACTAATTTAGAGACTTGCCTTTATATTTGTGTATGGTTTCAGAGTATGCTTTTACGTATCACTCTCCCCGATCTGTCCCCTATACGTGAGAGTTGCCTTTTGTTATGTGCAAAGCTGTCTTAAAGAAAGTGTTAGAAGATAAACTGAGGCATGTTAAAAATTTTAAGAGTTTATTTACACAAAAATCTACTGGAACAGGGTCACAATAAATCCGAAGTGACTAGAGTACTCCTAAAGTCTTAGGGCAAGAATCTTATAGGGAAGATGTAGAAGCAAAGCCAGGAAATTATTTGATTTGCTAAAGATTAAGTAGTTCCCTTATTTGGAAAGCCTAGCTGGTTGTGACTGGTTTGGATTTCTTAACCTTGAGGCATTACAGGCTTTGGGTTTGGTTTGCTTACATGGGCTCTTAAGGTGTTGGAATCACCTCAATCTAATGGCCTCCTCCTTTAATTAATTTAACCTATTTAAACCCAATTTCTTCTGGTTCTAAGAAAATGTAACTGTCACTTTGGGAAAATAACCTAATCTTCTTTGGTCTTAATTTTTCTTATTAAAATTAAAGAGTTGGGCTGAGACCTCTGAAAATTTTGTCCAAATCTAACATTATGTAATTCATATGAATACATCTGAGGCCAGGTGTGAAAGGCTGATGATATACAGACAAATGCCTTGATGGAGAAGGGTAGGGAGAAAACTCTACCTTTTGATTTTTCACAAAAGTGGAAAAAAATTGGGGGGAATCTATTTAAAATTATGGGTTACACAATTGTATTAACTCATGTACTGATCTAGTTTTATGAGGTGTTATTAGTGAGATTAAATGTGAAATATTTACCAAAAAATGTACAGGTTTTACCTTTAAGTGATTAATATACTTCTTATACAAAGATGGGTAAAGGAGAAACTGATCAAAAGCTGATATAACAGGGGCACCTGGGTGTCTCAGTCAGTTAAGCATCTGACTGTTGATTTCAGCTGAGGTCATGATCTCAGGGTCCTGAGACTGAGCCCTGTGTTGGACTTCATGTGCAGCACAGAGTCTGCTTGAGATTCTCTCTCTCCCTCTGCCCCTCCCCCTGTTCTTGGATGTTCTCTCTAAATAAATAAACAAGTAAAATCTTTTTTAAAAAAGTAGATGTAACATTAATAAAAGCAATGAAAACAAATAATGGCAATTACTGTTCAGTTCATTGGGTGCCCTTTCTAACTGAACTTTGCAGTTATTACCTCGTGAAACCTATAAGGGAAATTTGGTCATCTTGTTTTTTATAGATCCAATCATTGACTGGGCAGCCAGTAAGTGGTAGGGCTATGATCTGAATCCAAATACACTGAACTTGAAACCTCCCAACCCTTATCTATCACACCTCAAATTCAGTTTCACTTCTCAATGGGGGATCCAGTGTTCAGCAGCTTGGGTGGTCACCTAGGAGCTTGTTGGAGCATCTTGGGCCCCACCCTGGACCTATCCAAGCAAAATCTGGATTTAACAAAACTCTTAGGGTTACATATTCATGTGGAAGTTTGAGAAGCACTGGTTTGGACAACTCAATTTTTTTTTAAAACTTATCTCACATGTTAATACACATCAAGTGGTTGAAAGAAAACCTTCTACTAAGGATGAAAGAGTGAAGTCCTTCTTTGCTCACTGACTGGTTTTGAATTTCTGCTCTCTTCTTGTCTCTTTCCTTCCTTGAAAACTGAATATATCATAGACTGCACAACACCAAGAGTGAATCCTGTTATAAACTGTGGACTGTAGGTGATGAGGAAGTTCATTGACTGTAACAAATGTGTCATTCTAGTGTGGATGTCCAGAGTGGGGGACACTATGCATGTGCGGGGAGAAGGGCTATATGGGAACTCTGTACTTTCTACTCAGTTTTGCTGGGAACCCAAAACTGCTCTAAAAATATATATTTAAAAAAAACACACACACACACACACACACAATTGAATATGTGAGCTGTAGGCCTTGCCAACGATGGGACAGCCAGAAAGATAAAGCCTGTTAAATTCTTTTTTTATCCATTTGGATAAAAGGTGCTTTTGAAAGAGAGGGTTTTGTCAAGTGCCATGATCTCATCATCTGGCAACACGGGTGGGAGAGCAGCCAAGGGAAACCCAGGGCGTTGACGTGTGGGTGACTCAGGGACCCACACCGCTGACAGTGAGCAGCCCCTGGTTTGGAGTTGGTGGGAGGGGGCAGGGGACGTGCTGTTCCCTTTCAGTTGTACTGATCAGTCATGAGAGCCTGGAGGCTCCCACCTTGGGCTCTTGGGCTCTTGCCTGCCCAGAAGTGCCAGGCACTGGCTTTTGCTTCTCTCTGTTGTTCTGGGCTCTGTTTCCCCCTTTGTTCTTCCCTAGATGGTTGTGATCTGCGGTGCCTCTTTCAAGGGCTCTGCTGACACCAGGCAGCCCTGGATCTCAGCATGCAGACATTCCAGCCCACTTCCCAAACTGTGCCCTCACTGGCAACTTCTAGGGGCAGTTAACATGCCTGAAACACATCCTTTTATGTGTTTTGCTTGGGTTTTTTTTTTTTTTTTTTGCTTGTTTACTTAATAATATTCTTAGCATATGTATAAAGCTTTTTAAAACTTTTCATTCTTGTAGCTCATTTGATTTTTTTTTTTTAAGATTTTATTTATTCATTTGAGGGAGGGAGGAAGGGAGAGAGAGGAGAGAGAGAGAATGAGCACAAGAGCCAGGGAAGGGGCAGACAGAGAGGGAGAAGCGGATGCCCCTTGGAGCAGGAGCCTGATGTGGGGGCTTAATCCCAGGACCTTGGGATCATCACCTGAGCCGAAGGCAGCCGCTTAACTGACTGAGCCACCCAGGTGCCCTCATTTGATTCTTATGATAGCATCATGTCAATGGATAGGTGAATGATGGCATTAGAGAGGCTATATGCTTATCTTCTGGGTTGTAGAAAGAGAAATTCAGTGAACGGAGTGAATTGTGTCCACTCGGTGCTACTAGATGACGTGGGTAACATGGGCCACGGTTCTGGGACTCTTCCCCATCCTAATATTTCTGGCCTCCTAAGCCTTGGGGGTCTCTCCTGTGTTGCTTCAGTACTAACGAGGTCAGCAAAAATAGGTGATATTTTTCTTGGTAACTATTGAGGGAGAAAGTTAACCCTGTGTGTTTGCAATTGTGCAAAAAACACTTTCTTGGGACATCTAGGATCTGGGTAGAAAGCAATAGGCAAAATGATTCTTTAAAAGAACTTTTTTTTTCTTTCCATTTGTCTGTGCTGTTGTGGCCAAGCACTTAATTAAGCCTTTCTTATTTTTAGCCATAGTGCTACATTTTAAGAAACAAAATACCGAGGAAAACAAAGCTGAGTGAAACGGCTCTGCTCTGCTGAGGGATGCCTAGCTCAGATCACCTCTGAGCAGTGAGGAAGCTGGGTGAAGGCTTGATGCCCTCAGGGAAGCTGGGCTGTTGCTGACAAGACCGGTTATCAGAATTGGAAGCAAATGGTCCAAGTTGCTGTTTAGTATCTTTGGCTTTCACAGCTTCCATCCCAAGCCAATAACTTACTTGGGCCCCCCAAGTGACCTGTGTTCCATACCTCAGTAGTGCCCCCCCCCCCAGGTGGCTCATTCACTAGCAAATGTGAGAAATGACTAATTAGCACCCCTCTGCCTGCTGAAGCAGTGTAGGTGGTTGTTTAAAAAGAACAACTCTCATCCCATTCTGCTCCCTCTGAGATACTTGGATTAACAGTGGAAGGATGTTTCCATTAATGAAACCACCACAGCATTGAAGTTTTAAACTGAAAAGATGCGTGTAAAAAGAATGCTAAAAAAGTTTGAAAAAAATGAAAAAACCTATAACACTACTACCCTAATGTGACTGCAGTACCTTTTTTATATTTGCAGTTTTCCTAGTCTTTGTCCACATATATGTTTGTTGGGCACTGGTGGCAAGTTCACTATAATATACCCATTTAGTGCTGTGCTTGTCTTCTCTTGATATTAACCATGCATGTTCTCCACATTTATATACTGTCTTAATAATGATCATTTTCACAATGTGTCTGCACAATACTTGACCACACTGATAGCCCCAATGTACTAACCAATCCCTTTGATGGACATTTTGATTGTTTCTACTTTTTCTGTTATTGAAATGGCCAGGAACATTTTGGTGTGTAGAAACTTTGTCCTCTTTGAAATCATTTCCTTAAGGAAATAGCAGCAGTGACAATTGAAAGAAGGTTACTGGAAGGATGGTTCCAGGCTTCTGCTTCTGTCCCCGCTGGAAGGGGATGCTCAGTGCTTTTGAACCATCTCATAGGTGCTGCTCTCTGAAATACTTTCTCAGTCCCTTTAAAATATCCCTCCTTGGGGTGGCTGGAGACAGCACAGGCCATTAAGTGTTGGACTCTTGATTTTGACTCAGGTTGTAACCTCAGGGTCGTGATTTCAGGGTCAGGAGATCAGGCCCTGAGTTGGGCTCTGTGCTTAGCAAGAAGTCTGCTTAAGATTCTCTCTCCCTCAGCACCTCCCCCTGCCGAATAAATAAATAAATCTTAAAAAAAAATTATCCCTCCTCAGTTCTTACTTATACTTCTGCCTTCTTCTTCTCATGTTCCTTCTTCCAACCATCTTTCCTCAGCATCAATCCACCCCTTGGACACTCCATGAACATCTATCACTCATCCCCAGAAGGGTCTCCTCTGAACGATCAATACTTCTTTTCTGTCCTGGCTCCTTTTGGAAGATCTGCCCTCAGAAGGATGGAGAGGGGAGAACAACTCCTATTTGAATCTTATCAGCCTCTCGATCTGATGTCTTGTCTAAATATTGTTTCTTGTCCTGCTTATGTCACAAACCCTCAAGGCAAGGGCCATGCCTCTACACGTACTATGGAGAACAGAGAGAGCTGCTGGCACTCGGAATGTTGTCATTGTAAGGTGTTAGTAATTGGAAGATGTGAGTAGACATTCTCAGAGGTAGAAATGAATGGAATGGGAAGACCAGTAAGGTAAAGGTCTTCACAAGAACGGGGTGATCCTGAGCTTTTACCAACGTGTTCCGGGTAGAGTCTGGGTTTGTGCTACTTGGGGATATTGACAGCCAAGTAGACACTTGAAAGGGGGTGCTATCCACTTGAACAACACTTTATAGTGTGTTTTGTGTCCCAAGTTAAATTCAAGGCCTTAGACAAGGTAGTGACCCAAAAACATGACTGAGATACTCCATCAGTGACACTGAGCAATGAGACTGGAACTCCTTGACAGTTTTTACGTTTTAATATTTCTGAATGGAGGGTAAACTTTATAGAGGATTTTTCAAGTATAGAAATCTCTTGTTGGGACCGCCCATTCTCTATGACGTCAACCAGGGGTAAGTAGTTATCCTTTTTTACTTTATTCTAAGATATTAGTAGTATAAACCTAGCCTCCCTTGATGATTTTAGTTAAGGTCTTTCATTAGTTAAATGGGAATCACAAATAGGATGGAAATAAAAACACTGTGTGGTCAAGGGCCTTTCACATCAGGTTTTCAAACAACAAAGATGAGTAGATTGTTTCTACAATCTAATGCAGAATCTGTCTTTGGATTTGAAATGTGTTGATGGTTATGAATTTATGGAATTTTAAATACAAATTGCATAGGAAGGATACCTATAACTGTTTACATGTTGTTTAATAGCTTGATGAGCACTTTAATATACATTTCTCTCAAGTCTCATAACAACTTGTGGAGTAGATTGTAGGTCTACTTGTATTTTATAGAGGTGAATATGGAAGCAAAAGAGGGGAAGGGATTCAAGGTGAAAGTTATTGAATCAGAATTTAAACTCAGCATTCGAGCAGCATGTGTCTAGGGTCATGCTGTCTCTCAGATATGGAAAATAATGGTAATTTCGGGTGCAATCTCATCCTTTTTCTGTCTTTATGAGTACTTAGTGATTTGCCCTCGTCATCTCCTCTTATCGCCTATCTCATGGGTATCATTCTTGTGTTGTTAAAATTCCAGAGAACTCGTTGGACTTTGTATTGGTGAAATAGCCAATACCTGCAGCCCAGAAATGGCAGCCTCAGGGATTTTCAGGAAACAGAACTGGAAGGGGGAGGAAAGGAGAGCCGGTCAGCTGAAAGCATCCATTAGACACCATGTGAAGCCCACATGACGCATTTAAACAGAAATGTTCCAACGTGTGAGTTGAAGGAGAGTTGGCACTACTACGTCGTTTTTGGAATGCTATAACTGCCCCAGAAATACTGCAGGTAGTGCTGCCCTGATAATGCTCATTGGAATTGGCAGGAGATTTGGGCTCCCCTTGATACACATTTTGGTGCCCTACCAGAGGTGAACGGGTTTTTTTGTTTGTTTTTTTAGGTTTTTGTTTTTTTGACTGCTAATAGATAAACCATTTGTATTCAAATTATCTTTTAATTAAATTACACGAATGGACTACATATGTCTTTAGAGTCTTTTGGTACATCTACTCTTACTACTGTGTGACTTTGGGAAAGTGACTTTATCTCTATGCTTCATTTATGAAATGGAGATAATATTAGTCTCTACCACATAGGGTTATTACCTAGATTGATTGCTTTTAAGTGAGAAGCCTAGTGAGGGCTTAGTAAAGGTTAACTGTATTTATTATAAAGGCTAACTTTTCTTCAAATGTGTTATAGATGCTAAGTTGCTCTTCAATTGGTAATGAGTACATTCCTTCTTTCATTTAAAAAAATTGTGGTAAGGGGTGCCTGAGTGGCTCAGCTAGTTAAACGTCTGCCTTCGGCTCAGGTCATGATCCCAGGGTCCTGGGATCGAGTCCTGCATCGGGTTCCTTGCTCAACAGGGAGCCTGCTTCTCCCTCTCCCTCTGCCATTCCCCTGCTTCTACGCTCTCTGTCCATCAAATAAATAAGTAAAATCTTTAAAAAATTATGATAAAGTATATGTGATATAAAATTTACCATCTTAATCATTTTTAAGTGTACAGATCTGTGGCTTATGTACATTCATGCTGTTGTGCAGAATATGTCATTTCAAGTGGGGAGTGGATCAGGGAAGGCCTGGGTGTGGGTGCTGTGTTTGCAGCATTCAGAGTTCTGCTCTGGGCACAGCCCAGTGCCAGGAGTGCTCCCAGTGCAAGGAGGCCATACAGAGGAGAGCCAAGCAATCATTGTCCAACGGTTCTGTGAGCAACCGAGAGGCTGACACTCAAATATTTATGTCATGTCATCTCTCCACTTTGTTTTTATCCACTTCACTGGCTTCATTTGCTCAATCAGTTCTTTGGTCCTGGGAAGTAAAGGCCTGGGTTCAGATCCACTTTGTGGACATCACTTGTTTGAAATGTCAGCAAATTAGTGGTTGAGAGAACATTTAGAAGTGCAACGTGCCATGATTCAGAGGTTCATGTCTCAGATCTTACTCTAGACATCTAGATTAAGTGTGGATCTGAACTCAGTCATCTGAGTGCATATTCCTTGAAATGGACAAGGCTAGAAGTTTAGAAGATCAACTTCTGAAGGTCATAAGGATGTGAGAATAAACAGACTTTTGTAGGACTGGGAAGTCTATATGCCTATCTCCCTGAGGTTGTTTCTTGAAGTTGTTGGCAGTAGAATTTACTGGGATTCTTCTTGAAATGATCTCATCCTCCCCCAGAACAGATTTATTGTCAGTAGTTTCTAACATGTAACTTTTCAGGTAAGTGCCAGTTATCCCTGGTGCTGAATTTGTTATTTAGCTCTTCTGGGCCTGTTTAGGTTACAAGGTGTCAAAAAGACACACGCTTTTCAATACATGCCAGAGGTCTTAGGTTGGCAGACTATAAACATTAAAGAGCGCAGTTGTCTCCCAGGTGGCTGCCCTAGTTGATACTGAGAGCTCACAAAGAGAACTATTGCCAACCTAACGGTTCCGGCGGGGGGCACACCTAGAGGCAACCACCTAGAGACTATTATTTTATTTTCCAGCTTTACTGAGATGTAATTGACCTGTAACATTATATAAGTTTAAGATGTACAACTATAGTGATTTGATATATGTGTATATTGCAAAATGATCACCACAATAAGGTTAGTTAACACATCCATCACCTCACAGTTATAATTTAAAAAAAAATATTTTAGTTATTTATTCATGAGAGACACAGAGAGAGAGTGAGAGAGAGAGGCAGAGGCATTGGTAGAGGGAGAAGAAGGTTCCCTGCGGGGAGCCTGATGCGGGACTTGATCCCAGGACCCTGGGACCATGGCAGAAGGCAGATGCTCAACCACTGAGCTACTCAGGTGCCCCACAAAGTTATAATTTGTGTGTGTGTGTGTTGAGAACTTTAAAAATCTACTGTCCCTAAGCAACTTTCAAATATACAATACAGTGTCGTTAACTATAGTCACAGTGTTGTGTGGTATATCCCCAGGACTGGTTCATGTTCCATCTGGAAGTATGTTCCCTTTGACCACTTTCTCCCATTACCCACCCTGTCCCTCATTCCATGCCCCTGGAAACTACTGGTTTTTGTGAGTTCTATTTTTTCAGACTCCACGTAAAAATGAGATCATATGTTACTTGTCTTTGTCTTACTTATGTCACTTAGCATGATGCCCTCAAAGTTCATCTACGTTGTCACAAATGGCAGGATTTCCTTGTGTGTGTGTGTTTTTTTAAATGGCTGGATAATATTTCTTTATTATTTCCTCTATCCATCCAGTCGGTGGACACTTAGGTTGTTTCCATGTCTTAGCTATTGTAAATAATGCCGCAGTGAACATGGGAGTGCAGATATCTCTTCAAGATAGCAATTTTATTTCCTTCAGATAGATACCCGGAAGTGGAATTGCTGGATCATATGATAGTTTTATTTTTAAATTTTCGAGGAAGCTTCATACTCTTCCATAGTGGCTGTGCCATTTTATATTCCCAATATTGGTCCCCAAGGATTCCCTTTCCTCCCTGTCCTCACCAACACTTGTTATCTCTTGTATTTTTTGATATAAAGATTTTAATTTATACATCCATCCATCCATCCATCCATCCACAAAGCACTGAATATACTCACAGGCATTGGGAATTCTAATGAGGGGGAAATCACATGGAGCATTTTCCAGTATAGTGTGACTGTGGAGCCCTAAGTATTCCATGGGGTAAGGTTTTGGAAGCACTAAATAATGAACTGTACAATGCCCTTGAATTCCATTTGGTGCCTCTTCTATAACCCTAACCTGATTAGCCTTTATATCTTTCTGGGTATTTTGCAAAGAATAAGGTTTTGATAAGCAGTGGCTAGAATTTGTTCAATCCACAAAATGTTGTGAAAGCCCATCCTTTTGCAGTGATTCGAGGAGCTGAACTTTCAGTTTGGATGAAAAGAATAGAGAAACAGGTATCTGAGAATGCCAGGCCTACCCTCCTGCATTTTCTAGATAAACAAAAACTGCCACCTTCCTTTCATGCAGAGCCACCTGGCCTCTGGCCTCACACCTGGGATGTTTCATCTTTAAGTATCTGATTGACCTGCCTTTCCACTCTCTACCTCCTACTCCCATTTGGAATCCAGGGAGTTGTGAATGTACGTGTTTGGGGAGAAGGCAGGAGTTGCAGTACCACCTGGAGGTTGGGCAGGCACACCCCTGCATGCGGTGTTTATGTTTGTGTAAAGGTGTAGAGGTCCTGGCTGGAAACTCCTCTCTTGGGTTGGGTCTAACAGGCTGTTGATGCCCGGGGAAATCAAACCCCAATTTCCTGGGTCCGCAGCTTCTACCTCTCCCTGAGGTCACTTTTCTCATCCCACCCTCAATGGGTAAGGTCCTGATTGGGTGGTGGTGGGGGGGGCGTCCTGAGGGAGAGGTTGAAGAAGGATATCTCCCTTATTTAGTCCTTGAGGATCAAAGAGTCATAAGTGTTTCCTCTGAAGAATACTGCTTCCTGACATGTTGCTTGTCTTGTGATCAGTTTTCTTAGCAGGAAGAAATAGTTTTTCCTTCCCTCCCACAAGCATTCCAAGGTGTGGGGATGGTCATAGTTTAGAGATATAGAATAGAAAATAAGTAGAGAATGGCTCCAAGTCCCTTTCTGCCTATCTAGAGGAAGTAGAAGAATGAACCTACAAGCAAAACAGTAGTTTCCTCAAATTTGCAAAAATTTCCTTAAAAGAAACTACAAGTAGCTTCATTGTCCTGTATGATAACATGCTAGTGGCATGCTTAAAGAGGCATTTGTACTCTAAGGGTCTATTTTCATACATGTGTGTGTTTGTGTATCACATCATCATTAACAAAATAATATGTGTGAAAGTGCTTTATAAACAGTACAAGAAGCATGTATAGAAAAAGATTCTTACTCCAACAGCACTTATTAATGCTTTGCTTTTTGCAGAGTGTCATGGCTGGACCTTTACCAAGGCTGGCTTGCACACTTTAACATGGATTCCTGCCTGATGGAGCAGCTCTCGCTCCCAGAGCCAAAAGGCCTCTCCTTGTTGGGTTACATCAAATGTCCATCAGTTGTCCTGATTTTATGGCAACTGGATGGGATGACATAGTAAGGCATGTTCTTTATAGTGCAGCTTATTTGAAGACTTAGCAGAAAGCAGAGCTTTGAGGTCCTGGAGGAAGGGGCAGATCCATTTTGAAAAGTGAAAAGAGGGATGCCTGGGTGGCTTAGTGGTTGAGTGTTTGCCTTTGGCTCAGGGCATGATCCTGGGGTCCTGAGATTGAGTCCCACATCGGGCTCCCTGTAGAGAGCCAGCTTCTCCCTCTGCCTGTGTCTCTGCCTCTCTCTCTGTGTCTCTCATGAATAAATAAATAAAATCTTAAAAAGAGAAAAGAAAAGAAAAGCAAAAGGAAGGAGGCAAAGCAGATGACCTGAGGTCAGAGGTATTCTACAGCACTAGATGTCTGAAAAGCAGCATGCCTAGAGCAAAGGAGAGTCAATGATGAGTGCTCCATTTGCTTTATGGTTTTTCCTTGTTGTTCAATTTGAGTGAATCTGACAAGATCCTTGACATTTATAAGCTCATGATCAATAATACAATGGAGATATAAATAAACACATTGAAGACATAAATAAATATCTATTATGAATAAAGTATTTACATTATGGTAAATGCAGCCTGTGGGGGTGTTGAATGATGGGGAATTCTGTGAAGTTCATTTTCTGATAGGGTGCCTGAAAATGTCCCTGACTCCCAGGAGATCAGAGACTGCTTCATAGAGACAGTGGACTTCAGGAGCCCTCGGAGTGATAGCATGGAAGTTCTAGATGAGGGTTATGGCACAGGGTGAGGCTGCAGAGAGGACTTGGAGCTTTGAATGGTTTGCAGGTTGATCATTGAAATATGTAAGAAATGTTACATAAATTGCCAAGACACTGTCCTGGGTTAGCACAGAAGAATTGTAATGTGTTGAAAGAAATCCTAATAAATATGTCTTTTTCTAAAATTAGCACAAATGCCAGGTCCTTTAGTCGCAGTAGAGTCTCACTGAAGGCCTTAAGAGGATGTATGTGGCTTCTGAGTCTGCTTTCTCTGCAAGTAAAAATGTATTTGCTAAAAAGATATATGACGTTGAATGTGATCAGAGTTGATCCTTGGAATACAGACTATAAAGCACTGCTGTGTGCTGTTATTTTGGCAAAAGTTCTTTCTTAAAGATTTTATATATTTATTCATGAGAGACACAGAAAGAGAGGCAGAGACACAGGCAGAGGGAGAAGCAGGCTCCATGCAAGGAGCCCAATGTGGGACTCGATCCCAGGACCCCAGGATCATGCTCTGAACCAAAGGCAGATACTCAACCACAGAGCCACTCAGGTATCCCTTGGCAAAAGTTCTTGGTGGCTTCTGAATATTTTGCCTTTTGTATAATTCCTGAAATGATACAGTCTATATACCCTGAGGGATAGGAGCTTCCACTCACTGGTTGCTTTATTAAGCTACTTTTATTTCTTTCTTAGACATTGGAGAATTTTCAATCGAATTTCTCTTCAAGGGTTATTTCTTCAGTGTTCATTAATATGTTCAGTGAAATCTATGCTTCCAAATTCAACAACACGTTTATTAAAAACCACTGAGATTCTACAAATTTGGGGGTTTGACCAGATGCTGCACACATGGAAGTCGATTCTAAGGAATATGGAGGATGAGATGGAGAAGAATGTTCAAATTTCCTCAGGCTGAGTTGTAATTTATACTTATGAGTCCCACATGGTTAAAATTCCAAGATAATCTAAAGCCATTATTTTCCTTAATAGTTGTCTATTGATGGGAATCTGAACTCTCATACTTCAGAGTAAATGCCCAAAAACCAAAGACCCTTACTTCAAGGATCTTACAATAATAAACCAGCCCATTGTTGAATACTCCAACTCCTGCCATCTATGCAGTGTTGTCCCAAGGACTGCGGGAAACACAAAAGAAACCTAAGTCTCTGTCCTTCAAGAATTTGTGGCCTAGTTGGACATTAAGATCAGTACATAAGAAAACAATGGGGCCTATCTCAGTGAGAATGCTTTTGACTTCAGGAAACAAAAACCTCAGCTGGAGCTGGCTTAACCGAGTAGCTGGTCAAGTAACCAGACATCAGAGGTGGACTGGCTCTAAGCTCAAAAACATTATCTAAGACCCAGGCTCTGTGAGTCATTTCCCTTTGCCCACCCCAGGGCTGCTTCATCTTGGGCTGTGGGATGGCAGTTGGTAGCCGTCGGGGTTAAGGCTCGCATCCATGTCCAGTGAGAGAGAGCTGGCATCCTATAGCTTGCTCATAAGAGCAAGGAAATTCCATCCTCAGAAACTCAGAAAGTCCCCTGTCACTTCTCACTGGGCCTAATTAGTTACACAGCCATCCCCGAATCAAGAAACTTGGCAAAAGGTGATGGGAATACTCTAATTGGTTTAGATTCTTCAGGGTTCACCACTGGAGCTAGGAAAAAGGTCAGCTTCCATGAAAGCATTGGACTGCATGAAGGAGGGTAGATACTAAAGAAGAGTATGGGTTCAGTTGAAAAGGGGTCACATGGATGCTGGTTGACCAATATGTATATTCACTATGGATCCAAGCAACCTGTTAGGCTGTATTTGAGGAAATATAACCTAACATCTGTAACCACAACTGCCTTCCAATAATGCTGGATGTCATTAAATAGACACCATCTTGCTGGCGCCATCTTTGGAATGTGCTGGGTTTAGACTATGAAGTAGTGGGGCTGATCAGCTCTACACTTGGTGGCATAAAGAATTTAAATGTGGGGGTTTGGAAAAGGAAAGCTCTAACAGAGAGGAGGCAGGCAGGACCAGGCATTCCTTTGGCTAGAAACAGATACAGAAATGCTTGGGATGGTGGAGGGGAGTGGCAGATGAGAAGGTTGCAGAGAAATGTCTAATAAAGATTTTTAAAGCTGCTGCAGGCAGGTGCAATGAAAACTCTTCCTCCTATGAAACTGCACTCTCCAAAATGCTACATAAAATTTATGTTACCCAGTAAAACTTTTGCTTTAGTGTTGGAGTTTAAGAATATCCTGCCATTATGCTCTTAATCTCCAGTTTGCCTGTGTGTCAGTTTTTGGGGTCACCCCCCCCCAAACAGGCTTCTGTAACAGGGAGAGCTGGGGAGACTGAGACACTGTCCCTTCTCCCCAGACCTCAATCTCCTGGCTCCTGTCCTCAAAGAGAGAGTCATGGGCTGTGAGGATACCCAGTAGAGGGTCCCTACCATCACCAGAGATTGGCTCTGGTGTCTCTCATTTGCACCCGATGGCTTCTGATTATGGTTATCGTTGCTTGGCGGTATGCAAGTGGCACGAAGGTTCCCTGGGCTGGCGTGGGTTGCACGTACAGTACAACATATCTGTATGCACACAGTTGTCTTTCTTTTCTTGGTTTTCTCAGGGCCAGTGGAATTGCATGCCTTCCCTCATTTATTCTTACATCAGTCCAATGTGGTAGGTACTCTTATTATCCTCATTCTACAGATGAGAAACATAGGGCTCAGAGACATCCAGGCCAATAATTAGTCACAGTGAATCCTGAATTCACTCTGAGCTCGTAGTCCTCATCAAAATACTGCATTGGCTCCTCCATTTCTGGAGGGGTTTACAGAGGACCCTTCAGCTGAATGGCAGAGACTCAGTTTCAGGACTCCCAGTTCAGTGCTCTTGCTATAGTCACTGTAGTGAGCTTGGCCTCCAATGCCTTCTCTGTAAGATATTTGTAGCCATAACATCTGATCAGGCCTTGGTTAATAAATCAAGTTCTAGGACCACGGTGTCATTTTACTTTTTTAATAGCTGTGTTTTATTGATATTCAACAAAATGTGAACATCTCGTAAGTGAATATCTGACGCATTTTTCTAGAAGTGGCCGAGGCAGACAAAACCCCTCAGTCTATTCTGGGGAACGTGTTTTACTAAAAGAAACACACAGGGTTGTCTTTGGGGGCCAGAAAGTGAGAATTTTCCATTGTTGGCATTCTTTCCCTGTCCTCCCTAACTAACTTTTCATATTCTTGGAGGGGGAGGTCAACAGCTTGTTTGCCCTCCTCTCACCTATTTTCCCCATCATGTGAGAGAATCTGCGTGGAGTGCAGAATTCACCTGCCACGCTGCTTTCCTAAAACAGCAGTGCATGCCAACAAATTCTCATTCACAGGAGTACTGAGAGAAAGTCGGGGGGGATGGAGTGACCAGCCCCCGTCCCCCAGCGGGGACCTTGCACAGCTCAGCACATGGTTTGTTAGGATGAATGAATAAATGCACTTGTGAATGAATGATGTGGCTTCTGAGAAATCAGGCAGTGACAAAATGCATCCTGAACCTGATATACTGAAAACATTTCAGAAGTCATTTATGATCTTTTCAGTTTGCTTGCAAATTTCAGTTGTCTGGAAGTTTGGGATGCTATAGATCAAAGATCAGAATGAGTGCTCTGTTATCACATAGCTTCACTGTTTACAATTTCTTATATTCTCCTGTGTGTTTCAGAATGGTGTGATACACTCCAACTTCATAAGCAACCAGTTCCCTCCACACCTCAATGACCTCATCCAATTTACTTTATATAACATATTAGCGAACTCAAAGATGCCTTAACAAAGATCAAACATAGGCAAATGCAAATTGTTTCCGGCTCTGTTTCTTTTTGCTTGACACCAGGGCTAATGCTGGCAACAAAATCTGCTTCTTTCCTGCTTTGGGGAACATCTCGGTAATCAACAGGGTGCATGTATTCCTGCATCTTTCTTTCGTTTAGTCCAAATATTGACACATTCTCTCTTAAATATTTAAGATGCCTGGTAAAACGCCAAACAGTATTACTCAAATTCCTCAAATCAATGATTAAAGATTTTTTAATCTTGTCTTTTAAACAACACACCAAAAGTGTAGCGTGTGAGAACCGCTGACAAGCCTAGTGGAGAGATGAGTTATAAAGTAACTAAAAAAATCTTTTCAACAAAACCCAAGCTAATTCTTGCCTGATGTTGATTCACAATAGATCTGCGTAATCCCTTTTGTTACTTAACAGATGACTTGCAATAAAAAGCTATTCCTAAAGTCAACTATTTATTATTATTATTATTTTTAGTAGGCTCCATACCCAGTGTGGGGCTTGAACTCATGACCCTCAGATCAAGAGTCAGATGCTCTACTGACTGAGCCACTCAGGCACCCCAACTATTTATTATTTTTGAATTTACCTACTTATTATCTGATAGAAACTCAATGGAATTTAGTGCTGGTTTATTTTAGACCTAACACTTGGAGGTCCAGAGGCAACAAATAATTTACCCCCAATTTCAGAGGTAGTATGTGACACAGCCCAGTTTTTCTGACCCCACTCCAATGATTCTCCCCCACTAACATGGTGATGCCTGCTTCCAGTTATAACCTCAATATTCTTTCTGAAGAAAGAAGTCTCACAGTGCTCCTGGAGATAAGGACAGCCTTGTGGGTCAAGGTTGACCTGCAGAAGCTGCAGTTCCCCTCCTGGGTGCCTTCACTGTGGTCCTGCTAAGAAGAGGGGGAACATTTCTCTTTCTAAAATCCATTCATTCTAGAGTAGGAAGAGTCCCCCCCCCACCTTTTAAAAAAGATTTATTTATTTGAGAGAGAGCACAAGTGGGAGCGGTAGCAAGAGTGAGCGAGAATCTCAAGTAGATGCTACCCTGAGTGCAGAGTCTGACAACTGACAGGCTCCATCTCACGACACTGAGATCATGACCTGAGCTGAAACCAATAGTTGGATGCTTAACCCACTGCACCACCCAGGTGTCCCCTGATAGTTTATTTCGAAAGTATTTATCACAGCCGTTATCACCATTATTGGTAATAAACATTTTATGTTATAGGATTAACTTTTCTTTTCTTTTCTTTTCTTTTTTCTCTTAAAAGATTTTATTTATTTTTTCATGAGAGACACACACAGAGAGAGGCAGAGACACAGGCAGAGGGAGAAGCAGGCTCCATGCAGGAAGTCCGATGTGGGACTCGATCCCGGAACTCCAGGATCATGCCCCGGGGCCGAAGGCAGGCACCAAACCGCTGAGCCACCCAGGGATCCCCCTTTTTTTTTTTTTTTTTTTTTTTTTTTTTTAAGATTGTATTTAGTTACTTGAGAGAGAGAGAGAGAGAGAACCAGCAGGGTGGGGACAGAGGGAGAAGGAGAAGCAGACTCCTCACTGAGGAAGGAGTCCAACTTGGGGTTGATCCCAGGACCCCAGGATCATGACCTGAGCTGAAGGCAGATGCTTAACTGACTGAGCCACCCAGGCGCCCTAGGATTAAGTTTTCATAGCATTTTCTTCACTTATCTTTCATGCACTATCTTATCCTCATTTTAACTCTGAGTGGCAAGTGCTAGTGTTCCCATATCACTGGTGAGAAACTCAAGGCCAGGTGTGTTCTTTGCTGGAGGTCATGTACCCAGTAGGTATGAGTAGGTAGAGAGTTCTAGCTTTTGCTAGAACTGAGATCTTTTAATTCCTCTCCTTTATCCATTCATTTATATTAAAACTTCTGTTATTGAGATGACAAGGAGTTCTGTAACTGTGAGGGAGGAATTTAAATCTTCTGTGATATGTTGAAAAAATCTTGGGTTATTTGATTCTTTCTCAGCCATTCTCTTTGGCCTCTGACTTTTGTCCTCAACACGAGGACAGTTCATGACTGGATTTCTGTTTGGAAGATTCTCATTCCAGGTGTCCACTGTGTGGCTGTGCCAGTTCCACACCACACTGTTCCCAGAAGGGATTCATGGTGGCAGCCCCTCAAATCACCACTGAGGCATCTACCTTAAGTTTTCTCTTGTGCATTTTCCAAATCCTGAAATCTGTGGATTTCTGGAATTTTCTCTTAAGATCTCATTGGTTTATTTTAATGATTACCGAGGGCTGGTTGGGCCAATTTCCTTAGGGCATGACCTCTCTCTTTGGGAGAATTCTGCACCCACAAATCATGGCTGGAACAAGGAAATATTTTTACTCATGTTCCCACATTCCCTTTTTTCTTTCGAGTAGGCTACCAAAGGCTTCAGGATTACCCCTCTTGCTGCTCCTCGCCTCAAATGTAAACAAATCATAAATTCTGCAGGAAAGCAGTGCAAAGGTTTTAAAGACTGTGTTTACAACCAGGATTGATCTTCTGAAAACCGAACTTTACTCAAGATAGAGAAAAATCCAAGGAAGAAAGAGAAGAGAGAGATAGCTTGCATTGCATAAATCTCTCTTTTCACCTCATCGGCCGCCAATCTTAGAGAGACACATTCCTTGTATTCAGAACCAGTGTTCTCACATATCGACATCTGCAATACAAGTTAATGGCAGTTGAGTGTTTGTACGGGAGTACTGCCCACAAAACCTGTTCCTCGTGATTAATGATCAGTTAGTTAAGTGTTTCAGATCTACACGATGGCTTCTATGGATAGGAGGGAATAATCTGAGCTCAGACATTTTTGTTCTTTCAAGAAGTCTGTTCATGGACTCAGGTCCTGGGAGGACCAACTGTGGCTCCTGAGAGGCTGATCCCTGAGGGCTCATGACTCCCCCACAAGGCACCTGGTCCTGCAACTCCAGACCAGAAATGTGGATGCAGAGTAGCCATTAGGGGTGGCCTGGCCCTCAGGTCCTCTTGCCAAAACCTCCAAAAGCCTGCTTTTCCTGCTTCTCAACAGGCAAGTTGAGGCTATTAGCAGTCCCTGGAAAGAGTGAAGGCTGAACCTGAGAATTTGGGGGTGGCTTAGCCATGGAGACTCCTTGGAGAGGTGTCATCAATTACAAAAAAAAAAAAAAAAAAAGAGAGGGCTCTTCATGGCCACTTTAATCATCTATCTCGGTGAGAGGATCTGAAATAACATGTACCTTTCCCTTTATTTTCAATTGAGCATAAGAACAATGAACATGAGGTCTACTGACCTTCCCCCCATGCCACACTTCCCCATTAATCCCAGCTGGTCCCATCTCTGCAGTCATGCCTGTGACCCGCTCTTCCCTGGACTATACAGCTGTGATTAGTGATATACCTTCTTTGGATGATATTTGCCTTTATTTCTCTTATTTTCACTGTCTTATCTTTCACTTTTGCATGTAACAATCTCAGGGTAGACAGAGTAACACCTAATAGCACAGTGAAGGCATAGTGACCGACTGCCTTGTCATTGATTGAGAGCTGAGTCTAGAAGTTTCTAAAATTCAGGAGGTGAGACTGGAGTAGGCTAGCATTAGAGCCTGCTATGTGCCAGGTACTGGGCTGAGAACAGTGGCTGAGCCAAAATGTCCAATTGTCCCCTTCCATTGTCTCCATCAGCCCTGCTAAAGCTAGCCAGCAACCATGATCGTAGTGACCTTAATAATGTCCGTTAATCTGGACAATTGTTATTTTTCAATTCCTATGAAATTTTAAAGGAAACTTGCTCTTAAACTAGTCTCCAGGGTGTGCTTACTATAAAAACACTCCTTCAAGACAAGTTCCCTAAGTCTCCCCTTTTAATCTCACCTTCTCCTGGCTAGAAATTCTGGACTCATCACTGGCTACATCTCTGTGGTTACAAAGATGGGGCCTGAGGGGGCTCACAAGTCAAGAAAACTCACAAGTCAGTATCAGTCAATACTGAACACCTGTCACAGGTGGGACATTTTATTTACAACATAATAAATCTCAGTGTGTAATAGAGGCACTGTGACTGATGAATACTAGTTTCAGAAGTGGATAGCGGCAGTTTAGCTGTGCACCTTCTGCCGAGCACAGAATCAATAAATGACATTCTGCACATTATGAATTTATTTAAATGGTGAGGTCTCACTGAGTATCAGAACCATAAGCATGCCCAAGGGCCCTTTGATACCACTCTCTGTATACAACAGCTCTGATCCTCAGTTGCAACAGTTTTTGGATTGCTTTGTTTTGTTTAAAGCCAAACTGTTAAGTGACAAACTCAGGAGTGAAAGTTAAGCTTTTGGTATTCAAAAAATTCCTGATGTGCAATGTAAACCCCAAATAATAGTGAGCTCTCTGTGAGAACTTTGCTTCCACCACTGACCCCACGTAGTCTACTCTTAGATGATCTGTGTGTTATTTGTAGATGATCTCCCCTAATCTTCATAACAACCTGTGAGATAATGTGTGGTTATTCCCATTTTACACCTGAGAAAACTGAGTCTCAGAAGCACAGAGCTCTAAGGAGCATCTGCATCCAGGTCTGTCTGATGGCAAAGCTCCTGCTGGTTCTCCTGTAAAATATTCATATGTAGAATCAGGTTTGACATTTGAGGGAACCAGCTGGAGCTATATTGCAGATAGTTTCCATTGCATTTATTTTAAATAAATAAATGGGACAAGGGGGAGAGGGTAATAAATTGCTTAATTGCTTTCTTCTCTTTACCTCTCATTTCATTGGCTTCCCCACTTACCTGCCATTCTAATTCCTCTCTAGGTTACCTCAAGTTTTGCCTGGATTTTATTTTTTTAAATAACGTATTTTATTTTTAAATAAGTTCATTAAAAATAATTTTAAACTTGTAGAAGTTGCAAGAACAATACAAAGAAATCTTATATCCCCTTCACCCAGAATACCACTTATTAATGTCTTCTATTTTCAGGCTTTTTCTCTTGCCTTCTCTCTCTCTCTCCACATGCAGATAGTGCAGTTATACATATTATACACATATAAGTAATTAATACATAGTCTTTTTCTGAACTACTTGAAAACAAGTTGCTTACATGCTGTTCCATTACTCATGATTATTCAGGTGTGTATTTCCCCAAAGCAAGGACACTCTCCTATATAAACGCCATACAACCATGCAGGTCACTTTTACACATTACCATGTCCTCCACAGACTCCATTTACATATTGCCAACTGTCCCCAGCATGTCGCTTCTTTCTTGTCCAGGGTACAATTCAAGGTCTTATATGGTGGTTAGTGGCCAACTCTCTCCAGTCTCTTTTGATTTGGAAAGGTTCTTTGGTCTTTTTCTACCTTCTAAGATCTCGAGTGGAAAAAGTACTAGCCTTTCATATTGTAGGATGGCCCACCCCTGGGTCTCTCTGATGTCTCTTCATGCCCAGACTCAGGCCATGCATTCTTGGCAGGAATCCTCTAGAAATGATGCTGTGCATTGAGAAGTTGCCAGCTGTCTAACCACTGGAGATGTTATTCTCTATCACTTGGCTTCTCAACCATAAATTCTCATTTTCCCTTCTTAACTGATGAAGATTTTATGAGGAGACCACAATAGCCAGTTCTCACCAGCCTGTCTCCATGGATGACTGCCTTCTGAATCAACCACCACTATGATGGTTGTTGAATAATGGTTTTCTGGGTTTATCATCAATTCTGCCTACTACTGACATTCCATTGTAGGCAGACTGTTCCCTTCTCCATTTATTTGCTATATATACATATAGGAAGGGATGCATGAATTCTCATTATTTAAGGGACTATTGTTATTATAACTAGTTATTTTTGATGCTCAAAGTGACATTTGACCGGTGGGAATGTTTTCAACCTGGCTCCTGTCATGTTTCTATCATTCTTGCTTTAGCTTTTATTTACTTTCTTTTTTCTTTTTTTAGAGAGAGAGAGAGCAGAGAGCAGAGAGTGTGAGCTGGGGGATGGGGAGGAGGGGCAGAGGGAGAGAGTGAGAGAATCTTTAAGGCAGGCTCCAGGCTCATCAAGGAGCCCAACATGGGACTCGATCTCATGACCCTGAGGTCATTACCTGAGCCAAAATCAAGAGTCAGACTCTCAACTGACTAAGCCACACAGGCGCCCCAACTTTTTTTCCTTACCTTTTGGCACAACATGTTCCAAGCTTATTGCCTTAGTCCAGGAACCAGCCATTTCTCTGGGGAGCTCTCTGTTGCCTTTTAATGGAGGATGGTGCTCAGAAACCTAAGATCTGGCTCATATGCAGACACATACACACAAATATCATATCTATTTCTGTACATGTATTATAAAATGAGTGCACACTGGTACATCTAATTCAAATCCAATACCTTAGCTTTCTTTTGGGTCTTCTCCTTTTCAATGTTTGTAGATTCCTTCTCTGATAATGAGAAATGGGCTCTTATCGGCCCCCATAAACTTATTGTTCAACCCTCTTGTATATCATTAATCTCTTTTCTGTTCCAACAGCTCTTTGGGCAACTGCTTCTGTGGTCCGCCATTTTTCCCTTCCTGTCTCCAGATTGGCCACTGGGCATGCCACCACCTTGGCAGTGTCCCTTCCTTGTCACTGCTACTCCCTGGGCACACCACTGCCTTCTTACCCTTTAACCCTGCCCCCTGCCCCCCACCTGTTTCTGCTGCTCTGTAGCCAGTGGGCATACTGTTGCTCCTGTGCAGGGAAGAGAAGGGCCTCAGTCCTATTTGATAGAACTATAAGTTGAGCACCAAAAAAGGCGCGTAAGAGGGGTAGCATAAAAAAAAAAAAAAAAAAAAAGAGGGGCAGCAGACTTGATGCATGAAAAGGAGCCTTCTTTTCTTTTTCCTTTTAGATGAACAGTGCTCAGTATTTTTGATAATGTTGCAGAACTGTTGTTTAAACTATGTTAATAACCACCTAGTAAGCTAGTGCATGAAATTACTCTCCAATTAACAAAGCAAACAAAAGGATGCATTTTAGTCTATTTTTTTAATAAAGATTTTATTGATTTATTTGAGAGAGAGAGAGAGAGTGAGCGCGAGAGAGAGCACAAGCAGAAGGAGGGGCAGAGAGAGAAGGAGACTGCCTGCTGAGCAGGAACCCGATGTGGGGCTTGATCTCAGGACCCTGGGATCATGACCTGAGCTGAAGGCAGATGCTTAACTGACTGAGTCTCCCAGGCGCAACCCTCCACCCCCTTTTTTGGGGAAATCTGTGATCTTAAAACAAACTTGTTTTTAAACCCTTCTTTCCCAGCTTGATTACTTTGATTTTAGTAAGATCAATTATTTCACTTTGCAGTCTGCTGTTTTGAGGGCTATTTCTTGTTATTTTGAGGGCTCTCCGAGCAATTCTGAGCAATCAGTAAAGAATTTTGAGCACTTTCGAACTTAAGGTTCCAGAGTGGTATGTGAAGGACACGTTTAAGAATGATGGGTGAGGGGATCCCTGGGTGACTCAGTGGTTTAGTGCTGCCTTCGGCCCAGGGCGTGATCCTGGAGACCAGGGATCGAGTCACATGTCAGGCTCCCTGCATGGAGCCTGCTTCTCCCTCTGCCGGTGTCTCTGCCTCTCTCTCTCTCTCTCTCTCTCTCTCTCTGTGTGTGTGTCTCTCATGGATAAATAAATCTTCTTCTTTTTTTTTTAATAAATCTTCTTTTAAAAAAGAATGATGGGTGACCAGGCACATAAGAGAAGAAGGCAGGCCTGATCCCTCTGGGCACCTTGAGCCAATGACTTCATTTCTCACAGTCTAACCTATCAAATGGGGGTACTGTTATGTAGGGTTGTTCTGAGGAATTAAAAAAGAGAGAGAGAGAATGGGCTTAGACTTAGCACAGAGCTTGGCACATGGGAGAGTCCAGTGGAGGTTATGATAGTGAGTAAATCTAATACCTGCCCGTTGACCTTGGCTGCTCACAGTCTTTCATCAATAGATATAAGGACAGGAGAAGTCAAGCACCATCCTGTTAGCTTGCATCTCCTAGTGTTGCCACTACTCCCAACCCACAAAAGAACTTGGATATTTTAGGAAATTAAAAAAAACAAAACAAAACAAAACTGCGTTGCTTCCTTTCTCCGAGTGCCAAAGGGCGTTCCCCCAGCCCCCACCTTGCTTGTCTTAGGTCAAGCTCCCCAGAAGCAAGCCTGTAGAGAAGGCAAGTGATTTATCAAGGGCAGAGTGGCTGGAAGGACAGG
The DNA here is from genome assembly GCF_011100685.1 of Canis lupus familiaris. NCBI lineage: Eukaryota > Metazoa > Chordata > Mammalia > Carnivora > Canidae > Canis > Canis lupus. Next base: position 65,946,543 of record NC_049228.1, on the reverse strand, counting down.
TGACAGAGGAGAAGCAGGATGGGAAAGCAGAGGTCCCCCAGGCAAGGGTGTGGTTTCAGAAGTTCCTCAGGGGGTAGCTTGGCCTCTGCAGAAGAATCCTGAATATAAACCATGCCTTAGAATTCTCCCAGCACCGGAGGGTTCCTGGGCAGGGCTGCCCTGGGGGAAGAAGTTCCAGGCCCTCCCGTTCTCTATTAGTTGGGCAAAATAATTCTAGTAGCCTGAGGGTGGTCCTCCAGGGAAGAGCCTGAAGGCACTGCTTTGGGATTTAAAGTGCATTACAGTGAAGATGGAAGGGAGGGAGGTGAGGGGGTCACCACTGGAACACTGACATTTCTGTCACTAGACCCCACTCCAACACTCTGGTTGGGGAGTGCTGACCGGGCCCAGAATGATCCCTGGAGTCGAAGCTGCTCTACCTCTCTCCCTTCCCTCTCATCTCTAAGGTTGTCCCCATCACAGAAGGTGGTGAAAAGGCCCTGGGGCATCTGACCAGGTTCCACTTCTGTCCTGCCAGCCCACTTCTTTTTCCCCCTCCTAGGGCCTATATTCTTCTCCTCCTCATTATTTCCAGCAAACACGAGTCATGGAATTCACAATAAGAGAAGAGTCATCTGTCCCAGGGTGGTGCACAATGAATTGCCAAAGCAGTAGTCAATATCATGAGAGAACTGGTAGTGTGGGAGAAGAGAGCTGGCTAGGACTGGTGCTTAAAGGAAGAAAGTTGCCAGGGCTTTGAGGTTGGCCCTGACAGCAGGCCTTACACAGGAAGAGAGGGGCAGACATTCTGCCCAGGGGACTGATGCAGGCACAAGCATGAGCTGTTTGGAGTGAACCATGAATCACTCTGTCATGGCGCCCAGAGGGAAGAAAAGGGAATAGCTGGGAAGGGTGAGGAGCCCAGGGAAGCGACTGAGCAGCTACGGGCCCCTAAGAGCTTGGTTTGGGGTGGGCACAACAGGAACAGAAGGGCCCTTCCCCTGGGACTCCTGAACATTTGGGCCAATATTAGGGATATTTTAGAGCAATTATCTTAGGAGCTACATAGCTAGGTCAGGTGTAGACTTATATATAAAATTTTGACTTTGACTAGAGACTGGAAATGTTGACAGTAGACTCTCCCTGCTACCCATAGTTTGAAGAAAGTAGGATTAAAAATAAACATCCCATCAAATTGTATTAATCTGATTTATTTAGTTTTTAAAAGATTTTATTTATTTATTCATGAGAGACACACAGAGAGAGGCAGAGACACAGGCAGAGGGAGAAGCAGGATCCATGCAGGGAGCCTGATGTGGGACTCGATCCTGGGTCTCCAGGATCACACCGTGGGCTGAAGGCAGATGCTCAACCACTGAGCCACCAAGGCATCCCTAATCTGATTTTTTTAAAGTGAGAAATGTGTCTGTGATCTTGACACATTTCAGAGACAAATGGGGGTGTGAGCTTCCAGCCCCTGCACATAGTAGGCACTTGACAAACAAGTTTTAATGACTAGAATCATTTGCTCAGAGCCAGTATTTGTTGTGATCATTTGATTTTAGTCTTCTCTCAGTATTGTTTTATGCAGCATGGGGCCTCTAGGCTGAGTGGCATGATAATGCTGACCGCCAAGGGAATTAGAGCGATGCTTCCGCCTTTTGAGGGGGTATTTTCATGAGTGCCTCAGAGCACCAGCTCCCAAGAAGACAAAATATTCTAGGATGAGAATTGTGTATGGGTGTTGAAGGAAATAAACCACTTGATTTTCCGAGTTCTTTTAGGCTTTAATCTTTTACAAACATTTTTAAAAATTGTTTTTTAGAGAGAGAGAGACAGGGGGGAGGGGCAGAGGGCAAGGGAGAGAATCTTAGGCAGGCTCCATGCTCAGGGTGGAGCCCAAGGAAGGCTCCATCTCACTGCCCTGAGGTCACCCCCTGAGCCAAAATCAAGAGTTAGATGCTTAACTGAGGTGCCCAGGTGCATCTAGGCTTTAATCTTATTATTGACATAATCAAGCTTAATAAGGAAGTCTTATGTTTAAAAATTAAAGTAGTAAAAAACTTGGACTAAGATACTAGGGAGCATGTACCTATGGCACAAAATTATAAAATATGCAAATTATACACCATGCAAAGGTGAATTCCCATTTATCTGTTTCTTAGCCACCAATTTTCCCTTCCCAGAAGGAGCACGGTGCCAATCCCATATATACCCTTTAAAAGACTCCGTACATTCACATACAAATTCCCTATACAAATGGTTGAAAGGTATATATATATATATATATATATATATATATATATACCTATATATATACCATTTTGTTCCTAACAATATATCTTAGAGAGGATAACTGATCAGAACATATAAAGCTTTATTTATTTATTTATTTATTTATTTATTTATTTATTTATTTATAGGAGAGCAAGTGTGAGTGGAGGGGTGGGTTTTTTTTTTTTAAGATTTTATTTATTTATTTGACAGAGAGCACAAGCAGGTGGTGCAGCAAGCAGAGAGAAAGGCAGAAGCAGCTTCCCTGATGAGCAGAGAGCCTGGGATGATCCCCCTGGGATTATGACCTGAGCGAAGGCAGATGCTTAACCAACTGAGCCATCCAGATGCCCCTGTTATAAAATTTTTAATTAATACAGAAATATACAGGATAAGAAATGAAAACTTCTCCATTCCCCTCCCATAACTTTTTAATGTCTTCACATACACATCTATATGTACACACATATACTCAGAGTATTTTTGTTTTGAAGGTTTTATTTATTTGAGAGAAAGCATGTGGAAGAGAGTGCATGAGCAGTGGGAGAGGCAGAGGGAGAGAGAGGGACAGGCACACTGGGATCTAAGTGCAGAGCCCATCTTGGGGCCTGATCTCATGACCCCAATATCATGATTTGAGCCCAAATCAAGAGTTGGACACCTAAGGGACTGAGCTATCCAGGTGCCCCCAAACTCAGAGTATTTTTTAAAACTGTAAGTGGTATCATACTGCATATATTTTGTCTGACTTCTTTTTTCATTTTATTTTTTTAAGTTCTTATTTAAATTCCAGTCTGTTAATACACAGTGTAACATTAGTTTCAGGTGTAGAATTTAGTGACTTATCATTTACATATAACCCAGTGCTCATCACAAGTGCCCTCCTTAATGCCCATCACTCATCTAGCCCATCCCCCGATGCACCTCCCTTCCAGCAACCCCCCTGTTTGTTCTCTAGAGTCTGTTTTCTGGTTTGCCTCTCTTCCCCACATTCTCCCACCCCAAGTTCATCTGTCTTATTTCTTAAATTCCACATATGAGTGAAATCATATGGTATTTCTCTTTCTTGGACTTATTTCACTTAGTATAATATTTTCTAGCTCCATCCACGTCCTTACAAGTGACAAGATTTCATTCTTTTCTATGGCTGAGTAATATTGTGGCATGTGTGTGTGTGTGTGCCCGCCACATTTTCTTTATTCATCAGTCAATGGACATTTGGGCTCTTTCCATAATTTGGCTATTGTTGATAATGCTTCCTTTTTCATTTTAAATATGTGATTGGTATGTTTATTTCTATTGATATGAATCTTATTTTAATTTTAGTTTTTACTAATAAAAAAGAAACTTTTTAAATAGACAATATATGAGATAGGGTGTAAGTTCAAAAAATATAAAAGGTGCACAGTGGGAAGAAAGTCTCTATCAGTCTCTGGTCCTCAGCCACCTATTTTTCCTTTCAGACACAGCCACTACTACTACCGATGCTGTATCCTTCCAGAGATAGCCAATGCCTTTACAAATATATATATATTTTAAAAATGTGTCCATGCAAATGGTAGCCTGCTTGCCAGGCTGTCTTTTGTTTTCTTCACCCAAAGTAGATCTTAGATATTTTTCATATCCATATGTATATAGATGTTTTATTTTTTTAAGCAACCACATAGTGTTGTACTCTAGAGCACAGACATACCATATTTTATGTAATCTGTTCATTAGTCATTTTACAGGTACAGAGGGGGTCTGTTGGGAAAGTTCCTAGAATGCAGAGAACTGTTTGCCTGCCCTGCTCTTCTCTTTCCTTATCAGTCCATTCCTTCATCTATTCACTCACTCATTTATTTATTTATTTACTAATTCTTTTGACCCCAAAGCCTGTCAGGTGCTGCTTAAAACTCTTAAGTCCTGACTAATTTAAACCTAGCTTTCTTTTTAAAGATATAAGCTTATTTTGCAAATAGACTGGTTCACCCAGAGATGTGAAAGGCCTTCCTATCTCTCGACCATCTGTAAGTTCTCCCCATGGGCTGAGAGGACATATGCCTTCATGAGAACGTGACTGATGTCTCTGAGTCCCTGGGACTCTATAGGCCCTGCTCTTCAGTTCCACCCAAACCCAGTCCCTCCGCCTGGGCTCTAAATGAGTTTGGCAGTGGCCGGGAAGCCAGTCGATTGTGTTCCAAATGCCAGATGAGTAGGAGAGAGGTCTCATGCCAGCCAGTGGGGAGGTAAGTATTAGTCACACAGGAGCACAAACAAGTCTCTGAAACCACATTTAGCCAGCTGTGGCCAGCGGTGTGCCATGGTTGGCTGCCTACAGACACCTTTGTGCCACATTAAGAAAGAGTTGCCATCTGTTGCAGCAACAAAGCCAGCTGCTGGGAATTAGGTGGTGAAGCTCACAGGAGGGGGTGGTGCAGGGCCGAAAGGGAAGGCCGAGCCACTCCCTGCACAAACAATTCTTTGTAACTCTCCTCTGAATGGGAGTTGGCACCAGAGAGGGAGGTGGGTCAGAGGAAGGGAAGGCAGCTCTCCAAACCTTTGCCATTTCTTCAATGACACAAGAGAACACTTGGTGCGGGATGGTTCTGATAATAGCAACAGGGCTCTGACGACGGCGGGTGGGATGAGGTGGAGGGGCCGTGGCAAATATCAAAATGCCCCAAATTCTTTTCTCTTGCATGTGAGATGGATGAGCATTTTCCAGTATCTTGGCTCCAGCCCTCAGTTCAGAGGCAACTAGAGCAGAAATACTGTGCGCTCTTTCTCCCCAGGACCCTGGGCTTGAGGGCTGAAAGAGGTTATTTCTACCACTACTTGAAGAAAAAGTTAGAAGTGTTCCTTTCCTTGCTTTGAGTGTGAATTTTAAACTTAAATCGCAGAGTACAATCTTTATTATTATTTTTTATTTTTTTAAAAAAGATTTTATTTATTTATGTGTTTATTTATGAGAGACACGGAGAGAGGCAGAGACATAGGCAGAGGGAGGAGCAGGCTCCATGCAGGGAGGCCAATGTGAGACTTGATCATGGGACCCCAGGATTACGACCTCAGCTGAAGGCAGATGCTCAACCACTGAGCCACCCAGGCGTCCTCAATCTTTATTAAAAAAAAAAAAAAAAAAAAAAAAAAAAAACATCCAGGGGATAAATGTTCCCAAAGCATGTAGAATAAAGGCTGTACTTTCACTTTGAAAGACGCGTCCATGATTCTGACATCTTTCGTTTATTCACTGATTTGTTGGATTGGTAACCTGTCAGGTGAACATTTATTTCGTGCTTATTTTGTGCCAGGTAAAGCTCTCTCTGTAGAGGAGGAGGAAGGTGTTGTGGGATCACCAGAGGAAGACAGTTATTTTGATCAGGGAATCCAGGAAGGGCCTGGAAGAGGATGTGGCATTTGGACTTGGGCTTTGAGGGATGAACTTCCACATTCGATCTCACAGGTTCAGTGATGGCAAATTAAGGTAGGATGAAGCCCTGATTTAATGGGGGAAAAATGCAGTCCCATTCCAGAGTGCCCTGTCTATATTGACTTTAGTGTAAATTCCTACCTGAGAATATTCAGTTCCTGGCTGTGTATGGCATCCTCCCTCTGTGGGTTTGATAGAAAGCATGTTGTCCATGTTCCCTTTCTGCAAGATAATCCTAAATGGCTCTTCATAGCTTCCCACATCATGGGCCTTGTATCTCCTTTTCGGAAGTCACTGTTTAGATTAAGTTATTCTGCTCAGCTAATGCCTATCAAAATCCCCATTCCTTGCTAATGATGAAAAACTGCCCTGATTGTGTACCTTCCCCCTCACCCTCAACCAGCCCCATCTTTCATAAATGGAAGGAGAGAGTGAATGTTCTTTGCTTTTGATCAAGACATGTGTCCTGCCAGGAGCAAGGAAGGATGTGTAGGAGGGAATGTCTCCGACAGTAACAATAACAAGAGTAATGAGTAAAAGTTCTCAACAGGATCTTGGGCAACTAAGTTACCCAGACCATTTATACATGTTTACAGTGTGTGTTTTTTTTTTTCTCCAGCTAACAATGGTCCCCAAATGCCTTCCTTCCCTAGGCCCCCTCCCTAGCACAGTGAATGGTCCTGTTTGAATGATAGTGCAGCAGCGGTCAAAACCGGGCTTTTATTCCTGCTTGGTTTGGGCAGTGCATAAAGCCAAGTGGGGCTCCCTCAGCTCTTGGTTACAGGAAGGCAAGGCACTCACCGGCCCGGTTCTGGATTTCAAAGCTGGGAGTGTCCTGTGGCCTTCATGAGACAAATGGAGCTGCTTCTCCAAGTGGCTAAGGCAGACTTTTGTGAATTCCTTCCACGTCTCAGCTCTAAGGGAACTGGAGCTGTGATCCTCTGTTGAAGAAACAGACGGTGACTTCAGCGACAATTAGCTGACTTCCTACACATCCCTCTGTACCACCTCTTGGGTGATTGAAGAGGAAACAAGATTTCCTCCTCCCGGCTCCGCTGGACAGAGCCTCCTCCAGCTTGGGTCAGCTCAGTCTTAGCCGTGGGGCCGCAGGAAGTTTCTGTCATCCTCCGCACCCCATTCGCATCCTGGTAACAGGAGGATGAGCAGGAAGTGGAAAGTGTCAGGGCAAAGCCTTTCAAGCTCACAGTCGGCTCTGGGCAGGGCAGCGCGTGGGCCTTTAGGAAAACAATACAGAACTTTCCAAATGGTTCTCTTAATGGCTCTCTACAAATACTTTACACAGCCGCATTAGAAATTGTTAGTCACTATGATGCTGGGTTACTTATTTATTTTTTCTTTTCATTCTGCCAGAAAAAAAAAAAAGGTCAAAGTTGAGTATTTCTCTCATGGGTCTCTTTCTGCTTGTTTGGGATACTTTTGACAGGAGACAGGACAGGCCACTGACAGGCCTCTGGTATGAGAGAGTAGCCTATACTCTCATACTCAGGATCAGAAAAATTGGTTAGCCCAGATTGATGCTTTAAATTTGGGAAGAGGCTCCCACACACCAAGTGCCAGCCACCAGCTTGTTCCAAACCTTTAGACAGGGCACATCATTTTTTCAGGCTCAGGCTCCTTATTTGTAAAATGAAGGTGCTGGAATCGTTAAGGTCTAATGATCTCTGAATCCATGAGCCTCTGAGGAGACCTGCACAGAGGCCCTCCAGGCTCTCAGCAGGTAGCCAAGCTCAGGTACACCTCAAACCCCTTGCCCAGGGGACGCTTCCCATGCCCTCTGTCTGTCCATCCTTCCTCCCAAAGTGGGGACAGACCTCTGACATGCTCTTCAGCAAATCCTCACTGACTGGGCATAAGGTTTGGCAGTTGGGATTCCATACAAGGGTCTTCTCAGAGGCTTTATCAGAGAGATTCCTTTTTTTTTTTTTTTTTTTTTTTAGGATTTTATTTATTTATTCATGACAGACACAGAGAGAGGCAGGGACACAGGCAGAGGGAGAAGCAGGCTCCCTGTAGGGAGCCCAATGCAGGACTTGATCCCAGAACCCTGGGATCATGCCCTGAGCCGAAGGCAGATAGATACTCAACCATGGAGCCACCCAAGAGCCCAGATTCTTTTTAATCACCCTAGAATCACAAACTGGGCCCAAAGATGGGCCTGCTTGTAAGAACTCCTTTCTCAGCTCCTCCTCGTTAAGCACTCTTGTCCTTGCTTATTTTTATTCCACTTACTGCACAAAGCCCAGTTGGAAACTAACCGGGGATGCTTCTCTCTGCCCTCACTTCACCACTCACCCCTTGTCTTCCCTAGCTATTGAAGGGTACTAAGAAAAAGGAGCTTTGTTTTTGTTAGGAGGTTGGCATTTACCAAAATGAACATTTAACCTGACGAATTTTCAAATGCTGCCCATCCATTACCTTGGAATGTAAATACATTTGAAAAGCAGACCTGTACTAAGGCACTCCCCAACTCCCACAGTTGGAGATCACCGGGCAACACCTCCTTGACTTGGTGTGAGATTGGCATTCAGAAGCTCCTTGGGAGAGGCAAACCCCCCCTGGTTCCTCTGATGCCAAGCCAAAGGCAATGATACCTGGCAGAGCTTGCACATGGAGCCTCCCTGAATTTTGAAAATAATAGACCATGGAAGTATCCAAATGGAACTCAGGCAGATCTTTTGGGAGTTATTTCTTTTCTTACTTGTTTTTATTCCTTGTTCTAAAGGGGACCGTCTATGAGAAGTGTCTTCCCCAAAATAGGTACTCCGTTAACACGAGCATTCTTTTCTACTCCTCCTTCCCATTGCACACAACGTGTGGGTGACCTGTCCAGAGTTAAGATCCTCAGAGCTGGGGTACCAGAGGGAGAGGAGAGATGGAGACCCTTCCTTTCCAGAATGTCATTGTACAAAGGAAGCAGTCAGCTCTCAGGGGATGCCCAGGACCGCGATCAAGGAGAAGGAGCAATCTGAGCGATGTCTTTGAAGGGGAGCAGGCTTGACCTTCCTGATTTGCTGTCATGGCCCTGAAGATTTTAATACTTGTACATAGATGAGTCCCAGGTCCCTTTTAAAACATCAAGGGGCTGAATTGCCTGCCCCTTTCCCCTCCACAACCACTTTCCTGAGTCACATACACTTGGGGACTTCATCAAGTGCAAGCTGCAGCCAGGTCACTGAGTCTTTGCAAGGTCACACAAGGCCTGGATCTTTAGAATCTCCCAGATTAGAGCCCCAATGGGGAACCAGTTTGTGTGAGCCTGGAGGCCCGGAAGAGATGGTCATGAGCAGTCACAGGAAAGGCATGAAAATCAAATTGAGTTGATGACTGATTGCACTCCAGTTTAAATCATTTCTCCTTTTACATCGTAAAGATCCTTAGATGAGAGGCTGCCACTCAGAAGTTTGGAAATCTAAACTGAGAAGCACCCAGACAAAACTGGGGAACTCTGAGGAGACTCTAGATGAGTTAGATGTGGCATCAACACCACCCTGGCATGGGAGGAACTGGCTGACTCTTGGAAGCCTGGTTTTCCTTCATGGAATCCCCTCCTGGGCTTATCGCCGTGTGTCCCTGCTGAGCCGGGTCTTCCTCCACTGTTGTCCGTTTTTGGCTCAGCCAGCTCCTGGGCACGTCACTTTTGAAATGTGTGTAGTGGTGCACCTAATTGCTGCTGCTTGGCTGCTGCTGTGACTTTTCATTACATCAGTACATTCCTGAATTTAATGAAATTCTCTGTGACGGGAGACACATCTCTGTGTTCAGGAAAACCGTGCTCTGGTCAGGCTCCCAGATCTCCGAGGAGCCCTCTCCTTGGCCGTGTGGCTGGTTGCTGTCCTGTACTGACCACCTTGCCCATCCTGGCCAAGAGCTATGCCACAGCTGCACCATTTCGGCCTCCACAGCCTCCTTCTGATTCAACCCAATGCTACGTCCCACACTCCTTTTGGTCTCCATTGACTCTCAGCACAGTGCTTTCTCTGACTGCCTTTTCACATTCTTGGGAAAAGGCTGCTTGCCCTGTCTCCAAGTTTTGGATGTGAAGGAATCACTTCCAAGAAAAATGTGGCCAGGATGTCTGTCTTCTAGGTCAGGTAAGCTGAACATAGATTTGTTGCATGCCAACTCTGTGACAGGCACTCTGTCAGGCACTACAGGTCCAGAGAAGCTCTCAGTCCAGGGGGGACCAGACATGGACTTATCATTGCAAAACAATGTGGAGAATTGAGGAAGGGGTGCTGAAATGCCCTCACAATGTTTGGTTCAGCCAAACCTGGTGTTTGAAAGAGGAGGAAGGATGAGGTGAAGGAGGAAGGAAAGGGTATACTGGGCAGTGCCACTGGTGTGAGCTCAGTTAGAACTGGTGTTAAAAGGCAGGGTGAGCTCAGGCATCCCTGGATGGCCAAATCTGTGGGGTGGAGGAGACCAAGGCGCCCTGCCCTGTTAATGATGGGCAAGCTTGACAGATATACTTTTAAAAAAGTATATCTGATATCCAAGAGAAAGATGGAATTAAAGGAGACAAGACTAGAGAAAGGAGTCCAGTTAGAAACTTTTTGCAAACAAAGGATCCGAGAAAGAGGCAGTCCAGTTCTTATGGGGTTTTCTTTCCTTTTCGTTTCATATTTCCCTCTTCTTCCCTGGCTTTGAGGTGAGTGACCAAAGGGTCATCTTCTTCTTCCTCCTTCCTTTTGTTTTTTCTTTTTATTTTTAAATAATTGTAGGCTCCCAAGAAGTTGCATAAATAGTACCGAGCCCTGTTTGACCTTCAGGGTATTAGGTTGTATGACTTTAGTACAATATCACGACCAGGAGATTGGCCTTGTATAAAACTGTTAATCAAGTATTTTATTCAGATTTCATCAATTTTTATGAGCCTCTGTGTGTGTGTGTGTGTGTGTGTGTGTGTGTAGTTCTATTCAGTATTATCAACACGTATATTCAGATGACCACCACCCTCAATTAAGGTAAAGAACCACATACCGGGGGGCCTCCTCCTGCCCCCTTCCAGCAGACTGCTGGCCATGTCTTGAGGTGCATTCCAATGAGTTAAGCCAAAGCATGTATTTGAACTGCCGCTGACTCATAAAAGAAAAAAAAAAGGGCCCTTCTTGGCACACTTAGGTCCTTTGAGTTTTTCTTCTGTACTCTGTGTAGGTCATGCCTACCTCTCTGGAGAACATGGGTATATGTGTGGGAGGGGGAAACTGTGCTTAGGATCTGAAGCAGAATTGTTACCCCATGGGTGGATTCAGTCTTGCCCGGGTCTTCCTGAGGCTGAGGACAGGGGCTCTTCTTGCCTGAGCAGTGCCCCACCTTCTCTAAAGTACCTCTTTTATGAGAGCTCTTAAATCCCCAGTAGAGAATAGAACTAAAGCTTAGGAATGGATATGGTGATTTTAAACATATATGTTTAATAAGGATGTACAAGAAATAAATATTATGTGGCTGAACACACACTTATTTTTATAGACTTTAAATATAGTTCTATAAGAAATAGAGCCTTCAAAAAGGATCATTCTTGGGGCGCCTGGGTGGCTCTGTTGGTTAAATGCCTTACTTATTTAAGGCTCAGGTCATGATCTTGGGGTCCTGGGATGGAGTCCCATGTCAGGCTCCCTGCTCAGCAAGGAGTCTGCTTCTCCTTCTCCCTTGCCTCTGTCCTCCTCTCATGTCTGTGCACTCTCTTTTTCAAATAAATAAATAAAACCTTAAATAAATAAATAAGTAAATCAATAAAAAAAAGGCCCATTCTTTGCCAAATGATGAATCATTAATTCAATAAGAGCATTTCCTCCTCACTCAGTCTATTGTGTGTTTGAAGTTCATAAATATGCAGACTGACCTCACCACAGGTATATTTCTGAGATTTATATATAAAGTAAGTGTTTCAGTATTCACTAGTAAGTGTAGTGAATCAAAGTGATTGTAATTTTACAGATGTAATAGCAGTTTAGACTTAGAATAGCCATGTGATATCATCTGGTATAATTTTTTATGTAACTGAGAAATCACTTTTCCAAAGCGCTGGTATTCATAGGGCAGCCCCCACTCTGTATCAGACAGCTTGAATCGTTGGTGCTTTTTCTTTTTTTGTCCCAGATCTTACATCATAAGAATTTCATTTATTGGTTAGAGCTTGTCCTTTTGAACTACTCAGAATAATGTAATCCCGTTTCCATGCTTGGTCTTGTTGGGGATTTGAAAGCAGTTCTTGTTTCCTTGAAACTGCCTCTTTCTAGTATAAACACCTTCACTTCCTTGAACTCATGCTCCAAGACCTCGTTTCCCAGACTCTCCACCATCCCGTCACTTCCTCAGGAAGTGCTTGCGTTTACCCATGTCACTCTTCAGATGTGCCATCCGCCGTCTCTCTGTTATCACAGAAGGAAAAACAACAACAGAGACTGAAGCACCTAACTTCATGAACCACATGTAGGCTATTGAATACTTTAAACTGTATCCTGCTCTTGTGATGTTAAATCTCTGCCTTTAATTTTCCCTATAATTTCTGTGAGGAAAGTAAGTTACGTGAACACTTTATTCATATAGTAAGCACTTAATAAAGGTTCATTTTTATTGCTAATTTGAAACAACTATATCTTTTAAAAAACAAGAGCCAAAAAAAAAAAAAAAAGATGTGAATTAACTGAAAACCATAAGTTTTCAGTTTCAGTTCAGTTTCCCCACATCTTAACTTTAGTCAGATGATAGTCAAACCTTCCTGACTCTTTATGGAGGTTTTGCCTTCTGAGGGATGAATAGACAAAAGTCAATTCATTATTGATGTGCATGGACAGCGATCTTTTTTCTTTTCCTGAGATAAAGCCTAGTTGGGCCTCTCTCTCTCTTTTTTCTTTCTCTTTTCTTCCTCCCTCCCTCCCTTCCTTCCTTCCTACCTGCCTACCTTCCTTCCTTCCTTCCTTCCTTCCTTTTTTTTTTTTTTTAAAGATTTTATTTATTTATTCATGAGAGACACACACAGAAAGAGGCAGAGACACAGGCAGGGGAAGAAGCAGGCTCCCTGAGGGAAGCCCCATGTGGGACTTGATCCCAGGACCCCAGGATCACAACCTGAGCCAAAGGCAGGCACTCCATCACTGAGCCACCCAGGTGCCCCTCTTTTCTTTTCTTTTCTTTTCTTTTCTTTTCTTTTCTTTTCTTTTCTTTTCTTTTCTTTTCCTTTTCTTTCTTTTCTGTTTTTCTTCTTTCTTTCTTTCTTTCTTTCTTTCTTTCTTTCTTTCTTTCTTTCTTTCTTTCTTTCTTTCTTTCTTTCTTTCTCTTTCTTTCTTTCTTTCCTAAGAGCAGTGAAGTACTATTTCTGGGTTTTAGAAATAGTTTTAAAGTAGTAAGACAAGTATTTTCTGGTTTCATTAAGAAATGTTGGTATGAAGAATCCACTATTTCTGCTTGAGGATATACTGATGAGACTCTTATTTATAATATAGTTTATTTTGAAATAATTAAGAAGTTCCAGGAAAATTGCACAGTGCAAAGAACTCCCAAATCTCCCTGCCCAATTCTGCACCCATTAATATTTCACTGTTTGTGCTCTGTCATCATTCCTCTCTCCATAATGATTTTTTCCCAGTTTTATTGAGACATAATTAACATACAACATGGTATTAAAGTATACACTAGAATGACCTCATGTATGTATATATTGTAAAGTGATTACCAAAAGTTATCAACCATCACTTTGTATAGTTACATTTTTTTCTTGTGATGAGAATTACTAAGATCTACTTTCTTAGCAACTTCCAAATATACAATACAGTACTGTTAACTTTAGTCTTCATGCTGTTCATTATATCCCCAGGACTTACTTATTTTATGACAAAGTTTGTACCTTTTTATCCCCTTCACTCTTGTCCCTTACCCTCCACCTCTGACTCTTCCTAATGATTATCATTAATGTTTTTCTGAACCAGTTGAAAATGAACTGCACACAATGCCCTATAACTTCCAAATATTCTGGGATGCAATTCCCCAACACTTTACCGCATAACCACCAAATAACTTCGAACTCAGCGCTGAAATCAATATTAATAAATCACTGCTGTACTGTCCGTAGATCCCATTTAGATTTTGCCAGATGTTTCAGTGTCTGCTTTTTTTGTTTCTGGTCCAGAATCTCATCCAGAAACGCATGGTGCATTTAGGTGTCATGTTTCCTCCATTGTCTTGAGTCTAGAATAATTCCTCAGTCCTTCCCTTTCTTTAAGGTCCCTGTCTTTGACAGTTTCTTTTTTAAAGATTTTGTTCGAGAGAGAGAGAGAGAGAGAGAGAGAGAACATGAGTGGGAGGAGAGGCAAAAGTAGAGGCAGATTCCCTGCAGAGCAGGGAGCACAACACAGTACTCGATCCCGGGACTCTGAGATCATAACCTGAGCCAAAGGCAGATGCTTAACAGACTGAACCACCCAGGCACCCTGCCTTTGACAGTTTTAAAGAGTACAGGCCTTGCGTTCCTCAGGACTATTTCTTTGTCGCTTATTGTCTCTTTGGTTCTGTGTAGGCTATAGTTTATCCTATTTATTTGTTGTTGTACCAATGACTATCTTTTTCATTTTCAAGACTTTTGATTACTTATACCCAGTTGTTCATGTTTCGTTTCTTACTGTTTTTGTCTTTTCTTTTTTTTTATAAAAAGAATTTTTTGTAAAAAGAATTTTTTATACTTAAATTCTTTTTTGTAAAAAGAATTTTTTATACTTAAAAAAAGATTTTATCTATCAATTTATTTGAGAGAGAGAGAGATAGAGAGCATGAGCGTGTGGGGCAGGGGCAGAGGGAGAGAGAGAATCTCAAGCAGACTCCCCACTGAGCACAGAGTCCAACATGGGGCTCGATCCCATGACCCTGAGATCATGACCTGAAGCAAAATTAAGAGTCAGACACCCAACTGACTGAGCCACCCAGGTGCCTCTCTTATACTTTTAAGATGGAAGTTATTGCATTTTATAAGCATCCTAAATATACATCCTTTATAAATACACATAATTTATGTTCTATAAACTAAATTTAGTTTGGCATGTTTTTGATATTTCCTCTACCAGTTCTCTGGGGTCCCCAGATCAGAGCCAGGCTCAGTAGGGTTCTTGAGAACTTTGGTCCTGCAGTGATTTGGAGATATCAGAGATCTGATCACAGCTTGGCTCAGTTACTGCTGGTGAGGCTCTGTCTGTGTCCCTTTGTCCTTTTGAGCCTGCAGGTTGCTCAAAGCTTCTGACCAGGCAGTAGTAGGCATCAGCTTTTTTCTTTTTTCTCCTCTGTTCCTTTCACTATTAGAGGGGACCTTACTCCCCTCACTGTCTTCAATAACACTGAATTCTCTGTCCAGCTTGCTTTTAGACCTGGGGCCTGTTGATTCAGCCCTGCTCACTCCTTTGCATTTATGATGTATTTCATTGCTTTATGGTTGGGCTTCTGAATTGCATGAGAGCACTTATGGATGGCTTCAGGTAACATATAATAACCACTGCCCCGGACCCACCTGCTGGGACCTCTCATCTGGACGTTCTGCAAAAGCCTCCCAGAAGGGCTCTGCTGCTTCATATTTCCTCCTATAATCCATTTGTCATTAAAAATGCACATGGAAAAGTTATGTCCCTCTCTAACTTAAAATCCTCCTGGCCTCCTCTTGATCTAAAGTTCAAAATCTTTAAGCGTAGTTTACCAGGCCCTGTTAAATCAGGTTCAGCCTTTGTTCTAGATATATTTATGCCACTTGCCCCTGGCACGTGAATCTCTGCTTTGCTCAGTAGTCATGTGGGCATCTTTCAGCTCTGGAACCACTGGTGTCCACATACTTCAGGCCTTTACACAAGCTTTCCCCTCTGCTTGAGATGCTCTTCTGTCCTTTACATCTTCATCCCTCCTTCCCCGATTAAATCTTAGTAATCCCCAGATCTTGGTGTTTTGTCCTCAGGTAGACGTTTCTGATGCCCCCATTAATTGGTACAACTTACTCACATTTATTTATGTGATTATTTGTTAGTACCGGAGGGTTTTGTTCACTATTATATCCCTAGCACTATGTGTGGATTATAACAATTCACTAGAGATTCATGAATGACGAATGAGCCCTCCAAGCCCCACGTGGTCTCACCCCTGTTTTCTTTGTGACCTTACTTCTACCACTTTCCCTCTCTCTCACTCTGCTTGAGTCCCACTGACCACCTTGCTTTTCCCCAAACCTAGTAGGCATGTTCCTATGTCCAAGCCTGCCTTAGTATGCTTGGGATGCCATAACAAAATAGCACAGAGTATGTGGCTTAAACAACAGAAATTAATTGTCTCAGTTCCAGAGGCTGGAGGGGACGATCAAGTTTCCAGTAGGGTTTGGTTTTTGGTGATGCTTCTCTTCTTGGCTTGTAGATGGTAGCTTTATCCTCACGTGGCCTTTGCTTTGAGCATGGGCAGAAGGAAGAGAAGGGGACCGGAAGGGGAGAACACTCTGGTATCTCTTATAGGGACATTAATCCTATCAGATGAGCACCTCACCCTTAAGAACTCATTCAACCTCACTTACCATCCAAAGACCCATCTCCACATACAGCCACACTGGGTTAAGGCTTCAATATGAATTTTGTGGGGGAGGGGACACAATTCAGGCCATGACATTCTGCCCCGGGATCCCAGAATTCATGTCCTTATTGCATGAAAAAAATACATTCTTTCCATCCCAACAACTGCCAGAATTTTAACTCATCCCAACATCATCTATAAATCCCAAAGTCTATATCAGCTAAATATCATGTAAATCAGGTATGGGTGTGACTAGAAATATAATTCATCCTGAGGCCAAATTCCTTCCCAGTTGTGCACCTGTGAAACCAGACAAGTTAAGTGCTTCCAAAATACTGTGGTGGGGGGATCCCTGGGTGGCGCAGCGGTTTGGTGCCTGCCTTTGGCCCAGGGCGCGATCCTGGAGACCCGGGATCGAATCCCACATCAGGCTCCTGGTGCATGGAGCCTGCTTCTCCCTCTGCCTGTGTCTCTGCCTCTCTCTCTCTCTCTCTGTAACTATCATAAATAAATAAAAAAATTAAAAAAAAATACTGTGGTGGGACAACATAGGATAGACATTCCCTTTCCAAAAGGGAGGAATCTAAAAGAAAGAAGGGGCAGGTCCCAAGTAAGACCAAAACCTAGCAAGGAAAATTCCATTAGATCTGGAGGCACAAAAATAATCTTTGATTCATTGGTCTGCCTTCTGGCCCATCCCATGGCCCCAGAGAGGGGTTCCTGCTCGTGCTGCACTGCTGGGTAGGAGTCCTACCCACAAGGCTCTGGCTGGTGGCAGCTCAGGTTGTTAACCACAGTGGTGGCCACATCCTTTGAAACTGAGATGGGGACACCCTGAAAGATCTCTGAATCACCTTTGGGGTCATTGTTCCCTTTTCTTGGAGAAAGCATGTGAGCATTTGCAGCCAAATAGCAGTATTGTCTAGTCCTGTAGAATGCAAGAAGTCCAACAGCCTTCCTTCATTTCCCCTTTCATATCTTTCCCTAGTCCTGGCAGTATTTCTATTGGTCTAATCCCATCTCTTCCTGGCTTCTTCTGAGGGGGCTGATCAAATTCATGCTTCACACCCATACTGATCTCTTTATCAAATGGTGTTTCAACCACACCCTAGTGTTCTGAAGAGAACACTTTCTTCTCATTTTTTTTTGCATTATAGATAGGCAGAGAACTTCCTAAATCTTCAAGTTCTGGTTCCTTTTTCCTTAATATATTGCTTCAATTTATCTCTCTCTCCTCTCACCTTTTACTCTCAGTGATAAGGGAAGACCATACCACGCCTTCAATACTTTGCTTAGAAATATCCCCAGTTAAATGTCTAATTTCATTGCTGGCAAGTTCTACTTTCCACAAAACACTAGAACATAATTCAGCCTTGTTCTTTGCCACCTTATAACAAGGATGGCACTTCCAATAATCTGTTCCTCATTTGCTGACATTCCGGTAATGATTATTTATGTATTCTCTAAGAAGATGGAGGCTCTCTTTCCAACTCCCCTCTGTTCTTTCTGAGATCTCACCAGAACTGCCTTTAGCATCCACATTTCTACCAATAATCCCTTTATGGCAATTTAAACTTCAATCTCTACCCACTGCCCAGTTCCAAAGCTGTGTCTGCATTTTTAGGTATTTGTTACACTAGTCTCCACCTTCTTGGTATCCAACTCAAGTCTGCTTGGGTTGTCACAACAAAATACCACACACTGGGTGGCTTAAACAACAGAAATATATTTTGGGGGTGTGTGCCTGGGTGGGTGCAGTTCGTTAAGTGTCTGACTCCTGGTTTCAGGATCTCAGAGTCCTGAGATTAAGCCCTGTATCGGGCTCCATGCTGAGTTCCGGATCTGCTTAGGTTTCTCTCTCCTTCTCCCTCTGCCCTTCTTCTCACTCTCTCTTTCAAATAAATAAGTAAATCTTTTTTAAAAATTAATTTTTTCACAAATCTGAATTCTGGAAAGTCCAAGCTCAGGGTTCTGGCAGGATTCAGTTTTTAGGGAAGGCTCTCTCCCTGCCTGTAGAAAGCCACTTCCCTGTTTTATTCTCCTCAAGAACACTGAGCACTGTCCAATATTCCATATACTTCACTTGCTTATTGTCTTCCTCCTCCATGAAAGGTAAGCACCAAGAGGGCAGAGTTATTTATCCCTGGAATTCACTGATGGAGCCTCAATTCTCAGAACATGGCAGGTGTCAAATAGGTGTTTGTTAAATGAGGAATGAATTCCTACCCATTGTGTATGTGTGCTTTGTGTAAAATAAGGTAAAGAATATTATTTAATGTTTATTTTGCTCTTACTGATTTGGAATGAAAGCCCTGTCACACCTACTCTAAACCTAGGGTTATTTTCCTCATGATTTTAAAATATTCTTGTTCATTTTTATTTCTTGAAACCTAACAGGCATTTCCTCTGCATATGTGTTTGGTTTTATGGTCCTGAGATGTTTCTCTTGAGAAAAACACATATTCCTGTTTCTCTCGTTAAATGTCTTAAAATGGTAATAAGTCAGAGGCATGTCCCAGCACAGATAACATCCAAATCCTGGAAAAGTTACCATTGCAGGTGGCAGGTAGCATTTCTGAGGTGGGAATCCTGTGGCCATACACATTTAGTGAAACAAAATAATAAAGAGTGAGGGAAGGAATGGGAAGATAGCGTGTCATCTAGCAGCTTTTGGAGTCAGAACTACCATTGTGTCTGAGGCTCATTTCTCAGTGCCAGTGAAGCCATGCTCAGTCCCCGCTTATGAGTGGAGTCTCATCCCCAGGCCTGCCTCATCCCCATCCCTTCACTCCACGGATGGTGACAGCCGCACACACTCCAGGCTTTGGCAGGTCCAGGTGGGAGAGTCTGTTTTCACAGATGCATCCCACGGCCCAGAGTTGAAATTTGGCTCATAATGTGTCCCCGAATAGAAAAGCTAAATTTCTATTTTGTAGTGAATGAAAAAATTTCCCCCCAAACATTGAAACGGGTCACAGAGTATGCGACATTTTTAGACACAAGGATGTTCCTATCTTCCACTGGCACAGTGAAGGTTTCTTTCTGTTCCAGATAGAGACTGACAATTATAAATCTTTTTTTTAAAGGTTTTATTTATTTATTCATGAGAGACACAGAGAGTGAGGCAGAGACATAGGCAGAGGGAGAAGCAGGCTCCATGCAGGGAACCCAACGTGGGACTCGATCCCAGGACTCTGGGATTACGCCCTGAGCCGAAGGCAGACGCTCAACCGCTGAGCCACCCAGGAGTCCTGAGACTGACAATTATAACCATTTCTGACATTTATTATGTAGTTTGAAATATTTGAGGATTAAGAAAAAAGACTCTTTTCTCCCTCTGCCCAAATTTACTTTTGTTATTTATTTATTTTTAAATATTTTTATTTATTTATTCATAAGAGATACAGAGAGAAGCAGATACATAGGCAGAGAGAGAAGCAGGCTCCCTGCTGGCAGCTGGATTCGGGACTCGACCCCGGGACCCTGGATCATGACCTGAGCCAAAGGCAGACGCCCAACCACTGAGCCACTTAGGTGCCTCCCAAGCCTACTTTTAGTAGAGTTCCCCAAACCACAAGCATTCTTTTGCTTTTTAATAGTTAGAAAGGAAGGGGCTGAATACATGACCTAACCTCTGTTGACAAGGTCAACCTCTGCCTTTGTTTTATATGATTAAAAAAAAAGCCATTTAAAAATCTGCATCCCTCATGGTATCTTTAGTCCCCTAGTCTTAGAACAGTTGATTTGTGAATAGATTTCCAACACTGGGGTTTTATCAGCACAGAAATGCAACAGTGTATGATAGTTAGATGAAAGTCCTTCTGGAGTCAGGATGGCAATCTAACTTCTAAATTTATGTTAAAACACATCTACTTCTTATGTGTCAGCCCTTTAAAAAAGGTTTAAAATGTTAATATTGGTTCATTTTGTCCCTATGACACTAACACACACTGGATATGAACATTGACTTCTTTCTGTAGGGGCAAAAGGATGGTTTGGGTCTCCTGCCCAAGGCATGCTGTTAGAAAGTGGCAGGATTAGGATCCAAAACCAGGCAGCCTGAGCTTTGAGTTGGTTCTTAACCACTTCCAGCTTGTGGTTGGTAGTCTTGGGTCATATACGTTCTTTCTCCTTGATGGGAAGCTGGAGTCGGACACTGCACCCTTACTTCTGGCACAGTGGGCAGAAGGGCTTTGCCACTTCCCCTCCATTGATGCCACCTGTCATATGCTTCAGGGCAAAAGATCTACTCTCCTTGCCTGGGAATGAGCCTCTGTCCTCCACCCTTGCAGGTCACTTGGGAGTCCTATGAGTTTCAGTGTTTCGGTGCCTTCTCCCACACAGCAAACATGTCCACTTGGAACGCCTGTTCTCTTGATTAAATGTTTTCAAATATCCTTCACTTGGGATCTCAGGTGAAACTCCTACCTTTCACCTAGTTTGTATTCCTGGCCTCAGCACATGCAGGAACCACTTAGTGAGGTAGGCGTTGGCAGCCGGTACTCTGAAGGCCAGAGAAGCATCCCTTTGTGATGGGAACAGATAACATGACATAATCCACTGGCATCCAAAACAGAACAGGCTGTACTTTTTAGAAATAGCACCCACCTCTTACTCAGTTATTTTAGGGTCTGTGCATCCTGAGCTGTCACCAGGAACCTTCTGAACTTCTGGGGCCATTGAAGTTCAGAAGGTTCTGTCCAGCCAGGCAATGTCATCTTGTGGTCTGGGTGCATGGGGTCAGAGGGTGGGGAGACACTCAGAGGTCCAGACAGTCTGTAGGGGGCTCTGAATTGTGCCAACTAGGTTCCTGCTCTCTTCCTTGAATGTGCTTTGGTATTTCTACTGTATCCTCAGTAGAGGATAAAGCATATTCCCCCTGGAGGTGAACTCTAGGCCAGTCTGGATATAAGCCCATGGGAGTTTTTATGATTTGTCCAGATGATTCAACAGGAAAATCCAGAGAGACGGCTTCTTCATCGAGTGCTCTTCTGGCCACTGGAGCTTGTCTTGAGTGTCTGGGGACAGCCCTTCTATTTCCACCTCCAGACAGGCCACGCTGCTGGCTTTTTGCATGAGCTCCAAGGAAGTGTGGCCTATAGTGGCTTCTTGTAGGTAGCGATGTCCCATGCCCCTCAGGGGATGGAAAATATGGGATTAGAATAATGTGGGTCTTGACACTGAACTGAAGGAGAGTGGTGGGTGTGGGGAGAGAAGAGCTGGGATCCTCGATGGCTGGGATCCTGGATGCCTTGGCTCCTTCCCGCTGCGTGGCTTAGGGCAATGCTCAGCATCCTGCACAGCAGGCAGGCAGGAGCAGCCTCAGTTTCCCCAGGGTCTGCTGGGGAGTGGGCGCTGACCCAGGCACACTTCACTTCCAGAGCATCCTTTCATGGTAGCCTCATGTTGTTAAATGAGATGATCTTATGAAAGACAAAGGAAGTCATAAGCAGTATCCACATGCGTGCACATGGAAGGTGTTGCTGAGGTCACCTATTTAATGTTGAGTTTAGGATTATTCTCTTCCTACTTTGCCACTGCCTTCCTGGCTTATTGCTAAAACTTTTAGTTATTTGAAAATAAATACAATCATGCATGCTTTACCTTGCCTAAAAGGATATCCACTGTAAAACCTAAAAATACCCCCCAAAAATGAAGGCTAGTAAAAAAAAAAAAGAGTATCCACTTGTTATTAGCTCCATTCATTCATCCACTTGTCAGATTTGTTTGGGATATGGCAATTTCTTTCTTTCTTTAGATTTTATTTATTTACTTGAGAGAGAGAGAGAGAGAGAGAGCACAAGCAAGCACACAAGCAAGGGGAGGGGCAGAGGGAGAGGGAGAAGCAAACTCCCTGTAGAGCATGGAGCCTGATGCGGGGCTCAATCCCAGGACCCTGGGCTTATGACCTGAGCTGAAGGCAGACACTTAACTGACTGAGCCACTCAGGCACCCCAGGATATGGCCGTTTCTAAGAGTGACAAGGTCCTAGCAGATTTTATAATTCAATGGAGAGGAATAGAAAAATAATTTTAAGACAACATGGACAATGTTATAATGGAATTGTGTACAAAATGCTAGGGGACACACAAACTTGTACGTAAAAGTTCACAGCAGCATTATTCATAATAGTTCTGAAGGGGAACAACCCAAAAGTCCATCACGTGATGGATGGATGAGTAAAATTAGTATATCCATACAATGGAGTACTACTCAGCAATTAACAGAATGAAGAAGTGACACATATATAACATGAAAAGGCCTTAAAAACATTATGTTCAGGTAAAGAAGCCAGTCATAAAAGATATTATATGATCTCACATATCGAATGGTTCTGTGTATATGAACTATCCACAATAGGCAAGTCTGTAGAGACAGTAAGTAGATTAGTGTTGCCTGGGGCAGAGCGGGGAGTGCCCTGCTGCTGGGCATAAGGTTTATTTTAGGATAATGGAAATGTTTTCAAATTAGATTGTGGTGAGAGTTGTACAACTCTATGAATGTACTGAAAACCATTGAGTTGTACACTGTAAATAGGTGAATTTTTATGACATGTAAGTTATATCTCAATTAAGCTGTTAGAAAATGCATATAAGGGAAGGAGAGTTCATTTTGATCCACATATCTGAGATCCAGATATCTGAAGGCTTCAGCTTGGAGGAATATTTGAGTTAGCTCTTGAGGGGCAAATTTTCCAAGTGGGAAAGTGTGGGAAAAGCATTCTAAATAGAAGCAGCTATTTGCAAAGCATGGAGGAATGCAAAGGAGTGGCACATCTGAAGAATAGCCGGAAGGTTAGAGGGGCTAGATGTAGGTCATGGTGGTAGGTGGCAGTGGACAAGGCTGGAAGTGTAGGAAGGGGCTACCAAGAGCATTTTGGTGTATCAAGGAATTGGGCACTGTTTTGTCCATAGTGGAAAATCACTGACGGGCTTTAGTGAAGACAGCGTCATGACCAGATTTAAGTTGTAGAACACACTGAAAAGGATGGTTTGTACTGGGGTAGAAATAGGGAAAGAGAGATAAGCTATATGGTTTTGGCTGTTGTCTAGGCAGAAAAAGGATAATATCTTGGACTAATCGAGTGTGAGTGAGATGGATTTTAGACATGTTGAGTTTGAGGACCACCTAGGTTCAGATACTCAGAAGGCAGTCAGGAATGATCATAATTGTGACAAATCACAATAGCACAAAACCTACCATATAGTGGTTGTCGGTGTTTCAGCCACTGTGCTAGGTACTCTATATTAATATTTCTCATCATTGTAAGCAGTCCCTGAAGAAAGATCTAGAATATCATCCCCATGTGATAAACAAGCTGAGAAATAAAGAGAAATAAAGAGAAAGAGACCCTCTGAAAACAATAGCTGTATAGATTTGTTTTCTGGAGACTTCGGGAAGTAGTTTCCATTAAAGAGTAGTCTCCAGGAAGGAGAAAAAATGAGTGGGAAATATCAGAAAAGGAGACAGAACATGAAAGACTCCTAACTCTGGGAAACGAACTAGGGGTGGTGGAAAGGGAGGTGGGCGGGGGGTGGGGGTGACTGGGTGACGGGCACTGAGGGGGGCACTTGACGAAATGAGCACTGGGTGTTATTCTATATGTTGGCAAATTGAACACCAATAAAAAATACATATATATATATATATATATATATATATATATATAAAGTAGTCTCCAGGGTGTCTGGGTGGCTCAGTCTGACTCTTGATTTTGGCTCAGGTCACGATCTCAGGGCTGTGAGATTCCCCTGTATTGTGCTCCATGCTTAGTATGGAGTCGGCTTAAAATTCTCTCCCTCTCCTTCTGCCCCTCACATGTACATGCTCTCTCTCTCTCTCTTTCTCTCAAAAAAAAAATTAATTAAAAAAAAGCAGTTTTTGAGCTCATCAATGATGGCCTGACTGCCTCAGGTGGGAAATTAACTGAGCAGTAGACAGTGGCAGTGGGGGCAGGCATCACTGTCACACCAGTCCCTTTGCTGGGACTATAATTCCATCTCCACTGGATGTTCTCCCCTCCCCCAATTCTAGTAAATGAAAGCAAAATGTAAGTCTACTTATTGAGTTGACTGTCTTGGGAGGCCACACGAATGAGCTGGAAGGTAGAAGGAGAAACAAGAGAGATCTAGAAATACAAAACGTTCTATCTTTGGATCAGTCTCTAAAAGAGTTCAGTTTAAAAGAAAGGTTTATTCTTTTATTTGGCTGGATCTTTAAACAAGCAGCTTTCTTTTTCCAAGGCCACCTTTGTGACCAGCACTGCCCATTACCAGGGTATAAACTTCTGGAGGACGTTCTAGTTGCGGCCATGGCCTCATGCCTAGAGAGAAGGCTCGACAGGATATGTGGAGTGAGTGGGTGTGCCATGACCTTAAGGCTTGGGACGAGTCCGCAGTTTGCTGAGATCCACTGTAGCCAGCCTTCTTCTGTAGGGTGAGAGACTTTACTGCTCGGTTGCCCTGAGGCAGTAACACTGAGGCTACCCACCTCTGTGATCTTTTTGCCTAAGTCCCAACTCAGTTAGGTAGTTGTGTTTGAATTATTTGTGCCAAGATTCTCTGCTGTGAGTGAATCCCATTAGTCCCCGTGCCCAACACAGGCAGGAGACCCTCAAAAAATATTTGTTGGAGGGAAATGAAAGCTTGGATCAATGCGAGGAGTAGGTTAAGTCCTTGGCTGGCTTCAGCAGAAAGGAACCCTTGGAGGAACTATAGGAGAACGAATCTGAAATTTTAGATTTCATGAGGCTCCTGAAACCAACCATCTTCCTCCTTTACGTCAATTTTACTTCAGATTGATTCAGCATCAAGGAAAGGAGAGGATTTGAAGAGGAAGAATGTAAGCTTCAAAAATTACCTTTCCCTGAAGTATTTCTTTTGTAACTATTGTGACTGCCTCTAGGAAAATAAATTGAATCTGACCCAGACTGTGACAAGGAAGAAAGTCAATGGAAAAAGGGAAGCATTTGTGGACTAAATTGAGAGGGGGAAAAACCCAAACCAACCCTCTTTTTAGGGTTCAGAAGAGGTTTCTCTAGTTACTTGTTAGTTCTCTGGTTGACCAGATCAGAACTTGAAATGGTAGAAAATGGCCATTTGAAAATCCTAGCCTAAAATCTCATCCTTTCTCTTTCCTTTCCACAGTGAGGCCCTGGTTTTTTTTGTTTTTTTTGTTTTTTTTTTTTTTTTCCTTTTTCTTTTTCTTGGTATCTGCCCTTGTATAAGTTTTCTCTTGCTGCTGTAATAAACATGAATGTAATGGCTAATGGCTGAAAACCAAACCTGTTATTATGCCACAGTTCCCTAGGCCAGGAGGCTAGGTGGGCTCCACTGGACTGTGCTCAAGCTGTGATGTCTGTGTCTGGGCTCCTGTCTAGAGGCTCTGCAGAAGATTCAGTGAGGTTGTTGGCAGGATCCAGTTCCCCTCGGTTGGAGGACTGAGGTCCTGTCTTCTTGCTGTCAGCCCAGCCACTCTCTACAACTAGGGGCTTCCTGCTTTCCTTCTCATGTGGTCTCCTTCATCTTCAAGCCAGTGATGGTATATCAGGTCCTTCTCCTGCTTCCATCTCTGTCTCCTTTTACCTTCCTTTTTCCTTTTTTTCCACTAGCTAGAGAACATTTTTTGCTTTTATGGGCCCATGTGACCACACTGACCCATCTGGATGGTCTCCCCCTTTAAGGTCAACTGTGCCCCATAACATAGCATGATATGGTATTTTGTCACATTCACAGTTTCTGGCATTAGGGTGTGGGATCTTGGGGACTGTTCCTAGAAATTGAGCCTACCAAACCAACTGTTGGTATGATAACAGATGACATGAACCAGTCAAGGCTGCCTGGGGGGGTGGTGGTGGTGGGGAGGGGGCGCTGTGTGTGTCCATTTTAGCGACAGCCATTGGGAAAGAAAACCAAGAATCACTCATGCCTGTTTCCAAATGGCATGGAAGCCATTTGCCTTGTCACAAGACACCTGTTAAGTGCTTGCTTGGTTTTGCAAGTTCAAGAAAGTTTTGCAGGGGAATCCCTGGGTGGCTCAGTGGTTTAGTGCCACCTTCAGCCCAGGGTGTGATCCTGGAGACCCGGGATCGAGTCCCATGTCGGGCTCCCTGCGTGGAGCCTGCTTTTCCCTCTGCCTGTGTCTCTGCTTTTCTGTCTCTCCTCTCTGTGTCTCTCATGAATAAATAAATAAAATCTCTTTTATTTTTTTTGAAAAAAAAAAAAAAAAAGGAAAGTTTTGCAGTTCTCTTCCAAACTTTAAAAAAGGTGAATGACCTATGGGTGGATTTTTCTTCTTTTTGGTTTATTTACTTATTTGTTCACTTCATGCTAAATTCTCAGCTCTCATTTTGACCTTGCTTTTGCCAAAGGGAAACTCAGTGTAAGTAATATTGTGGTAAGTTAATTATTTTTAGTCAAACAATATGGAACCAGGCAATAAAATTCAGGAAAGAGGCCTGTTTTGAAACTTGTGGCCTTGTCTAAATCACTAAGTGTCAATAAATCGCTTCCAAAGCAGGTGGGACACCACTTGCCTGGCCATGGCAGTCTGGTGTACTTCAGGGGACGGAGGTGATCTGGGCTCCAGAGTCACATTCTGTTAATGCCTCATCAGACCCAGTGATTCAAGCCCTTGTCTTTACATGTTATGTGTTTGGTGATGGGAGAGACAGATGCCAGTTTCCCAAGAGGGAAAAAAAGCAACTGGAAAAAAGGAAATGGCAGATTGTCAATGAGATAGCTTTTGTTTCAATTTTCCCTCCTTTGTTTTCTTTTTAAGCTGTGAATTACCGTACTTTCCCTTTTGGTGTTTTGGGCCATAGATCTTTGCATTAACCTGAACCTTTTTTTTTTTTTCCCCTTTTCCCTAATATTCATCTGGAAAATACCCCTACACCTGACAGTCTTGTTTAGTGAGATCAGCTGTCCACTTCCAGACTTTTTTCGAGGGAGAGTGGCATGGTCCCATGGCAGGAGTCCAGACTGGAAGCCAGGAAAGCTGGGCCCCTTTCCCAGGCCCATCCACCACGCCTCTGCAGTGCCTCGAGCCTCCATTATCCTGCACTGGGCCTGCAGTGTGCTGGTGTGATAGCTGCAGATAAGCAAAGGGCAGCATTTATTCGGTCACAGTTCCCTGCTCTTCCATGAACCAGCCGTGTGACTTGGGCTCAATCAGTGTTCCTATATATGAGCCTCAGTTTGCCCTTCTGTCAACTAGGAAAAGATATTTGCCTCGTGGGAGAAGCCAGTAGATGATAAGTACATGGAGCTTTGCCTCACAGCGCAGGCAGGATGTGGCCAGTGGCTGTCTGGGACCATGCGGAGCTGGGCAGGAGTGGGAAGGGGCCAGGTGGCAGTGTTGAGGATGAGCCATCACACTCTGTTCCTGTTTCCTTGTGGTTTGGGACAATACCAGGGGACCCTTGCTACATCCCTGTGGCTCCTGACACTGGCAGGTCTGTTGAAGAGGGTGGCTGCCGGAGCAGAAAGGCGCAAAGGTCACAGCAGTGGGCAGGGTGGGCAGGTACGATGAGGGAGATGAAAACAGCCATTTATAGGGCTGCTACTTGGGGGTGTTTGAGTCTGTCTTGCTCTAGTACCCTGTCCCAGTATTTTCCAAAATTTTCTCTATGCAGTTTTGCTTCTGACACTGGTGGCTGTGATTTAAAAAATAGCTATATCTATATCTAGATAGAAAGATAGAAAGATAGAAAGAAAGAAAGATAGATAGATAAATCGATCTAGATAAAAGCACACTGGACTTGGTGTCAGACCAACTGGATCTTGGATTTGAGTTTTGATTTCACCAGTTCCATGACACTGGCTAATTGACTTAATTTCTGTGTCTCTCTGGTTTGTTGTGAAGAGCACGCAGATCACAATATGTAGCTATAAATCATATAATTAGTCTTTCGTTTTCCTGTAGGACATTTTAAGGACAAGCGAAATGAAAGTGGCAGTTGGGCCAGGACATAGTGTACTCCAGGAGATACCCTGTCCTGTGAAGGAACAAGGTCAAACAAGTGAGTAGCTGAGAATGAAGGGGCCATTAGGAGGGGCCCTCCCCTTCCTGGATTTCTCCTACTAATGGACATCTATGTTTCCACTCAGAATTCCTATTCATTTGTTAGGTACAAGGCCAAGATACCAAAATAGCACTTGTGTAGGGCTGAAACTATTACTGCTCAATTGTTTCTGGGCTTCACTTCTTGCGCTCCACTCCACCTCTCCTGGAGTATCTGCGGACGTGTTGAGGATGTACTACAGGCCGGGTGATGGTGCTCGGGAGCGGTCCAAACATTACATACGGAGGCAAGAATTTTAGAGATGTTCGGAGCCAGGCACAAGCCCTGATGTCCCCCCAGCAAGCCGATCACCCCAGGCTAGTGACAGTGGAGGCTCAAATGTGCCCCGCATACTGCAGAGGCCTGGCTCATGTAGGTAAAGGAGGCCTACATGATGGATGTTCAACTTTCAACGAGGAGTTTAGAATACATTTCTGGACACACGGGGGATGTCATAGGTCGGCAGTTTGAAATTCATCACTAATGCTAACCATCAAATTCCGTTTCATAAACACACAAGTGTTTCCTAATAGACACAGCCACTGAGTTTCACGTGCTTGTAACAACTGCATCTAAGTAATGTTGGAAACACTGCAAATGTCACTTTGCGAAGGCACAGGGACTCTGTAGGACAGGCTGGGACCTTTGGGCCCACCTTCTTTTCTGTCATTTCCAATCATGTGGCCTTCAGAAAGCTCAGTCCCCTCATTTCAGTTTCCTCATCTTCAAAGTGGGGAAAATTCTGCTGAGCTTAGAGCTCATTGTGAGGAGTTAGGATCACGTGTGAAAAGGGTTAAACCCAGGTCCAGCGGGGGTGGGAATTCAAAACCTGGAATCTCTTGTAGAAAAGTGAAACGGGGTAGCCCAGGTGGCTCAGTGGTTTGGCGCCGCCTTCAGCCCAGGGTGTGATCCTGGAGACCCACGTCGGGCTCCCTGCATGGCGCCTGCTTCTCCCTCTGCCTGTGTCTCTGCCTCTCTCTCTTTGTCTCTGTCTCTATGAATAAATAAATAAAATCTTTAAAAAAATAGGTGAAACAGCATATATAGTGTTTATGACTTAGCATTTAAAGCCCCTCTCACATTTTTTCCCCTTCTTAAATGGAGAATGATGGTAAGATTTAGTAGAA
Source organism: Canis lupus familiaris (assembly GCF_011100685.1). NCBI lineage: Eukaryota > Metazoa > Chordata > Mammalia > Carnivora > Canidae > Canis > Canis lupus. The sequence continues at coordinate 65,917,139 of NC_049228.1, read as the reverse complement.
CTTGTAGAATTTTATTTACATAGTATCTCAGGTGATTTTCCTGTGGTGGTTTATCTTAGAAATTATGCATAAAATCACATCCATGAAATAAAGCCAGTAAAATTTGTATCATGTGCCATGTCGTGGGCTGTACATTCTACACGTAGAAGCAGCTAACACTCATTAGACCTTAGGCAGACTTTACCATTGCTGTCTCCACTTTGCAGATGACAGAACTGCATTTTGAAGTTTGGGTCATTTGACCAGGGCCACATGGGAAACGAGGGGCAGAACCAGGACTCCCAGTGAGGGTTTTGTGATACCAGAGGCTGTATTCTCAGCTAAAGATGCCTACTGACTTCACTCAAAATTCACCTGTTATTGTAGCCTTGTGCTTCAGAGTACTTGCCAAGGTTGTCATGGCTACACAGAGCGAGGAGAAACTTTGCAGAGGTGACAAAAGGAATGAGAGCTATTAGTTTTGGGGTGACATGCCAAGGTCACTTTCTTCTTTCATGGCTCAACTCCCCCTTCCCACCTTCTCAGCAGATACCGCATCCTGAGAGCACCTTCTCCTCCTACTTATTCCACATTCATTTCCAAACTCCCTTCTCCTGGGCCACAATTGGTGTGCCATCTTGCTCTTTGGAGCCCACATGACTTCAGTTATCTTGGGGTCAAGCCCAGCAGTCTCCCTAGGATGCCCGCAAGTGACCTTCACTTCCCTCCTCATCTTTTATTTTCTGTCAGTTCCTCTCAAGAATGCCCCCTTGAGTGCCCTCCATGGACACAGCCCATCCCCCCCTGCACCTTAACCAGGCAGCACCGGGCCTACTCTTGGCTCCAGCAAGCTTAGCAGGCCCTGGAGGAGGACGACCTGGCCAGGCGAGTGCTTAGGAGGCTGTCCAGAGGCAGGACTGCATGATGGAAAAGCCAAGGCCTTTGTATGCACTCATGCATTCATCCATCCATTCATCCCGATTTATTAAATACCGAGTGTTAAGAACACAACACATGGGAAAATGCTCTGCATCACTTGCCATCAGGGAAATACAAATCAAAACCACAATGAGCTACCAGTGAGAATGGTGAATCACACCAGTGAGAATGGTGAAAATTAACAAGGCAGGAAACAACAAATGTTGGAGAGGATGTGGAGAAAGGGGAACCCACTTGCACTGTTGGTGGGAATGTGAACTGGTGCAGCCACTGTGGAACACTGTGTGGAGGTTCCTCAAAGAGTTAAAAATAGATCTGTTCTACGACCCAGCAATTGCACTGCTGGGGATTTACCCCAAAGATACAGATGCAGTGAAACGCCGGGACACCTGCCCCCGATGTTTATAGCAGCAATGTCCACAATAGCCAAACTGTGGAAGGAGCCTCGGTGTCCATCAAAAGACGAATGGATAAAGAAGATGTGGTCTATGTATACAATGGAATATTACCCAGCCTTTAGAAACGACAAATACCCACCATTTGCTTCGACATGGATGGAACTGGAGGGTATTATGCTGAGTGAAGTAAGTCAATCGGAGAAGGACAAACATTATATGGTCTCATTCATTTGGGGAATATAAACAATAGTGAAAGGGAATAAAGGGGAAAGGAGAAAAATGAGTGGGAAATATCAGAAAGGGAGACAGAACATGAGAGACTCCAAACTCTGGGAAACGAACTAGGGGTGGTAGAAAGGGAAATGGGCAGGGGGTGGGGGTGGGGGTGATGGGCACTGAGGGGGGCACTTGATGGGATGAGCACTGGGTGTTATTCTATATATTGGCAAATTGAACACCAATAAAAAATAAATTTACAAAAAAAAAGCAATTTAAAATCCCTCATCTAAAAATGAATGAATGAATGAATGAATGATTAATAATAATAAAAAAGAACTCAACAAATTATCAGACACAGCCTGCCCTTACAGCTCAGTAGAGGGGACAGACCCAGAAACAAGACTGATGGTTCAGTGGGTAAGTCTGCATGGTGGCATCCGTAGAACACTGTGAGTGTGTGGAAGGTAATTGAGGAGGCTGAGATGGAACAAGGGGAAGGAACATGTAAAGATTCAGAGGCAAGAAGGAGTTGGTGCTTTCACAGAAATACACAGAAGGCAGTGTGTCTGGAACATTCTGTGTTGGGGGAGAGATGGCAAGAACCCCAACTCATTCTGATAGACTTGTCGGCCGCCATCCAAGCTCTCCCTCGGCTGGTGTCACTGCGGAGGCCACCCAGGCAGTACCTCCCTAGATATGGGCATCACTCAACGGGAGCCCGTGTGGGGCAGGTGCACCCCGAGGCCAGCAGAAGACAGGATTCTTAGAACCTCCATTCTTAGAACCGAAGCCGCAAGGGGAGGGACCAGCTGGAGAAAGCTCCAGCTAAGAGTGTAGGAGAAGACTGTTGGATAAGAGCTGGAGACTTTGGTAGAAGACAGAGCCACTGCCACGCCCCAGCCTGGCAGAAAGATGCAGAGCACGGTGGAGAAGGGTGAGGCGTCTACTTGGAGGTAAGCAGAAGATAGCCAGCCTGGCAGACGTCAATTGTGTCCCTAACTCCACCCCGGCTGTTTATCGTCTGATCCACAGACAAGTCTCACTCAAAGCATTGTGCCAGTACACAGCGAAAACACACCACCAAGGAAGAAATATAAACTCAAAAGTAGAATCCAGATCACAGAAAACAAGAATTAAAGGTTAAGTGTGGGGAAGGGGAGAAGAAGGTGGGACAATAAAGCAAATACGTGGAGATCATTTGGACTTAAAGAGTTACCACTGTTGAGAAAGAAATAGGACTCTGAGCTTCCTGGTGGCCAAGTTTTAAAGGAAGATGAGGTCAGTTATGTGGTTTTCCTTGTGAAAGAAGTGAAAACATACTAGCTTGTATCAGAAGCTAGACTTTCTAGATCTTCGCATGAATAGGAGTTTTCTCCATTGGGGCAGCATGATTTCGAACAGACTGTGACCCTATGAACATTCCTCTAGCAAATTGAGGTCAATGCTACACATCTGGCTTCTATCTGTGTTGTTCACTGGCGGTGCTGTGATCCCTAGTGTTTGCCAGTGGTGTTCAAGCTCTGTGTCTGTCGCATGATTTCGTGTTCCTCGACATTAGGGACTGTGCTTCGTGTATCTTTTCTACCTCCCATACCACATTAGTTTGAAATTGAACCTAGTGAAAGTGTTTTGAATATTAAATATTTTCCACTATTGCGGAAATGATTTCTTACATAGACGAAGCACAGCTGGCTCTACAAGCAGGTGCTCTAGGGGCTCGGTGCACAATGGAGTTTCCACTGTCGGAGGTACTCCGGGAGACTGTGGCACCACCATCCTCATGGAACTGTGCCCCGAGATGGAAGGAACCATGAGAGTTCATCCCATTCTCAGTTTAATGTTAATGAAATACAGTTGAGACTAGTGGTACTTAGCATTTTGGCGTCAAAGACCCCTTTGAAAAGATAATGAAAACTAAGGGCTCTTGCCCCAGGAAAAGACAAAGGAAATTGTACAATTTGGGTTTAAGTTTCAGGAAACTCACACTTCTGGGAGCCCAGCCCTGTACTCAATACGGGGCTCTGGACCCCTGTTTAGAATGCCTGGTCTAAAAAAAAAAAAAAAAAAAAAAAAATAGAATGCCCGGCCTAACCTCTGGTCTCACTTTGTACAAAGGATTTTTCTTCTTGATATACTCTGGTCCCATTAGTGATAGACACAGAATGCTGTTCTTAGGACCAAGTTCATCCCATGGGGATGAGAGGAGCAGGCAAATTACTAACCAGACTCTCACACCCCTGCCTGCATACAAGTATTCTACAGATAGAACAGAATAAATACAACACATGGACTATTACTCAGCCATAAAAGGGAAGGAAATTCTGAGACCTGCTATACCATGGATCAACCTTGAGGACAGTATGCTAAGTGAAATAAGCCAATCAAAAAAGCATAAATACTATATGATTCTACTTCTAGGAAGCACCTGGAGAAGTCAGATTCATAGCACAGAAAGTAGAATGGAGGTGGCCAGGGGCTGCGGGGAGAGAATAGGGAGTTAGCGTTCCATGAGCACGGTTTCAGTTTTCTAAGTTGAAAGTTCTGCAGAAGGACGATGGTGATGGCTGCATGACATTGTGAACATATCTAACACTAAGAGCTCCACACTTAAAAGTGGATAGGATGGTAAATGTTGTGTCATATGCATCTTAAAACAAACAAATAAATAGGAGTTTAAAACAGTGACTGCAGCATGCTGCCTGAGGGATGTGTGGGATGGGAGGCCTAGGCTCACCTGCTAGCTGTGATGTGCTGTGGCCTCATGAAATGAGCTGCTGGGAGCCAGTTCTTTCTGCTGCTGGGTAGGCTCTCTGAGCTGTGCCAAATGGCTGTGGCATTGAAAACCAGCACCAGGAGCTCCTTGATTTGCACTGGGGTGGTTCTGCTTGGAATTGTGGACTTGTTGCAGTGTTTTCATTTCTATACTACACTCTATTACTGATGTTAACTTTTCCTACGAGACAATGGCTTGACCGTCTTCTATTTCCTGGGGCTCTATACATAATTGTAAAAGGAAAACCATAGCTGCATATGTGATTCACCATACAGGAACTCTTCATTTTATAGGACTCATTTTTTTTTTATAACAGGAAGTAAATATGTGTTGCTAAGCTACTATGTCCATCAAAAAAAATTCATATAGTAGATTCCATTGTACTCTTTGTGTTCTGTGAGAGTTGATGATTCTTTTATGCTAATTCAGCCCTTTTGTTCTTGACCTCTTTTACCTAAAGTTAATTAGAGTTTGACCATAGTGTATTTGGTATAAACAGGAAAAAGAAAAAGGCTTGAATCCTAATTTTGCATGAGAATACAGAAGTCTTCCTTAAACTTTCTCAAAGGAATAATTTATTGGCCTACATTTTCAGTTCTGCATCTATCTATCTATCTATCTATCTATCTATCTATCTATCTATCTTCTATGGCTCAAGGAACTTGCAAACATCTGATGTAATCCTATTATTGCAAAAGAAAGAAATACAGACTGCATGAGTAAATTTTAGGAGTTGCAAGTATCTCTTCTGATCCTCTGGGGATGAGGCACCTACTTTCTACCTCTGAGAAGAATAGGGCAGATAGAGACCATTTGAAGATGCATCTTAAGACCTTTAGGCCAGAGGAAAGGAAGAACTGCAGGTAGTTATTCCTTTTTCCCAAGATTGAGATCTCAAAATAAAAATAGATATCATCGTCCATATCAGATGCTCTGACCCTCAGGCAGTGGGAAGGTCCTGATGTAATGGAATTGCTCCATCTGCATATTTAATTTATATAAACTCAAGTATGCACATATTTGATAGGTAGGGAACCATTTAAATAGAGCTGGCAATTAGGCCTGTCATTCAACCCAAGTTCCACAGAAAGACAGGAGGGGGGTACAGGAATTTCTTTGTCACAACTGGGCTTTCTTCCATGCTCTCAGTGTCAACAATTCACCCTGCTGAGGGTGATTCTAGTAGTTTTTATTCCCATAGAGCATGGCTTCTACCCGCAAGTCATCATGCTCATCTAGTGCTCAGTGGTTAGTTTCAACTCTAGGGCAAGAGCTGGCTCTACTGAGCTTCTTGGAAAAATGGGATGTCTGTCTCTAGTGTGGGTCACAAATATGGCCTTGTTCAGTCTAGCAGAGGTCATGAAGATTTGAGAGAGCCAAAAGTCATCAAGTCGTGGCCTCAAGTACTACAGTGATCATTCAGGAGACAAGTCAAATATGTATAAGATTTTAATGAAGACTGAAATGCTTTTGACTTGTGCCTGGAAGAACGGGATTATGAACATGAGCTTAGGAATTTTATGCGCTCTAGCTTCCTGCCAAAGAGGTACAGATTTCTGATGAAAAGGGGTTTCCAGGAATAATTTCGACTCTACCTGCTTTTCACCAATATATGGTCTTCTGACCCTGACTCCTATGAAAATTACAATGGTTAAGAGCATGAACTTCGGGGTCAGATTCCAAATCCTAGCTCCTCCATATTAACAAGTTAACATGTTAATTTTACTAAGCCTCAGTTTCCTCAAATGTAACAATAGTTCTTACCTAATAGGATAGTTCTGCAGATTAAATGCAAAGCACTCAGCACCTGCATTTAATAAGTAATGCAATAGATGTTTACTCTGATTATTCAGGAAGCAAAAGCAATCCAGTGCATTGGCTGAATGCCACTGATTTGTGGGAAGAACAAAGGAACTGGTTCTGTGCTCTGGATCCAAAGTAATGAAAAAGCTTCAAAAACATATTTGTTTTTTCCCTTCATCTGTTATGTTTTATATGCCTAACTTCTAAACTATTTAAATATATGTGTTAGTTATGTACCTAGCCATCCAAAGCATTCAGTGAATATCTGTTGAGTACCTCCTATGTGCCAAGCTAGGTGTTGGTGATACAGAGGCAGGACAGTGGCTGAACAGGGGGAGGAGACAGACACCTAAGCCCGTAGTAATAAGGTAACATAGAGAAGGGAATCCCTGGGGCACCTGAGAGGACTTACATACAGAAAGTAGAGAATGGGTTAAGAAAGGCGTTGGGTGGGGTCCCTGGGTGGCGCAGCGGTTTAGCGCCTGCCTTTGGCCCAGGGCGTGATCCTGGAGACGGGGGATCGAGTCCCACGTCAGGCTCTCTGCATGAAGCCTGCTTCTCTCTCTGCCTCTTTCTCTCTCTCTCTCTCTGTGACTATCATAAATAAATAAAAATTAAAAAAAAAAAAAGAAAGGCGTTGGGTGTGAGAAAGCTGTGGAGATGAAAAACAGCAGGGGGCACCCACAAGGAAGTCAGGTTGCCCGAGTGGAAAGTGCAAATCTGGGAATGGTGGGCAATGGGGCTGGACAAAGAGGCTATCCTGGAGCCCTTCCATGCTCCACTAGGGCCTTTGACCTTCATCCCAAAGGCTATGAGAGCTGTTGATTGAATCTATCTCATTCGAGATAGATGATTCTGGGCAGAAGACAGATTGGAGGGGGACACCAGAGGCAAGGGTTGGGGTATCAGACTACAGCAGCCACTGGGTGAGGACTGGTGAGGGGGATGTGGGCAGGTCCTCTGAAGAAGAAGGGGAGGCAGGGAGGCTGAGGATGAATAGCAGGTGAACATAACAGGACTCATGATGGCTGGGGTGAAAAGTGGAGTGGAAGGAGGGAAGAATCAAGGCCAGTTATCTAGTTTAAGCAACAAAAGGGTGGTGCTGCCAATTGAGCTATTTTTAGAATAAAAGAGGAAGAACATATTCGGAGGGACGAAGATGATTTTGCTCCTTTTGAAAGAAATTTTAGTTATACAGAACTTGCAGTCTAGGAAGATAATGATTTGAAAGGGTTTTCCTTTCATTACAACTGGAGATCAGTAATCAAAGAAATTATTTGTACTAACAAATCCTCAGAAATCATGTCTAACCAGGTGGTTACATAGTCTAGTGTTCTCAGCCAGGACCAAGCAAAATCTGAGCCCAAATGACCTTCATGATTTAAGGTAGGCAGGGGAAGAATCTTAGAGAAAAGAGGCTAGGAAAGAGAGAGAATGGATAAACACACATAATGTTAATTTAAAAATCTTAACACCCTGACCTCAGATATTTTCTACCTTTCCCCTGGCATTTAATTAATTGCACCTCAATCTGTCTTTTTCCCCCTCATTATCTCCTGATGGAGATTCTAGAATAAGTGGTAAATAGCGAAAAATGAAGCCAAGACAAGGAGGGAGACATGGGGCTTGGATAATCCACAACCTGTTACTTCAACCACTCAGATCAGGTAGAGGTTGGAGTACCAAGTAGGCAAGATGGGGAGAATTAAGAATGAATGTGGGGCTGTCTCCCTAAGGTTAGCCAATCCATGGACTCAAATCTTTGTGCTTCTTTGTGCGAGTTAGCAGCATAAATTGTCTATGTGTTTTTTGAATTTCGTTTCTTTTAGATTTAGTCATCTTATTTTGGAGGGTTCTCGATAATAGCAAGAGGTGGTATTTGGTTTCAACCCCAAATCTGGTTAAATGAGAAGCTGGACGTGGGAAGGAGAAGATGCACACATTTTTCATTGCTGAAAATGGATCGGTAGTGCCATAGTGGCATACAAAGGGCTTCTCAGAGTTATCATTTGACAAAGTGCCCCAGGAGAGGGCTGATGTCAGTGGGGAGAGGGCCGTGGGTGGGTGTCCCCAGGATGACTTCCTCTCTCTCCTCTCCCTGCCAGAGCTCCCTTGTCCAAACCTGTAATCCTTGCCCAAGCAATTCCAGTTCTGGGTGTTTCTTAAGCAAATAGAGCAAATCATGCCAGTGTTAGGGGTTGTCACCCTTCATAGATTGTATTCCAGGGCAACTATTAATGTTTTTTTCTCATGACTCAGTATCCCTGCCTCATCTGCGACTTTGATTTCATCCTCGTCCAACGGTATTCACATCTGTATGTGTAGTTAGCACCAATAACATGCTGTCCTGTTTTCTAATAATCCACTTTGTGAAGTCGAGCCCTTCCTCATTTATGTACTGTCACATTCTCTAGTAGTTAGTTTCTCAGGCCTTTGTCTTCCTGCTCCTGTACATGGGAAGCTTTCTGTGACTGGGAAGAGATGTGCTGTGAAGCAGCTGCTTCCTGCATAGGCATCTTCCTCACCAACTCCTGCCCCAATTTGAGTCCTGCACACAGTAGATGGGTGTTCAGCAAAAGCTTGTGGATTGTGAAGCAGTGGCACCAATATAGTATCTCCAAGTCATAAGAGAAATATGCTGAACATATGTATCTACACAAAACAAAGACAAGTACCTGCCCCTCAAAGGAGGTCTTCTCAGTATTCATGGAAAAGATAGTAATAGCAACTCTTGTTATGGACTTGCTATGTGTCAGGTGCTGTTCTAAGCACTTTACATGCATCACTATATTTGATCCTCACAATAGTCTTTTGTTTATTGTTATCTTCATCATATAAATGAGGAAACTGAGGCACAGAAAGGTTAAAAACTTGCCTGAGAGTCAAGAATATGCAGTGGGGAAAAAGCCTCTTCATCAATAAATGGTGCTGGGAAAAGGGGACAGGTACCTGCAAAAGCATGAAACCAGACTTTCTTACACAATACACAAAAATAAAATGGATTAAAAACATAAATGTGAGATCTGAAACCATAAAACTCCTAGAAGAAAACATAGGCAGTAATCTTTTTGACATCAGCTATAGAAATATTTTTCTAGATATGTGTCCTTTGCAAGGGGAACAAAAACAAAATTAAACTGTTAGGACTACACCAAAATAAAAGCTTTTGCACAGTGAAGGAAACTATCAACAAAACAAAACAAAAAAAAACACCAAATAGTAGAAGATATTTGCAAATGATATATCTGATAAGGGGTTAAAATCCAAAATGTATAAAGAACTTATTCAGGGGATCCCTGGGTGGCTCAGTGGTTTGGCGCCTCCCTTCGGCCCAGGGTGTGATCCTGGAGACCCAGGATCAAGTCCCACGTCGGGATCCCTGCATGGAGCCTGCTTCTCCCTCTGCCTGTGTCTCTGCCTCTCCCCCCCCTCCCACCCCCGTGTGTGTCTCTCATGAATAAACAAAATCTTTTAAAAAAAAGAACTTATACAATTCAACACCAAAAATCCATAAATAATCCAATTAAAAATGGGCAGAAGACATGAACAGACATCCCTCCAAAGAAGACATGCAGATAGGCAGCAGACACGTGAAAAGATGCTCAACATTACTAATCATCAGGGAAATGCAAATCAAAACCACAATGAGATATCACCTCACACCTGTCAGAATACTAGAATCAAAAACACAGGAAACAACAGGTGTTGTGAGGATGTGAAGAAAAAGGAGCCCTTATGCACTGTTGGAAATGCAAACTGGAACAGCAACTGTGGAAAACAGTAATGGAGGATCCTTAAAAAGTTAAAAGTAGAATTACCATATGATCCAGTTAATTCCACTACTGGGTATTTGCTGCCTCAAAATGAAAACACTAATTCGAAAAGATATTTGCACCCCTATGTTTATTGCAGAATTATTTACAATAACCAAATTATGGAAGCTACCCAAGTGTCCATACAGAGATGAATGGATAAAGAAGATGTGAGGTATGCATATGGCAAGTTTTCATTCTTTTTATGGCTGAGAATTATTCCATTACATATACCTATAGGTAGACAGATATTGTGGTTTTGTGTATATATCTATGTATAGATATATATTATGTGGTTTAAATATTGTAATATATAGATATCATCGTGGTTTTGATTTGCATTTCCCTGATGATTAGTAATGTTGATTAGTGATATTCCATTAAATATATCTATATATAGATATATAGGGCTTTTTTTTACATACTTAAAGATTTTTAAAGATATTTAGTTAAGTAAGTTCCCTTCCATTCCTTGTAAGCTAAGATTTTTTTTTTTTAATCCCTAATGGGAGCACCTGGGTGGCTTAGTTGGTTAAGTGTCTGCCTTCAGCTCAGGTCATGATCCCAGGTCGAGCCCTGAATCGGGCTCCCTACTCAGCACGGAGCCTGCTTCTTCCTCTCTCTCTGCCCTGCTACTCCCCCTGCTTGTGCTCTCTCTCTCTTTTTGTGTCAAATAAATAAATAAAATCTTTTAAAAAAATTACCAATGGGTGTTGAATTTTATCAAATGGTTTTTCTTCATCTATTGAAATGATTATGGGGTTTCTCTTCTGTAAAAATGGTGAATTACATTGATTGAATTTCTTTGCATAACTTAAAAAAATTTTTGGTATCATTATGTCTCACATCAAACTACTCATTTAACCTGTTTTTAGGTGTATAATTCCGTGACATTAAGCACAGTCCCAATGTTATGGAACCATTACCATCATTCAATTCCAGGCCTTTTGCATCATATCGAACAGAAATTCTCTATTTAACTTTTTGAACAACATCTAAAAATCTGCTTGTCTTTTCTTAAAAAAATAGAATCAAGCACTTATCTCAGTTCCAGGGCCACCACTCTGACCCAACATTCACTTAGACTATTCTAGTCACCTCTTCTTGGACTCCTAGCCTCCTTCCTCACCCCACCATCTAATCTCTGCCCTGTAGCCAGAGATTTGTACCTGGGGAAGACCTCCTCCCTCCTCTGATCCAAACCTTCCATTACCTTCATAGTACATGCCCAAATTTTCAGGCAGCTATTATAATTCCGATTCTTGCCCTGTTCTCTTGTTGAAAGAAAGCAGACTGGTGCTTTCCTGAGCATGCCTAGCTCAGCTTTATCTCAAAGAATGTGCATATCCTAGTATCAGTTCCTGGGATAAACATCCATACCTCTTATGACTGGTTGCCAGAAATGGGAAGCCCTTCATACAACCCTTGTCCTGGACTCAGGACCCTGGACTCAGGCCATCTCCGGTCTCCAGACCTAAAAGTTGGGGAAATAGCAGGTGAGGAGCCTCAGGACATCATAATCCCAGAGAACACGCATAGTGGGGGGACCAGGGAAGGACTGCTACACCTTCTACTTCCCAGTGTAGATCCCACAAGTGCTTCCTCAGCCATCAGAACCTGTGAGAAGAGGCAGGTGACCATGGCTGGGCTCCACCTGCCAAGCCCACAGCCAGGTGGCCTCCAGCCGACCCACTAACCTCAGCGCTTCCGTCCCCAATGCTGCCACTTACCAGTTCTGGGACCTCTCAGTGGCAATCAAGCTCCATGTGCCTCAATGTCTCCATAATCCCCATTCTAGTTGTTCTGTCTTTGAACAGCTTTTAGAAAACTCTTAAAACTTAAAAAAATTTTTTTTAAAGACTTTATTTATTTATTCATAGACACACACACAGAGAGAGAGAGAGAGAGAGAGAGAGAGGCAGAGAGAGAAGCAGGCACTATGCAGAGAGCCTGACATGGGACTCGATCCAGGGTCTCCAGGATCCCGCCCTGGGCTGCAGGCGGCGCTAAACCGCTGTGCCACGGGGGCTGCCCAAGAATAAGACCTTTTGTTTTTTTAGGATTTTATTTATTCATGACACACACACACACACACACACAGAGGGACAGAGACACAGGCAGAGGGAGAAGCAGGCTCCCTGCAGGGAGCCCGCTGCGGGACTCGATCCCAGGACTCTGGGATCATGACCTGAGCCAAAGGCAGGTGCTCAACCTATGAGCCACCCAGGTGTCCCTAAAACTTTAATTCATGCTGAGTCCCCCTTCTGTTCACAACCTACCAGGACCCTCAGTATGAAGTACAACTCCCCAGACTCCCATTCTAGACGTGACTCCACTCTATTCCCTGCAGACACGAGAAGGCCCCTTAGCTTTCCTGAACCTTTCTGGCTCAGTGTCACCTCCAAGCCTGTATGCAGGGTGGGCCCTCTGCCTGTAACAATCCTGTATGCCACCACATTCGCTGGCAGAAATCGGGAACCCACACAGGAGCAGCTCACTGGCCTGGACACTGGGGCCTGGAAGGCAGTGTCTCCCCAGGGGTGTGAGGGTGAGTGTCCCCTCCCTGGGGGCGTTAGGATGTGGGTAGGACTAAGGGTGAGAAACGGCTTGGAGGAGGTAGCATTTTCCTGAGCTGGTCTGTTCACATGACCACTGGAGTCTGTAGGGAAAGTGGGCCAGCTGGTAGTCCCTCCCCAGGCCTTGGCGAGGGTGAGCCTGCCCTTCAGACCTGCCTCTGTGCAACAGGGACAAAGACTTCTCTCACAATTTAGGAGACTTGTCACCTCGGGCTCCACCCAGCCACCTGGAGCCTCTGATCAGATCTTTTAAATCAGAGAATCTGTAGTGATGTTTCCTTTTACCTTCTATTTGGATTTGGACAATTTTTGCACTCTTTTTTCTTGATTAGTCTTGCTAAGTGTTTATTACTACTATCTTTCCAAAGCACCAACTTTATTGATTTTCTCTCATGTGCATTTGTTTTCTATTTTGTTACTTCGTGTTACTTTAAAAATTTTCTTACATATTTGGATTAATTTGCTGTTTTTTTTCACTAACTTCTTGATTGATTTTTGGCCCTTGATTTTGGCTAGTGAGTGCACTTGGTACTATATATTTTCCTTAGCCAGAATTTTAAACCATATTCCGTAGGTTGATGTCATATTTTCATTACAGTATATAGTTCAAAATGTTTTCCAATTTTTATTGCGATTTATTCTTTGACTCAGAATGAGTTTTTTAAGATTTTAATTTATTTTTAAAGATGAATTGCTTAATTCCAAACATTTGGGCATTTCACTGTGATTAGCAAATATAGTCTGAATGATTTTAAAAATTTGAAGTTTGGGGCATCTGGGTGGCTCAGTTGGTTAAGCATCTGCCTTTAGCTCATGATCCCATGGTCTGGGATCGAGCTCCGCATCGCCCTTCCTGCTCAGCGGTGAGTCTGCCCCTCTCCCTGCTTGTGCTCTCTCTCAAATAAATAAATATGAAAAATAAAAAAAATAAAAAATTGAAATTTGTTAAGAATTGTTTCATGGAGAGAGTAAGGCAACTTTTGTAGATGTTCCATGTGGACTTGGAATGAATGAGCATTTCTTACTGTTGGGTGGAGTATTCTGCATATGTCAAATAAATCAAGCTTATTGATTTTGTTATTCATATCTCTTGTGTCCTTACTAACTTATTTATTTATTTTTGCCTATTTTTTTTCTAATCTGCTAAGAGGACTGTTAAAGTCTCCTACTAACCCTGTGCATTTTTTCCTCCAGTTCTTCAATTTTTAAAGCTATGTTATTTAGAAATAGATGGATTTACATTTTTATCGTTATGAATATCTTTCATCTTTAGTATTGTTTCTTGCCTGAAAGTTTTCTTTGCTTCATATTAGTGTAGTTATAGTACCTTTTTTGTTAACATTTTCATGGTTTATCTTTCTCCATGTTTTCCTTTCAGTCTGTCTGTGATTGAGGACTTTGAGTCATGCCTTCATATCCGAAGGTGTATCTTGTAAGCTGCGTGGTTGTTTTGGTTTTGTTTTGGTGGTAGTTATACAGACTGATTATTAATTTTTCAGTAGGGGCTTTTATTCTGCTAATATTTAATATAATTACTGACATAATTGGTTTATATCTATCTTAATATTTACTCTCTTTATGTTCACTTGTTTTATGCTTCTTTTCTTATTTTTTGCCTTATTTTCTTTTAATCCTATATTTTTTATTATTACACATTTCCTTTTATTGGTTTGTTATATATATATATATAAAAATATATATATATTTTTATTTTTTTTAAATTTATTTATGATAGTCACACAGAGAGAGAGAGAGAGAGGCAGAGACATAGGCAGAGGGAGAAGCAGGCTCCATGCACCGGGAGCCCGACGTGGGATTCGATCCTGGGTCTCCAGGATCATGCCCCGGGCCAAAGGCAGGCGTTAAACCGCTGCGCCACCCAGGGATCTCATGTTATATATTCTTTTAGTTATTTATTTTGGGATTATAATATCATCCCTTGATTTCTTTATTAATTTTTAGAGTTCCTTATTTGAGAGAGAGAGAGAGAGAGAGCATATGAGGAGAGGGTAGAGCAGGGGGAGAAAGAGAAACCCAAGCAGAAACCCAACTCTGCACTGAGTGCAGAGCCCAACTGGGGCTCAATCCCATGACCCCTGAGATCCTCGACCTGAGCTGAAATCAAGAGTCCAGTGCTTAGCTGACTGCACTATCCAGGCACCCCTCATTCCTTGATTTATTTGCATCTCATATAATCTATACTCTCACCCTTGCTGATTTGGACAATCTTTCTTAAGTAATAATTTAATCTCTTCTTGCCTCTTTTTATTGTTGGTCTGCATTTTGATTCTACATACATTTAGGACCATATAAGACATTTTTACTGCTCTCTGGTAAAATCGAGATTAATATGTGACATATTTACTTTTTTGTTCTTGCATTTCTGTTTCTATCTGGTTTTGTCTTCCTTATATGAGAATTTTCATTAATATTTTCTTTTTTTTAATTTTTTCTTTTACTGAGATGTAATTGATGTATAACATTATATTAGTCTCAGGTGTACAACATAGTGACCTGATATTTGCATAAATTATGAAATGATCACCACGGTCGGTAAGTCAGTCTTGTTAACATCCATCACCTTTAATGGAAGTCTGCTGATAAGATAATGAATTACCTGCTTTTTTTTTCTTTGCCTGAAAATTTGTCTCTAATTTCTTTTCATTTTTGAAGAATATTTTCAGTCAGTGGATACAGAATTTTAGGTGGACATTTATTTTCTTTCAGCACTTTAAAGATGGCATTCCTTTGTTTTTTGTTTGGTTTTGGTCTCATTGTTTTTCCTCTGAAAATAATGTATCTATTTTCCCTGGCTGTTTTTTAAAGATTTTTGTCTTTGTCTTTGTTTTTAGCAGTTTTATGATGCTCTACCAAGGTGTGGTTTTCTTTGTGTTTATCCTACTTAGGTTCTAGAGAAGTATAGATTTTTCCCTGATAGCTTTTGTGAGTTTTTGAAATATGTAGGATGTTATTTCTTCGTATCCACTTCTGCCCTGTTTTGTGTCTTATTTCTTCCGTTTTGGTGATAATTTCCACCTTGCCATCTATTTTCTTGAATGTACAAATGCTAGTAATGCAATTATTTTAGTCTGTCCCTAGTAACTCCAGTGTCTGGGTTACTTGTATGTCTGTTTTTACAGCCTATTTATTTTTTGGTCTTGTTTCCTCTCCTGGCTGGTCATTATTGATTAAAGGCCAGACATTTCGTATAAAAGAAATGAAAGAAACTCTGGATGAAATGATCTTCTGCCAGAAGGGATTCACACTATCTTCTAATTGGCAGTTAAAGTTGGGCTGTTTTAAGACTGAGCTGTGGTCTCTGGGAGGACCATCTGCATTTGGCTTGTTCCTCATCCCTGTGCTGTGCACTTCCAGATGTCCCGGCTGAGACCTGGAACATGTACTAGGGCAGTTCCTTCCTGGCAGGCCTTAAGCTGCAGTTTTTTTCCCCTTTAACCTTCAATACAGTGAGACTACTGCCTCTTTCCCTGTGTAGCGTAAGAATCTGGAAAGTGCCAAATGTAATTGTCAAATGTTGGACTCATTTTTCTGTCCCACCTCCACTCTCTCAGGGAGCCTGTCGTTACCTGTCCTAGCTGCCTGAGAATCATATTCTCTCAGTTTTATTTTATTTTAAAATTTTTGTTAATTTTTGTATGTCTCCCCCCTTCTCCCATGCCAGAGTCATATGAGGAAGCTAATGTGCTGGTGTTTGGAGGTGGTGCCTTTGGGAGGTGATTAGGTCATGATGGAAGAACCCTTATGGATGAGATTAGTGTCCTGATAACAGAGGTCCCAGAGAGGCCCCTCCTGTGAGGTTACAGTGAGAAGACAGCTGTCAGGGAGGAGCAAGTCCCCACCAGACACCGAATCTGCTGGTGCCTTGACTTGGACTTTCCAGCCCTCAGAATTGTAAGAAATCAATGTTAGTTGTTTATGAGCCACCCAATCCATGGTATTCTTTTAAGCAGCCCTAATGACTTATTTTGTTTTAAGAGATATTACTGACATAACATTATATTAGTTTCAGGGGTACAATATGATTCGATATTGGTATATATTTCTTGTGAAATGATCCAGGTTCCATCCATTGCCGTGCATATTATGAGTTTTTTTCTTGCGATGAGAACTTTCAAATATGCAATACAGCATTGTTCAGCAGAGTTACTGTGCTGCACATCACATCCCCGGAACTTATTTATTTTATAACTGGAAGTTCGCACTTTTTCCATACTACCCCTAGTATTCATTTGTCTCTTTGATCTTGTGGGATTGATTGCTTCTCAGCAGCTGTCCTTTATCTAGTTCTTCAGCCTCTTCCACTGCTGCTCCTGGAATGAACAGATGTCATGGGGAAACAGAAGTTGCATGCACAATTATGGGATTACCTTAAGGACCTCTTCTTTCTAGAATCTTTCTCATGTCCTGGCTGCCCAAGCACCTCTTGTACAACCTAAAACACTTGTACTTTTGTATTATATTCAGTGTTTCTGGTTGTTTTCTGTGGGAGTACTAGTCTGCTACAACCTACTACATCATAGTTGGTAAGTTAAATTACCAGAAGCGATAATTTAATGTCAAATAATACTTTCTTCTGTATTAGTCATCGTTCCCCAGAACAACAAAACCAGTACAGACATATGCGAGGAGATTTATTATGGGAATTAGCTTACACGATTATAGAGGTTGAGATGTGTCTGCATCTGCTGTCTGCAAGCTGGAGAATCAGAAAAGTGGCTTGTGTCTGTATGTGAAGGCCTGAGACCAGGGCAGCTGAGATTGTGAGTCACAGACTGAGGCCAAGGGATTGAGAGTAGGGAGGGTGGTGTTGGAGGTGCTAGTGTAAATCCCAGAACCTCATTGCCCCAAGATCAGGAGCTCCAGTGTAGAAGGGCAGAAGATGGATGTCCCACCATCCGAGCTCAAGAAGTGAGAGAGATAATTCACTCATCCTCTCCCTATCTGGGGCCTCAGTGGTTGAGTGATGTCCGCCCACATTGATGAGGGCTGGTATCTTAGTCAAATGCTAATCTCTTCCAGAAACGCCTTCACAGACACACCCAAAATAATGCTTTGCCAGCTCTCTGGGCATCCCTTAGCTCAGTCAAGTTGACACATAAAATAAACCATTACAACTTATAAAGATCTTTGATGTATATTATCAAGGTGCTTCCTGGAGGGCTATTCTAATCATGTTTCTGACCAGAGTATGTTATGTAATTACCATGTACACACTTCTAATATAGTTACCTGTGTGCATGTAATATCCACTATTCATGTATAAGTGGTTGGATAGAAGAGATTTTTCTCCTACTCCTTTCTTAACAACATAGTGCCTTATACTAAGCTGTAGAATGAGAACACCATAGTCTCACCAATTCTTAGTTGTGCAATATTAGTGAGTGGATTAATTTGATTCTGTAAATTGTGATTTTTTAAAAAAATCGTCAGGTGGTGTAAATCTCTCAGAGTTACTTAGATAATTAGTTGAGCTAAAGTGTGTAAAGCTTCAGGCATGTGGCACATGTTCGCTAAAGGGGAACTATTTTTATAAGTAGTGTATCATTAATATTTGTTGAATGAATAAATGAATAAGCTAATGACTTAGGGAGAATGAAGCTGCCTATTTTGGGCTTTAATGGGATAGGAGACTGCATAGGGAACCGGCATTTGCAGCAGGGGACAGCACAGGGCAGCAGATAAACTCAGAATGGGGCGTGTGCCAATGATATTTCACAAACTAGCCAAATTCAAAAAGGTAATTGTCAGAATATAGGGGAGCAAGTCTCGGTTGTTCTGTGAGCCGTTTGGAACTGTGGGGGACTTCAGAATGCTTTCTATTACTTTTACCCTCAAGATCTGGTTCCCTGTCACTTCAAACACAGGTAAATTTGGCTTTCCATAAAGTAAAGTCAATGACAATAAATTTTCAGAATCTGAGAGCTGAAGAGACCTCAGAGATCACTGATGCCATTTCTCATCTTCATTGGATCTGCAGCAGAATTCCTGACAGTTGGTCACACACCTACTGCCTGTTTGCTTGGGGCACCATAATTACTCTGCTTCATGGGGAAGTCTGTTCCATATTGGCCCACCAGGTACAATGTTCTTCCAAGAAGAGAGCTGAAATTGGCCCTTGATAATGTTCCTCTATTAATCTGATGTTGATTGGTCCTCTAAGGTCCCATGGAATGATTCCAATCCTTTTTTTCTAAAATATATTTTTAAACCATTTGAAGGTAGTGCTACATGGAAAAAAATACCAGAGGAATAAGAAGACTTGAATTATGACCAAGTTCTATTACCAGCAATGTAACAGTGTGTAATACTCATTTTATAGAATAGTATCCAAGGCTTTAAAAGCTAAGCAAAGGTCACACAGCTATTAAGTGGTATGCTTGGACTGTGAGTCCAGCTTTGCTCAAGTTCAAGCTCTTATCCACTATGTTGCAGCGCATCTGTGTGCTATTGTTGAACTTGTGCCTTTTAGTAAACTTCAGTCTTTTCTCTCTCTCAAATTTTGGTCAATTTAGATTTTCTCTATTGGAAATTTATGTGATTCTATCTGTCATCTATCTATCATCTATCTATCTATCTATCTATCTATCATCTATCTATCTATCTATCTATCATTGGTCATATATCCGTCTATTTATTTTTACTTAAGTGTATAGCTATACTTTTCCCTGTTAAGCCTAAAATGGAGGGGTTGACCATTTCAGCCTGTCAAAACGATTATTGGTGTTTATCATATGTCATCTCCCATAGAATTTTGAATTATGCACAAATCTGATGATTTTCAAAGTTGAAAAAAGACATCACTAAAGTGTTTAATTGTATCAGGCAGGGTCATACGACAGGCCACTGGCAGCTTCAACCAACTGTGAACATATCCAACTGCCCTATTATCTTAATTGCATATTTTCACTTTGACCACAATGACATCCCAACAGACTTAACCTTATTTCCTAGTGGATATGTTTCATGGTTTGGCATCATGATTTAGTGAATCCATGTTGGCTCCATGTGATCACAGCATTCTTTTCTAAATGGCTCACAAGCCATCTATTTGGAAATTTTATTCTAGATTTTTGCCAAAGGTCGACAGGTTGACATCAAGAATTTCCTTTACTGAATTGTAATTCCCAGAATCTAGGTTTCTCAAATTTCACAATCAAAAACTATTTTCTGGTCTTCTGGCCCTTCTTTGTTCATGTCTCCCCTTGTCCCCTGCCCCACAAAGATTCCCAACAATAGTTGCCTAATAACATCTTTGAATCTTTCTGGGCATCAGGTTATGATTTGTCTGGGCTGGAAGGGGTGACTTCACTTGAAACATGATGTAGTGGAAAGTGAAGTGTACCTAGTGTTGTAGACTGAAATTCTTGTCTAGTTTCATTACTTGCTAGTTGTGTGACCTACGGTAAATATGTAGCTTCTGTTTCCTCATTTGTAAGTGAGGATAAAACCTGGCAGGGACTTGAAAGAATTCCATGAGTTAACAGCTGAGAAAGTGTCTAGAGTAACATAAGCTTTAACTTATGTAACTTTTAACTTTATTTAAAAGTCTGAATTTTCCCTAATGCCTTATCTATCTTGGATTTCAATTTATTCTTTACATTTTTAACTGTCCTTTAGAATTTAAAGATTTATTTTTTTAAAGAAGACAAGAGGAAACAAGAACTCTTTGGGATGGATGATGGTATAGAGCACTGGACTGGGAGTAACACAAGACATCATTTGCCCAGAGGATGCTTCATTAATTTGTTGTGTGACTTTGAGCAAGTCATGCAATCACTCTGGATTTTATCTTCATTTGTAAAATGAGGGAGGTGGACTGGATGATTTCTCAGTTCTACTTCTTAGTTCTAAATCCTGTGACTCTAATTTTGCCTTTGCCATGTTTTTGAATTGTATAATCTTCTTTCTCTAGAAAGCTCTATTCTTTTAGCCGGTTCTTGATCCACTTTGTGAATCAATCTCAGAAATGAAAAAATCCTAAGCAGTCCTCTTTCCACACAAGTGCTTCTGAGCTGAAACTCTGTCATCTGTGGGTTGACATGGGCTATTGCCCAAATGAACCCAAACTGGGATGACAAACTTGTGGTTCCTACTCTATTTATTATTTACTGTTTTGGATTATCCAGAATTTGATTCTATCATTAGCCTAATGATTCAGAATTGATGGCATAATAGTGCTAAGTCAACATATAGATATGTTATAGAAATAATGGAAATAATTATATAGCACTTTCCAAACTAAAGCATTTTTTGATAAATGAGAATGGATTTCAGATGTAAAATACAGCAATTACTCTTTGCCCTAGAATGCTGAAAGAAGCCTTTGGATCTACACAGGAAGTAGCTATTCATCAGTTGTGATTAATTTGGGGGAAAAAACCCACATTCCTTGTCTCTAAAATATTAATAATAAGAATTTTCTTTTTATTGTGCTTATTTTCTACTCTGGGAAAATTAACCAGAATCTACAGAAAGTGTTTTCTGATCTTGAGGTAATTAAATACCTAGATATCTTGGTTTCACTTTTCAGGGCAGATTTTACCAGATAAACTTCATTCATCCATCTGGGTTGTATGTACACTAATTTACTAAAGAAATATTTTAAGCACTTGTATGCTATGCCATACGTGGGCTCAGAAAAGAACTGAGGGACGGATCCCTGCTTTTAGAGAGGTTTCGATTGGTTGGGGGTGATCTGCAAAGGCTAACTGAGAGAGTGTAGTAAGGACGTTCTGGATCCTGGATGTTTCAGGAGCCTTGCTCTTTGGTTAAGCCTTTCTCTGTATTCTTAACTGCTTGGCCTTATCATCCAAATATGCTCTCTGTCTTACACCCTAAAGATGAACAATGAACCTCTGCTAATCCATCAGTCCCTTTAGGATTACTCTACTTTTCCATCCTCCATGAAAGAGCTGTTTGCCTATACAACCTGCTCTTTACCTCCCATTCATTCTTTAGTTGACTCTGGTTCACCTTCCCCTCCACCATCTCACCAAATCTGCTCTTGAGGAGCTCACAAATGACTTCCAAATTAATCCAATGGAAATGTCAAAATTCTTGCCTCTTTTGCCCTCTGAGCATTTGAACCAATTGATATTCCCTCTTGAAATACTCTTTTCCTTTGAAACTCCACTGTCTGGTTTCCTTCTTCCTCAATGGCCAGTCCTTACTATTGCTCTGGTGCTTTCTCTTCCTCTGTGTTGCTTCTAGATGCTGGTATCCCCCAGGGCTGGTGTTTGGACCCTCTAGTCTTGTCTTTTCTCCTCTGCTCTATTCTTTCTCTCCTTTCCTCTTCTCCCTCTCTCCTCTCTCTCTTCTGAGGTAATCTCGTCTTTTCTCATGATTTCAATGTCACCTATATACTGAAGTGCCTCAAAGTTATGTCTGCAACCCAGCTCTTGTTTCTGAGCTCCAGAGGCCAATATTGAACTACTTGCTTGGCAATGTTATTTGAACGTCTCATAGACATTTCAAATGACATCTCAAAATCTGAGTACAGATGGCTCTCCACAAATCTCCTCCTCCCACAGGGTCCCCATCCCCACGCCCTACCCGTGAACTGTACCTCTACATGCCCAGGCTCTCCAGGGTGTCTCTGGCCTATTCCTGCCTTTTGAACTTTGGTATCATGTGTCTTACAGGCATTGTAGACTCAACATGCCCCAAAACAGCCTACTGATTTCCATCCTTTCTGCCATCACTCTGCTCTCAAGCATCTTCAAAACAAAACATATTTTGACTTTTTTTTTAAGGTAGGCTCCATGCCCTGAGCCACCCAGGAGCCCCCACACAAAACATATTTTAAAACAGACATACACAAGAAGGAAGGAGACAAGGATGGAAGGGAGGGAGTGAAAGGAAGGAGTGAGGGAGGAAGGGAGACCAGGAGAGAGGAAAAAAAAAAGACAAAAATAGATCCAAAGCCTTCTGGTATTACTCATAACCATCTACTGTGCTGTTAAAGTCAGAACCTGATGGTGAGTTTTGACTCTTCCCTTTCTTTTTCCCTTATATCAAATGCATGCAAGAAACTCCACTTCTGGCCATGATGGAGTAACAGAGAGTGGACTCAACCTTCTCTCTTACAGACTGAAGAACTGGGCAAAATATACGAAGTGATTTTCAGGGGACTGGACAGCTGGTTGATTGGACAGGATGTGGTGCAGGACAGGACAGTGGTCCCTGGGAAGAGGGAAACAATGTGAGCCCTACGATTGATTTTTCAAGCAGGTTAATATTTTACCTGTTTGTGTGCCCATGGATTGTTTGTTTCCCTCCTCTAGTATATGAACTCTAGGAAGGGCAGGAGCCTTGGTTGTTTAGCTGAGCACCTAGTCCAGTGACTAACCCCATTGTAAGCACTCAGTAATTTCCTGGATGGGATGCATAAAGGAGTGAATCCTTGCTTACATCTGCTCCCTCGTTAACCAAGTTCTATCTGTTCTATTTTTATTTTTTATTTTTTTGTTCTATTTTTAAATCACATTTCAAATCCATCCACTTCTCTCCAGCTCTATGCTATTATCCTTATCTGCAACACCATCATATCTACCCCCAAAAACACTCTACCTTTTTAGGTGGTCTCTTTACTATTGCTTTGCTGCAATCACTTCCTCCAAATTGGTTATTTAAAAGGTTAACTTCAGGGGTGCCTGGGTGGCTCAGTCAGTTAAGCATCTGACTCTTGATTTCTGCTCAGGTCGTAATCTCAGGATTGTGGGATCAAGCCTCAGGTCAGGCTCTTTTTTCAGCACGGAGTCTGTTTGTCTCTCTCCCTCTCCTCCTTCTCCCTGCCCCACTCCATGTTTTTTTTTTTTCCCTCTCTCTCTCAAATAAATACAGTCTTTAAAAAAGAAAAAAAAAAAGAGGCAAACTTCATCCTGTCACTTTATATGAAAACATATCAAACATATCAAACAAACTCCATGCACTTGGAGTAATCCTTACAAAGGAATGATCAGCTACCACCAGTTGCCCAATTCAGCAGCCCCTTGAATCCATGACACACAATCTGAAAACCAGTAACCTAGATGCTCACTGGTGTCCTTTCAGCTCTAGGTGCTGTGTTATGATGCTTAGACTTATTTGTCACAATCTAAGTTACCGATTAAAACATAATCGATAAAAATTACCTCTAAGTTTAACAATTCTAAGCATAGTGACGAGTACAAATAGAACAAGAATGTGTCTGTTTGATCATGGAAAACAAGTTGGGCCATAAGAATTTATCAATGTTATTCTGGCACCCTGAGAAGAAAGGAACATCTCATTCTAAATACTGATCTTGGTTTTTCAAGTGTATCAGTCAATCAATGTAGGTGGGACACCTAGGTGGCTCAGTAGTTGAGCAGCTGCCTTTGGCTCAGGGCATGATCATGGGGTCCTGGGATCAAGTCCCACATCAGGCTCCCTGCATGGAGCCTACTTCTCCCTCTGCCTGTGTCTCTGCCTCTCTCTGTGTCTCTCATGAATAAATAAATAAAATTTTAAAAAATCATGGTAGGCAAGTTTCTCAGTCTACCAGAGCTTTCTATAAATATTATGACAAAACACAAACACCTTTGCTTTGATTCCATATTCACAAGGCAATGTTTTGCTTTGTTGTTTGGCTTCTGAGGTGGACTTACCCCAAACACAGCACCCAGTTTAAATGCATGTCCTTGCTTTACAGGTTGGTTTGATCTTTCTCTGTAATTTAACATATTGTTCTCTAAGCTTATAAATCAGCCTCTTGTGGTTTAATTAGTGTGAATCAGTTTACCAACTATCAGATCATGCAGAGTGAACAGATAAAATGGTTTCTATGGTTCTGCAATTTAGGGACCAGACTAGAACATGAACATCTCAGCTCCTTTTAATAAAGAAATGATGTCATGACAGAACAGTGTCACAGTGATATACAGAATTGGCTCAAGAAAGTTCAAAGGAGGCAGGCCCCAGTTCCAAGCCATGGTGACACAGAAGGAATGGAGAGGAGGAGACAGAAATAATATTAATAGTAGCCAATATAACTGATGTGACCCATTTCATGTACACAGAGAGACAAATAAGATCGCATTTCATCTGTTTTTGAAATTAATGCCTTCTCTACTTCCCACATGCTTAAATAAACAGGAAATCCTCTTTCTCTCTGTCACAAAGCCCCCTTCTCTCCCTTATGTGGGAGTCACCTACAGGGTCTTGTTTGTACCTATCGCCTTATGCTGGATATAAAACCCAGGGGGCCCTTGAGGCTAGAGAAACACCTTGCTGAGTTCTAAGAGCATTTCATTGATGCTGATTTTGTCCCAAAAGACAAAATGTGTCTAGGTTTCTGTTTTGGGTCACTGCTGCAGGCACATAGTTACTCCTTGAAGGGTAAAGAGGTTCAGCTCTTTGAAGGGACCTGCCCTTCCCTGGTATGAACACAACTACCCCCACCCCCAACACACGCAAACTCCCACCACAAACTGGCCTACTCCCAACATTCGACTTTGAAAATCCACTATTTCCACTGCCAGTTTCCTGGGTGCTAGTAATCTTGAGAGGGCTGACTTGGGACAGGCTCCAGCATACACTACCACGTGGACCCTGAATGGCCACAACTCTGAGGTCATTAACTTGTTCCCTTCCAGAGCCAAGAACAGCCTGCCCAGGAGACACGTTCTTACTTCCACTTTTAGAGTCACAGGAAGCACATTTCTGGAAGAGATCCAATACCTTTTGTCCCTAATTTCACCCTCAGGCATTCAGAAATGTTGAGATCTAGTTTCATAACATCCCACTACACATTCAAAATCTTTGTTTTAATAATTTAAAAAGTAGATATTTGTGTTCCTTGTTTTGGGTTTGTATGTATACGTGTGTGTGTGTTTAATCTTGTTAGACATGAAGCTAAAGTACTCCACACTCTGGCTACATATGGTGGAAAGATGGTGTGTGTGTGTGTGTGTGTGTGTGTGTGTGTGTGTGTGAGAGAGAGAGAGAGAGGGAGAGAGAGAGAGAGAGAGAGCGAGCCTGAATGTACCTGCTCCTGCAAGCACACAGGCAGGGAGAGGCTGCTGCTGGGATCCATGCAGACCCAGGTACCCAGCAGATATGAGTGATCAGGGAGAGGGATGGTGGATATGCAGGGGTGCCCATCCACAGAGATGGAAGCTCAGCAAGAGAATCTCACTGGGGAGAGAGACAAGTCCGTGTGGTGTGGTGGTGAAGAATGTGGGTTCTGGAGTCAGACTGAAGAGCAGGGTTCAGAAACCTGTCCTACTGATTAAGCTGGGTGACCTCAGTCTCTTTACATGTAAAAGGGGGATGGTGATGATGGTGATAGTGGTGACAAAGACAATGGTGAGATTAAAGGAAATAAGGTGCAATGTAGTGTGAGGAAGTGCCATAAAGGTGTTAGCTGTTGGCATAATTTGCCTCATGCGTGCAAAGATAGAATGTTTTATTATTTTTTTTTTCTGAAACATTTTCTATCTTTTATAACCGTGTCAACTGAGTATTTCCAAGAGTGTAAAGAACTGGAAGTAGTGGTTTAGGCTAAATGAGAGAGTTTTCTCGTGCTAATGCCAGTGAGCTAGCTCTGGCCTTTTGGCGTCTGAGTGGCAGATGAGGGTGAGATGGGGAGTGTGCAATGTCCCGGATTATGGGGAGGGTGAGAGGGTGAAGGGAGGCAAAGAGGCAGCCCTCAGAGGGAAGTGGGGTGTGGAGAGGGAGGAAGAAAGGCTGCTCTTCTTCTTTGTGAAGAAGAGAGACTGAAAGAATTTCAGCACTTTGCTCTGTGGTGACTGACACAACATGTCTTCCTGCAGATCCTTGAGAAACCATCAAAAACAATGACATTATTTTATAAGGCCTGAGTAAAGTCTAGGTTTTGTTTTAAAGATTTTATTTATTTACTTGAGACAGATTGAGAGAGAGAGAGCAAGAGAGAGAGCAAGAGAGAGAGCCAGCATGAGGGGCAGAGGGAGAGGAAGAAGCAGACTCCCTGCTGAACAGGGAACCCTATGTGGAGCTTGATCCCAGGACCTGGAGATGGTGACCTGAGCCATAGGCAGACGCTTAAGTGACTGAGCCACCAGCCGCCCTTGCTTTTGTTTTTCAAAACAGGCCTCATTATAGTTTAGGTACCCATGTAAAGAACTTTGAGACTCTAAATTGGGTCCAGCACTTTCCTTTGTCTTTATATGTGTTTCTCTTCTAAAATAATAGATTAGGGACGTCTGGGTGGCTCAGCGGTTGAGCGTCTGCCTTCAGCTCAGGGCGTGATCCCAGGTCCCAGGTCCCAGGTCCCAGGATCGAGTCCCACATCAGGCTCCCTACAAGGAGCCCGCTTCTCCCTCTGCCTGTGTCTCTGCCTCTTTCTGTCTGTGTCCCTCATGAATAAATAAATAAAATCTTAAAAAAAAATAATAGATTAGTTTAGCAAGACCCCCCTCCCCCCATTTTACCACATTCTAAAAATATACAGGGTTTCTGTATAATTTTAAGTGATTTTATTTTCTGCTACTTTACCTGTGATGTAAGTGAATCTCCCTTTTCGCTTGCACATGTGGCTCTTACTGGTCGTCTGACAGTCACGCATTTGGGGTAATAGCTCCTTCAGCACTCTGGAATAGTTGCTCTCTGGCTCAGATGACTTGTTCTGTCAACCTCATCTAGAACCTTCTGGGCATTTCATATCTCCCATTAGTATACTTCCAAACCAAATTTGAGAGGCAGAGTTTCCCTAAAAACTCCATTTAGTCTCTTTTTTTACTTTCATCTTCAATCAGATCTTTCTCACTGTGATCAAAAGACGTCCTGCACGCTCGCAGCCAAACTTCCCTAATCTCTTACCCCTGTGTTTGAAGCTCCCTGGAAGGCGTTTTTGCTGCCCAGTTTCTGGTTTACACCTGTCCTTCAAACTCTGAGTCTTCTTCTTTTTTTAAAAAAAAAATTTAAGATTTTACTCATTTATTCATGAAAGACACACACACAGAGGCAGAGACATAGCCAGAGGGAGAAGCAGACTCCTCACGGGGAGCCCGATGTAGGACTTGATCCCGGGACCCCTAAGCCAAAGGCAGACACTCAACCACTGAGCCACCCACGCATCCCAAATTCTGTGTCTTTTTATTCCTCTCACTCAGTTAATCTTTACATTAAAAAAAAAACAAAAACAAAAAAACCAAAAAGGATACTCCTTCTAAACTAGAGGTTGTTTTTTTGTTAATTTTTAAGTTAGTGGTTATGTGGATTTTTTAAAAAATCTTTTTCATTCATAGCAAATACTTTTCTTGGGTTTCTAGTAATGTTTTAGCAATAACCTGGCTTTCTCAATTAATTTCCCTTTATATGATTCTTTTATGACCTCCCCCCACCTCAATGTACTGCTTATGGGTTGGCCACAGTTCCCTTTTTAAAGTTAGATAACTGCATGATGGATTCTTTGAGTTTTCTTCTAGAATGTGGAACTAAATTGTGTTGTAACAGCCATTACGTAGTGATTCCTATGAAAACACTCTTGCTAAGGCCTGATCTAGCACTCAAAGCCATGACCGTGATGGGTCCTCTGTGAATTTTAGGGGCAATTCTTTGATCCCCAGACTGTGCCTCTCCTTGTGTGATAACATGAGGTCTGCCATTTTCTTGTTCTGCTTGATCTTGTGGTTTTTTTCACTTTCATATAACATTTTTTGTTTCATCTCACAGATTTTTGGCTTATAATAAAGCCCTGTAGCAACATAGTCATGATTTAATTGTGAAATTTCTGCCTAGAATAATCCCACTGTACTTTATTGGCCCCACAAGGATTTTCCAGGGTTTCTATTGACTTTGTGCCCCACGTACAATGTCTTCTGAGCAACACTGTTCCATCCTCTTCCACATTTGTCACTGGGTAGTGCTTAGAGCATTGCTGACTTTTTTTTTTCCCTGATGACTGCTTTGTAACATCCTTCACTTTCTGCACAAGTGCTGAATCCTGTGTCTATATTGTGTGTTTCTTTTCTTTCTTTTTTTTTTTTTTTTAAGATTCTATTTATTTTTTCATGAGAGACACACAGAGAGAGGAAGAGACATCGGCAGAGGGAGAAACAGGCTCCTCTCAGGTAGCCTGATGTGGGACTCAATCCCATGACCCCGGGATCACGCCCTAAGCCAAAGGCAGAGGCTCTCTCACTAAGCCACCCAGATATCCCTCTACTGTGTTTCTAAGCAGAAGGTGCTATGTTTGCTTCACTTTCCACAGTCCCCACTGGGTCAGTTGCCTACTGAGGTGCTTCAGTTACTTTATTTTCCTCTTTTTTCCCCCTCAGTATCAAACTAAAACTCATGTTTATTTATACTGATCGGATTTACCCTACTATTTACTGTGAAAGGACCTGGTCAGCTTTCTAGTGCTAAAAGCCTCATACCAGGTTGGTTTAGGTTGAGCCTGTCCTGCCTTTATAAGTTAAGTTCTAGTTATCCTGAAGATAACTTTTATTAGTTAGGTAATTATCAGGGACTTACCAAGACAGAAGTTTATCTCACTTTCAAGTAAACATTATCTATGGCTGGTATGGTGGCTCCATTATCATCAGAGACCCAGACTCCTATGTTCTTGTGTCACTATCCTCAACATGTGGCTTTCACACAGAGATGTGAGTTGACTTTTTTCTAATCTCAGCCATCACACTATATGTCAGTGACCAGGAGTAGAAAAGACATAAGAATAGGGTAGGCTCCCTTCTGTTAAAGACATTATCTGAAGTTTCACATGCCACTTCCTCTTATTATCCATTGACCAAAACTCCATCAGACGGATATACCTCTGTAGCAATGGATATTAAGAAATATAGTTTTTATTTTAGGCAGCCATGGGCCCTGCTAACATTTGGAAATTCTGTTACTGAGCAAGAGGGAAGATTAGGTATTAGAGATCAATTAGAAATCTCTGATACATACCAGAATTCCAAAGAAATTCCTGAATTCTTCCTTCTATAATATCCTCTAAGCGTCCAAATTTTGGGAACTATTTATTTTATTTTATATAATTTTTCAGCTTTATTGAGAGATGATTGACATATAATATTGTGTAAACTTAAGGTGGACTATGTATTGATCTGATACACTTTATATTGCAAAATGATTACCACAAAAGTGTTTGCTAGCACCTCCATCACATCACATAATTAGCATTTTTTTCTTTTTGTAATGAGAACATTTAAGATTTACTCTGTTAGCAACTGTCAAGTACATAATACAGTGCTATTAATTGTAATCACCATGCTATACATTAGATCCTAAGAACCTACTCATCCTATAACTAGAAGTTTATAACCTTTGACCAATATCTCCCCATTTCCCTCAGTCCCCACCCCTCTGTGGTAATCACCACTGTACTTCTGTTTCTATAAGTTTGGTATTTTTAGATTCCATATATAAGTGATATTTTACAGTATTTGTCTTTTTCTGTCTAACTTATTTCACTTAACATTTGCCATTAAGGTCCATCCATGTTATTGCAAATGGCAGGATTTCTTTCTTTCTCATGGTGGAATAATATTCCATTATCTCTATCATCTATCTATCTACCTATCTATCCATCATCTCATATCTCCTTTATCCATTCACCTGTGGACAGACACTTAGGCTGTTTCCATGTCTTGGGTATTGTGAATAATGCTGCAGTGAACATGGGAGTGCAAATAGATACTCTTCAAGATCTGGTCTTTATGTCCTTCAGATATATACCCAGAAGTGGGATCACTGGTTGGGAACTACTTAATTCTATCAGTCTTGCCTTTGGGAACATAATTCTCTTAGTGAGGAACTTACCTGTTTTCCCATTGGCTCTCTCCTACCCTCTCCAGCACTAGGAGTCAGGCCACCTTTCTGGTGGCTATACTTTTCTAGTAAACTGGAGGTTCATGAGATTGAGAAAAATTGCTATTTTTGATGGTGTCAAAGGCTAAAGTTGATCTGCTAAATATTTTATTTAATGTTAATTTGTACATTTCTAACTTTTGGATCTCCAATTCACTTCTGTTTACCACAACTTTCTCCAAAATCCTCTGCTCATGGGTGGGGAAGTTTTGCTCATTCTTTTGCCTTTCCCTCCCATTTGCTCCTGGCAGATCTTTGTGTTTACATTCATTTCACATACAGACATTTCTTTTTTCCTGAAATTTGCATGCTTTGCTTTTCAGCAGGTTTTTACCATCTTTCCTGGTGTCTACCTTCCTCTGTGTGGAGTATTTCTTTCTCTGGATTTTGGCATCATTTTGCACCTCTTCCTACTTGCTAAGGAAGTAACTATAGAGCAGAAAATGTCAGGTAAAAGTTTACATGCTACCTAAAAGACCAATTAGCTGTCTAATACCAGCTACACTTATTCAAGAACCATTGTGATTTTGAGCCCCGATTGCCTCCCCTAGTAAAATATGTTTTGATTACATGTAGTACTGTTTTGCTCTTTTGTTAAAAATGAAAACATGATCTGGCAACTATATACTATTTTGATGTGTATGCTCAAAATCCCCCCAACTTTGTGAATTTCAAAGTTATATGAAACTAAAGCCAACAAGAATATTGACCTTAATTTTAACCATGTGTCTTAGAATTAGAAATTAAAAAGACATTTCCATGATGACTAGGTTGGTAATAAATATTGCAAGATTTATTCTGAAGGATGCTTCATACGCTTCATTAACTCCTCTTGTTTGGTGCCACCAGCATGCCCTGGGCCCAGGCTTTTCATTCACTCCTTCATTTTACTCCTTGTATCCAGTCATTTGTAAGCATCTTTCCTTTCTCTGCACAGTCTCTTGGATTTGTCCTGGGGTCTCAGTTTCGGTGCCACCTCTCAGAGCCAAATCTCTATCAAGTCCCATATAAATTACTACAGCAGTCTCTTCACTGGTCTCTTCACTTTCAATTTATCCCACAGACTGCTGCCAGATTCATCGTTGCTTTCATCATCTCTTGTCCCTTATTAAGACCTGATGCTATTGCCTTATTTCTGATTGTGTTAAGAAGTCTGGATGCCTTAGCTTGTTAACAATGAGTCTTGCTCAATAAATCGTATTTTTCCATTTTCTCCCACAGAGCAACCCACCACACATGCCCTGCTTCTGCATGCTAGTTTTCTTCATGTCCTCGTCTCTCTGTTTCCAGCTTCACGTCTTTGCCTACACTCTACCCTCCCTGGAGAACTTCCTCTCTTCGGCTCCGCCAATCCACGTGATGCCTTTCCTTTCATATACCAAAGACTGCCCATTTCCACCCCATTCTACAGTAATATGTCCTTTTAATGTAATATTTCTGACTGGGGTCTGTATTTATCAAATTCCTGCAAACGAATTGAGGATTGCTTTACTTGTACACTTCTTCTTTCCTCAAGTAGTCTATTTTATCTACTTTCTGTTCCTAAATGGGTCTAGCTGGATACAGTTTGGTAGTTAATTTTATTAGATCAATGAAATGAGAACCACATAAGACTTGACACATTTATTTCACATGTTTTGGTGTAATGCCCTCCTTCTTATTCTTGGATTGAGGTTAGGAGTTGAATCTTTTCATTTTATTCATAAACTTCTACATTGCTCTTAAATATACCTTCGATTCCTGTCTTTATGGCCTTGTAATTTCCATACTTAAGTGAAACAGTTATGAGATGCAGATAACAGACTAAGCCCAAGGGGAATGATATTAAAGGAAAGGAACGTAGAAAGTAAAAATGTCATTATTGAGATCTGTGGGTTACCCTCACTGGATTTAATTCACAAAAAATTTGAATATCTTCAAATACACATCTTTAGAACAAAGGAGAGCTATCCATTTGAATTTGTTCTCACCCTGGCTAAGCTATTCATAATTGGTTCATGTAGGCTCTTTCCCATGATACTGGATAAAATATCGTGTATCCATGATAAGATATTATGTATAACCAAACAAAAATAGGGTAAGGCTAAGACAAGTGAAAAGGAAGAAACTAAGATGAAAGATGAGTTACCTTAAAATTGTAGCTCTCAAAGTCTGTGTCTCAGCAAGAGACTAGGCCTTGAACTTCAGAAGCTCAAGTTAGCTGTTGAAGATTGAAAGTTTGGGCTGGTGAGACAGCTAGGATTGAGGCCCAAATGAAGTAGTCCTAGGAGTGAATGCTGAAAACATGAAGACACATGCTGAGGGGACTAGGATTGTTTGGGCAGAGTTTAATGATCATCTGCTCTGATAATGCCAGAAATCACACTATTTTTGGTCTCCCTTGTCTGCTGAAGATGGCAGTTTGTCAGTCCTGTGAACCTCAAGTGCCTAACAGGCGATGAACAAACTCACTCATGTGGTAGAAGCCTTGAAGTCATGGTGAGCTCTCCTGAACATAAAACTGTGTAGCAGAGACAGAGTAGATGCTCACCAGTCCTGAATCCTCTTCCTAGGTGAGCCTTGCCTTCCTTACAATTAAGCTGGAGCCATATGATTAGTTCTGGTCACAGGAATTTGGGTAGAAGTGATAGCTTCTACCTCTGGGCCTGGTCCCCAACACCTGAAGAGATCTCTGGCTTGCCTTTTCTCTTTGCATGCTGATTGGTCAGATGAAGAAAATCCAGCAGAGGATTTGAGGGTAGAGTATGGTGGAAGCACAAGATGGAAGGAACCTGGGTCCTGCAATCATTGTGTAGATTGCTGCCCACATAACATCTTTATTAAACAGTGAAATGCATGCAGAATCTACTTTGATTGGTTTAAGCCCCTGGGGTTGTGGTGTTTGTTGACATTATTAGCTTGATGAATGTAAATAATGACGTCTTTAATTCATCTCAAGATTTAGAACAGTTTTACTTAAAAAAAATGATCCGTTTAAGAAAAAATTCTTAAAGCTACCGAATTTAATTCAGTTTCACAAGTAGTTGATGAGTAACTCATGTGCTAATAATAATAATAATAATAATAATGCTAAGATCTGCATAGTGCAGTGGGAATAAAATAATGAACAAGGCATAATATTTTACTGGGAGAGGCCGATAAAAAAACCTACAAGTGAATAAACAGCATGCTTATGAAAGCTATGAAGAGAATAAAACACAGTAACAACCTGAGAGAAAGTGACTGGGTGGAGCCCAGCGTGGACAGGTGACCGAGGAGCTTCTCTCTTTTAGAAGGGGACACTTAGGTTGAGACTTGGATAGAGAAGATGCCAGTCAACTGTCTATCTGGGGAAGGGCTGTGTGCACAGAAGGTAAAGCATATACAAAATCCCTGGGGCAGGAACAAAGTTGGTGTGTGCAGATCAATGAAAGACTCATGTGACAGATATTTAGGACCAGGGCGATAGTGCCAGGTCATGCACGGCCTTTTGACCTGGGTTAAAGGTATGCACTTTATTCAATGAGCATTATTGGGCTTTAACCAAGGGGCATGATGTGTGTGTGTGTGTGTGTGTGTGTGTGTGTGTGTGTTTAAATCACTGGCTACAGCTTAGAGAATGGATTTTAGAGAGAAAACATGGAGACCTATCAGGCCGGGAAGCAGTAGTTCTGGCCAGATATGATGGTGGCTTAAAATAGGATAGAATTGGGTGTATTTGGGATTGAGATGAAAGGATGGTTTTCAGATGGATTAAACAAGAGGAGTTGGGGAAAAGAGGAATGGAGATATATTAGAGAATTCAACAAATATTGATTTAACACCTTGGCTATGTGCCAGTCGCTCTTCTAGCTCTGAGAACAGAGTAGTGAACCTAGACCTTATACTCTAGTGGAAAGAAATAGATAGTAATAAACAATATATGTCAGGTGGGGAGAGTGAAGTAAAGCAAAGCACTGTGAGGGGATAAAAGGGTGGCATGGATGACTAGTTTTAGATAAGATAATCAGGGGAGTCCTCTTTGATTGGATGATATTTGAGCAAAGAAGTGAGGAAGTAAACCACACAGATATCTGAAGCAAGGGTGCTCCAGGAAGAGGAAACAGTGAGTGCAGAGGCAGTGCGGTGGAAGCACAAGTGGCATGTTGGAGGGGCAGCAGTAGGCACTGTGATGGGGAATGAGCAGAGAGGAAATGGGAGGAGACGAGGTCATAGAGAGGTAGGCGGGTGGGCAAATCCCAGGCTAAGATTAGGACTTAGATATGATTTTGTGATGGGAAGCCATTGGAGAATTCTGAATAGAGGGACAGAAGTAGGGAGACCAGCTAGTCTTGATATGTGAGAGTTTTATTTTAGCCACTGGTTGGATGTTGATGCCATTAATTTTTTTTCTTTTCCCCTTCTAGTAGGTTCCATACCTAGCATAGAGCCCAATGCAGGGCTTGAACTCATGACCCTGAGATCAAGATATGAGCTGAGATCAAGAGTTGGATGCTTAACCGACTGAACCACCCAGGCACCTTGATGTTGGATGCCATTATTGAGAAGAAATTTCAGAAGAGAAATCAAAGTTCTGTTCAGGATAGATTAAATTTTAAATGCCTATTAGACATATGACTAAAGATATCAAGTAGAGGTGGATATTTAAGTCCAGAACTCAGGAAAGGAGTCAGGACCAGAGGTCGAAATTTGGAGTTGTCAGCCTCGGCATGGGGATCATGTCTCAGGACTAGAGAGAATCACCCAGATGGAGAAAAGAGCCAAGGTGTGGCTCTGGGGCCCTTCTCCTTGTAGAAAGCAGCACAGAGGGGAAGGAGGTTGAGAAGAAGTGGCTTATGAGGTTGGATGAGAATCAGAAGAGTTTAGTGTTAACAGAAGTCAAGATAAGAAAGTGCTTCAAATAAGAGAGTTCAACTGTGTCAAATACTGCCAAGAGTCAAGAAGGAGGAAGAGAGAAAAGTGGCCCTTGGATTTGACAATGTGAAGTCACTGGTGACTTTGCCAGGTAGGAGTGAGTTCAGGAGATGAGGTGCCCATGGGACAATGAACAGCTCTTGAGACAAATTTTGTGGGAAGGAAAACATAGAAATGTGACAGTAATGAGGGAAATGCAATTTTTATGGGTCAAACTCTCCTTTTCCTCAGTTGATGTTCTCTCTTGAAGAGGAGAAGACATCGCCTTGCACTGTGTTAGACCAATTGGTACAGGACTAATGGCTTCATGTCTTGTTTCTTTCATATATACTTGCATTTTAAAAGGAGGAATTTGCATTTTGTGTAGTAGATAGTTTAATATATCTTGGGTAGCTAGAATGAATGAATATTCTAGCTAAGACTAGCACTGGACTCTGTGTGTGTGTGTGTGTGTGTGTGTGTGTGTGTGTGTGTGTGTGTGTACATGCATTATCTTCAAATCTGGTGTGCTGGAAATCTTCCTGACAATCTGTTAGGCATCAGGGATTTTTATCTCCAGATGGGTGCCCCATTTTTCTTTTTGATAACCTCTTACTAATGAAGAGCCAGGGATGGGAGTTCCATTTACAAATGGTGAATCATTAGAAACAGATTTGTAGGTGGAGAAGGCTTGTCCAGCAGCAGAGCCTCACTTCTGAGGCATGCCGTCAGTTCGTTGCACAAATGGGCCCCGCAAGCAGATCTATGGGAGGGGAGACAACTCATTACACATGTGCCCTCCCACACCACTGCTCTAACCACAAGCCTTCATCAGAAAGCCTGAGGCCAAAAGGACAAACGCTCCATTTAGAGATCACCTTCCAAATCCCTGCCCCTTCTTCTTTTACAGCAATCTGGGAAACTGAACTTTTTTTTTTAACTTAAGATTTTATTTATTTGAAAGAGAGAGAGAGAGTTCACACACACACACACACACACACACACACACTAGTGGGGGAGCAGAGGATGAGGGAGAAGACTCCTTGCTTAACAGGGAGCCAAAGCAGGGCTTGATCCCAGGACCCCGGGATCATGACCTGAGCCAAAATCATGAATTAGGCGCTTAACCTACTGAGCCACCCAGGTTCCCCTTAAATATTTTTTTAAGGAAATTTTGTTACTGCATAAAGAGAAATTCAGGGTAAAAAAAATAAATACAAATGAAATGCCATTACCGTGTTATTGAATTCTAGTTGTATGCTTGTTTACCAAGGGCTATCAGCTTGCTTTCCTTTTTTTCTTAGAAGGGAGGTTATAAAATATTAGAGTTATTAAAGATATAGCAGCACCAAACTGAAACTTTCTCCTTGACACAGTCTGAAGCATTGAAAGAGAAGAGCTGTTTGCACAGCCCTGTGAATGTACTGGAAGCCACCAAGATGTACACTTTAAAAACGGTTAACATAGTCTATGTTATGTGAATTTTACTTCAATTAAAAAAAACAGAAGTGAAAAATATTAATTTTGATCCAGTGATTTAATATCATATTATAATATTGCTTAAATTCTTTTGTCCCTGATTTTGGTGAAACACTGCACCAGGAAGGATGTAATGCTGAGACCCTCATGGTTCAGTGTCAGAGTAGCTCTGCTGTCTAAGGAGCACAGCTCGAGAATCTACAGCAGTTTTAAACTGCCAGTGCCTTCACTTGAATTTCTTGAATAATGAAAAGTAATGCACTTTAATTTCTTAAATAATGGAAATACTCTTCTAAGTCCCCAATCTGTTTCCTTACCACTTCTGAAACCTACAATATGTTTGAACTTGAATAGTTTACTTGTCAGAACTTAAATTTCTTCACCTGTAAAGTAGAGATAATACTACTCATCTTATTGTGTTGTTGTGGGGATTACCTGAGAAAGCCTGAGGCCAAAAGGACATGGTTCTTCATGGAAGAACCTAGCAAAATTCCTGCAAGAACACTTGTTCTGTGCAGGAATCCCTGTTCCTGATGCAGTTGAAGAATATTAGAGAGCCAAATTCATATGGATGCTTTATGAGAGATTTGATGCTGATGTGTTAATGATTGGCTAGAAATCCTTCTAATCCATGAATGGATAAACTTTGAGAGTCTGGAAAATAGTCACTATTAAGTATATAGTCAATGTCAAAAAAACAAAACAAAACAAAAACAAAGACTTCTGATTTCATTTTCAGAATCATTGATTGTTGAAATACATCTCATCATTTGCATTAAGAAGTATTAAATCATTATTTGTCTCCCTATTGCATTTCTATAGAATTGTCTTCTAGTACAGTTTTATATGTTGGGACTTCTTCAATGTGGTTTAATTAATTAATCTTCAAGTAAATCCAAAGCATATTAAGAACATTTATGGGATTTCCTTATGAAATATCATCACTTCTGGTTCACCCGCATTTTGCTGGTTTTGGTCATCATTATTTGTATTGTTGTGTTTGGCAGAAATCCTGGAAATACAATTTACTTTATGCTAAAACCATTCCTAAGGAAAAACTTTGACTCCACTGTGGAGTGAAATATGGCTACACTCCCTTGCATTGTGTTCTTGGTTTTGGCTATACATCAAACTAGCAATGATGTATTCTTTCAAACTTTGGAACTTGAGTGTGGGAGGTAGGGAACTTTCAGATGCCACAAACACACTTTAAAAAGCATTTCGAACCAGTCTTCTCTAGGAATTAAACTCTCCAATTTTTCACACACACACACACACACACACACACACACACACACACACACAAAGCCCTAGGATGGGGAAAAAATGGATTACTGTCGATATAGGCTTCTCCTGGCATCTGAAAAGATGAGCAAGGTCTCATTTTGTATGCTTGAGGCATAGTTTGGCTCGTGGAGTAACTAAAGCCATATGAAGTGTTTTATGATGGGTGTTACAGTTCATTAAATATTCACTTACAAGGAAGACCTTTTAGCGCTGTAATTCTTGAGGTAGGCATTTTTTCCTCCTCAAAGTCTAGAAGGCTTCATTGTCTAGAATGAGAATAGGCTGTCAGGCAAAGTAAAGAGAGTTGGAGCTTCCTCCTCTGGGTACTTTGTGTTTTCAGTGGGTGAAATTACTTGGGAACATCCTGTATAAGTCTTTCACTCCCATTTGTTGAGCATTGCCCTTCACATCTTTGTTGAAAAAGAACTATCTAAACACCTGTATCTTAAAAATGAAGGTGTGGATATACACATATCTAAGGCTGATTTTACATGTCCCTCTTGATTCCCCATTATTGATCAATAACCCAGGTTTGGTCTGCATACACGGAAAGTCCAACTGCATTGGAGTTTGTCACCAGTCACTTAAACTAACTGTATGTTTGCAAAATTTGGACTTATCAGAGACCTGGCTATGGATTGTGGTTCTCTGGAAAAATTCCAGGTAGAGGAAGCCAAGAGGATTCTTATGAATGCAGTTAATTAATTCTGAAACAACTTCTCATAGAGTTCCCTGACGTCCAGTGGAACTGGACAGCTCTGATTTTTAATCCCTTGTGAGTGTTGTGAAATCATCCTGTTACATAAGCAAGTAGTCATCTCGCCAGCTTTGGGGTTCATCTTGTTGTTGATAGATCTGAGACGGTAGCTCAGTGAGAGTGCTGGGGCATGGCTCCCCACCCCCACAGGGTGCAAGATCGCATTCTGTTAGACAAACACTGCTCACTTTCTTTCAATGCAAAAAGTGTGTGTGTGATTAAGTAGATTTGAGGCTCTTGGCGGTGTACTAAAGCGGAACAAAGCACTCTTGATGATTGGTAAGACAGGTGTTGGCTTTCTCCTCCTTTGTTTAAGCAGCACTGTTCCTCCTGAAATTGTCCCTCTGAGAGAAGACAGGCACCACAGTCAAGCCAGGGGCCAGGCCCTCATCCCTACTTTTACAGCCAGAGGCGCAGGGTTTAGTTCTGCTACATATTGGCAATTACTTTGCACCCCTTTCCCCTCTTTCATCTCAATAACTCTGGGTGAGCTGCCAATCCTCTCAGGCAGCCCTCCTGGGAAGAGGCCGAGTATATTTGCCTTTGGTTCACCTTGTCATCTTTTTCTGTCCTTTTGGGTCTTTTGGTTACTTTCTCTTCATCTTCAGGCTATTTTGTTCTTAGTTCCCTTCACCTCCTCTCCTCTCAAACAGACTCTTTGGCAGAGGCTCTGATAAACACATTTGCACTGAGGTGTAAATGGCTGATAAAAGATGTGTTTCTTTTCCCAGGAGTATCTGCACTGGAGCAAAGACATAAACTTCCAAGGGTGGAATTTCAGACCAGCAGGCCAGGTGGAAGAGCGCCTTAGGAGTGAGGAATCTTCCTGAGGCCACCCTAGGCCTGCTCCCGAGGAAGGCCCAGCTCCAAGGTAGTCAGCAGCTGGTGATGGGAGGCCCCAGGCTGCTGGCCGCGGGAGGGGCTGGTCCCATGGCCAAGACTCTGGCCTCGCTCCACGACTGGAGTTTGAAATCGTGAGGCCCTGTCTGAAAATCTTGAGCAAGAGTCTTGCTTATCCCAGAGGAATGTTTGGAAACACTAATAATATTACATTTGTGGTGAATGTTTCATTATCTTACTGTTTTCTTCAGCCAATGTGATAGACACATCGTAGTTTTAAGGATTCTTAAACTTGCCTTTTTGTGAAATGGCTGAAGTTCCCACATATAGGTTCGCTCCTGCTCATGGAAACCGGTTAGTTTCATCATTCTGTTTCATCATTCCTCAGCTTGTCTAAATCAGAAGTGTTTTTGATATTCAAACGCTGACCTCTGGGCAAATGAAAAATTGCTAAGTCGCAGTAAAATTCTTCCAGGCTTGGAGCACATAGTCATGAGCACATCGCTGCAGAATGGGATCCCTGGGGCTGATGTCAAGACAGGGAACACCAGCCCCCATGGAAGAGTCTGCCCCTCCTCTGGAGTTCTCTTAATGGACTTGTGAACCAGTCAACTCTGCGTGCTTGACATGTGTCGGTTCTCAGAACAACTCCTGCCCCATTTTAAAAAGTCATTAAGTTCCATTATAACTAAAAGCAAAGACTATTGGTTAACACTTCTCCCCCCAAAACACAATTCACATGTTAGACAGACTA
The DNA here is from genome assembly GCF_011100685.1 of Canis lupus familiaris. NCBI lineage: Eukaryota > Metazoa > Chordata > Mammalia > Carnivora > Canidae > Canis > Canis lupus. The sequence goes on along the minus strand of NC_049228.1, from coordinate 65,876,798 downwards.
GTTATTTTATCCCAGTGAGTTGAAAATTCACTATGCATTTCCCCTCCTCTGATCCTTATGGTTGCTGAAACACAAGTCAGAGCTATGATGTAGAAGCATATTTGCCTGTTTTCTTTAGAGCCTGAGCTCCTTAAGGACAGTGGATGAATCTCATGTATCTTTTCTTCCCTCCAGGGCCCTTTGTATAGTAAGTTCTTATAAAAAAAAAATTCTGAGGTGGAAAAATGAATAAAGATACTCATTCCTTATCCTATTTTTACAAATTAAAATCCTTCATTTCCTGACTGTTTTGTCTACAGCATTCTAAACATCCTTACAGCCATAATAATACTGTCTCTACCACAACACAGATGAGCTTCAGAAACTTACAAACTTGTGCTCAGTGAAAGCAGCCATAGAGGACCATATATTGGATAGTTCCCTTTATGTGAAATGTCCAGAGCAGGCAAATCTCTAGAGACAGAAAAGAGATTAGCTGTTATATAGGACTGAGTGGGAAGGAGAAGGGGGTGTGGAGACTGCCAAAGATAGAAGTTTCTTTTTAGGGTCATGAAAAATGTTCTAAAATTTATGTTATGGTCATGATTCATTAACTCTGTAAATTTACTGAGTGGTACATTCTGATGCTATGGTATGTAACTTACAAATCAATAAAGTTATTAAAAATGAAGAGACTCTGGTCTTGGGTGAAATGGAGAGAAAAGAAGAGGTCTTGGCTTGGACCCTACTTCTATACAGGCGTGGAAAAAAGAAGAATAGTTAATCTTAGAATTTTACAGATACAATAATAAAGTACTTTGGTTGGTTTGGAGGTGAAAATGAAGATGGTCATCTTTGGGAATGAAGAGGAAATTGAGGCAAGCTGGCAAAGAACTTATGGTGGACATACCCTAAGGTGATCCTCAAGGACCTGACTTGTATAATTCCCTCCTCTTGAATGTAGGTGTGTCCTATGACTTGCTTCTAACCAGTAGAATATGGTAAAGGTGATGGGACATCATTCCCACAGTTAACATTTTGTCCTCAAAGTCTCCATCTTAGCAGACTAGAGTGAGAGATCCTCCTGCTGACCTTAAAGAAGCAAGAGGCTCAGATGTGAGCTTCCCATGAGAAGAGTCATAAAGCTGAGAACAGCTGGGGGCCTCTAGGGCGTGGGGGCAGCCACTAGCCAACAGCCAGGAAGAAACCAGGGGCCCTCAGTCCCATAACCACAAGGAACTGAATTCTGTCCACAACCATAAGAGCTAAGAAGAGGACTCTGAGCTCTAGAAGAAATGTCACTGTGTCAACGCCTTGACTGCAACCTTATGAGCCTCTGAGCAGAGGACAAGAAGCTGTGAGATAATAAAGGTGTGTTGTTTCACGCCATGATATTTGGTGTAATTTGTTTGTTTGTTTACAGTGATGAAAAATTAATGCAGAGACGTTGCAGGAATAAAAGTGATTTTCAGGATGTTTGGTAGAAGGGCTTCTGGAAAAGAAAACTCAGGGTGTTAACCCCCTTAGGTTAGGATGGGTGTCTTGCTGTTGACATCTGCAAAAAGCAGTTAAGATGAGGAAAGATCAAATGAATCTGAGAATATGGGCTCCTGTCCACTCAGACTCATCCTGGAAGTTCACATCTTTTTTTTTTTTGTATATTTTTTTTATTGGAGTTTGATTTGCCTACATATAGTATAAACCCAGTGCTCATCCCGTCATGGAAGTTCACATCTTATAGGAGAAGCAGAACAATAGTAAAATATCGACTATCATTGTACTAGTGATAGCAATGACAAAAATGTGTGTGTATCTGTGTGTATGTGCACATAGGCACTAGGTTAAACCCTTTTATGTATATTTAATTATTGCATTTTTAAAAAATTCATTTACTTATTTTAGAGAGAGAGTGAATGAGCAGGGGGAGGAGCAGAGAGAGAGGGAGAAGCAGACTCCATGCTGAGTGCAGAGGCCAACATAGGGCTTGATCTCACAACCCTAAGATCATGACCTGAGCCAAAATCAAGACTCAGTCACTTAACCACCTAACCAATCAGGCACCTCTAATTATTTCATTTTTAAAGAGACAGTATAGGACATGTTGTGGTTCTGAATTTGGAACACTAGTTCCAAGTTCTGGCTCCATCAGCCTACCAACCACGTGACCTTAAGCAAGTCACTTAAACACCCTTTCCCCTCAACCTACACATTTGTAAAACAGGCTTAGTAATAGTATCTACCTCATAGAGTTGATACGAGGACTAAATCAACAGTGCCTGGCACATGATAAGCCCTCCTGTTACCTCTAATTGTTATTGTTATTGCTACTGTCTAATATTGCTTTAGCACATGGTAATTACGTATACCTCCTCTCTTGTTCACTGGGTGACCTTGAGCCAGTGACGCTCTTTCTGTCAGTTCCTCTTTTGTAAAACAGGGCTAGGAACAATAGCTTCCTTGCAGGGTTTTGTAGGATGAAATGAGACAATGCTGTGTCTAGTGCTGTTTGCAGAGGTCTGACTGATGAGACAATCTTTGTTCCCTTCCATCAAGGTAGAGATGTGCCTCCTGGAAAGAGGCTGGGTGTCAAATAGGACATCATGATCTCTTCTTTTATTCAACAGTTTTGTCTGCAAGCTTGGGAGAAGGCATCTAGCATAGTGATCAACATGTTTTAGTTTTCAGTGAGTGTTAGTTACTGTTAATTATTGCATATAATCATCACAACAATTCCTTCAAGTTGGGTTCTTTATTATACCCATTTTACATTTGCAAAACTTAGGCTTTGAGAAGGCAACTTGCTTAATGCCAAGTAGAGTCAAAAGTGAAAGGCAGACTCTGATCCTTTTTCTTTTAAGATTTATTTTAGAGAGAGCTGGTGTGAGCAGGGGGAGGGGTAGAGAGAATGGGAGTGAATCTCAAGCTGACTCCCCACTGAGCACAGAGCCTGATTCAAGGACTCAATCCCAAGACCCATGATACCACAACCTGATCTGAAACCAAGAGTCAGATGCTCAACTGACTGAGGCCACCTAGGCACCCTGACTTGCCTGATCCTAAGCAAAAGTATTTCAGGAAAGCATATTTTACACAGACTACAGAGAACAAAGACTATTAATTACAATCAAGGCCAAGAATATGCTTTAAGATGGAATTGGGGGAAAACAGGTAGAAAAGGACAATCATCAAATGTAGGTGATGACAAGGAAGAAAAGAAAACACAGGCTAAATGAAATTCCTGGTAAACAACCCCATGACGTTAAGATAAATTTAATTCCACTTACATATTTTACAAATAAATGTGATTTTTACAACAAAACAGTGACACTGGGTTAGAAGTTCTCATTTCCTGGCTCAGGGGTGGAATGCGTGGACAACCCAAGTGAGCACTTCCATGTCTGACTTCTGTGGGCCATCATCCGAGACAGACACGATTACAAAATCCCACAGTCTGGCTGGGGTTGATTGGGAGGCAGGAATCAATTGGTCTCTTTTTCCAGCTAAACGAGGAAAGACAACAGGCGAATGGGATGAAGTTGTGCCAGGGCCACACATCCTGAGTTTGCGCCAGCTTGTATCCTGGCTTCACTCTTTCGGAATCCCAAGGCCTCCCTGGACAGTACTTTTTACCACCCAAGTATTAGTGTTGCATGGGATGGACCTTTGGGGCAGACCCAGAGGCGGCCAAATGGATAGTTTTGTTTGTGCAACAGAGTTACCACCAGAGAGCTAGCTGAATAGCCGGCCTAGCTAGAGCACTTCCGTAATATGGGATAGAAATAGTGGCATCCTGGACAATGATGAAGAAGATGATGATGATGGTGATGGTGACAGCTAGTATTTATTGACTTGAAGAGTGCATTGAGGCAATGCAAGGCTTTTTAATGGGCGTTAAGAGCATGAACTTGGATTCCAGATTGATTGCCTAGGTTGAAATTCCAGGTCTGCTACTTACTAGCTGTGTGACTTTGGGCAAGTTACTTAACCTGATTCAGTTTCCTCACCTGTGATATGGAGATAATCATAGTTCCTAGATAGGATTGTTGTAAAGATTATATGACATTATAGCCAGTATGTGTATAAATATAAATACACAATAGGTGTATATTTATGTGTGTTTCTGTATACATATACAAATACACATGTGTATAAATACATATACCCACATATTATATATATTTACATATTTCCATGTGCATGTGTGCATAGATCCATAGTATATAAAGCACTCCCCATGCTAATGATTAGGACAATCATTAGCATTAAGTGCCAATCATTAGTTCTCAAGCACCCACTGTAGCAATGATTGAGAGCTTCCTCTCTGATAAATGCTTTAAAGACACGATCTTATTTAATTTTTACTGCAGCCCTGTGAGATATCACATTTTCCATTTTACAGATGAAGACCTGAGGCAGGGAGGCTTCAGTGATGTGCTACAGGTCCCATTCTGATGGAGCCAGGGCTTAAACCCTGGTCTATCTGACTTCAAAGCCTGACATGTACAAGGCTAAGCTGTGTCATCTCCCCATTGATGTAAGCAAACTACCCACAAATATCCCAGTGCCTGTATTTCTCTAAGATATCCTTAATTCACATGCCAGAACAGAGGCTTAGCTCCAGAGCTCTCTATGAACCATACAAATATCTGCATGGTTTTAGCATAAAATGATTTATAACCACTCTGGTAGAAATCAGAATGTTACACATGGTACCTAAAATGCATGCCACTGGATAAAGGGATTTTACAACCCACAGAGGACGGTACATGAATCTACTAGAGAGAGAGGATTCATCGAAATGAGAATTTTTCTCTTTTCTCTCCAATAGTTCATACTTCCCAAACAGGAATAGTGAAAATGATATCAGGTTGCAACCAGAGAGGAACCAAGAATCCGTATTAGAGACTGTGTTTTCCCATGCTGAGTGCACTTAGTTATCCCGACAATGTTACTTGGTGCCACAAGATGTAATTCCTTCAGAAGAGAGATTGGC